>NC_072432.2:37685000-38310000 GCF_028878055.3 Symphalangus syndactylus
AGATTTGAACATAAGTTGATCCTGAATTTGTACCCTCCTAAAGGCCTGGAAGAAGCCACAAAGATCCTCTCTAGCAGCATGTGTAATTATCCTGAACCTCAAATTATTCTTCCAAATAATTTTACAAATAATTTTCTGACAAAGCAAACAAAGCACACATGGAGAAACAAGGTATCCACTGTGAATGAAAACAAAAAACAGGAAATAAAAATAAACTCACAAACACTTCTGCTATTGAAATCATCTGACACAGAGTATAAAACAACTATGAAGGAATGATGTCAACAAGATGGTGGAAGAGGAGTTTTCAGAGCTCATTTCCTTACAAAAACATCAATTTGAACAACTATCCACACGTAAAAATACTTTCACAAAGGCTAAGGAATCCAAGTGAGAAGTTACAGCACCTGGGTGGAGCACAGAAATAAGAAAAGACACATTGAAAAGGTAGGAAGGACAGTTTCACATTACCTGTTACACCACTCCCCCATTTCCTGGCATCACAGTATGGAGAGAGATACCCTTTGCATATGAAAAGAAGAGTAAAGTGAAGACCCGACTTCACTGCAGACCCCAGCCCCAGGCCTGTCCCAGTGAACCGTGGAACTGTGAGCATTCAGACAGGCTCCAGTCCAGCCCCTGAGACACCAGGATCCAGGTCTGCCTCAAAAGACAGTCTCTCTGAAACTGCATCAAAATAAAATAAAATAGAATAAAAGACCCAACTATATGCTGCCTACAAAAGATTCACTTCAGCTTTAACAACACACATAGGTTGAGGATGAAGGGATGGGAAAAGATATTCCATGCAAATGGCAACCAAAAGAGTACACAGGTAGCTATACTTAAGGTCTGTTTTGTCAAAAAGAGGGAAAAAAAGGTCATTATGTAATGATAAAGGGGTCAATTCATCAAGAGAATAGAACAATTATAAATATGCATGTGCCCAACATTGGAGTACTTAAATATAGAAAATAAATATCTGAAGAAAAAAATTGCTAGTAATGCAATAATAGTAGGGGACTTCAATACCCTACTTTCAACAAAAGATTGACTATCTGGACAACAAATTAATAAGGAAATAGGAAAGTTGAACAATACTATACACCAACTGAACCTAACGGACATAAACAGAACATTTATTCCACAACAGAAAAATACACATTTTTTTCAAGCCCACATGAAATATTTTCCAGAATAGATTATATATTAGGCCACAAAATAAGTCTTAACAATTTTAATACGATTGAAATTTTACCAAGTATCTTTTCTGAACACAATGGTTTGAAACTTGAAATCAATAACAGGAGAGAAAAATAGAAAATTTACAAATATGTGGAAATTAAATAACACTTTTTTTTTTTGTTTTTTTTTGAGACAAGTCTTGCTCTGTCGCCCAGGCTGGAGTGCAGTGGCACAATCTCGGCTCACTGCAAGCTCCCCGCCTCCCTCCCGGGTTCACGCCATTCTTCTGCCTCAGCCTCCCGAGTAGGTGGGATTACAGGCGCCTGCCACCATGCCCTGCTAATTTTTTCTATTTTTAGTGAGATGAGGTTTCACCGTGTTAGCCAGGATGGTCTCGATCTCCTGACCTCGTGATCCGCCCGCCTCGGCCTCCCAAAGTGTTGGGATTACAGGCATGAGCCACTGTGCCCCGCCAAATAACACATTTTTAACCATCGAAGGATAAAATAAAAAATTCAAAAGGAAATTTAGAAAATGTTGAGACAAATAAAAATATAAACACAACATACCATAACTTATGGAATGTAGCAAAAGCAATTCTAAAAGGGAAGTTTAAACAGTTACATTAAAGAAAGAAGAATAATCTCATAGAAGCAACTTAAGTTTACACATCAAGGAACTAGAAAAAAGAAAAAACTAAGCTCAAAGTTTTGAAGAAAATAATAAAGATCAGAGTAGAAACAAATGAAATAAAGTCTAGAAAATAGAAAGGATAAATAAAACATTTGAGTTTCTGAAAAAGTAAGGAAAATGGACAAACTAAACCCGACTAAGAAAAAATGAGAAAATACTCAAATAAAATTAAAAATGAAAAAGGAAGTATAACAACTAATACCACAGAAATACAAGAGATCATAAGAGACCCTTTGAATAATTATACTCCAACAATTGAATAACATTGAAGAAAGGAATACATTCCTTGAAACATGCAACATACCAATATTGAATCATGAAGAAATAAAAAATCTGAACGGAACTATTTAAGTAACAAGATTGAATCAATCAAAAACTTTTCAACAAAGAAAAATCCAAGGCCAAATGGCTTCATTGTGCACTGAACCAAACATCTAAAGAAGAATTAACACCAGTCCTTTCCACACTCTTCCTAGAACTTGAAGAGGAGAGAACACTTCCAAACAAATTTCAAAAGGCCAGCATTACCCTAATATCAAAGCCAGACAAGGAAACTATGAAAAAAGAAAATTACATTGCAATATCCCTGATGAATAGAGATTCAAACACCCCCAGTAAAACACTAGCAAACCAACTTCGACAGCACATTAAAAGGATCATACCCTGTGATCAAGTGGGAGTTATCCTTGGATTTCAGGTATCCTTCAACATATTCAAATCAGTAGACATGATATACAACATTAAGAAATAAAAAATAAAAATCATATGATCATAGCAATAGATGCAGAAAAAAAGCATTCGACAAAATTCAACATCCTTACATGATATAAATCCTCGATAAATTAGATATAAAAAGAAGGTGACTCAGCAAAATAAAGGCCATATGTGACAACCCTAGAGCTAACATCATATTCAATGGTGAATAGTTGAAAGCTTCTCCTCTATGATCAGGAACATAAGAATAGCCCACTTTCACTATTTCTATTCAGTACAGTATTGGAAGTCTATGCCAGAGCAATTAGACGAGAAAAGTAATAAAATGCATTAAAGTAAGAAAGAAAAAAGTAAAACCGTGTCTGTTTGCAGGTGACATAATCTTATATATATAAAACTCTAAATACTTACCCCAAAACTGGTAGAATAAACCAATTCTATAAGGTTGCAAGATACAAAATCAACATAAAAAAGCAGTACCATTTCTATACATCAACAACCAAGTGTCTGAAAATAAAGTTATGAAAACAATCCCACTTATAATAGTATCAATAAGAACAAAATACTAAGGAATAAGTTTAACCAAGGAGGTGAAAGATCTGTAGATTCAAAACTATAAAACATTAGTGAAGGGAATTGAAAAAGACACAAACAAATGGAAAGATATCTAGTGTTCATGAATTTAAAGAGTTAATTCAAAATTCCAATGGCATTTTTAATAGAAATAGAAAAAACAGTTATAAAATTAATATGTAACCACAAAAGACCCTGAGTAGCAAAGCAATCTTGAGAAAAACAAAAGCTGGAAACATCATGATATATGATTTCAAAGTACACTGTTAGGTTGGTGCAAAAGTAATTGTGGTTTTTGCCATTAAAAGTAATAATACAAAGCTATGGTAATCAAAATGTTTTACTTGCATAAAAACAGACATACGGACTAATGGAATAGAATAGAGAACCTAGAAATAAATACATACATTTATGGTCCATTGATCTTTGAAAAGTTGCCAAGAACATACAATGGAGAAAGTATAGTCTCTTCAATAAAAATGACATTTGAAAAACTGGATATTCACATTTAAAAGAATCAAATTGAACCCTTATCTCACACTATGTACAACAGGCAACCCAAGATGGAATCGAGAATTAAATATAAGACCTGAAATTGTAAAACTACTTGAAGAAAACATAGAGAAATATCTCCAGGACATTGGCCTGGGCAGTAATTCTTTTGTTATGAAACCAAAAACTCAGACAACAGAAGCAAAAATAAACAAGTGAGACTACATCAAACTGAAAACCTTCTACACAGCAAAGGAAACAATCACTAAAGAGATAATTTATGAGATGGGAGAAAATGTATGCAAATATATCTAATAAGGTGTTAATATTGAAAATATATAAGTAACTCAAACAACTTAATAGAAAAAACAAACAACCTAATTAAAATGGGCAAAGGAACTAATAGACATTTTTTTCAAAGCAGTCACATAAATGGTGGCTGACAAGTATATGAAAAAATTGCTCAGCATGACTAATCACCAGGGAAATGCAAATCTAAACCACTATGAGGTACCTCACACCTGGTGAAATCGCTATTATCAAAAAGACACCTGTGGTGATTTAATTAGGAGGCCTATACTTTCTATGCTGAAATGAAACACCATGAGTTTCCTTTTCATTTACCTCTTGAAGAGCGGGGTTTTTACCCTCACGAAAGCAGGAAGTGATAGTGAGGAAAGAGAATGATATGTGGGAGAAGATATCTTTCAAAAAGACTTTGAAGAAAAAGGCATCTACTAGATAGTTTCCAGATTGTTAAACCCTCATGTTTCTAACCTTGAAGACAGATAGGGAGTAGGAATAGCTACTTTCCAGTAGGTAGGCCAGATGGTTCCAGAAGAACAACAGATTTTTCCAATTATTGTGCTTTCCGATTTCAATCCATTTCCTTTATCATTACTGGAAATTTGTCCTCCCATATTCTGAAACATGTACTCTCAGTCCTTGTTTTTAACATAAATATGATTGCTAACTTTTTATTTCTGTAGGTTTCTATAGGTTGTGTTGGGACTGCTGGATAAATTATTCTTTAAAGGGAAAGCATTTTAAATTTAAATGACTAACCTTTGCTTACCAAATTAAATCACAGCTCCTTAGTAGTATGTAATGAGAGATACTTTCTGACATGGCTTCAAATTTCTTTTCTACTTATGTTATCTAGTATCACCACATTAACCTGATAGGAGAAATTGCCTCTGGAATCAAGGGAGTGGAGGAATCCTAAATAATGCATAACTTTTCTCATTGCTATGAACTGAGCTAAGGAAGTAACTTACATACATTATTTCAATTAATCTTCAAATGAACCAGATCCAAAAAGTAGAATCCTCATTAAACAGATAACAAAGCTGAGCACAGAGAAATTCAGTCATTTGTTAGGAGGCACACAGATAGTTCTTTGCTGGATTCCAAAGCCCATGATATTAACTACAAGTTATACTTTTTCCCTATTTCAGGAAATGAAGAGAACATAATGAAGTCACACTAAAACAAGCTATCTTTGATATTCTAAGGTCTGTTTTCTGGAAGGGAAGTGGATTAGTTTCCTCTTACTGCTGCAACAAATTAACACAGGCATGGTGTCTTAAAACAATTAAAAAAAATCAGCACCATAGGAAAGGTAAAAAAGAAAACAACAACAACAAATTATTACACTTTTTGAGGTCAGAAGTCTGAAATGGACTTGCCTGGGGTCTGAAGGCTGTAGGGTAGAGTCTGTTTCCTTGCATTTGCCAGCTTCTAGAGGCCACCTGCATTCTTTGGTTTGTCTCCACTTCGTCTTCACATTTAGCAGTGATCTGTCAAATCTTTCCCATGCTGCATCACTCTGAAGCTAACTTGCCTACCTACTTCTTTCACTTAAAAGTACCTTTATAATTACATTGGGCCCACCTGGATTATCCATTACCTCAAGGCCAAATGATCAGCAATCTTGGTTATATTTTAAGAACTCCCCTTGCAACGTAATAGAACATATTCATAGATTCTGATGTTGAGGATGTGGATATCTTTGACTGGGGTTGTGGGGAAAGGGGAGATTATTCTTCCTACCACAGGCAGGGTAAGTGTCTTTATAACGGTGAGGCTCAGAGTTAGGCACTAATCTGATCTGGAGTAGAGCTCTTTTAACAAACGTGAATTTTACAAAGGGGATCCAGTCTCTAATTTAAAAAGCAAGCAAAAATGATATAAGGTGTCTTGTGTGTCAGATAAGCTAGCTAGGATTCCGAGAGGGATTCTAATCTTCTCAAAGGAGATGAATTTCAAATCTGGAGACCAAGACAGAAGTTCTGCTGTGGGATCAAGTCAAAAGATGAGAAAAACCTGCTCTAGAAAGCTTAAGAATTTCACAAGAGCTCACAGGTTGTTCCAAGCAACTTAGCCCAATGCAGACAGATCAATTTTTCTCTCCCCTACCTTCTTCTAGAAATTGTCTCTGTTTTCATACGGTTGTCTTCCCTCTATGTATAAGTCCAAATTTCACTCTTCTTATAAGGACACTGGTAAGATAAATTTGATAGGACTAATTGGATTAAATAGCACTGAGAACATAGAAGAAATACATACACATGCAAGCAAACATACACATACATATTGGCAGTGTGCCTTCATGAATTATTCATATATTTATGAATATTTTCATTAAGAGGGTATATCAGAAATAAATAGCTTTATATTCCGATAGCATATACCAAGTAGTATTAAATGAAAAATGTATATACGTAACTTATTTATTAGACTATAAGTTCCCTGCAGTCATTAGACAAATGCTTTGTACATGACTTACACAATGTAAGGCTTTCAGTGAATGAATGAATACTTCTTAAACATATGCCTTACACTGAAAGAGGTATTTTACAACTACAAAATTTTAAATAAAGAAAATTTTATTTTATCAGATGTTTTGTGGGACATATATATGTGTGTGTATATATATGTGAATGTGCCCTATGAAATACATATATACATTTACATATATATTTACATATATATCCATATATATTTATACATATATTTAGATGTATATATATATACACACACATACATACATACAATAACATATTCTGTATAGGAAAACAGTAAAGATGCCAGTTTCTCTATTACATTGCTAATTGCTTGAAAACAAAGCAGGCTGTGAGCAGTGTCTGTGAAATAAATAACTCTAGTGAAACATGTAGAATTCTATCTCTACCTACCATACATAGATTATGTTTTTTAATAAAGATTATTAATCTTGAAAATTTTAGTTTTCATCATTTTTATTTGGAAAGACTGCTGTAATTACCTATAAATACACAAAAGATAACATATAAAAACATTTTGTATGTTATCATCGAGTATTTTCCATTTGTAAAATATGAACAAATCATAGCTACATAATCCATCATCTATTCTATATAATGCATGTATGTATTTTCAAGACTGAGGCACAGCCAGACCCAACGGGCCTCCCTTAGCACTAGAAAAGGTGAAGAGACATTACCTCTATTTTAGTTGCTGTAGAGATGACAGTATTGCAAAGCCAAACTCAAGGACTAGGTTATCAAGATAGTCAACCTAGTTCTGAATTCAGGATCTTTTCTTTTCCTCTTGCTTTGCACCTCCTGTTGCCTCATTTGCCTTTGGTTAGGACGTTTGCTTTACCTTTGCCAAAGTACTGTCACTTTTGGTATAAATCAGAGAATGGAGGATGTGGTTACGCAAATGCTCAAGACTTTCATAGTGGCAGCTACCCGTGATGTAGTCCTTTCACAGGTGAGTCAGCATTGGAGAATAAATGGGTTGTTGTGTCTTGGCACCCATGGCTACATCCTTGGCTTGCCAAGTCAAAATCTCATTGGGTAATTAAGGGATTCTCATAATGCTCCTTAAGTCCCTTCTTTGGCAGACATCATAAAGGTTATGCTATTTTGCATGACATAAATGGAAAAATGTAGTTAAGCCAGAAGCAATAATAGCAGATGAGCTCTGCCAGGTAGTGAAGAAGATAAATGAGATGATCAAAATAGCAATTGAGAAGCCCATTTGAAAAAAAATGTTCAAAAGCTGCAATCAGTAGCCCTCTGAGGAATGTTAATACAGGCTTAATGATAGTGAACTAAGACCAGGGTATTGAACTAGTGGTTTTGATGGTTCTCAAATGTTCATGGCTAGACAGTCTAGGTGGTTATATGTATCATATATCCATAGAGATAGAGCAAGGATTGTAACCCAAATAGGAAAAAGGTTGAAATACCAAGCCACTGGGATGGCCGGGTGCGGTGGCTCACGCTTGTAATCCCAGCACTTTGGGAGGCCGAGGTGGGCGGATCACGAGGTCAGGAGATCGAGACCACGGTGAAACCCCGTCTCTACTAAAAATACAAAAAATTAGCAGGGCATGGTGGCGGGCGCCTGTAGTCGCAGCTACTAGGAGAGGCTGAGGCAGGAGAATGGCATGAACCCGGGAGGCGGAGCTTGCAGTGAGCCGAGATTGCGCCACTGCACTCCAGCCTGGGTGACAGAAAAAAAAAAAAAAAAAAAGAAGAAATATCATGCCGCTGGAATGGAGTG
Source organism: Symphalangus syndactylus (assembly GCF_028878055.3). Taxonomy (NCBI): domain Eukaryota; kingdom Metazoa; phylum Chordata; class Mammalia; order Primates; family Hylobatidae; genus Symphalangus; species Symphalangus syndactylus. The sequence continues at coordinate 37,693,212 of NC_072432.2, forward strand.
GAGAGAAAGGAGATGACAAGTTATCTATAGGAGCTCAGCTATTTATGTTGGTGGAAACAGGAAGATAATTAAGTTGGGACAGATATTTGTGCCTCTATATGTTTACCTCAAAGCGATAATTCAGCTGCACAGATATGTTTAACTGTGCAAACTACACAGTTATGTGCCTGGAAAAGCAGAGGAAGTCAGGATGCATAGAAACAATGAATCAAATGGCAGAACTGCTGCTAAGGAAATGAAGCCCCTGGCCGGGCGCGGTGGCTCACTCCTGTAATCCCAGCACTTTGGGAGGCCAAGGCGGGCGGATCACCTGAGGTTGGGAGTTCAAGACCAGCCTGACCAACATGGAGAAACCCCGTCTCTACTAAAAATACAAAATTAGCTGGGCGTGGTGATGCATGCCTGTAATCCTAGCTACTCGGGAGGCTGAGGCAGGAGAATTGCTTGAACCTGGGAGGCGGAGGTTTCGGTGAGCCGAGATTGTGCCACTGCACTCCAGCCTGGGCAACAAGAGCGAAACTCCATCTCAAAAACAAAGAAAACAAGAAAAGAAAAAAGAAAAGAAAAGAAAAGAAAAGAAAAGAAAAGAAAAGAAAAAAAAAGAAAAGAGAACAGAAAAGAAAAAGTTAATGAAGCCTGTGTTATGACCAAGTTATGAAAAACCTAGAAAGCCCCTCCACCCCGCCGCCAAAAAAAAAAAGCTGTATCTTAATACGTAAAAAATATCAAGGATGAAGGTAGGGTTTGGGCTGAAAAACAAATCTGTGAGCCAAATTCAACAAATTCAAAGTAGAGATATAGCCAGCAGATGGTTGAGTAGAAATAACTAAGGTGAGACAGAGATTGGTAGAGCCAAGTATCAGCCTTAAAAAATAGTTTTTAGTAGAATTTAGGAGCATTTGTATATAGGCAGCAATGAAAGAAAAGGTAATTATGAGATGTAAGAAAATATGAGAAAGTAAGGGGCTGAAAAAAAAGTGTGCTATATTCATGAGAAGAGCCACGGTTTTTTAAGGTTTAGTGTTGCAGAAAATAATTATAAAAATAAAATAAATTATGAAAATGCATACAATAATTTGACCTGAAATGAGGTTTCAGAAAGCATGGTGTAAATGTTTGAGGAGACGGTAAAAACAAAAATTGGGTTAGAGGGAGGAGTTATATTGCATTAAATTTATCTTTAGGTGGATCTCACCTTTGTGTAATAAGGAAAAGAGCAAGTATCAAGGTTGCTTATAAACTACATTTAAGTTGACAGCAAAGCCTAAGTAACTACAAAGTATTTATAGGCAAGTGTTGACCTAGAGCATGTTTTAGTTTTAATGTTATAAAACGTGTCTCACAATGTATGAAAAGCTATTGAGGCAATAAGGATTCAGCCTTCTTATGAGCAGGTCTATTAAGGAAATGAATAAATGAATATTATATCTCTAACAATCTTGAAGATGGACCATTTTAGAGAAGTCTTGCTTCTGGTGAGACAACTGACCTCCAATCATTGGGTAGAAATTCTCCAGTGGAAATCTTACTGCTGCTATTGAGAAGCTGAGATGTGCTTTGAATCATTAGCTTTCCCCTTTGAAGAATAAATTGAATAGGGGACTCACACAAGTAACCAACATTATATTCCTTCCAGAATGGTGGATTCTGTCTAACTAAATATTAACATCACTGCTGTTCAAAAGCTCTTGTGTAAATGCATGGTAAGATTTTTGATGGTAAAAGAAAATGGTAATTGACATTTACTGAACCCTTTCTATAATGGAATTGTGCAAAGTGTTTATGACACGATCTTATTCATTTCTCTTATCAAAACTATGGAGGCAGTTGTGGTTACACCCATTTTATTAGTTAGGAAGTAGTGGACTAAAAGACTGTGATTTGTCCATGTTCTCCCTGTTAATGAGTCAGAACTGAAGAGTTTTCACAGTTCATGACTTTTTGCAAACTGTCAGTGACTCAATGAGAGAAGATGTGTTTTCAGCCCACATACAATTATATTATATATATTTGATAATTTAGGATTCGTTTTCCAGAAGCTATCCTACATTTTTCCAGACATATACCTGAAATTTTATTAAGCTACCACCTCCATGTATGTAAGAAATACGGCCTGGATTATAAGATATTATTTTATGGTATAAATGGTCAGAATTTCCTATAGATGGGGTTCACCGTGTTAAAAGTCAGCTCTTTCCCCAAATTTAAATAATTAAATATATGTTAAAATCCTTATATTTACCAACATATTATATTTCACTTTGAAAAAAATTTAGAGGTTTTGTGAAATAGATTGTAGGTGAAATAAATTGTCTTTCTTACCAATTTTTACCTGTGCACAATCTCCTTTTAATTAAATTGTGGTTTCAAATAGAACACCGTAATGTCAATCTAAAATTTTTCTTAAGGTCAAAATTTTATCTAGGACACTAAAATGCCTCAAGCTTCAACTTGGCTCTTCTGTCAACTTGATATCAAGCCTTGGAGATAGTTCTCAATTTAAAATTGCACTTTCTTTTTAATGCTAAGTATCTAATCTTTTTCATCATAAGAAGAAAAGTAAATGTGCTAATTGGGTATCTTAGAATTACTTTCAGCTTTTAAATTCTCATGTCTTTCCCTACTTTTTAGAGGAGAGGGGGAAAAGTTGCAATATATCTATGCATAATGCTCAAAAGAGTGGTCTTTTCCCTATTAAGAGTAGCTTTTCCAGGCAGTTTCTAAGATTGTTCAAATATCTATGATGTTTTCTATCTACCTTCAATTGTTTTTTGTTGTTGTTGTTGTTGCCATCTACTAGTCTGAAGTGATTTTAGGTCATGATTTCTGTGTTCATTTTTATAGAGGTAAGTCCCATTTTTCTCAGACTATTGCAAGACCTAACTTTTAAAAATGTTGAAGCAAAACATAATTTCAAAATAGTTCTTCAATAACATAATTTGTCTATAGTGCCTAATGAACACTTTACAAAACCATGATTCTAAACTCAAAACTCTTAGAGGCTATTAGTTTTAAAAATTACCTAAAATTATTTTATTTTACCAACATGGAGTTTCAGTTCTCATATCTTGGTTTTAAGTGTATCCTTTGCATTCCAAGGGTTTTCCACATATCTCCTGGAGACAATGGACATTTTTTGGTAACCTGTGTTGAGTCTTGTCTTCTTTTCTCATTGAAATGCAATATTAGGATGTTATACACGACAGTCTTATTTGTTTTCTTGACTTGAACCAACTTAAAAAATATAAATCTAAATGATTCCCTTATTACACTATGAATCTACTCTCCTTTTTCTTGCATCTGTTCTCTTTTCCTCTACTTTTGACTCCTACATTTTTAAACATCTTGCACATTCATATTCTTTAAAATAGATTAGATAAGTGATAAATTGCATAAATCATTTCCTTCTTATAGAGATATTTGAGAATAATGTTACCACAGCTATTATTTAAATTGTAACATTTCCTTAATGCATATGTAAAGTGGTGGGGGCATATTCCTGTCAAATACAAGAAGATTTTTTTCATCTGCACAGAGAAATAATCTCGAAGAGAGAGGGCACGCAAAATCTATAGCAGCATAGAATTCTATAGCTTCCCCTGAACCCCCCAAATTGAACAAAAATTATATAATGGAATATACATGCTTGACTATTTGTTCCTGTGGTCATTTAATAGTCACTGCAAAGTCACTTTAATGCCCTCTGGAGATTTAGCCCACTTCTACAACCTTCAATCAATAAAAAAAGAATTAAAGGACCCCAAGTTTCAGCTTTGCTATTGCCTTACTCAGACTGCGCCAGCCTTCATGTAGCTTACTTACAGTCCAATAGGGGAGACAGATAAGTAAATAGTCTCTATCTTGTTATTGGTCTTAATTTGTTAGACTGTTGTAACAAAATGCCTTGATAATTTATAAACAATAGAAATGTATTGTTTGCAGTTCTAAAGGCTGGGAAGTACAAGATCATGGTATGAGTAGATTCCAGTGTCTAGTAAGCATGTGTTCCTCATAGATGATGCCATCTATGTGTGCTGACATGGCAGAAGGGGGAAAACAGGCTTCCTCGGGCCTCTTTTATGAGGGGACTAATCCCATTCATGGAGTGTGTGTGTTGGGGGTCCACTTTCATGACCTCATCACTTCCCAAAGGTCTCACCTTTTAATACCATTGCATTAGGAATTAGATGTCAACACATGAATTTGGAAAGGACACAAACATTTAGACCAGAGCATTGTTTATTCCAAATTTCTTGATCGTTTCCCTTCTAGTATCCCAGCTCCAAGAGGCTAGGTTCTGGCCTTATTCTCTAATCTTTCCAGAGACTAAGGCATTGTCTATCAGACCTGCCTGAATGTCTTTTTCTATACATGCCATTCTGCTGATGGAACACATCCCTGTGGTCTTGCTTTGTTTAACTCTATAGATCTTTGCCTGAATCCAATGCTTCCTGAAAATGACATTCTGGCTATCCAGACCCACCTCACTACCTGTGCTGTCCTTTCACATCAGACTGGTCATCCAGGCCTGTTCATCCTTTCTCTGATTATATTGTCTTTTTCACAGGATATTTTTAAAATGGTGCAAGAATGGTTTTGAAATTTGTTGCAATATATGTTGCTCATCATTTGACCAATGAGTAGTTGTTTCTTCTAAGCAAGAGAATTAAAGAAAGATGATACATAAAGTAAAAATTGTAAACTCCAAGTGGAATTGCTGTAAGAGCAAAATGAAGTAGTTCACAAAGGGAACGAAAATGTAGCACCTTTGCAAAATATAATAGTTTTACAATATTTTTGTTAACACTTAAATTTTTCATAATGATAACATAGTAAGGGTAAACATTGGCAAGTATAGAGAAATGAAATAAAACCTGAGTATTTAAATGGTTACAATGTGAATTTAACTTGAGAACGAACAATTTGGAAAAAGAATAAAATATAACATAGTTGTCACTTATCAAAAATTATTTTATAAAGTTAATTGAACGGGGACTTGAATAGATATTTATACACCTATGTTCATAGAAGCATTATTCATAACAGCCAAAAGATGGAAGCAACGCAAGCGTCCATAGATGGATAAAAAGATAAAAAATATGGTACAAACTTGCAATGAAATATTATTTATCCTTAAAGAGGAAGGAAATTCTGACACATGCTACAACATGAATATACCTTGAAGATACAATGCTAAGTGAAATAAGCCAGTCACTATAGGGCAAATATCTGATTCCACTTACAGGAGTTACCTAGAAGAGCCAAATTTATAAAGACAGAAAATAGAATGGTGGTTGCCGTGGGCCAGTGGGAAGAAATGGAGAGTTATTTTTGAATGAATACAGAGCTTTAGTTTGGAAAAATGAAAAAGCTCTGGTGTGATGGTGGCACAATAATATGAATGGATTTAATGCAACTGAACTATAGGCTTGAAAATGATTAAAATGCCAAGAAAATGATGGCAAGCCACAGACTGAGAGGAAATATTTGCAAAAGATATGTAGTAAAAGATTGTTGTCCAAAACATACAAAGAACTCTGAAAATTTAACAAGAAGAAAATGGATTATGCAAAAACATGGTAAAGACCTGAACAGACGCCCCACCAAAGAAGATATACAGATGACAAATAAGCATATGAAAAGATGTTCAACCTCACACGTCATTAGGGAATTGCCAATTAAAGCAAGAATGAGCTACCACTCCACTCCTATTAGAATAGCCCAATCCAAAACACTATTGCTGAGAATGTGGAGGAACAGAAACTCTCACTCATTGCTGGTGGGAATCAAAATGGTACAGCTATTTTGGAAGACGGTTTGGCAGTTTCTTATGAAACTCCTTGCAAAGTCTTCAAAATGGTCCATAGAGAAGAAAAAGACATTAAAAATACAGGAAGCAATATAAGTAAGAAACATTTGGCATGTGATAAAATCTAACATGTATAATTGGAGAGAGAAAATAGAAGAGAGTGAGTTTTTAAAGAAATTCTGACTCAGAATTTCTCAAAACTGATGTAACATATCAAATAACATGATCCAAGAAGCTCTCTGTTCCCCTACCTTCCTGTGTATTAAAAAAATTGAAATGAATGATTTACCTCAATCGAAATGCAATAAATAAATAAGACATCGAAAAGAAAATTTAGGAGACGATACCCTTCACCTTAGAATTGGCAAAGATGCTTTAGACGGAACACAAAAGTCCTAACAATTAAAATAATTGGTAAATTGGAGTTCATTGATATCAAGTGCTTCTGTTTACTAAAAGTTGCCTTAAAGAGAGTAAAAGACAAGCTGCACACCAGACGATATTAGCAATGCATTATTATAACAATAAACTCACATTCCAAAATTTTTAAATGCCACAAAAACTCCACAAGGCACTCATTGAAAAACAAAAAACTGCAATTAAAAATGTTTCAAAGAAACAAAGGACTGGCTGGGCGCGGTGGCTCGCGCCTGTAATCCCAGCACTTTGGGAGGCTGAGGAGGGTGGATCACAAGGTCAGGAGATCGAGACCATCCTGCCTAACACGGTGAAACCCCGTCTCTACTAAAAATACAAAAAATTAGCCAGGTGTGGTGGTGGGCGCCTGTAGTCCCAGCTACTCCGGAGGCTGAGGCAGGAGAATGGCGCGAACCTGGAAGGCGGAGCTTGCAGTGAGCCGAAATCGCACCACTGCACTCCAGCCTGGGCGACAGAGCGAGACTCCGTCTCAAAAAAAAAAAGAAAGAAAGAAAAAGAAAAAGAAACAAAGGAATAGAAAAGGCACTTTATAAAGAACAATATTCAGTTGGACAAAGAAATGTGAAAAGTGTTTAATTAACATAATTAGTCACCACAGATGCAGATTAAATCTACAATGAGATATCATTGCACCCACCCCACCTGAAGGGCTACTATTAAAAGGACTGAACAAACACACAGTGGCAAGTATGTAGTCAACTGGGACTCAAATACATTACCGGTGGCTGTGTTAATTACTACAACCACTTTTAAACACTATTAGAATGTATAGTAAAGCTAAACATATGTACACCATTTAATTCAGTAATTCCATATATATATATACATTTATAGTTTTGCTTTACTATAGATATGTATGGTATACATACATACATATATAATATGTATATCATATATATAATACAATAGAAATCTATAGTATATACCTATATATAATTGCTATATATACATATACAGTAATTTCATACATATTATATATTAATATACATATAATATAATGTATCTACCTTCTAAAAAGAGCTCTTAATATATACAGAAATATGTATAAGAATATTTATAGCTGCTTCATTTATTACAATCAAAAACTGAATTGCAAATATCCACCAATGAGGGAATGGCAGTGAAAAAGAACAACATGAATGAAAACTCACAAGAATAATGTTGAGCAAAAAAAGCAAGACACAGAAGAATATGTACTATATGATTTTATTATATGAAATTCAGTAACAGACAAAACTACTATATGGTAACAGAAGTCAAAATAATGGTAATCTAATGGGGAAAGTTTGACTGAGATGGGCATAAGAAAGCGTCTGGGTGCTGAAATTGTGCTGTGTCTTCATCTAGATGGTGGTGATGTATTTTTATATATTTAAAGTTTCTAAATCTGTATGCTTTGGTTCAATAGAAGATTTGCCAATAAAGTAATAAATATATAACAATGCATTTTCACAAAGTTAATATAGCACCTTTACTTGATTAAAGAATATTGTCTGTCTATAAACTGTCTTCCGTACCTTTTTCCTGTCATTTTCACTGCCAAGGGTAACTGTTTTTCTGACTTCTAAAAAGGTTACTTTTGCCTGTTTTTGAACTTTATATTAATTGAATTTATTGTGGTTATGATGTGTTTATTCTCATTATTTTTTAGCATTACATTGAATGACTATACCAAAATTTTAGTTTTTTTATTCTACTAGAGATGGCATTTGAGATTTTTCCAGGGCTAAAATCTATTTCTTCTACAAACATTCTTGTACATGTATTTTGGTTAATATAAATATACACTTATGTTAGGTATATTCACTTGAATGGTCCACCAATATATTTTTGCTCCCATCCAATGTAAATTTCTTTTAGCCCTTAATAATCATTAAATGTTATCATTTCTGAAATCCAAAGGTACTTGTTCATAATCATTTATTTGTGTGTATGCTTGGTCTTCATCTTCACTCAACTATTTCCAATATTTATTTTTACTTTTTCTCAACGAGAATGTAAGATCCTAGAGAAAGAAGCAGGAATCAAGAAAAATAGGTGGCAGAAATATCACCATTTCCTGACAAGCTGATTGCTCAGTCTTTTGGAATGTTTTCATAGAGGCCACATGTAGTCATTGCAACTTCAAACAATCCATGGCAGTAGGGGAGGAAGGAAGAATTTATCTTCTGACTTCCAACTTCCATTGGTTCAAATTCTCCCATGAAGCATTTACTCCCCTGAACTCTTGGGTTGCATGTGCATAAATGCCAAGTGAACCCTGGGGTAACTCATACCTCAGTGGCACCAGGGCAGTGCCAGAACATGAGATAAAGGTACACGGCATGATGTGATGTAGGAACTGTTGGAGAATTCATATGAACAATAGGAGTAACTAGGAGTAATCTGCAAGGCAGTCTATAGGTCTGTAGTGAAGATGGTGGCAACAGTAGAAATCTAGCTGCAGGACCATGGGATTGATATAAACGGCTGCTAACACTCACTCTGGCCCAAAAGCAAAGCAAGTGCATGAATTTGGGTGTCACATAAACAAAAACTCCCTTTCAGATCCATTCATGTCTTCTAATGACATATATCCATGTCTTTCCTAAGGTAAAGATGCTCTCATTTCTCCCTGGGATGTGATATACAAATCTAATTTATCAACATTTCAACCTTCAAAAAAGCCTTTAAAAGAGTCAGCAAAGCAAGCTCCGGTACCCACTGTTGCAGTTGGTTCCTGGTCTGTAAGTGATACTCATCATCTTTCTCCATTGTCTCTCTCTTTAGATTTCCTTCATCCTCAGCTAACATTCTTGCTTGGTGGACGACCAGCTGAGTGGGAAAACCCAGATCTTCATCCCCAAGAGGTCTGAGCCCATAGTTGTCTGGCCTTTGTCAAGCTGTTATTGTTACAGCTGCCCATTTATAGTTTTCAATTGATGTAGGAGTCCCAAGAGACAACACAGTTTATTCCCTGAATTCTAGATACTCAACCCTAAGTCCATGGTGTAGCAACCACCCTAGCTTCTTCATGGTAATTGGGCTTGATTACTCCCACTAGTATAGTAACTCCTTCCTTCGCCTTAAAAAAAGGCCAGATGGTGGCTGCAACCTCTAATTTGGTGTAACTTATTTTGCATTGGCAAAAGTTTTCTTTCGAGTAAGGTGGCTCAGTAGATAACGGTGCATTCCAGAAGTTAGTATCCCAACCCCATGGGAGTTGTATATAATAATTTCTATAAGAACATATTACTGCCCTCTTAAAAGTGAAAAGAGACAAAATTGATCTGTCACCAAATGGCTAATTGGACTCCCTGAGGAGTGCAGCTGTATTAGTGCTCAATCTTGGTCTCCGCTGCCAGCAGGTTGAGCATTCCGCAGGAGTAAGATTAACCCAGCCTTGGTAAGGGAAGGCCCATCTTGTCAGGTTCATGCACAAGTTATAATCCCGTCTCACATTGTTTCAAGTGTGACCCACCCATAAGTTATGCGTGTGTGGACACTGAGTAGTTTCCACAACATCTCCTGCCTCCGACAGGAAACCCTGGGCATAAAGTGAGAAACACATGACATATATTTAAAATCATTGTGAGAAAGAAGTTGCCAACTGAGTCCCAGATTTACAGTCATGATGGAACAGTTTGTGCTGGTGCTACGACACTTTCTGGCCTATATGCAGAACAAGTATATAGATCATAGTGACATACAAACTCAATCTGCTCTGTCCTGATTTTCTGGTGCCTTAAGCAGCTATTTCGTGTGCTTACTGGGTAAGTCAGCCCTGAAAACATAATAAAAGGCAGACTATGTGATGTACTAAAGTTAGGACCAACATTCAACCAGTATGTCCTGGTGTGGCTTAGTGACTGGTGGGTTTAGTGGGTCATACTTCTATTTGATAAAATTTTAGAAAGCACAAATGAGGGTAAAGAAAGATTTCCAGACTGGCATGGCTGAAAGAAAGGCAGAAAGGTAAGAAATAGAATGCCTTCCATTAGAATTACCAATCAACTCATTGTCTTAAAATAAATGAATAAGGAGCAGGATCTTGAGTTTTTGTTGGATGAAAAACCAATAAAGGTTGCTGAGACTTAATAGACAAAATAGGGTTATAGAAGGTTTTTAAGAGGAGTAATGGCACGACCAGACTGTTGCTATACGAAACACAAGTTAATAATAGTGTTTAGGAAATCAAATTTAAGGTTAGGAAACTCAATGACTTTAGCCTTACTTGAAGCATAACGAGGCTTGGATTTCACTAACATCAATGTGAATGAGTAAAAAGGAGGACTGAAGTAAGATATTACTAGGCTTAGTAATAGTCATTGATGGGTGAAGGCAAGGAGGAAAGACATGACGATGGTTTGAGCGGTCAATCCTAAATTATCTTCATGAGTGGAACCATCTTCTAATTTTAATCCCATTGAATCTGAGGTATTTGAATGTCAGAGTAATGATACATTTGGTAGGTATGTGTGTGTGTATATATGTATTTATGTATGTGAATACATATGCATGTATGCATATAGCTGATGTGAACACAAAGATACCCAGATCAGCCTTCAAGGAAGGACTTGCTGTTTAGCTGCAGCTCATGTGGTCAGAAGCCAGTGTCCTGCTATCTTGCTCATCAGATCTGCCTCAGATTCAGATAAATCCTTTGATGAGGTCACATCTCTACCAGAGCAGCCTGCCCCCAGTGACTGAGCATGGCAGGGGTATAAAGTTCTAGCCATCATGACCTGTTGCACAACATCTAATGGGCAACACTTGCTTCGGAGCTCCCTGCCACTTCCACTTCTTCCTTTGCCCAGTTCTACTTCTTCCCCATCCTTTCTGCAGTTGTCCATCCCTAGTAAACACAACGCACTTAAACTGTGCCTCAGCATTTGCTTCTGGAAACCCAATCTGTGATGGTAACAATGTATCATTTTGGATTCTTGTAGATACAAACTATGAAATAGCCCACTTAAAATGTGTCTTAAAAATGTATTACCTCATAAAATTTTGTGTCTTAAAAATTTATTATCTCATAAAAAGTTCTGAAGCAGGAAAGTAGTAGAGTTAACTAATGAGTAATTCAATGATATCATAACAACTTCGAATTCCGTTCATCTCTCCATTTTCTCTTCCTGAAGATTGTCTTTTTCTCTTATAATTGTTTCCTCATAATCAAGATGATTGTCACAAATTCAGGGGGCATATCCTCACAACCAATTCCAAAGGCAAAATGATAGTTTCTTTTCTACATAACATTTTTTTTCTTTAATTAGAAAAAGAAAAATTTCCAGGTCCCAGTGGCTTGGGTTGGGTTACCTTCTTATCACTGATAAGGGCACAGCAAAAATAAATTTGGAGAACAAGGAGGTTTTTGAGTAAGTAACCATCATTGTCTGCTACAGAAAAGTTCTAAATTTGATTTCACAGATGAAGTACGGAAGAAATATCCCACTTCATTATTCCCTCTAAATCAACTTGCATTAGATTATAAGACTCATACTTCTTTGCATAGGAGGAAATTCAATCACAGTCTATAATCTAGGTTTCCCTGGTGCAAATGTTCTGTGATATTATTTGATCCCAAAGCATTAATGAAAACCCAGCAATTCACCAGCCAACACTTGTTTTCACTGAATCATTCCTTGTTGCAATGCACGCAGTACCTTCAAGTCTGATGTTTTCACTGCTTCTGTATTATTGATCAAGCATGTGAGTTGATGCTGAGGCTGTGAACCTTGGTGGCATGGATACTATCTCCTTAGGTGCACCATTCCTCCAAACCATCCTGTTCAAAGTCTTGCCATTGCCCTGCTCTGTTGTTTCCAAGCAACGTCCTGGCCCCTGATAAATGTAAAATCTGCCAATCTCTGACCACTCTTCATCTAGGGGAAATCCCTCCCATAGGTCAGTCTCCTTTTAATTTTTTTTTTCTCTCCTCCTCCCTTTAAACAAGGAGCACACTCTTTTCATCAAGTTACAGTGTAGGCTTTATGCTCTGTACAAATCCATAAGATAAGGAAGTTCTTAAAGCTCGATTACTGCTCAGAATCAGGAGAATTGGAAATGCAGAGATCAAAACACAAAAGAACAAAATGCATCTTGACCCCCATCCCCAGGGTTTCCAAAATCAGCAAATTAAAACACAAGAAGCCTAGTTAAACTTAAATGACAGATAAGCAATGAACCTGTTTTAGTATTTCTTGCAGGATAAATTAATTGGGCATCATGCATTTATTGGTAACTTTAGACATCCTCCCCCTACTTCTTTCAAAGTATGTAATATTGGTTTGAAGCTTGGAAGAGAAGTTGCTACTGAAAATATAGATTTCGGAGACTTGTAGATTTCAGCTGAAGCTATGTAAAAGATGAAAACTCTAAGTGACCTTAGGATGTCCAGAGAGAAAGGCAGACTCTTAAATTATCCTTAGTGTCTGGAATAGTGCTAAACATATACAAGATTGCAATAAAAAAGAACAAAATGAAAAAAATCAAACAAGAAATAACTAAGTTGAAGTGGGAAAAAGCCACTCAAAAATAAGCCAATTTCTTCTTAAAATTTTGTTTTTCTCCTGAAGTAATGTATTTTTTTCCTACAATTTTCATTATTTTTTTAGTAGATTATGTCACACAGACATAATTACTGTGGCACTTTTTATGAATTCTCAAGTGAAGACAGATCCATGTTTATATTATACTCTCATGGTTATTCAGATTGACCACATATGTGACCTGGACATTATATTGGTAAATGATTCTCCCATTGATGAATAATTAGAAGAATTAATTCGAGAAATCAATGTCTAGTTCTAGATACTCTCAGATAATTCTTGGTGTAATAAAGCCTTAAACCTCAAAACAACTTTAAAATCTACACAATAGAGGTGTTGTTGGTCATATTTATGGGCATCTTAACTTTGTCACACTTTCATATGGTGCAGATTCAGAGCTTAGGTAGATTCATAGCTGTCGTCTAGAAATCAACATTAAGTACCCTAACACACCAGATTCCAGAAAGTATGATTCTAATTGTATTGATCTAATATTCTCTTCAACATAACTGATTTTTTCACCATAGAATAATCAAGAATAGAGATAACCTGCTATATAGAGAATGGGGAAGGACAGCTTCAAGCAGTCATGCCTAGAATCCCAACCGTGGAGACAGAGCCCAGGTGGCCAGAACATAATGTCTCAGAGTAGCAGACCTCACAGTCACTGCTGCGAGTCACCAGAGAAATGTCACGTCCCGTGTAGCACTCAGAAATGCCCAGCCTTTGCTCAACATCCCTGCACACATGTGGCTCCCTCCACGTACTATATTCAAATGCAGGCCTTATACTGTTCAGTTACTTTAAAATCACCTTAACTTGTAACATTTCCAGAAAATAAGAATGCCCATGTCTAAGTTTCCAGCAGAAATAATTTTGAATCGAATCAGAAGGAAGTTTCCTTGGATCAGAAAGATTGTGCAGCAACTTCAGCAGTGATTATTATTCCATCTGTTGATGTGATTATGGAAATTCTGGCTGAGACTGTAAGTCTTGTGCACTCTGCTGTCCCTCTACTCTCCAAAGGATGGAGGGCTGCCAGCTATGCAAAGTTCTGGAAACGGATGAAAGCAAACTGCTGACCTTGAAGTACTGTTCAGGAGCTCTTCACTCTTTCAGATACAGGTAATGTGAACGTGTTTATGCATATTTACTCAGCTTTGCAAAGCAGACTGTTGGGTTTTTAAAATTTTTTTTAAGCTGGCCTCTGAATTCCATTGCATGGTACCCAAAGAAGCTTATGAAGCTCAGAGGGGATAAAATGAAAAGCAGTGGTAAGTTTAATTGAAAAAAAACAGGATATTCCATGCACTTGGCAACTTGGGCAACTGAGGAAAATGTGAGTGGATCAATGTTGAAGTTACACAGTTTAAACCAAAAGGATTTCTTATTAAGAGAAACCACAATATAAAGGAATTAGTCCTCTTAGCTCTTACAATGTATATTTTATTTTTGGCAGTAAAGGTGGCTAGGAGTTGCAAAAAATGCTACTATTTACAATAGAAACAATTTGGCTTTGAATCATTGATTCCTTTTTAACAGAAGGGACTAAGACTGAAACTATCACTTTATGACATCACATTTATCAAGGAGAGTAAAAAAATGCAATGGCATGTGGATGCTGCTAACTCCTGAGAACTTTTGGTACCACATGGATTCCGTGTGGGTTTCTGAAATGCTCCTGTCTGATTCGGCTCCCTTAGATATGCTCTTCCACGACCTGCATGTTTTAAAGAAGATATTTTCTCTCAGAAAATAACAGGGTGGGCAATTTTATATGCCTCTTTAAGATACTGGCCATGAGCTTCTATGTCACTTTTGTGATTCAGCTTCTCCAGTGAGCCATAAGACTCAACTTGATATTGTTAAAAAGGAAAAGGAATCCTCTGTGCATCTGATGTTGTTGTAACATCTTCAAATGTAAAGTGACTCATTTCAGCCTTTGAGATGATCCTGAGTAGAATCATTCATGTTATTCTCTACTGAAGCTATTTATTACCTAGAAGTTTTCCTTTTCAGTTCTCACTGAAGATTCTCTCCACCTCCCCAGGAGAGCAAGCCTGAGGATAGAGATGTGTCCAGTTGGAAGTGAATGGTGGACACCAGTGTGCATTGTCATAAGTCCATTGGGATCAGCTTTCAGATAACACACAACCATTGCTGAAGGTCTTCAGTGCACTATGCATTCTCTATTCAAAATGAGAAGAAGGAAGTTTTTTTCTCTTTTAACCATGTCATTTCTTTGTCTGTACCATGGAAATTTTAATCCTAGTCAAGGTTTGAGAAATTAGAATGGTCTCACTAATCCAGAGCCTAAATAAATTCACAGTGGATTCACGAAGAGTTAGTCTGGAAGCAAGTAAGCCTGGTTTTTTAACCCAAAATTTTGAATATGAATAAATTCATATTATTAACACTAATATTTTTTAATGCCAGATGTGTTTTTCCATTACATCGAATGTCATTATGATTTGGAAATATGGACATTGCTGTTGAAACTTTAGTGAATTTAGGAAAATGCTATTGGTTAATTTCTGGTAAACCATTTTTTAAAATGGTTTTTCCTTCCTAAATATTTGCTCCCAAATTGATGTCCCCAGTGCACTGAGTACACCAAACCTCTCTGGTTGGCCAGTTTCCTCAGAATTTCCTCTTCCCTTTTTTGCTGTAAGTCATCATTGTCCCAAAGCTGCAAGCCTGGTCAGAGTTCTCCTGGGACTCTTCAGATCTGTGTTTTTTTTTTTTTTTTTTTTTTTTTTTTTTAATAGCCATAGGAACTAAAGCAGGGCTGGTTTTATAAGTAGCACAATTGGCATTGTTTGAAAGTCTTTTTAACATTTTAATGACTATTTATTGAGGCCCTACCCGCCTTGTCCTGCTATTCTAATCACTCTGGAAAATGGCCATACAAAAAGAAACAAGCATCCCTAGTGGAAGAGAGCAGACTAAAAAAAAATTAGAACAAATAAAATATGTAGTTTGTAAGAGATAACGACTACTATAGTAGAAGATAAAGAATGGTAGGGGCCAGGGAATCCTGGGAGTGAGGGAAGAAACTAGTTTTAAATAGGGTGGTCATGAAATGTTTTACTTTTTAAAGTAACATTTTAAACCAAAGACATATAAATAGATGAGGAAGAAAACTTTTCAGATATCTAAGGAAAGAATATTTCAGGCAGAAGGGTTAGCAAATTCAAATGTCCTGAGGCAGAAGCATGTTCAGCAGGTGTGAAGTACAACAAGGAGGCCAATGTTGTTGCAATGAGGTGAGCAAGAAGCAGTTAGGTGCAGTGGGGTCAGGGAAGACATCATACAAGTAGAGAAGGCCAGTTGAAGAGGGTTTTTCAGGCTACTGTAAAGAATTTGGATTTCATTCTAAGAGACATGGGTAGTCATCGATAGAGTTTAGCTTCAATTCCAACAGTATCACTCCACTTGCCGGGTTGAAAATAGACTACAGAGGGGTAAGGGTGGGATCAAGGTAGAACAATTTATAAGCTACAGCCAGAGCAAAACTCGCAGGACAATGACTGACACTTGGACCCGGGTGGTGGCAGTGCTGCTGGAATTCGTGACTTGATTAGATATAAAATAGGAGAGAAAGAGCAGAGTCAAAGATGACTCCAAGTTTCTGGTCATTTATTGAGATGGAGAAGAATGTCAGTTGTTAAACTCCCTGATGTTTGCTCTTTGGCCTTGATCTTGTCCCTTGATCTGTTGCAGTCCATTCAGAGAAATAATCCTTTATTTCATTCCCTCTTTCCATTTCCTAACCATTTGGATTTTTGAAAAACCTTAATCTTCTGATATTATAAAGTCCCTGGTATTGTAAAGCCTTATAACTTAGAACGTGGACAACCCAATAGTTTCATATTTTATCAACGTGATTATTTTACAACATTTGACAAGTAGAATAAAAGGATGTGTGTTGTGTTCCTGTGGTAATTTAAATATCTTAGTGTCTTAAAGGGACAATCATCAGATTCCACCCTCAGAATTTTGCTTTGTCCCTGGCAGAAGGCATTTTGGGTGCTTGACTCACTTATGTGGATGATTTTAACTACACCATTGTTTCCATCTTGGACACTTGTTTATTTTAGGCCTCATGACAGATGAGCTCACCCAGACCTTAAAATGCAGACTTTAACGTTATGTCAGACTATAATTTGATGCTAACTTTGTTTATTCCCCTCTTCAATTACTGAAGTTACCACCCTAACCTCTGGAAAATAACTGGAGACAATGTTTATTTGATAGCAAATTAGAAGCTGACGTCCCAGTTCTCTCTGAGTGTGACTATGTGTACGCAATTTAATGATATTGCAACTGCGTATTATGGTGTATCAACTAACTTTCCTTTATTCTTTGAGATTTGTTTTATATTTGGGAGAAACAAAGGAAAGTGGTAAATGTCTTCTAAAGTGGGAAATTTCAAACCCTGAGATACAGAGACAGAATGCACATCCATAATATTTACATAAAGCATAATCATTTCTCCTGTCCTACCAAGAGAGATGAGAACAGCAAGGAGAGAAGGTCCAAGCTACTGTTTTTAATTGTGTTAAAGGAGTGAATGCTCTGGGGCCTCTATCTTTGGGCTGTGCAGTAAACCATTATTATGACCGTGGCTGGGAAAACATTTTAAATGTAGAATAAGGTAAGACAGAAAACCAAGAATGTCTACATTATGGACTCTGTGGGTTTTATTTGCAGCATCTGTAAACCTGTAGTCCTTTATAAACAGAACAAAGTGGTCAATTTTCACAGGGGCTGTGCTGGCACAAAGGTACCAAGGGCTTAGTTTGGGAACAAAGTCATTAAAAATAACTACATACAAAGAACTCAGTCATAAATAATGTGCCACAGAGGATCCAAAGAACTCAAAGGCTGATTACTTCAGTATATCTAAAAATCTGCTTCAGGCTACCTGGCCTTGAGTATGATGAATTCCTCAAAGGACTCCTCCAATTCTCTCCTCTCTTTCTCTTCCTTCTTGCTCTTACCTTTCTTCTTCCCCTCCAACCCCACCATTTCCTCCCCAAAAGCTGCTGGTTTGTCAGTCATTCTGGCAATCAGCCAGAGAATTAGAGAATGAGAAAAGACAAAAACAAAAAAATTCCTAAGGTCCCTTTACCTTTCCACTTGGGCTCCATATTGTAATACAGCTTTTCTATGCTTCCCTTCTCAAACCTCCAGCATCAGTGCTGACTTAAAAACTTAGTTTTTATCAGATTCCACCAGGATAAATATGTTAAGAAAAAAGAGGGAAATTAACATTGCTGGGACACCAGAAATATAAAGCCATTTAAATCCTTCACTCATTTCTTGCCTCATCTTTTTCTCTTTCTGAAATTTTGCCACTTTTAATTATTGTGGCTTCCTCTTTGACTGCTCTCTTCCTTTCATTGCATCCAATAATGAAGTAAATTTTGTTGTCTCATTCAGATATATATGGTGACCTTTTCTTACCACCTCCACAAGCTTAACAAGCTTAATTTTTTTCACACTTCCAAGGCTTAACTTATCTGAGTTCTGTGGATAAAAGTTCTCCTCTATGGAGCCTTTCCTGATTCTGCCCTTCTGAAATGTAATTAACTCCTCCCCTCCTTGGGCCCCAACTTAATGTTATCATGACAAATATGACATTTGATTAAAAACACACACACACACACACACACACTTGCTAGATGAGGTCCATGAAAAGATGATCTTCTCTTTTTCTACCAGTGCTTGGCACATAGTAGGTACTTAACTGGTCTTTGAATGAATGTGTATATCGTATGCCAGGGACACTTCTAGTTGCTGTCACGAGTTATACCATTTAATCTTTACAACAGTATAATATTGGTTTGCTTATTCTGTTTTTTTTTTTTATAGACATGAGAAAATTGAAGCTTAGAGGATATAATGGGTGGGAAGTTCCACTGCTAATTACTAGTAGTTACAGGATTCAACTGTCATGAAAGGAGAGCTCACTTTCATTAGTACTCCAATTTCAGTGTACATCAGAATCACTAGGATATCTCGATGAAACAGAATTCAACATCACACTCTTAAAGCTTCTGATTCAGTAGGTCATGGATGGGGGCCAGTAATTAGTTTTCGAACAAATTTGCAGATGATGCTGATGAAGTTCGCCCTGGGAGCATACTTTAAGAACCATTGCCTTACCTAACCTGTACATCCTAATCTGTGAGTAGTTGCATGTTAGTGGGGAAGAGGATGGCTAAAATTTTACAAAGAGTCCAAAAGCTTGTGTTTCAAGCATGTTCTTAAATTGAATAATCTTTACATCCTATTATCTATCAATCTCTCTATCAGTCAACTAATTTTTCAAATGTGTATAAATATTGTTCTGGTTATTGATCTACAAACTCATTGAAGGTATCACTGAATTCATGGAACACTTTTGTTATTATGTGTTCTCTCCTTTCATAGATATTGGAAGCACAATTGCTGTCATATGAAGAGAAAGAATGTTTAAACATTATGAAGAGAGGTTATCATAAGGTTACAATCATTGGGTAAATTATGGCTCAACTTTATTAAGAATAAGTACATAGTTAATAAAAAGATATGGTTAAAACAATCTAAAAATTTATGTACAGGTTTATAGAGTTAATAGAAGTTTGCCAAAAAGGAACAAATAAAACAATAGTACTTATGTTTGGGTGGCAGCTTAACAGATGATTTCTTTCTCCTCTTTCTCCCTTCATTCTTTTTCTTTTCTACTCTTCCTTCTTTACATTTGTGCCTTTAAAATTTTCTACGATAAGTATCTTTTACTCATTGCTATGGTTTGAATGTTTGTGTTCTCCCAAAATTCACTATGAGATGTAATCCCTGTCTTATTCCAGTTTGTGCTGCAACAGAATACCACAGACTGGGTAATTTGTAAAGAATAGAAATTTATTTGTCACAGTTCTGAAAACTGGGAAGTCCAAGATTACGATGTGAGCATTTGATAAGTGCCTTTTTGTTGTGTTCTCACATGGTGGAAGGGTGAGAGAGAGTGAAATTGTGCCTTCACGTGGCAAAAGAGCAAAAAAGAGGGCACACTTACTCCCATAAGCCCTTTTATAACTCACTAATCTGCTCATGAAGGCAGAACCCCTATGAGCTAATCAACTCCAAAAAGGACACACCACCCAACACCGTTGCACTGGGGATTAAATACCCAACAAAAAATTTTGGGGGAATATATTGAAAGCCCAATGCAAAATATTAAGAGATGACATCTTTAGGAGTAATTAGGCCATGAGGTCTCTGCCCTCATAGATGGAATTAGCGCCTTATAAAGGGGCTGGAGATAACTAATAAGACCCTTTTTCCTTTTCACCTTCTGCCATGTAAGGTCACAACAACAAGGCACCATCTTGGAAGCAGAGAGCAGTCCTCACCAGACACTCAAAGTTGGCATTGTAATCTTGGACTTTCCAGGCTCTAGACTTGTGAGCAAAAAATATCTGTTCTTTATAAATTATGCAGTCTATGGTTATTTCTCATTATAGCATGAATGGACTAAGACATTCATGTAGTAAATACATACATACTCCAGATGATAAGATGCCCCCTTCCACGCTACATTCTATATGTAGAATATAATTTGTTTTTGGCCTGGAATCCTTAAGAAGGACTCCAGCTTTGAGAACTCTTATGCAGTACAGCTCTCCCCACCCAACACTGGCTTTGTCTTCTTGAGGCCATTAAATCTAGACAGCTCAAATTTAGAAAAGCATAATATAAATTCATCCAACTTCTTGAACATGGTAATAAGATTCTCAACACAGCATTCTTATAATTATTCTTTCTTCTATCTAGAACCTTCAGACCCAAGTATTTGCATGACATACTTCCTCACTTCATTCAAATCTTTCCTTAAATATAATCTTCCTAGAGCAGATTTCTCTGACAGTTATAACTAAAGTAGCACCCTGTCGTTCTCTTTCCCCTCATCTTGCGTTGTTTTTCTTCATAGCTCTTATCATAGCAGGTGCTCAATAAATATTACTAAATATATGAACGGATTTATTCCTCATCATAACTCTATGAGGTAGTTACTAGCACATTCCCTATTGTCAAGGCTTAGAGACATTAAGTAAATTGCCCATTTAAACCA
Organism: Symphalangus syndactylus; assembly: GCF_028878055.3. Lineage (NCBI taxonomy): Eukaryota > Metazoa > Chordata > Mammalia > Primates > Hylobatidae > Symphalangus > Symphalangus syndactylus. Next base: position 37,714,108 of record NC_072432.2, read on the forward strand.
AGTTGTCTTATACTAGAGTACATGTTCTTAATCACCACATATTGCAAGGTTCTTTTATTGACTGATTAAACTCTATACAGGCACTTGAAAGAGCAGAGATAGATAGATAGCAAAGTATCATTGATAATAAGATATTCAGATACATGACAGATTACTAAGGACATGAGTATGCAAAATGATGCGTACTTCCAAGATATGAGCAAGCAATTGAAAATACCTTATTTTATGAGAAGGTCAACATGGTTTTGAGATCTGTGCTTACTGGCAAAATTGATTGCCATATGTGCAGGGATAAATATTTCCATTTTCCCCTATCTCTGACAGAAAGTGGAAAAAGGAAACACTAAAAACAGGAAAATATGTGTAATATCTGCAGAATGGAAGATACGTAACTCACTGAGCAGCTGAAGAATTAAATCAGAGGTATGTTTTGGCACCTTTTACACTCCCGAGTCACTTCCCGTAGATTTTTTCCCTTTTTTATCATGCAGGACCTGGATCTGATTCCCTTTTTTTGTCCCTATGCCTGGGAGTTACAGAATGTCACCAGTCACATTCCTCTTAGTAACAGCAGAAAGTAGGATGGCCACCCAAAGTAGCCAAAAAATGGGGAACCAGGCACAGGGCTGTCAGCTGCCTTGACAGTAGCTTTGGACCTGGTCTGAACCGATAACATTAGGGACTTATTGGCCAACATGATTATTTCTCTGGTGTCTTCAGATTTTTTAGAACATTTCATAAGGATACAGGAGATAAACAGATAGGTAAAGCTTTAAACATTTATATTTCAAAACCTGTAAACTAAGTATCACTTTGTTTTGGATAGGTGGCATAATTTGTGGAGTTTCAGGTTCTATCCAATCATACTGTCATTTGATATTCTGGACCAAGACTGTACTTCAAGCTCCAACAGAAACAAACCTATACTGCCTTCAACAATCTGAGACCACCCACTTTGCATATCCCAGTGAAACTTCAAACAAGACCTGGAAAATATCATTGGTTAAATTTCATGCAGATGTCTGATCACAAGCTAGGCACAAGTATTGAAGGAATATTTATTTGCATCTCAGGGACAAACTTCCTTTTTGGTTTCTCTTCTTCATAGAGGGGAAAATAAATTAATAACTAATGATATTTCATTACACCTTCACAGATGCAAAAGATAAACTGAGAAGGGCCAATACAGCATACTAGGAGTTATAGAGAAATAAATTAAAATAAAAAGAGACACAAAAGGGTTTAAACATATAATTTATTAAGACTTTGCTAAAATAAAAGAATATTTCAGCCTATACATTTCAAGGAATACCAAATGCAAGAATTCATGAGAATTATTCTCATCTGTTCTTGCGGAATCTTATGGTGAGCAAGATTTAGCCAATCAAGGAATGAGTGGAAAAGCCACAGCAAAGAAATTTGTGGTGATCATTGAATCTATTCAACTATAGAACAAAGACTAAACAAATGTTAAGGCTACAAGTTCAGGCCCAAATGTAAACATTATAATCTACAATAATTTAAAAAATGAGCAAAATTAGAAGAGTAAATATTGTGATACTGTCTTTAAAAATAAGATTATATGTAACAACACAGAAAGCAGAGGCAAAGATGGTATGTTTAAAGCCTTGAAAAGAGAAAATCTAAAATAATATAACACAAAAAAATCAGTCCTATCAATAAACATAAGTAAGCCCAACTCACATAGTAGCCTGAAAAGATTATTTATTTGGATTATAAAGTGAAATGATATGCTAAAACAAAATAAGAAGTCAGGCATGGTGGCTCAAGCCTGTAATCTCCGTGACGTGGATGGTTCAGGTAGGAGGATCACTTGAGGTGAGGAATTTGAGATCAGCCTGGGCTAAAAACTAAAAATGTAAAAAAAAAAAAAAAAGTAGCCAGGCACGGTGGCGCGTGGCTGGAGTCCCTGCTACTCAGCAGGCTCATGTGGGAGGATCACTTGAGCTCAAGAGTTTAAGGCTATATTGAGCTATCATGACATCACTGCACTCTAGCCTGGGTGACAGAGTGAAACTCTCTTGGAGAGAGAGAGAGAGAGAGAGAAAGAAAGAAAGAAAGAAAGAAAGAAAGAAAGAAAGAAAGAAAGAAAGAAAGAAAGAAAGAAGAAAGAAAGAGAAAGAGAGAAAGAGAGAGAGAGAGAGAGAGGGAGGGAGGGAGGGAAGGAAAGGGAAGGGAGGAAGGGAGAAAGGGGGAAAGAAAGAAAGAAAAGAGAAAGAAAGAGAAGAAAGAAACTCATACCAGGTGCAAGCTTACACCCAATATGATACAGAGTGTCACTGTGAAATAAAGATGTCAAAGAACTTCCTTTTTGCCCAGCTCTCTCACAAGCATGATACTCAGATCATTTGACCGGAGAATTCTAACTAACCATGAAATAACAGAGAACAAATGTGCTATATAAAATATTCTAGTACAGTCAAAAAAGAAAGAATTTAACATCAAAACCCACACACACATTTGTTTATATTTGCAAAATATATTTCTGTAAGGCTGCCCAAGAAAAGATATCATTAAGAAGGAATACTGAGTAACAGCAGGAGACGAGTGTTAGGTTGGAGGGAACCCTTCATTGCATATCTTTTACTACTGATAGGAAAAATAAATACAAACGAATATAATTAAAATGGTGTATGGTAGTCTCATTTTGTCAATGAGCACCTTCACTACATAAAGATGAAAGAACGTCACATCTTCTTTCACAGCACAAAAAACTACTGTAGCCTGCATTTGACTGGCAGGAGTTCACTGGCAAGGCAGCGAGGACAGGATGTGATAGTCTGATTTGGCCAAATCTTTGAGTGCCACTCAGACTTCAACAGGTGGGGACAATCTAAGTGATGACTGTGTATGAATCATCCAGTAGGGCCAAAATAGGTTCTGACAGAGCCCCAGGGAATCAGCAGTACAGCAGAGGTGAATTTACTGAAGCTAATAGAGCTTCAGTTTCAGGGACCCTTCCTTACTCAGATTCCTTGGAGTGTGCGGGAGTTGGGAGTTTACAGTGTTCTATGAGAAGAGGGAAAGCCAAACTGAATTTAGGGAGCATTTCTGGCAAACTGCCTAAAGAGACTCTCAAAAGAAACAGATCTGAATCTCTAAGGATTCTGCAACACATGATATGTTTCCTCATTCTACATAAATATTCACTTTTGCACTTTGTCTTAGTCTGTCAGGCTGCTATAATAGAATACCATAAACTGGGTGACTTATAAAAATAGAAATTTATTTCTCATGTTCTGGAGGCCAGAAGTCTGAGGTAAGGGTGCCAACATGGTCAGGTTCTGGTGAGGGCCCTCCTCTGTGTTCATAGATGGCCATCTGCTGTGTCCTCATATGGGAGAAGGAGCAAGGAAATTCTCCAAAACCTCTTTTATAGGGACACTAATTCCATTCATAATGTTCTGCCCTCATGCCCTAATCAGCTACCAAAACCTCACCTCCAAATACCATTATATTGGATTCAATATACAAATTTTGGGAAGACACATTTAGTCTGTAAGTCTACCTCTTGCTTCCAAAATTCATGTTCTCACATGCAAAATACATTCATTCCATCTCAACAGCCCCAAAAGTCTTAACTCATTCCAGCATCAACTCAAAAGTCTAAAGGCCAAAGTCTCACCTAAATATCATCTACATCGGATATGGGTGAGATTCAAGGTATCATCCATTCTGAGGCAAATTCTCCTTTAGCTGTGAACTTGTGAAAGCAAATGTGTTGTGTGCTTCAAAATACAAGAGTGGAACAGATAAAGGAGAAGCGTTGCCATTCCAAAGGGAGAAACAGGAAAGAAGAAAGGAGCGATAGGTTAGGAGTTAGTCCAAAACCCAACAATACAAATTCCATTAGACCTTAAGGCTTAAGAGTAATCCTCCTTGGCTTAATGCTCTGCCCTCCAGGTCTACTGGGGTAGAGTCCTGCCTTCAGAACCCACAGAGAAGTCCTTTCCCTGCAGCTTTACCCAGCTGGGGTCTCAACCTTAGTGTTCTCTTGAGCAGAGGCCATCTGGCTTATTGAAAGCAAGACTGTGGTTCACCCTTTTGAAACCAAGGAGGCAACCCTGATGATCTCTGAATTGTCTTCACAGTCATTCTTCCTTGTCTAGAAGAATAACATGCTGCCAGCCAATTAACTCGATGGTACCATCCTGTAAAATCCAAGAAGTCCAATAGCCTTCCTTCATTCCTTCCTGTCTTTTTCCCCTTCAGATAAAACTGGCAGTTTTCCAGCAAAGGTGGCTAAGTCTGATTTTCTTAGTCTGCTAGGGCTGCTATAACAAAAATACCATAAACTCCATGGCTTATTAATAACAAAAATTTATTTCTCACAGCCTGGAGCCTACAAAGTCCTAGATCAAGGTACCAGTGGTTACACACTGAATTCATGTGTATCCATGTATCAGTGTGTCCAATGAGTGTCCACTTCCAGGTTCATTGATGACTGTCTTCTCACTGTGTCCTCACATGGCAGAAGGGGCAAGGAAGCTCTTTGGGGTCTCTTTTATGGGGACATTAATCCCATCCCAGTGGCCCCACCTTGAAGTATCATCACGTTGATGATTACATTTCAATGTAAGAATTTGAGAACATAAATATTCAGTCTATAGCACTTGCAAGTACAAGTAGGCCTACACTTTGCTGACATCATAGATCTGGTTTAGGGCTCATCTTTCCCTCCCACCCTCTTAGCCAAGTATAACAAAAGTAGCTCTGAGAGCACAGAGAATGCCCAGATGCAGTCGGGGACATTCTGAATTCAGCAACAGTGGACTCCGTGATTTCCTGCCCTTTGAGCACCAAGAGGTTCTCTTGGGTGCCGGCAGCCTGAGAGCTGCCATTGCCCACCCAGGCAAGGACTCCTGAAGCCTCTAGGATGAGTTGGGATTTCTGTTCTATTAACAAGCAGCTAGGAAGTTGGGACCCATAGGGACTTTTTGACATATCAGATGGGTCTTCCTGCTGATTTCATCAAGTGGGAGCATTGAGTCTGGACACTGAAATATCAATTAAAGAATGACATTTTACTCTGGGCTGGTGGGAATTAGCCAAACTACTTACAGTGACTTCTGAAGTTCCATTAAGCATGTTCAATTGAATAGAGGAGCCCCGTTGCTGCCTCTCAGATTACTAAACATATGGAAGGAAAATTGGGCTAAATGGGGTTCTTAAACATCCCAGAAACCACTTTTTAATGCCATGTTCTTGGCATTTTATTCTTTTCATTCTCATACTGTTTCTCTTTCATTAAATTTCTTACATTTTCCCTACCACGACAGTCACTCTTCTGTAATGATTATTCCAGTTGTCATCTATCTTTCAAGCCCAAGAATACAAAAAATTGAACCAGCTTATTCTCATTTCACAGCTTCTATACAACATCAGAGTCTTGAACATGTAATTATTTCAACTGAAGGAAAATTAATTGAGAGAATAAGGAAAACCATGTACAATTCAAGTTCAATCACTGTTTTACAACAGTGTGCCTCAGTAGGAGAATAGCCATGGCAAGTCTTTCAAATATTGATTAGTTAATTATAAGGAAAAATTTTAAATTTATACCTACACTTGGACTTCAAAAGGAAATATTTTAAAATAATAGAAAGCTGAGCAAAATAGATACTTAGAATGTTATTTTATTGACTCATTGGGAGATAAGAAAAATGTAATGCCAGTTTTATTATGTTTATAAAACAGTTGTTAAGAAATTTGTGAGAAAAGGTCATTTTCTCCGGTCTTGTCCTTTTTTACCTCTTGGCTCTCACCTCACAGTTGAAGAGCTGTGAGTTCCATCATCTGAGGAGACAACCAATTTTCTCAATGACTACTCAGGAAACATAACTCTTATGTTATACCACATGGGATTAATGTCCTCATGGGCCTCCTCACCCTGCTTTGGTGTCCCCAGCTACCTGGACAGAAGCCAGTTTAAGAGGTGAACTCATGGTGAAGTGAATGAAACTGAAGCTCCTGGTCCTTGCCTTACATGGCTACTTTGGAATACCTAGGGAGAGGTTCTAATGATGTATCACTTTATTATACATTGAGGCAAAACGTGAATGTTTTCTTAGATGTCATCAATAAATTCCCAACATTCATAAACCTTTATGTAGTATTACCATTAATAAGTTGTGAACCTGAAATTTTCCTAGACTATCAATAATTAGAAATTGATCAATTTTAATCACAGAAGATGGACTACTAATTTATCTTTATAGAAAATGGCATTACAAAAATTTGTCACAGGAAGAGATGGTCAACAATGATGGAGACAAAAATCTGGGGAAATATTATAAAACTTCATCCATTTGCTAACATTTAAGAATGTTGATTTTCTAGCTATTTTAATGCTTAAAATATTTGCCAGTTTTTAAAAGTTTACAGTTTATGATGATTTCCTTTCTCATTTGTAGCTGTAAATTTGTGATCTTTTTCTTAAAGAGTCCTCCCAAATTACATGTGCATTCGACATCAGAAAACATGGATCCACTTGATCAGAAGGGTTTTAAGTTGTATAGAACAGTGATTGCGAGTTGTCTAGTCAGATAGCCTTTGTTCAAATCTTGCCACTGTGGCTTTCTGACTATATGAGTTTGGGTGGGTTATTCATTCTCTAAAACTGATCCATGGATTTGGTATAATATTAGTACATACCTCATAGGATCAGTAGGATAATATAATAAATGGTATAGTGTATATGAAAGCAGTTGACACAGTTCCCAACACATCTATAAGTGTCCAAGTAATTGTCAAGTTCTTTAAACTTGCAAAATCGAAACAAACTCTTTCTTTTCTCCTTCAAACTGACTCATTCCTTTGTCTTTTCCACCTAGTATTAACATTAATTCAGTTGTTCAGATCAAATATCAAGAGGCTTCATGCCCTACATCTGATTCCAGCAGCCAACTCTGATGGTTTTACCTTCACAAAATGTCCCTCAAACGACAATTCCTCACCACCTCCACCTTTACTGCCTGGTCTAAACCACAAATGCATCTCTCTGTACAGCAGCAATAGCCTCCAACTGGTCATCTTACTCCTGGTTTGACCCCCATTATGGATTGAATGTCTGTGTCCTTCCAAAATTAATATGTTAAAATCCTAACCACACAACGTGAAGGTATTTAGAAGTAGAACCTATGGGAGGTGATTAGGGCATGGGGTTAGAGCCTTCATAAGTGATATTAGTGCCCTTACAAAAAGACTCTAGAGACCTCCGTGGTTCCTTCTGCTTACATGAGGTTACAGCAGGAAGACAGCCACCTATGAACCAGGAGGTAGACTCTTACCAGAACTGAATCTGCCAGCACCCTGATCTAAGACTTCCCAGCCTCTAGAAATATAGTTCCATAAGTCAATGTGAGAAATAAATGTGTGTTGTTTAAACTACCCAGTCTGTGGCATTTTTGTTATAGCCATCCAAACTAAGACAACCCCATCTCACCCTAACCCTATTCTCTCTTAGCCAACTATTACCTTTTTAAAGACATTAACTGACTACTCCCTTTCTCTTCTGAAGCTTTCATTGTCTGTCTATACTACCCCAACCCCACTCCTCCTGTCTACTGCCACCTATAGGCGCCTCTGTCACTTTTTCGTTCATTTGAGATATCGAACATGACTCAGCCCAAGTCTCAAAGACTCAACCTAGAAACTAGTTCTCTACTGCTTGGACTTCTCCACTCCTATCCCGTGCTACACAAACCTCAAACAAACTTGATTCTACTCATGCTAACATTTTACCTTGGCCTCAGCCTGAATATTATTAGCTAAAAACTGAAATGCTTCCTAAAAACAAGTTCCAATATCCCATTCTGTGACTAAATTGCTCATATCTTCAGTCTTTCACCACTTCCACTATTCCCCTTCTTTGACTCTACTGTCTTCTAATCTTTGTACCTTTTCTCGCAGTCTTTCTGTCCACTGTGGAGCCACTTTTATTACTGTGCCATCTAAATCCCAAGACATATCATGGTGATTTTTATTTAGATAGGAGTTTGGTTTGGCAGGCAGGGTGGGGGTGGTAGGTAGGAAAGGGTAGAGAGGTGTCATTAAGTCAATACAACTATCAGCTTGTCTTTGATAGCTGAGCGATGCTGAAGGAAATTATAGATTCACATAGGTTAGAGCCACTACAAATACAGAGTTTCTTCACCTGTAAAATACTTTGGTGAGTGGGACAGTTTGTGTCTCTGACTGGCTATTTTTATAATTGCTCACAGTAATTACTACAAACTTTCAGCATTCTTTCAAACCACCAGCACCCCAATTTCTTTCACTATCCAGTAGTTAACATTGTCTTCTTCACAAAAAACGGTTGAAGAATAGATATGTAATTTATTCAATAAACATTCATTGAGAATCTACCATTTGCTGGGCACTATTGTTGGCATTCCGGATAAATCACAGAATAAGTCAGGCTAAGTCCCTACCCTCATCTTTAACTTTCCACTGCCTATCCAAAACATATTCACAAAATATCCAGCAAATATATTGAAGTTCCTACTTCATGCCAGGAATTTTTCTTGGTGAAAGAAATAAAAGAGTGAAGAGAATACATATAAAATAGTCTTCTCTCATAAAGTTTTCATTTCAGTGAGAGGATGAAGAGAAGTAGTAAAAATAAATAAATTTCGAGGTGTATATATTATAAATACATATCCACACATCTTTAATTATATGTATATATGTGTGTGTATTTATGTATATGTGTGTGTGTGTGTGTATACATATATGTCAAGTGAGCAGGGTAAGGGGGATAGGAATGGTAAGACAAAATATAAAGTCAATAAAATGTTTTGTTTAACTTAAATAACTTTCAGAAATCACCATTCAGTTTGTAATGAGCAGAAACAGGACCAGCTAACCAAACTTTAAATTTCATCCCCATAAACTATGTTCAAGGAACATAAGCAGCTAAAAAATGTTTTGGGGTGGATATGATGGCTCATGCCCATAATCTCAGGATTTGGGGAGGCTAAGGTGGAAGGATCACTTGAGCCTAGGAGTTCAAAGTTTCAGTGAGCTATGATTGTGCCACTGCACTTCAGCCTGGGCAACAGGGTGAGAACACTGCCCCCCACCAAAAAAGAATAAATAAATAATAAATAAATAGAAGGATATTTTGGTTTGTACCAGACATTTCCATGCTTATATAATCAATCTAGCCTGTGACCTACTTAGCATGTTGGGTTCCTGGATGGGATCATTTTATGACACCTCTCCACTATACAACAGAGTTATTTTCAATAATATTCACAAAATGAAATAAATAACAATGCAAAGAAGAATCATAGTTGAAAATTTGTTCTTCTATTTAGCTTTGTATATGTGGCTATGCAAGTGGAAATGATCCAGCTCTCCTTCCTTCTGTGCCCAAAGGCCAAGGTTGAATAGTAACAATAATGTTCTTAGGTTCTAGACTATAAGTTGTCAGATCAACAAATATTCCAAAAGTTTTAGGTCTTCATAAATGCTATGATTCCTAAAATTAGTATTGGCCTCACACACATTTCTAAAGCCTCCCCCGTCTGGCCATCTGTACCTCCTTCAGCTTTCTATGCCACCAAGCAAGAGAACACAACCATCTGCCTTTAGCAAGTACACTCAGTTGCCTTACAGATTTCCATGAATTTTGAACAAAAAAGAAACAGAAAGCAATGGACTTAATCTGTTTTTCTCAACACCCACCCATCAGTTTCTTCACTATGCGTCCTGAGCATATGTTTATTAGTTGCTGTGTTTCATTGTACTGTTATTCCAACCAAAACCAGACTTTTCTTTAATTATGCACTTCTAAGTTTAAAAAGCTGTTATTTCTAGGAGTTATCTATACATAATGGAAATATATAGCAGAATCAGTTTGATCTTTGGCCTCCTGGAATCCATTCAACTTTCTCTAACAGTTTCCTAGTTTCCCCGTGAGAAAAGGCTGCCTCCTCAACCCTCAGCCTGTGGCTTACAGTGGACCAGACTCAGATATCAGATACAAGATAGATCCATGGTGCAGACCTGAGCAAACAGAAACCACAATAGTTGTTTTGGGAAGGTTGTGTGACCTGGTCAGCTCCAATAAAGTTCATGAGACCTTTACTTGGGCTACTGGGAAGGAGTGATCTACTCCCCCTAATCAAATGTTAGTGAGGATGAGGTGCAACTAGAACGTTCCTGCACTGCTGGTTGAGTTGAAAAATGATGAAACCACTTTAGAAAAATGTCCTCTTTTAAGAGTTAATTATAAACCTATCTTACAACCCAGACATTCCTCTCCCAATAATATATACCCTGAAATAGAAACATATGTCCTGAAGAAGATGTGAACACAGATCTTACCACCTTTATTCACAAGAGCCCGCAGACTGGAAACAAGGTAAATGTCCACCAATATGTGAATAGATAAACCAAATATAGACTATACATTCAATGGGAAACCACTCAGCAATGAAAAGAACAAATTATTGATAAATGTAACACAAAGAATGACTCTTTTTTAAAAATCATTATGTTCAATCAAATGAAACAAAACACAAAAGAATGCATAGTATACAATTCAATTTATTTAAAATTTTGGAAAATGCAAAGTAATCCATAATGACAAAACCGTATCAGTTGTTGCCTGGGCTTGTGCAAAGGGAGCTACGCACTGCAGAGGGGCAAGAGGAGTTTATTGTTAGTTCTAGAAATGCTTGCTTATTTATAATGATAGTAAATTCAAAGTTTATACAACTGTCAACATTCATCAAATTGTGAAAATATGCAAACAACTTATGTCAATAAAATTGATTTCACAAATAAAACTTAAACCAATACTAAAACCAATTTGAAATCAGTCTGTTTTTCATTATCACCATGAAACAAAAATTCTGAATGACTTTTCATCTATCTAAGTTCTAAACAAATTCTCTAATTATGTTGTGTTCATGTGAAAGTTAATTCAGAGAACTACCAGTTAGTTTTACAGTTGGCTCCCAACTATTACAGACTCACTACACTTTATCGATTTGAGAGTAATTTCTCAACTGAAATTGTTTGGGCTCACTTTGAGTACAGTTTGGTTTGTGATGTACTGGTAAGTGTTTAACAATTGACTAACCAAAGAACAAAAATCTTGATTTGTTGTGCTTGCTGATTTCCTTGGTATTATTGCATTCTCCATGATTAATCTGAATTAATAATCAAATCACTAATGTGATGTCACTGAGCAAGAATCTAGGAAGAGATGTCCATAATAGCTACCTGTGAGCTAATGTGGACCTACACCAAGACGATGTTGGATAATCTTACACTGAGTTGGATTATCCAAGTCCTGTGGTACTACAGATTTCTGCATTTACAAATTATACTTAAATAAGTGTGATCACAGTGATTACAAGGCAAAGAAGCAGGACTTTAATCCACTCTAGTTTGTCTTTTAGTTTTCAAGTTATTATCTGAAACTTTCAGAGTTCACTCTCTGGAAACCTTTCTGTGTTAGTTTTCTATTAACAAAATTGATGAAATTAAAAAGTATTAACTACTGTTTTCTTTTGATATTATCACACTTAGTTTCCATTTGCATAGCTATACGAAGTTCAATAAAAGAACATTTTTACATCTATGCTTCTTTTTGCATTGTTATTTATTTCATTTTGTGAATATTATGGAAATTAGTTTTGTTGTATAGTAGAGAGGTGTCATTAAACGATCCCCTTCTTGTGCCCAATATGCTAAGGAGACCACTCACTAGATTAATTATACAGGTAGGGAAATGTCAGATACAAACCAAAACGTCATTTTATTTATTAATTATTTATTTGTTCTTCTGTGAGTGGGGGCAGAGTTCTCATTCTGTTGCCCAGACTGGAGTGCAGTGGCATGATCATAGCTCACTGCATCCTCGAACTCCTGGGTTCAAGTGATCCTTCCACATTGGCCTGCCAAAGTGCCGAGATTATGGGTGTGAGCCACCACAGCCAGCCCAACATATTATTTTAAATGAAGATTTCAAATGTGGATGGAGAGTTTACTGTAAAAATGAAAGCTAGTCGTGGTATTAGCTGTATTATTTCTAATTCATGCACAGTTTATTCTTCCACCAAAAACACAAACTGTAAGGAAAGTTGTTGCTAGTTTTTAATTCATATAGTCACAAAAAATTCTTTAGATTTTATTTTTCAGTCTCTTTTCTAATAAAATAAATAAATTGCAATCAATCATGCCTATGATCTTTTCTAGATTCAAAATCCTAAGGTTCGAATGGATAGTATTATTTCCTTTTTGGTGCTGACAAATTTGTAGCAAATAAGGCGAGATGTTTTAAGAAACAAAACTAGGAAAGGCAAAATTGGGTCTTGTACCTTAATCTCTACTGAAGCCCCAGATAATTATTTAACTCACTAAATCACCTGATCCTTCCAAAATGTTTACAAACAAAATGGAAGAGAATCTTGTCTTCAAAACCTTTTTTCTGGAATCCCATAATAATAGATAATATTTATTACGCCTTTAACATGTTAATCACTATGCTAATCACTTTACTTTACAAATATTACCTCACATATTATATATAACCCTAAAATTTTAACGTCTCCATTTTACAGATGATAAAACTGAGGCACAGAAATTTTAAATAACTTGTTTTTAGTCACAATGTTAATGAGTGGAAGCAGAAACCTAAAACCCGTGTTTATGTTACTTTAAAGCTCATGTGAAGACCACTGCGAATAATGCTAGTTAATGTAAAGCATTAAACATTAAAGTGCATAAATAATTTCCACTTCAATTTTATTTCTGTTTATAAACTCAAAGCCTTCCTAGTAAGAAATTCAAAAGCTCAGAAGCATAAGTTGTAATATGAAAGAGGGTTTGGAGTTTGCTATAATTCTAGTAAAAATTTTCATCCTACTGCAAATATTCCTCTGAACTCAGAAGCAAGTATGTTTATAATGATTATTATCATTATTCTTATCTCTGCTCAGGTAATCAGTATATGACAGCAACTTACCTTGAAAGTGTCATCATTTTTTAGTGTAAAAAACAGATCTGTCATGGCCATCAATTCAGAATACCATCGCTATGATGAAAAGAAACTAAGCCATTCATCTACACAGTCCATTTTTTTAAAAGAAAGAAAACAACACTGCAGATAGGTTTTCTTGTTAATGCTAACAGAGGCTGTGTGCTTCCGACTTGAGCAATGTTCCTAAGTTATTTCACAGGTAGATAAGGAAAAGGATGGGGAAGGCAGAGGAGTATGCTTCTGTATTGAATTAATGTGATCATGTAAAATTTATGTCACATTTATGTAGTACTTTTATGCATAAAATCCTTGAATTCAAATAATTTTACAGAAATGAGATACATGCATGGAATATTTATTTTAATGTGTTAAGCAGGTCTGAAGATCTTTTCTCCTATAAGAGTGAAAAACACTCGGTATTAGATGCTGGGCTACAGTTCTAGTTTTATCATTTACTGGCTAAGAGATCTAGGCTAACTCTTAACTTCTCTTAGCTTCAGAGTTTAATCTATAAAATGGTGATAATATAGGGTTTTGTGAGCTTAGTGGTCAGCAAAGCACTATACAAATGTTATTGATGATTACAGCTTTCATTCATAATTTCAACACATGTTCCCCCGACACCCAGCAAGATCAATAGTTTACATGCATGGTTTTGAGATATAGGATGAAAATTCCTTGTTTCTCTCCTCTTCAACCATTATTTGAATCAATTAGTTCCTCCTTGTATGTATTTGAGATATCCTGATATATCTCTCTTGCATTATTATCTATTTTAGAGATGCCCCTTAAGTGTACCAACTTTGTTCATACATTGTTATTGTGGTATATACATCTATTTACACATTATCTCTACTACTGTACTGGAGCTTCTAAAAGCAGAGACAGTGTCCTATCATTTTTCTTTTCTTTTTTTTTTCAGACGGAGTCTCACTTTGTCACCCAGGCTGGAATGCAGTGGCACAATCTCGGCTCACCGCAACCTCCGCCTCCCAGGTCCAAGCGATTCTCCTGCCTCAGCCTCCTGAGTAGCTGGGATTACAGGTGTGCACCACCACACCCAGCTAATTTTTTTTTGTTATTTTAGTAGAGACAGCATTTCATTATGCTGGCCAGGCTGGTCTCGAACTCCTGACCTCATGATCCGCCTGCCTCTGCCTCCCAAAGTGCTGGGATTACAGGCGTAAGCCACCAAGCCTGGCCTGTGTCCTATTAATTTTTCTATCTTTATTACCTTAGTGGAGTGTCTGTCAGAATCATTGATAGAGGGTTTCTTTTGTTTCATATAGTGGTCATTCCTCTATGCTAGGAGGTAGTCAAACACTTGTTTTGTTGATAGCAAAATGAAAGCTAAAAATAATAAGTTTGAATGATAGGTATATAAGAATATAATAATAGAGAATATTCTAATTGACAAAAAAAGTAACTTTTAAAATCAAGAGATCAGATCTTTAAATGACTTCACTACCAGTGAGGTAAATTTTTCAGCATCCTTGTAGTAAAGTTGTCATCACTGCCCTCTAGAAATAAGGATGTTACATCTAAAATATAATTTTGATATAGTAAAGATCCCATTATCTATTTGCGCTCTTAACAAATATTTATTGAGTCTAAAGTGTTAAGAACTCTGTTCATTGTTAGAGATCTCATGGTTAGTCAGATAGAAAGTGTCTTTGCCCCACAGAGCTCACAGCCTACTGAGGAAGAGGGTCCATAGGGAAAAGTTGCTGCTGATGACAACATGTGATGAGGGCTATGCCAGGGCAAGCAGAGGAGATGGGCAGCACCGAGAAGGCCACATGGTGCCTTCTGCGAGCCCCAGCAGTCATCGTAGTTCATGTGACAATTCGCTCCTCAGAAAGCTGGGATTTCACCTGCTGTAACTTCCATTTTCAGTCAAATCTCTCCATCTTAGCTCTGAATTTATCTTCTAAAATTGAAGGCAGTTTTATTGTTCTTCTGTTTTAGTTTCATTTTTCTACTGAAAAAGTAGGCTATTTTTAATCTTAAGATGATCTAAACACTAAATTCAATGTTCTTTAGATGGAACATTTTAGAGCTAACCCTGAAACACTTTTAGGACTAGTGAACTGAGGAAATAAGAAACTTCAAAAGACAATAAAGAAAAAAATGCAACCACAATTATACATAGAATCAGAGATTTTTCCATTAGAAGTGTTTGCAGCAGAGACTTATCCAGCATCGCCCTTAGACTTGATAATCCTTTATCTTTTTAACATATAAAGTATCAAGGAGCTCACATCTGGAAAGACTACCGTTCCATTTTTAGATACCTGTAAACATTTTAAAGATTTATTTCTACTGCAGAAAAAATATGTTTAACTTTCCCCAGGACTACCAGAAAAAATTTTCACCCATCTTTTACATGATAGTCTGTTCTTTACTTAAGGGCCACTACTGTCACCCTGTTAAACCTCTTTTCTTTAGACCTTTCCTTAACTATATTCCGTGATACATGTTGTCTATCATTTATTAATTCAACAAATATTTACTAAATGCAAATTTTGTTCCAGACCCACAGCTAGGCACTGGAGATACAGAAGTAGTTAAAATAGTTACTGATCTTACATGTCTTTGTACCTGAATAGAAATGAGGCTGAGATTACATTCTTTTCTTTCTTTCTCTCTCTCTTTTTCTCTCTCTCTCTCTCTCTCTTTCACAGAGTCTCGCTCTGTCGCCCAGGCTGGAGCGCAGTGGCGCGATCTTGGCTCACTGTCAGCTCCGCCTCCCAGGTTCACGCCATTCTCCTGCCTCAGCCTCCCGAATAGCTGGGACTACAGGCGCCCATCACCACACCCGGCTAATTTTTTTCTGTTTTTTTTTTTTTTTTTTTTTTTTTGTATTTTTAGTAGAGGGGGGGTTTCACCGTGTTAGCCAGGATGCCAGGATGGTCTCGATCTCCCGACCTCGTGTCTTGATCCGCCCGCCTCGGCCTTCCAAAGGGCTGGGATTACCAGCTTGAGCCACCGCACCTGGTCTATTATTTTCTTATGGAAAGCTATTGTATACTGTTGCCTATAATTGGATTTGTAGTACCAAAAATCCTTTGGGACTTTTTTTTACATGAAGAAATGATGAGCTGCAAATCCTCCCTTCTTTGTTAATATTCAATTTTCGAAACTCAGTGTAAAATTTTATATTTCCCCTGTCAAATTTCATGTTATTTATTTGACCTCTCAAAATTAGTTTTCATTTTTACTCAGAAGTCCAATGTATTAGCTACTCTGCACAATTTTCTGTTACTAAAATTTTTCTAAATAGGCCTCTATGTCTTTGTCAATGATGTAGTTTAAAATGTATAAAAGTAGGCCCAACATCAGAGCTTTATGGAACCAAGACTTCCTTCCAGTAATTTTTCTTTTTCTTTTTTTCTTTTTTCTTTCTTTTTTTTTTTTTTTTTTTGAGGCATAGCCTCACTCTGTTGCTTAGGCTGTAGTGAAGTGGTATAATCACGACTCACTGCAGCCTTGACTTCCTAGGCTCAAGTGATCCTCTCACTTCAGCCTCCCAAGTAGCTAGGACCACAGGCACACATCACCAAATCCATTAATTTTTCGTTTTTTTTTTTTTGGTAGATATGGAGTTTTGCCACGTTGTGCAGACCGGTCTTGAACTCCTGAGCTCAAGCAACGTGTCAATCTCAGCCTCCCTAAGCGCTGGGATTACAGGCGTGAGCTGTCATGCCTGGCTTAGTAATTTTTGAAATAATTTTCAAACAGCAGTAACACATAAACCTACCTGTATCACTAAGCATTAAGACACCAGAAATACTACTGTGAAAATGTTTGAGCTAAATGGTTAAATACTTTCTTGAAATCACAATGTTTGTCAAACTAAGTCTAGTACGTATTTCTAGAAACTACACAGCCTGCTATTTGATTACTTACAGCAGTGGTTATTACTTATTTTTAAGTATTCATATGTTACTGGTGAAAATCTGTTTTTAAATACACATTAGATTTGCGTATTTGTAATTTCTGAAATATATATATATTTTCCGTCTTTGAGTAGTGAAATGTTTATATTTTTGTAGTAGAGTTTTTCATATTTCTAATTTTGTAAAATGTCAACAGTTATTTACAATTACACCTGCAATTACTGCAAGCTCTAGGATGCAATTCATATAAACTTCTACTTTCTACTTTGGAGAAAGCTACATACTAGAAAATAGAAAATATAGAGTTTGGGAGTTAATTCAGCATTAAGTTACCATTCCAGTGTCTATCCTAAATATGCTTTATGTCCTTGGGCAACTTAATGACCCTCTCTTAGCTTTGATTTCTATTTCTGTTAAAGTAATGGATATCTTTTAAATTCCTAGTAAGGCATGAGATGTATTATACAATTTTACTGGAAGTGAAAGCTTTTTGAATGCAGGGACTCATTTAACTTATTCATTGCTATATATCTGGAGACTAGAAAAGTACATATATAGAAAATTTCCAAAAAGTAATTGTTGAATAAATACATGGCACATAGTAAATGTCAATAAATGTTGGTTTAATTTTTCCTTCCTTGCCTACCTTAAGCCCAATTTCTTCTTGGCAAAGTATTGACTTGTACACTTTGAAGATTGTTGTCTTTCATATGGAAAGTGGAAGTAAAATAAATACTTCTTCTCGTTTCTCCCTTTTAACATCACATCATCTGGGCCAAGACTAATCTTTCTTTATGGTCTTTTTCCATACACAATAGAATAACAAAGACATTTTTGTTTTCATCAATGTATTTCAAAATCCTAACTTATTCTGGGTTTTAATATTTTTGTAATGAATTTTCTGGTTAGAATACGTGTCCTTTGTAGGGACATGGATGAAACTGGAAAACATCATTCTCAGTAAACTATCGCAAGGACAAAAAACCAAACACCGCATGTTCTCACTCATAGGTGGGAATTGAACAATGAGAACTCATGGACACAGGAAGGGGAACATCACGCTCCGGGGACCGTTGTCGGGTGGGGGGAGGGGGGAGGGACAGCATTAGGAGATACACCTAATACTAAATGACGAGTTAATGGGTGCAGGAAATCAACATGGCACATGGATACATATGTAACAAACCTGCACATTGTGCACATGTACCCTAAAACCCTAAAGTATAATAAAAAAAAAAATAAAAAAAAAAGAATACGTCTTTATTTTCTTCCTTTGAAATGTGCCTCTTCTTCCATCATTTGTGCATTCTCAGATAACCCCTTGTATAGCTACACTGATTTCTTTATGTCACCCCCCTTTTCTTCTTTTATGGGATTATTTATAATTGAATTGTCAGAATTTATTTTCTTGCAGATTCTTATCCTTTTTTTTCTTTTGAGATTATTTTCCTTTTTGAATTATCCTCTTCTTTTAAGTTCAAGAACATAGAGTCATGCTTTTTGTGAATATTTTAAAGCTGTTTTCCAGTGCACACGACTGCACTCTGTGTATATCCTTCCTTTGATTTTATGTCAATGTTTATACACCAAAAATCAGCCCTTCTTTTTTTTCAATGATGTTCAAAGTAGCAATCCCCATAGTAGCTTCCAAAAAATGAACGTATTAGTGGAAAAATTCAATCATGTATCAGATGTTCTACTTCAAAAGGAATGAGACTTCCAGAGGACATCATTATATATGAGGGCTTCAATATGCTTTTGTGTCTTTTATGTATTATTTACACCCCTGTGTCCCTGTATGTTGATTGCAGTATCCAAATGTGCCAACTGGTCTAATATGCTAACTCCTATAACAGCAATTGCTATTGCTCTTCTCTTATTTTACCCTCTTTATTCTCACTCAGATACCTTCCAAATGCATACTACCTCAATAATCTCATGACTTCTACCAATTAGTGCTTTAATAACTAAATAAGACATGGTGGTCAGCTATGTGGAATTCTTATTCAAAGTAGTGAGAAGAAGATCAGGCTGGGTCAGACTGAAGTGACAATGCTATACGGTGATCCACCCACATTTTAGGGTGGCCCTGGAGTAGAGATGAGATGACCAGAGTCCATTATATAATTTTCCTTATATCAAAACTAAGCTTGAGTCCAGTCTGGTGCAGAAAATACAGAAGTATTAGCTCAGACTGTAGGATGATATTTGAAGTCAGATGGACAGAAGTGACCCCTCAAGTCTAGAATATTGGCAACTATTGATGAGCAACAATGGTAAAAGCAGGAAAGAGAGTACTGTCTTGCACATACAATTTTGCCACCCTTTCTAATCAGCTCAGTTCTTTAAATAAAGATTTCTATTGCATTGTCATAGTGTAGCCAAGAGCTCTATCTATCAAGTCTCAGTAATACGTGAGACATTGTACACCTCCTTCTACTATAATGTCAGGTTCACCATGTTGGACACCCATACCTTGATGGACAAACATCTCATAAAACAAATCTTACTCATGGTTTTTCTTACTATTATTTTATCCTGAAAATTAGTGGGGATCATTTTTAACACTGTTCTGCCATACTTCTTATAACTCACTGGACCCAGTTTTTTTCAGTGCATTATCTTTCTGGAATTAAAAATCCAGCTTAAAACAGTGATTAGCTTAGGTGTTTTTGTTGTTGCTGTTGTAAGAATAAAGCATACACCATCTACTGGAAGACACGTCAGAGTAGACAGACTGTAGTAACAATATCAGTGGCTAAACATGATAAAAGTTTATTTTCTTTTGACAGCACAAAGTCAGCAGACAGAGATCTCTATTCCCTGCAATCATTCAGGGATCCAGGCTACTTGGATCAAGAGGACTCACCATTCCTAAGGGCCTTGGAGTCCTCAACTGTATCATCCAGTTGAGGTCAATAGACAGGTGAATATGCCAGGTCAATAGACAAGTGAAAAGAAAGAGCTTTCGATGCTCTGCTTTTAATCATATCAGCCCAGACACATATTAATTATCATATTCCATTGGAGAGAATGCATCAAAAGGTCCCAGATGAAAGAGGGGTCTGTTGTAATTTAACAGTGTGCCAAGACAAATAAAACCTGGATATTAATGAAAAGACTGGGCAGTCTCTGCTACAGCAGAATCCCTTATTTCTACTACCATAAACCACTATTTTGTGAGCCAAGTAGTTCTCTCACTTTCTGTATTTTTTGCTGCCATCCACATAATCCATCATATCTATCATTTCTTCTTCTTTTCCCTTTCAAATAGAAGGCATTTTTAAAAATCTTAGCTCAGAAATCTTTCATTTTTTTATTTTTCCACAAGTTATTGGGGTACAGGTGGTATTTGGTTACATAAGTTCTTTAGTCCTGATTGTGAGATTTTGGTGCACCCATCACCCATGTATACACAGCACCATATTTATAGTCTTTTATCCCTTGCCCCCCTCCCACTCTTTCCCCCCGAGTGCCCAAAGTCCATTGTATCATTCTTATGCCTTTGTGTCCTCATAGGTTAGTTCCCACATGTCAGTGAGAACATATGGTGTTTGGTTTTCCATTCCTGAGTTATTTCACTTGGAATAATAGTCTCCAATCTCATCCAGGTCACTGCAAATGCTGTTAATTCATTCCTTTTTATGGCTGTGTAGTATTCCACTATATATATATATCAGAATTTCTTTATCTACTTGTTGATTGATGGGCATTTGGGTTGGTTCTACGATTTTGCAATTGTGAATTGTGCTGCTATATACATGCATGTGCAAGTATCTTTTTCGTATAATGACTTATTTTCCTCTGGGTAGATACCCAGTAGTGGGATTGCTAGATCAAATGGTAGTTCTACTTTTAGTTCTTTAAGGAATCTCCACACTGTTTTCCATAGTGGCTGTACTAGTTCACATTCCCACCAGCAGTGTAGAAGTGTTCCCTGATCACTGTGTCCAAGCCAACATGTACTGTTTTTTGATTTTTTGATTATGGCCATTCTTGCAGGAGTAAGGTGGTATCACCTTGTTGTTTTGATTTGCATTTCCTGGTCATTAGTGATGTTGAGCATTTTTTCATATGTTTGTTGGCCACTTGTATATCTTCTTTTAAAAATTGTCTATTCATGTCCTTAGCCCACTTTTTTACAGGATTGTGTCTTTTTTCTTACTGATTTGTTTGAGTTCGTTGTAGAGATTCTGGATATTACTCCTTTGTCAGATGTATAGATTGAAGATTTTCTCCCACTCTGTGGTTTGTCCGTTTACTCTGCTGACTGTTCATTTTGCCATGCAAAAGCTCTTTAATTTAATTATATCCCAGCTATTTATCTTTTTTTTTATTGCATTTGGTTTTGGGTTCTTGGTCATTAAATCCTTGCCTAAGCCAATGTCTAGAATGGTTTTTCCAATGTTATCTTCTAGAATTTTTATAGTTTCAGGTCTTAGGTTTAAGTCCTTAATGCATCTTGAGTTTATTTTTGTATAAGGTGAGAGATGGGGATCCAGTTTCATTCTCCTACATGTGGTTAGCCAATTCACCTTTTGTTGAAAAGGGTGTCCATTCCCCATTTTATGTTTTTGTTTGCTTTGTTGAAGATTCATTGGCTATAAGTATTTGGGTTTATTTCTGGGTTCCCTATTTTGTTCCATTGTCTACATGCCTACTTTTATACCAGTAACATGCTTTTTCAGTGGCTATGGCCTTATAGTATAGTTTGAAATTAGGTCTTGTGATGCTTCCAGATTTGTTCTTGTTTTGGCTATGTGGGCTTTTTTTGATTTCATATGAATTTTAGAATTTTTTTTTCTAATTCCATGAAGAATGGTGGTGGTATTCTGATGGGGATTGTGTTGAATTTATAGATTGCTTTTGGCAGTTGGTTATTTTTACAATACTGATTCTACCCATCCATGAGTATGGGATGTGTTTCCATTTGTTTTATTGTCTATGATGTGTTTCAGCAGTGTTTTCTACTTTTCCTTGTAGAGGTCTTTCAACTCCTTTGTTAGGTATATTCCTTAGTATTTTTATTATATATTTTTTGCAGCTATTGTAAAAGGAGTTGAGTTCTTGATTTGATTCTTTGTTTAGTCGCTGCCGGTGTATAGGAGAACTACTGATTTGTGTACATTAATCTGGAAACTTTGCTGAATTCTTTTATCAGTTCTAGGAGCTTTCTGGAGGAGTCCTTATGGTTTTCAAGGTAAACAATCATATTGTTAGCAAACAGTGATAGTTTGACTTCCTCCTTCCCGATTTAGATGCCTTTTATTTCTTTCTCCCTTCTGATTGCTCTGGCTAGGACTTCCAGTACTATGTCGAAGAGGAGTGGTAAGAGTGGGCATCCTTGTCTTGTTCCAGTTCTCAGAGGGAATGCTTTCAACTTTTCCCTATTCAGTATTACGTTGACTGTGGGTTTGTCATAGATGGCTTTTATTACATTAAGGTATGTCCCTTGTATGCCAATTTTTGCTGAGAGTTTTAATCATAAAGCAATGCTGGATTTTGTCAAATGCTTTTCTGCATCTATTGAGATGATCATATGATTTTGTTTTTAATTCTGTTTATGTGGTGTATCACATTTATTGACTTGCATATGTTAAACTATCCCTGCATCCTTCGTATTAAATGATCATGGTGGATTATCTTTTTGATATGTTGTTGGATTCGGTTTGCTAGTATTTTGTTAAGGATTTTACCATCAAGGATATCGGTCTGTGGTTTTCTTTTTTGATTATGTTCTTTCCTGGTTTTTGTATTAGAATGATGTAGGCGTCATAAAATGAATTAGGAAGGGTCCCTTCTTTCTCTATCTTTTGGAATAGTGTTAAAAGGATTGGTACCAATTCTTCTTTGAATGTCTGGTAGAATTCTGCTGTGATTCTGCCTGCTACTGGACTTTTTTGTTGGTAATATTTACCATTTTCAATCTTGCTGCTTGTTATTGGTCTGTTCAGGGTATCTAATTCTTCCTGATTTAAGCTAGGAAGGTTATAATTTTCCAGGAACTTATCCATGTCTTCTAGGTTTTCCAGTTTATGTGAAAAAGGCATTCATAGTAGCCTTGAATGATCTTTTGTATTTCAGTGGTGTCAGTTGTAACATCTCCTGTTTCATTTCTTAGTGAGGTTATTTGGATTTTCTCTCTTCTTTTCTTGGTTAGTCTTGCTAATGGTCTATCAATGTTATTTATCTTTTCAAAGAACCAGTTTTTGTTTCATTTATCTCATATTTTTGTTGTTGTTGTTGTTTCAATTTCCTTTAGTTCTGCTCTGATCTTGGTTATTTCCTTTCTTCTGCTGGGTTTGGGTTTGGTTTGTTCTTTTTTCTCTAGTTCCATGAGGTGTGACCTTAGATTGTCTGTTTGTTCTCTTTCAGACTTTTTGATATAGTCATTTGAGGCTATGAGATTTCCTCTTAGCATGGCATTTGCTGTATCCCAGAGGTTTTGATAGGTTGTGTCATTACTGTCATTCAGTTTAAAGAATTTTTTAATTTCCACCTTGATTTTGTTTTTGACCCAATGCTCACGCAAGAGCAGGTTATTTAATTTCCATGTATTTGAGTGGTTTTGAAAGTTCTTTTTGGGGTTGATTTCCAGTTTTATTCTACTATGGTCTGAGATAGTGATTGATATAATTTCAATTTTCTTAAATTTATGGAGGCTCATTTTATGGCCTACATATGGTCTATCTTGGAGAAAGTTCTATGTGCTGTTGAATAGAATGTGTATTCTGTGGTTGGTGAATGTAATGTTCTGCATATATCTGTTAAGTCCATTTGTTCCAAGGTATAGTTTAAATCCATTGTTTCTTTGTTGACTATCTTGATGACCTGCCCAGTGCTGTCAGTGGAGTATTGAAGGCCCACACTATTATTATGTTGCTGTCTATCCCATTTCTTAGGCTTATTAGTAAATATGTTTTATAAATTTAGGAGCTCCAGTGTTAGGTGCATATATGTTTAGGATTGTGATTTTTTTTGTTGGACAAAGCCCTTTACCATTATATACTGTCCCTCTTTGTCTCTTTTAACCACTGTTGCTTTAAAGTTTCTTTTGTCTACTATAAGAATAGCTACCCCTGCACATTTTTGATGTCCATTTGCATGAAATGCCTTTTTCCACTCCTTTACTTTAAGTTCATGTGAGTCCTCTGAGTTTTTCTCCTTTATTATTTACTCCAGCCTGTGCATTGAAAAGTTAGGATAAAAATGTCTCACTTTCTCCTTCTATAGCTTGATGTTTACATTACTGGTCTTCAATCTGAGGACATTTTCTAGAACATGTTTCCTGGATGCTGCTGAAGAATTCAGAAGATTCTCAGTTATCCTTGGTCTCCAGTTTCCTGCAGCCTTTTGAATTTCTCTCATATATTAACACAGTAAATTGTTTTATTTCTGGATAGTTAGTGGGTTCTAAGGACACTGCTTATAAGTACATTTTTTCTTATGTGCATTTCAGCTACTCTCAACTATTACGATCAATTACCTTGATTTAAATCCCCATTACCCAATGCCCAGTGTCCTTTGGTAATCATGAAAAAAACATCTCTTTTTTTGCTACTATGAAAGCTATAGAATATAATGACTGATATGTAGAAATATCTATTTCTTTATTGAGAAGTGTACATTGATATAAACTCAGATTTGTAATGTGCACTACATTGAACATAACTCTAATTAAAATATTAAAATATATTTTGCCTTCCCCTACATTTTTGTAGTTGAAAAGGTAGAAAATCTTTTGGCCATCACAGAACAAATTTTAAACCATTTTTAAAAGACTTGTCTATTGCTAATGGTTCTTTAGCATTTATATGTCAACCTTTGAAAATGATTATATTATCAAAACTGTGTGCAATAAGTCATTTCAGTTATGCAAATACTTATTTTAAATATGACTTAACTTTTTAACATTCAAACGCTGAAGCTTTAATATTATATTGCTATTAATTTTACATTCACAGTCATGTATCCAGTTTTTTGGAGTAAGTCTTCTGTGTTCATTATGATTTTTCACAGTATACTTTGTAATTTACACTTGCAGTCACAGACATTATATTTATATATCTTACTTAATATATCATTATTTTTTACTCACTATTAATACATAAGGAAACCAAGCTAGAGAAATTTAAACAATCATCTCTACCATGAATTTAAGCTGATAGAGAGAAGGAGAGAATAAATGTGGAGCAAGTGCTCAAATACCCTTGAGATAGCACCTTCCCATACTGCCCATTTCTTTCATCTAGTCCCAGAAGAACAAACTTCTGATCAAAGAAAAATAAGACAAGATTTGTGTCTGGGTAGACAGTGATTTAATTTTTCAGTCTGGAAAATTAAAGCCTGACCCAAACATACATTTCTGTTTTGTTTCCTTTGAGACAGCCAAGAGTATGAGATAATAATTCCAAGCATCTCAAATACCAGGAGATGCCAAGACTGATGTTTTGTTTCCTATTTCATGAGCTCAGGACAGGATGCTCAGCTCATAAACACATTTAGAGAGCTTTATAGCACACAAAACCACTTACACAGCACTATGAGTCTCTACTTTTTAATTCCCCTCCAAATTAATTTTTATGACATCTCAGGGCACTTTCTCAATTCTCTATACAGATCATGAAATTTTGATTAAACATTTAATGAGGTTCTTTGCACTGAACTCTCTTATTTCCCAAATCCCTTCATGCCACCACGTTTATTGAACTCAGTGGCCCATCTCTAAAATAAACTATTAAATAAAACACATTATCCTTTTATAGTTTTATAGCATGTAGCCCTTTTAGTCTTGGCTTCCATAGTTATGGGATTTTGAAAATCTCTATTTATAAGACCGTTTCTGAGAACCTACTATGGGATAGTAACTGTAGCAGACGATAAGAAAAATACAGAGATGAATAAGAAATGATGATTTCTTCTCTCACATAATTCACAGTATAGTTGAAGACACCAAAAATATTACAATGTATAGGTGAGATAAAAACAAATTGCTATGAGGTAACTTGTACACTGCTTCTTTTTAGCACATTATTTGTTTCAGATGGTATACACATAGATTCACTCCAAAAATTAATCTAGATTTATTTATTCATTGGAAACCATAAAATTAGTCTAGTGCATGGTGTGGCCCAGCTGACCCTTCTACCAGTAAATATACAGCAGATCACATAAGTACCTATATAAAAAGTAAATTTTGTTTTATATTATTATGGTGATAGTTATTAATGTATCTGGCATTCAATATCATAAGCCACAGTTTGCAATGTTAAAATAGAACAAAATAATGATGAAAAAAATTTTAAAAATCTATCATGTAAGCATAGAAATCAATCATAGTGAGGAGGGAGCATCTAACTGCCTCAGGCTGAGGAGTTAAGGAAGTTTTGACAAGAAAGTCATATTTATATTGAGACTCCAAGAATAGATAGATAGATAGACAGGAAGACAGACAGATAGATAGAAGGTCATAGCCAAGCAGAGAGTAGAGAGAAAATACCTCAGTTAGTAGAAAGCATAAACGCATGAAAGTGTAATAAATGCCATTGCAAAGAGAATTGATATCTGCCAAATTTAGAGATCTTTACTTTTTTATTTTTAATTTTTGTGGGTATAAAGGAGGTATATAATATATATTGGGTACATGAGATGTTTTGGTAGAGGCGTGCAATGTAAAATAATCACGTCATGGAGAATGAGGTATTCATCCACTCAAGCATTTATCCTTTGTGTTACAAACAACTATTTACAATCTTTTAGTTATTTTTAAATGTACAATTAAGTTGTTACTGGCTACGGTCACCCTGTTCTGCTATAAAATTAGTACAACCACTATGGAGAACAGTTTGGAGGTTCCTCAAAAAACAAAAAATAGAGCAACCATACGATCCAGCAATCCCACTATTGGGTATAGACCCAAAAGAAAGAAAATCAGTATATCAAAGAGACACCTTCACTCTCATGTTTGTTGCAGCATTGTTTACAATAGCCAAGATTTAGAAGCAACCTAAGTGTCTGTCAACAGATGACTGGATAAAGAAAATGTGTTAAATAGAGATCCTTTATCATGCAAACCATAAAGCATAGAGATCATGAACTGTTTTTCTCTTTTTTCAGCATAGCTATAAAAAGATTTACAGATTTGGTTGAATATCGTTGAATGATTCTGGTTGTCACTGTGATTTTGGTGGAGAAAATCGCTGGATGTAGGAGAACAATTAAGACACTCTTGCAATACTTTACAACTGAGAAGATGAAGTCTAACTGGAGAAGCAGGGATGTGTTAAAGAACTATCTTAAATAGAAGGAAAAAAAAACACAGGTTGACTTATTACATAGGAGTAATAAATAAGAAACAAAAAGTAAAAGATAACTTGATCAGTGAAGTTTTACTGGTTTAATTAATGGAAATGCTGAACAAAAAAAAGACAGATCTTATGGACAAAGTGAGATGAAAAAATAGAATTATTTATTTGTGATGCCTACAGTTTATCTAAAAAAATTTCTTAAAAGGTATTGTAAATATAAAATGGAGCTCAGAAGATAGATTGAGGTTAGATATAATTGTTATATCTTGTTATGATTATAGTAAGATTTGCAACTGAAGCTGAAGATATCAGGCAAATAGATCACAACACATGTTTAACTAACCTATGCTATATTTATTGTTTTGGGTCAAGTTCAGTTTTGATAAATCAAATGGTTTATGTTATCTTGTTCAGATAATACGATGTTGTAAGCTAGAAGACCATAGTTTGAGGAGTAGGCCAGATTTTTAAATTTTCTTTACATCAGTTTCCCACTTTATAAAAGTATTTATGACAATATTTGTTTTACTGAGTTACTAAAATTTTCGAGAATGGTTAAATTAAAAAAAGTAAGTAAAATATATGGAAGAGATGCATTGTAAATTTAAAATACAAATATACTAAAAATAAAAAGATGAAAAAGGATATACTATACAAACCATAAGCATGCAAAAACTGGAGAGGTGATGTAAATATTAGCCAAAATAAAGAGAAAAAGTTTACCATAAATAAATAAGAATGTTGCATAATAATAAAATGATCAATTATTCATGAAGACATTACAATCCTATATACACACAAAAACTTAAAGAGAAATTTAGATATATCCACAATCATAGATGAAGATTTTAATACTCAATTCTCATCAATTACTAGAACAAGAAAATATTAATGTATCAGGAAGGACACAGAAAACATGACCACATTATCAATTACCTTGAATTATTTGACATTTAGAGAACAATACTTTGCCCCAAAATGGCAGAACACATATTACATTTAAATACACACAAATTGATTGCCAAATTAAATCATATGTTGGGCCATAAAGTAAGTATCAATAATTTAAAAAGAATAAAATCATTCAGAATATATTCTTGGAAAAATTAAACTAAAATTAAGTAATAAAATTATTAAAATTCAGTAATATATCTAACACCCCTCATGATTATTTCAAAATTAAGTAACACACTTCTAAATAACCCACAAGTGAAAGAAGAAATCACAAAAGATGTGACAATATTGTGAATTGAATAATAATTAAATACAGTATATCAAAATATGTAGTATGTGGTTTTAGAAAATAAGGAAGATTTAAAATCAGTGTAATGAGTGTTCATCTTAAGAAGTGAGAAAGAGTGGATAAAACCAAAAGGAAAGAGAAAAAAGTAATAAAGAGAATGAATTAATGAAATGTGAATAAGAAAAAGAAAGTTAAAGTTTAAAATTAGTTATTTGAAATAAAAAATAAAATTGAAAACACACTAGTGGGATTAATTAATCAAGAGGGGAAATGTGCACACAAACAAATTACCAGTAGTAGGAATGAAAGACAGCTTATCCCTACAGATCCTATATCTATAGGATATAGATATAGGTAGATAATTAAAAAATCCTATATCTATAGGATATAGATAATAGGTAGATAATAAAAAAATGTTAGGAAGATCTTAGGTCAAGAAATTCAACAACACAGATGAAATGAACAAATTCATCAAAAAACACCTTTCAAGACTGATAAGAAATAGAAAATGTAAAGAGTTTTATATACCTATTAAAGAGATCAATTTTATTTATTATAAAAAATATTTCCCTAAATAAAATCTAGATTCAGATGGGTTCACTGGTATTTTCTACCAAACATTTAAGAAAGAAATAATAACAAACGTATACAAACTCCTTTGGAAAACATAGGAAGATGAAACATATCCAAAACTGTTTTATGAGACCTACTTAGCCCTGTCACCAAAACTTGACAAAGATGCTAGAGGTATTAAAAAAATAGAGTCCATTACCCCTCATACACATAGTGACAAAAATTCTTAACAGTAGTAAATATAATTCAGCAATATATAGATAGGATAATTTATTATGAGCAAGTAGGGTTTATCCCAGCATGCAAGGTTGGTTTAATAGGCATAAATCACCAGTGTAATTTACCATGTTAAGAGAATAAAGGAAAACAAACCTCAATAAATGCAGTAAAACACATTAATCAAACCTGAAACCAAAAATACATTTCCTTAACCTGACAGAAAGCATTTACAAAAAAATGCCTATAGCAAATTATACTTAATAGTAAACTAATATATGTGTTTCCCCCAGGATTGAGAATAAGAGAAAAATGTTGATTTTCAGCTGGAAAAAAATGGAGAGAGGAACTATGGTTGTAGATTGGAAAACTATTATTAAGATAAGAGTTCCATGCTTGATCTATAGATTTAACTTAATACCAACCAATATTCTAATAGGCTGTTTTATAAAAATTTAACAATTGATTTTAAGTTAATACAGAAAAGCAAAGGATCTTGAATAAGCAACACAATTTTTAAAAATAAGGACCAAATTGGAAGAACTTCACTATCTAATTTCAATACTTTAAGTCCGTATTAATCATGCTAGCATGAAAAACAGACAAAGTGATTAGTGGAACAGAAGGGAGAGTTATAAGTTTTTTTTTTTTTTGAAATGGAGTTTCACTCTTGTTGCCCAAGCTGGAGTGTAATGGCACAATCTCTGCTCACAGCAACCTCCCTGTCCCGGGTTCAGGTGATTCTCCTGCCTCAGCCTCCCAGTAGCTGGGATTACAGGCATGTGCCACCATGCCCGGCTAATTTTGTATTTTTTAGTAGAGACGGGGTTTCTCTATGTTGGTCAGGCTGGTCGCGAACTCCCAACCTCAGGTGATCCGCCCGCCTCGGCCTCCCAAAGTGCTGGGATTACA
This sequence comes from Symphalangus syndactylus, assembly GCF_028878055.3. NCBI lineage: Eukaryota > Metazoa > Chordata > Mammalia > Primates > Hylobatidae > Symphalangus > Symphalangus syndactylus. The sequence continues at coordinate 37,744,276 of NC_072432.2, forward strand.
GGCATGAGCCCCACTCCAGGCCAAAATTTTTTAGCAAAGGTAGCAAAACAATTCAATTGGGGAAAAATCGTATTTTCAACAAAGTGTGCTGGAATATCTAGCTAACATATAGAAAAATATAGATTTCAACACTTACTGTACACCATACTGAAAAAAAAATTCAGATTGATTACAGACCTAAATTTAAAAGCAAAAATTTCTAAGCCTCTTGAAAAAAACATAAAAATGCTTCATCAACTTAGAGTAGGTGCAGTTTCATTCAAAAATGGAACAGAAAGCACTAACCCTAAAAGAAAAAAAGTAAGTTGTATTACATCAAAACTAAAACTCCTGCTAGACGAAACTAATCATTAAGTACAGGAGAACGCAAGTCATAGACTGGTAAGAAATATTTTCAGTGCATACATCTGACAAAGTCTTGTATCTCGAATATAGAGAAGACTCCTACAAACTATTTAAAAAAAAACAATTTAAAAATGAGCAAAAAACTTTGTTCTAGTTGTCTATCCCTAAGTAATGAACCATCTCAAACTTAATGACTGAAAACAAAAACAATCATTTATTTTGCTCACAAATTTGCAATTTGGACAAGGCTCCAAGGGGGCAGCATGTATCTGCTTAATGCGGCAATGACTCAGATAACATGAAAGCATTAATAGAAGATAACTCAATGCCTGGGGGTATTGCTCATTTACGTGTCTAGAAATTGTTTCTGGATAGACGAGAACCTCATCAGAGGCTATTGTCCATAACACATCACACATGGCTGTCCACATGGGTGCTTGGTTCCTCGCAGCAGAGTAGTTGGGTTCTAGGGGTAAGCATTGAAAGAGAAAATAGAAGTGGAAGCTGCAGGTTATTAAGTCTAGGCTAAGAAACTGGCTCAATATTTCTTCTGCTGTAATGGATTAGTAAAGCAATTACAAAGATTTTGGAATGGGCTGTAGAACCTGTATCTTAATGGAACAAGTGTAAAATAATTTGAGGGCTATGTTTTAAAAGTGCCACAGTTCACCCTCTGGCCATATATTACTTATATTCTTTTTCCATCTAAAATACACTCACCTCCTTCTAAAACCCTCAAATGTCTCATCCATTACATCATCAGGCTGAATTCTGAAGTCCAGGATCTTGTCATCTAAACCAGATACCAGTACAAACAAGATGAATTGTTTTATATTCTTAATATGGTTCCTTTCAGTATAAAGCTATATGAACTAAAGAAACAAGGTATATGCCCCCCCACATATCTAGCAAGTACTAGTGAAAAAGGCATAATTAATTGCTTTAGACAGATTCAAAAGGTGGGAAGCAGGGAATAGGTCACAGACATCAGTTAGTGGTCAATATCAATTCTGAAAACCATCTCAGTACATGTTGCCACTTTCTTGATCAGGGTCAAGTACTGCTTCCTTAAAATAATACTCTGTAGCTCATGAATTCATACTTTTTTTTTTTTTGGAAGATTTTATGGGCCAGATATGATGGCTCATGTTTGTAATCCTAGAACTTTGAGAGGCTCAGGTGGGAGAATTGCTTGAGCCCAGTAGTTCAAGATCAGCCTGGACACCATAGTGAGATCCGATCTCCACAAAAAAATAAAAATAAAAATAAAATATTAACCAGGCATGGTGGTGTGCACCTGTAGTCCCAGCTACTCAAGAAGCTGAAGTGGCAAGATCACTTGATCTCAGGAAATCGCAGTGAGTCATATTCGTGCCATTGCACTCCAGCCTGGGTGACAGAGTCAGACACTATCGAAAAAACAAAGAAACAAAAACAAAAAAAGAGAAAGGTTCTATAAACTATCATCTTCCTGAGATCTTAACAATGGCTCTTAAATTACTGCACTAGATTTGATCTTTTCCCTAAAAATTTTGTTACTTTGAGAATCTTCTGCTATCTGGAGAGACAGGGAATAAGGAACAGTTTTCTTTCCAAATCTATCAAGTCTGGGTTCCTATACATTTCATCTTTGATTCCTCTCTCTCTTTTTGCATTTTATCATCAACAACAAGAATATATCAAGTGGCCCTTTCAATATTCTGCCTGGAAATCTCTTTAGCTATATGATGAATCAGCAGACCATGCTCTGTGGGACAGTGTCTGTCATAGTTTGTTTTGTGTTGCTATAAAAGAATACCTAAGACTGGGTAATTTAGAAGGAAAAGAGGTTTATTTATTTCATAGTTCTGCAGGCTGGGAAGTTCAAGGGCGTGGCTTTGGCTTCTGGTGAGGACTTTTGTGCTGTGTCACAACAGGGTGGATAAGATCAAAGGGGAAGTAGAATCATGCAAAAAGGAGAAAACCTGAGGGGTATCCTGGCTTTACAACAACCCATTCCTTCAGTAGATAATCCATTCCCAAGAGCAAGAACTTACTCGCTACCAAGAGAACAGCACCCAGCTATTCATAAGGGATCTGCCCCCATAACACAAACACCCCTCACTAGGATCCACCTCCCAATACTGCCACACTGGGCATCAAATTTCAACATGAGTTTTCCCAGGGACAAACAAATCATATCTAAACCATAGTTACATCCATTCTTGTAAAAAAAGTTTTATTATAACATATTCATGCCCATTTATTTATGTATTTTCTATAGCTTTTTCACACTACGATGGCATAGTTCAGAAGTTGTAACAGAAGCCCTATGATCTCCAAGCTCAAAATATTACTATCCAGCCCTTTAAGAAAAAGCTTGCTGACTCTTGATGAACCGATATGGAGTTCATTTAGTACTTTGATAAATTTGACAAATTTCCTGTTTTTCTCATTATCTCAGATGCCAGTGCGGTCACATATCTCACTATTACAAAAGTCCCCTTTGGTGCAGGTTCCAATTTCATTACATTAGAGGCTTCACTGGCAGCCTTCTAGGTTTTCTTAGGCTGCTGCTTGAAGGCCTTAGAATTTCACTAACATTGTTTTTTTCTCATCATTTAGTCACAAAGCCAATTTTTGTTATGAAGCAACCAAAATCTGTCCTGGTTACTGATGCTGTATAAAAAATCACCCCATAAATAAGTACCTCAATACAACAACAATCATTTATTTTGCTCATGAATCTGCAATCTGGGTAAAGCTCAGTGGGGAAACTTGTCTCTGCTCCACCTGGTATCAGCTAAGGCAATTCAGATGGGGCTAAAGGATCCACTTCTAGGATAGTGCACTCACATCTTGCAAGTTGGTGTTGGCTGTAGGTTCCTATCCAGTTGGACCCCTGCAAAAATTGCACAGGTTTTCAAACTGCATAATAGCTGGCTCTAAAGAGAGACATTCCCACAGAACTAGGTCAAGCACATCATGTTTTATAATCTAGCCTCTGAAGTCATATAGCAAAACTTCCACCATAAGCTATCATCCAAGGCAGTAGCAAGGTTTCACTCCTTTTTTCAGATAAGTGACACGCTCCCAACCACCTAATGGTAGGAATGTCAGGAATGCATTATAGGTCAGGCCAGTGGCTCACGCTTGTAATCGCAGGACTTTGGGAGGCTGAGACGGGTGGATCACGAGGTCAGGAGTCCAAGACCAGCCTGGCCAACACAGTGAAACCTTGTCTCTACTAAAAATACAAAAAAAAATTAGCTGGGCATGGTAGTGTGCATCTGTAATCCTAGCTACTTGGGAGGCTGAGGCAGGAGAATTGCTTGAACCCAGGAGATGCAGGTGGCAGTGAGTCGAGATTGTGCCAATTCACTCCAGCCTGGGTGACAGAGCTAGACTCTGTCTCCAAAAAAAAAAAAAAAAAAAAAAAAATGCATTATAAGAGAAATATGTGTTATGGGAGATTGGCGAGATTGGTTGTTGTACCTATTTTCATTATCATTATTTTGGCAAATACGTCTGCCACAAACTTGAACAGATTCTTCACTAAAGAAGATATATAGAGGAATAAGCACACACACACACACACACACACAAAAAGGTGTTTGGCACTATTCATAAGCAGGGAAATGGACCATTTCACAAGCATACCATTTCATAGCCATTTCACATAGTCAAAATTAAAAAGACTGATAACACCACACTAAATGCTAGCAAGGATGTGGAGCAAATGAAATTCTAGCAATCATGTGCAGCTGGTGAGAGCATAACATGGTACAACTGCTTTGGAAAACTACTAATTTCTCAGAAAGTTAACAGCAATTCTACACCTAGATATTTAGCTAAGAGAAATGAAGCACTGCCCACAAAAGGCTTGTATAAGAATATTCTTTTTATAGCTGCTTTATTCATAATAGCAAAAAACTAGACACAACCCAAATGTCCATCAACAGGAGAATGAACAAATTGTGGTATATTCATACCACACTAGTCACTAGTAAAAGGCAGCAAATTATTGATATGTACAATAATATAAGATTAATCTCAAAAGCATTATGTCAAGGAAAAGGATCTAGACACAAAAAAGTGTATATAATGTTTGCTTCTATTTGTATTAAGTTCAGGAACAAGTAAAACTATCTATAGTGATAGAAATTAAAACAGCAGTTACATAGGGGCTAAAATTAATTTGAGAGGGTAAGAGAGAGATTTCTAGAGTGACTAACATGTTTTATATTTTAATCAGAGTAGCAATTATCTGATGTACACAACACATTCTGCAAAAGTTATGCATTTTATTACATGCAAATTTTACCTCAGTAAAACAGTATTAAAATGCATTAATTTGTACACATATTTATGTGTTTCAATATTTGTGTTATAGTAAAAAACACTTTAAAGAAAATTTGAGATTGATAATTGAAATTTCTTAAGAAAAAAATGTGCAAGGTATCTGTCCTGCCTGTGACCCTGACAACCTCTAACCCTCTTTACAGAGATATGTGGAAGCTCTTGGGTTATTCTTGGCTCTTTCGTATGACTTGAAGCTGCTTTTGAACATCTACTCTCTGAACTCTGAACTCAGCTCTTCAACACCAAGTACATCTCTTGACATAGAAATCTCAGTTCACTAACCTGCCACTTTTCGAACTTTAATGTACCTGAGAATCTTATCAAATTACAGATTCTGACTCAGGAATCTGGGGTGGGATCTGAGGGTCTGTACTTCTAACAGCTCCCAGGTGATGCTGCAATCGTTGGTCCATGATGGACTGCGTGTGGAGTTGCAAAGCTCTGGCACACACTGATGTTGCCTTCATCTCTCACTGTTGCTGCCCTGTGCTGTCTCAGGCAGTAATCTTCCCCAATTTCTGGCAACTAAAGGAAAAATTACATTACCACCCACCAGACCACAAGTCCAACAGAAGAGGATTATTTAACCACTGTCCACATGGAAAGTATGTATTTCATTTCTCTGTGGAATAAACTTTTCCACTTCTGTTAATTTTCCAAATAACTGAAATTTACTCTAATATATATTTAATATTATTTTTCTGCATCTAAGTCTTTGGAAGACTCACTATGCTTCCCTGAAATCTTAAACAGAGAGTACTAAGAATGATGGAATCTTCTGTTATTAACTCAGGGACATTATTAGGCAGTAATGCAGGAATGCCCTCTGGAGTGATTGATATCTGTTTATCCCTGCCTAAACAGGTCCTAGACTGCAGTGCTTTCTGCACTCTTGTGTGCTTTTGGAAATTGTTGTTTTCTTTATTCCCCGACAGACTCTCAGCTGTTAGTTTTTATTAGACCTCAGCCTGCCTGGCTTTACCAGGCATCATTTGCTCTTCTAATTGCCATTTCAATTCAATTAAACAAATTTAAAATGAATAACCAAGCAATGGTTCATACATTTGTTTAGAATAAAAGCGAAAAGACTGAAAAAGTCCATAGAGTTTCCTGCTTTAGGAACATGTAGGAGCTTTAGTGTCTCACTTTCACTAATTTGGTTAACTTAGTGGCCAATGTTTCTTTTTTTATTACAGGATATGTTATACAATAATCTTTGTCCATGTTTGGTTTATTAACGGCTTACAATGGAATCAGCTGTGGTGCTTATTAAAATGTAAAATTCTAGGGCCTTAGCTTTACAGATGCTCATACATTAAACCTGGGGGATTCTGCATTTAGCAAACACTTCAGGAGTTCCTGTGCTCAGAAAATTTGAAAATTTGAAAAAAAAAAAAAACCAACACTGTTCCTGTGTGAATGCCATTAACCTGTTGAAGATCATGCGACTTTCCTTAAGTTCTCATAAGAATTTCTCCTTTATCTTTGGTCTTCTCAATTATAGCTAGGTCTAACTGTCTATGCTGCAATAGAAAACTTGTTTGTCTCAATTAGGAAGCTTCTTATCACTTAATGACTCAAACTTTTCCATTTCTTGGGAGTGGAAAATTAGATGGAAATGTGCTAACTTACATATCAGGACTCCAAGTCTGGTCTATTGACCCTCCAAACTTAAATGCTGCCTGAATAGAACATCTAAAGCTACAAATTCACATGTCTCTCAACAAATAACAAGTTTTTCCTAAGTGAAAAAAAAAACCAGATATATAAGTTAAGGTCTGAATTTATGTTCATGTTGTTGATACAAAAACAATTTCCTTTATTCAAAATATATCTCATATATATAACAATTAATAATGCCCATCTGAATTTTTAAAATCCCCCTAAAAGTGGCTTATCATTAGTTTTTGTCTGTCTAAAGATTCATAAGACATAAAAAGAAGTCCAAGCTTTTGTTTAAGGTAGAACACAAGACAGAAAAGACATGTCTAGAAAAAATTCTGGTATAAAAAACACCCCACCTCATATCTGTACTCTAGCAAATGAGAAATGTAAAAGCAGAAAACTACATATTCCTGGTCACTACCCTCAACCTAATGTCTTGTATTGCCTAGATATCTTAGCATATATTACCAGGCACCTGGCTCTCCCACTTTCCACAATTATTCATTCATTCAACAAGTATTTACTAAGGTAGTATGAGCCAGGCATTATGCTAGCTGCTAAGGATATCGTACCGAAAAAAAAATAGATTAGGAACTCTTTCCTTGAGGAGCTTTACATTTGAGTGGGAAAGACAGACAATAAGACAAAAAATTAAAGTATATATGATAGGTAATTATAACTGCTAAGAAGAAAATAGTATAGACGAGAAGGAGATAGAAAACCTTGGTAGGGCAGTTGAGTGGGGCCAGGAAAGGCTTCTCTAAGAGGCAATTTTTGAGCAAACCTGAAAGAGCTGTAGAAACCAGCCTCCTGGATGTCTTGAGAAAGAGTCCTCTATCCCAGGCAGAGAAAGTAGTAGGTGCAATAGCACTGAGATCGTGAGTGGTGTTTTCATGGAAGTTTGGAGCTGAGTGAACAAGGGGAAGAGAAGTAGATGAGTTCAAAGAGGAGACAGATAGGGACAGAATTGAATACCGTAGTACCATGCAGGTCTTTATAAGAACTGTTTGGTTCGTACTGAGCAAGATGGGAAGTCATTGGTGTGTCTTAGCACGGTGATATGATCTAACTCGAATTTAACGGAATCAGTCTACTGCTGTGTTGAGAATAGATTGGAGAAAGACACGGCAGAAGCAATATGAATGGGTGGCAGGATATTACAAGAACTTAGGCTATACATGAAATGATTTCCAATTTTTCTTACTGTTGCCAAATTCCCAAAATGCCCTTCTTCCAATTACTCTTCACTGCTGGTATAGTCCACCGCAAACTGTGAACATCTGCAACTGCATTCAACCTCTCTTCCTTTCCTCTTATCACGATAGAATAAATTATCCCTTTAATGAAAGATAGACAGTAAAATATACTGAGTGAGAATATTTGCTCTAGAAATAGAAGCTTGATGTATAGTAATTTCTCTTCCACCTAAATTGTGTGACTTGGGAAAATTCCTTAGAAGTTCTGTGTCTCAATTTCTTCAACTGCAGCATGAAGACAACGGTAAGAATTACTTCAGAAGATGGTGTGAGGACCAAAATGAAAAAAAAAATTTCCATCATTGTAAAGAGATCCTGGCACATAATTAAAGCTCAGAAAAACTAGGTTTACTTTCCACGCATGCTAGGGAGCCTTTCCCTCCTCCTTACTTGAAAACCTTACCCCAGTGATAATTCTCCCCTTCTCCTGCATCTTCAGCATTTCCTCCTAACTAGATTCTTCTCATCAGTAATTGGACATGCTCAGCTCTTCCCCACTTTAAGAAAAAGAAAAAAGGGCTCCCTGAATCCACCCTTGTTTTACCTCAGGTTTACTATAAACTAGAGAGCCTCATACCAAGACGAAAGTGTTGATGTCTTATTTAATAGGGAAAAATGAGAAAAGGAAGAATGTAAAGCAATACTAAATGAGATGTTACCAAATAGCTACCCCTTCTCATGAAAGCTCTAAAGTGTACATCAGGTTGTTCAACAGATGTAATTGCTTGACATTTGCAATTTTTTCCAGGCAGGCTGCAAGAAGAAAATGTGACCCTAGTAGTCCTAGGAAGAAAGAAGTGTGAGGAAATTGATTTGCCTAACTCCCTCCTAGTTCTTGTTTTCTATTGAGCAGTGTGTAGCCCTCGAGGAGTTCACTTCTCCACTGTTTCGAATTTTGTGGTCTGGTACTTTTGGATGTCAGATTCCACACTGGACTCTGTCAGTGTGGTTATGATTCCTCCAAGCTCAGAAATGGCAAGAGAAGCCAAAAAATTAGGGGGTGCAGCTGGTCAGCTTGGCTGCATAAAAAGCAGCCAAGATGGAGGGCTTGGTGTTCCCAGGGCAAGTTGAACCCAGATATGAACCTGTGTTGGCCAAACACAATTGATTGTCCTGCACTGGGGCCAATGGTCTGGGAGGCAGGCGGTGCCACAGAAATATGAAGAGCCGCATAGTATGTACAACTAACTGATAGTACCTACAGCTGATACAGCCCTATAGCCTTCTCAGTTTTACTACTACCTCTTCAACTCTTTTCAAGCTTCTTGAAAGGATTGTCTATACAACGTTTCTTCATCTTTATAACCTGTTAACTCTAAAATTTGGTTCCCACACTAACTCTAACCCTTTATTCCATAGCTTCCAGTACAGTGATCAATGATCTTCATGGCCCTACATCCAATAACCTTTTTTAATCCTCATCTTATTGACCTTTCAGAATTATTTGATGTAAATTGACAATTTTCTTCCCTAGGCAATCTCTGTCTTTGTCTTTCAAGACAAAAACTTCTGATTTTCCTCCTATCTTTCTGGTTGCTGTTTTCATGTATTGTCCCATACTGTGAATTTTTTAAGTGATAGGGGATCCTCCACGTTGAACTTAGTCTCTCTTTACTCCTCTCTGTACATGCTCTTGATATCTTATCTATTCCGTGGCTTTAACTGCCATGTATAATCCAGAGCTGCCCGCACTAAAATCTTTGACCTCACCTTTTCTTCTGAGCCCCATTCCATCTGTTGATAGACTTTTTTTTTTTTTTTTTTTTTTTTTTGAGACAGGTTCTTGCTCTCTCTCCCAGGCTGGAGTCCAGTGGCAGTGTGACCATAGCTCACTACAGCCTTGACCTCCTGGGCTCATGTGACCCTCCCATCCCAGCCTCCTGAGATGATGGAACCACAGGTGCACACCACACACCTGGGTAATTTTTAAATAATTTTTTAAATAAATACAGGGTTTTGCAGGGTCTTGGAAATACAGGGTTTTGCAGCCTATGTTGCCCAGGCTGGTCTAGAACTCCTGGGCTCAATTGATCCTATTGCCTCAGCCTTCCAAAATGTTGGGATTACAGATGTGAGCTACTATGCCTGGCCTTGACAGACTATTTTTATTTGGTGTTTTTATAGATACCCCAAACTCAACATGCTCAAACTTTAATCCATATTCTACCCCACAAAGCAGCAACTCCTGTAGTTTCTTTTTTTCATAGACAATCCTGTAACTCATTTGATCATTCACACAAGACATTTGAGAATTATCTTTGACTCCCATCCCTATCTCAGTTTCCCAACTCCTAATCATGACTGATCCACTCCAAAAGAGTTTCTGGGTCCCAGAAATCCTTTCTTCATCTTTTCCTATACTTTCCAGATAAACTTCTCAAAAATGTTCTCTTATTCTTGAAATCTACATTCCCTCAGGTTAGTCCTCAATCTTCTTTTTTTTTTTTTTTTAAATTATACTTTAGGTTTTAGGGTACATGTGCACAATGTGCAGGTTTGTTACATATGTATCCATGTGCCATGTTGGTTTGCTGCACCGATTAACTCGTCATTTAGCATTAGGTATATCTCCTAATGCTATCCCTCCGCCCTCACCCCAACCCACAACAGTCCCCAGAGTGTGATGTTCCCCTTCCTGTGTCCATGAGTTCTCACTGTTCAATTCCCACCTATGAGTGAGAACATGTGGTGTTTGGTTTTTTGTCCTTGCGATAGTTTACTGAGAATGATGTTTTCCAGTTTCATCCATGTCCCTACAAAGGACATGAATTCATCACTTTTTATGGCTGCATAGTATTCCATGGTGTATATGTGCCACATTTTCTTAATCCAGTCTATCGTTGTTGGACATTTGGGTTGGTTCCAAGTCTTTGCTATTGTGAATAGTGCCTCAACAAACATACGTGTGCATGTGTCTTTATAGCAGCATGATTTATAGTCCTTTGGGTATATACCCAGTAATGGGATGGCTGGGTCAAATGGTATTTCTAGTTCTAGATCCCTGAGGAATCGCCACACTGACTTCCACAATGGTTGAACTAGTTTACAGTCCCACCAACAGTGTAAAACTGTTCCTATTTCTCCACATCCTCTCCAGCACCTGTTGTTTCCTGATTTTTTAATGATGGCCATTCTAACTGGTGTGAGATGGTATCTTATTGTGGTTTTGATTTGCATTTCTCTGATGGCCAGTGATGATGAGCATTTTTTCATGTGTTTTTTGGCTGCATAAATGTCTTCTTTTGAGAAATGTCTGTTCATGTCCTTCGCCCACTTTTTGATGGGGTTGTTTGCTTTTTTCTTGTAAATTTGTTTGAGTTCATTGTAGATTCTGGATATTAGCCCTTTGTCAGATGAGTAGGTTGTGAAAATTTTCTCCCATTCTGTAGGTTGCCTGTTCACTCTGATGGTGGTTTCTTTTGCTGTGCAGAAGCCCTTTAGTTTAATTAGATCCCATTTGTCAACTTTGGCTTTTGTTGCCATTGCTTTTGGTGTTTTAGACATGAAGTCCTTGCCCATGCCTATGTCCTGAATGGTATTGCCTAGGCTTTCTTCTAGGGTTTTTATGGTTTTAGGTCTAACATGTAAGTCTTTAATCCATCTTGAATTAATTTTTGCATAAGGTGTAAGGAAGGGATCCAGTTTCAGCTTTCTACATATGGCTAGCCAGTTTTCCCAGCACCATTTATTAAATAGGATAAAATACCTAGGAATCCAACTTGCAAGGGATGTGAAGGACCTTTCCAAGGAGAACTACAAACCACTGCTCAATGAAATAAAAGAGGATACAAACAAACGGAAGAACATTCCATGCTCATGGTTTGGAAGAATCAATATCGTGAAAATGGCCATACTGCCCAAGGTAATTTATAGATTCAATGCCATCCCCATCAAGCTACCAATGACTTTCTTCACAGAATTGGAAAAAACTACTTCAAAGTTCATATGGAACCAAAAAGAGCCCACATTGCCAAGTCAATCCTAAGCCAAAAGAACAAAGCTGGAGGCATCATGCTACCTGACTTCAAACTATACTACAAGGCTACAGTAACCAAAACAGCATAGTACTGGTACCACAACAGAGACATAGATCAATGGAACAGAACAGAGACGTCAGAAATAATGCCGCATATCTACAACTATCTGATCTTTGACAAACCTGACAAAGACAAGCAATGGGGAAAGGATTCCCTATTTAGTCCTCAATCTTCTAATCATGCATCAACCCATCCCATGTGACTTTCACTCACATCACCTGTTTGGAACAGCCTGCCATCACAGCACAACCTCCATGTGGCTAAATCCAAAGACAAACTTAAAGGTCTCATCTTACTTAGCCTTGTAATAGCATTCGATAGTATGGGTCTCTCCACTCTTCTTAAGACATTTTCTTTCCTTTTCTCCCTCAAGAGATTTTAACTTCCTCTTTTTGGATTTTCCTTTTGTCTGTGTAGTAGATTCCTCATTCTTTACCCAGCAATTAAGTGTTGGGATTACTGTTAGCCCTCCATATCTGCAGATTCCACATCTGTGGATTCAACCAACCAAACAGGGATTAAAAATATTCCACGCATACAAAAGCAATATAAAGTAACAATACAATAATTAAAAATAATACAAATAAATAACAATACAGTGTAACAGTGATTTACCTAGCATTTACATTTTATTATATATTATAAGCAATATAGAATTGAAGTATACAGGAGGATGTGCATGAGTTATATGCAAATACTCCTTTTTATATCAGAGACTCAAGCATCTGTAGATTTTGGTATCCATGGAGGGGGACCTGGGATCAATTTTCTGTGAATACCAAAGGATAACTGTCTTTTACGCCCTTTCTCCCTGGGCAATTTTATCCATCCTATTACTTTAAATGACAATGTATACTCAAGGTATACTAAACTCGCATCTCCAGCACATACTTTTCCACTTACTTTCAGATAGAATGCTGGTGCAGCTCTTCTGAACAGCTCAAGAGAGCCTAAACCTCAACATCTGCAAAACCAAACTCATAAGCCCCTCCTGAAACCTTGTCTGTTTTTTGTTCTTCACCACTGTAAATGACACTGCTATTCTCTGAATTTTGTAAGGCAGAAACTTAGCAACATTTCACTCTTCCTCAATCCTTAAATGAATCCTTCACCAAGTGCTCTCAATATTACCTTCCAAGTTTCCCCCTAATTTATTCATTTCTCTTCATATCTACTACCTTCACTCTAGTTCAAGTTTTCTATCATTTTGTGCCTGGAATTTTTCAGTAACTTTTTTGCTAGACTCCCACATTTGCTCTTACCTCGGTCAAATCCTTTCTCAATACATGAGACTGGGTGATCTTGTCAAAACGCAAATCTGTTCCTATGCTCTTATCACAGAGGCTTATATTCTTAACGTAGCCCACAAACCCTTACCTCATCCTCCTTAACTTCCTTTGCAGCCTTATCTCACCCCGTGTGTCTGTCATTGCACTCACTTTCCAGACACATTGGCATCCCTTCTGTCCCTTCTCCCTTCCATGTTACTTCTTGCCACAAGACCTTTGTGGATTTTCTTCGTGTCTGGAGTGGTCATCCCATTTCCTTTCAGCCCCGGTTACTTTGACTTGTTAACTCTTAAATATCCTTCAAACTGAAATGTAATTGTCACTTTTCCAGGAAGCCCTGACATATATTCCTAACTGGATAAAATCTTTCACTTATACAAATTCTACTAAATCAAATTTTCAAATAATATTTTCTCATAGCATGTCATATCAAATAGATCTTTAAAATGGACAGTTACTGTGCATACTTGATTAGTATCTTTTTCCAGCCCCAATCCAACCAATCTTCTCATGAATATTGCCAGCCTCATGAGAAGAACTTTGCTGATACTCACCGTTTCGTCCCTAGTGCCTAGAACAATAATGAACATGTAATAGACTGTTAAGATATGCCGGATAAGCAAATGAATGAAAGTATATAGAATATTCCTTAGGGGCTTCTCTCTTTTTGAAGATTTAGATATTACTGAAAACTTCAAAATATGGATGACTCGAATGTCCTCTACATAATCCTGGTGAAATTACTATACTGGTTAAAAGCTGAGCTCCAAAGTTAGGTTGCCTGTATTCAAACTGGCTTTGCCACCTAATATATTGTGATCTCTGCAAATTACTTAACCTTTCTAAGCCTCCATTTCTGATAAATGAAGATAACTATACTATGGCCCACAATCTCTGCCAGGATAAGATGAAGACACGCAAGTAAGTAGCTCAGTACAGCCTGTCACATAGAAACTGCTAATTAAATGGTAGCTGTTGTAATTGCGGACGTGATTTCCTCAAGCTTCCTTCCTTTTCAACTCATGGATCTTTGTGATCTGTTTGTATTCCATCTTCTCAGTGAACTTGGTGGAAAATACACCTCTTGCATCTTTCACAAGAAATCTAGTCCCATTAAACTTATTCTCATTTTTGTAGTTTAACTGAAGATGTGTGTTTTCACAGAGAGTTGCCTAGAGTCCAAGGTAGCCTACCCTCTCTTTGGCCTTTGCTGTACTTCTTCTCTTCTCTAAACCACCAGTCTATACTTAATTGCTTTCCCCAGACTCCCCCATGAACAGATGTCTGTGATTTACAGTCTAGTTTTCCTTCAGCAACTTCTCCTGTAAGGAACAGCCTTGTTAGTTTCATTTGTTTGCCTCTTTTTACTAAGGATTATGGTAAAGAACAGTGTTTCCCTTCTCACATCAGCAACTCACTCCTCTGCCTAGAAGGCTTTTCTGAAATCTCTTGGCCCTTAATATAAAGCTCAAGGCAGGTTTTTACATGACCTGGCTCCTGCTAGTCTTTCTGATCTCATATTGTGCTACCACCGTCCTGCTCATTTCTCTGTAGCCACAATGACCTATTTTTCTGTGCCTTGAGTGCAATGAGATTTTGCTGTTTCAAGTCCTTCACAATTTCCTAACTCTCTCCCTTTGCCTGTTTAAGACTCAATCATCCTCTGGGTCTGGATTTAATATCTATTCCTCAGAGGAGTCTCAATTACTAGAATTGAGTTCCCTTGTTATATAGTTTCATTGCATAATATACATTTCTCTAATAACTCATCACAACTGTAATTAAATAATTTTTAATAATTGTTTATAATTATATTTCTATATTTTAATTAGTTATATATCGTTACTTAAATAAGAAAGGTGTATGTCTGCCCTGTTCATTGTTTCATACTTACATCCTTAGAATCCAGTTGATGAGGTCATAATGGGTATTCAACAGACATTTGCTGAATGAATGATGATTTAATCTTTACGTACTATTGCATTTTTTTGACATTAGTTTTTCATAGCATTCCCAAATTATTCAAAAGCCTGAAATCTATTTCTTTTTTTAAATTTATTTTTATTTTTAATTTTTGTGGGACATACTAGGTTTATATATTTATGGGGTGCATGAGATGTTTTGATACAGACATGCAATGTGAAATGAACATATCATGGAGAATGGGGTATCCGTTTCCTCAAGCATCTGTCCTTTGAGTTACAAATAATATAATTGCATGCCTTAAGTTATTTAAAAATGTACAATTAAGTTATTATTGACTATAGTCACTCTGTTGTGCTATAAAATAGTAGGTCTTATTCATTCTTTCTAACTATCGTTTTGTACGTATTATTCATCCCCACCTCCCCTCAATCCCACCACTATATTTCCCAGCTTCTAGGAACCATCCTTCTACTCTCTATGTTCATCAGTTCAATTGTTTTGATTTTTAGATCCCACAGATAAGTGAGAACATGCAAGGTTTGCCTTTCTGTGTCTGGCTTATTTCACTTAATAATCTCCAATTCTATCCATGTTGTTACAAATGACTGGATTTCATTCTTTCTTATGGCTGAATAATACCACATTGTATATATGTGCCACATTTTCTTTATCCTGTCATTTGTTGATGGACACCAAGTTTGCTTCCAAATCTTAGCTATTGTCAACAGTGCTACAACAAACTTAGGAGTGCAGGAATCTCTTTGATACACTTATTTCCTTTCTTTTGGGTATATATCAACAGTGGTATTGCTGGATAATATCATCCCGCAATTTTTAGTTTTCTGAGGAACCTCCAAACTGTTCTCCATAGTGGTTGTACTAATTTACATTCCCTTCACTGTAGTTTTTATTTGCATTTCTCTGATGTTCACCTTTTCATATGTCTATTTTCCATTTGTATGTCTTCATTTGAGAAATGGCTATTCAAATGTTTTGCCCATTTTTAAAAAATCAGATTACTAGATTTTTTTTCCTAGAGTTGTTTGAGCTCCTTATATGTTGTGGTTATTAATCCTTTCTCAGATGGGTAGTTGGCAAATATTTTCTCCCATTTTGTGGCTTATTTCTTCACTTTATTGGTTGCTTACTTTGCTGTGCAGAAGTTTTTTAACTTGATGTGATGCCATTTGTTCATTTTTGCTTTGGTTGGCTGTGCTTGTGGGGTACTGCTTTCTTTTCTGTCCAGACCCACCAATACCCTGGAGATTTTCCTCAATGTTTTCTTGTAGTAGTTTCGTAGTTTGAGGTCTTAGATTTAAGTCTTCAGTCCATTTTGGTTTGATTTTGTAAATGGTGATAGAAAAGGGTCAAGTTTCATTCTTTGTATATGTACATCCAGTTTTCCTAGCATCATTTATTGAAGAGACAGTATTTTCCCCAGTGTATGTTCTTGGCACCTTCATCAAAAATGAGCTCACATTAGGCGTGTGGATTTGTTTATGGGTTCTCTATTCTGTTCCATTTGTCTACGTGTCTGTTTTTATGCCAGTACCATGCTGTTTTGGTTACTATAGCTTTGTAGTATAATTTGAAGTCAGGTAGTATGATTCCTCCAGTTTAGTTCTTTTTGCTTAGGATAGCTTTGGCTATTCTGGGTCTTCTGTGGTTTCACATAAATTTTAGGACTTTTTTTTCTATTTCTGTGATGAATGTCATTGGTATTTTTACAGGGATTTCATTTAATTTGTAGATTGCTTTGGGTAGTATAAATATTTTAACAATATTGATTTTTCCAATCCATGAACATGGAATATTTTTCAATTTTTTGGTGTCCTCTTCAATTTCTTTCATCAGTGTTTCACAGTTTTCATTATAGTGATCTTTCACTGCTTGGTTAATTCCTAAGTATTTAATTTTATACGTGGCTATTGTAAATGGGATTACTTTGTTATTTCATTTTCACATTTTACACTGTTGGCATTTAAAAATGCTACTGATTTTTGTATGTTGATTTTGCATCCTGCAACTTTACTAAATTTGTTATCAGTTTTAATACTTTTCTTGCAGAGTCTTTAGGTTTTTTCAAATATAAGATTATATTTGAGCCCCCTCAGTGCCCTACCCCTCTGTGGCCATGCTGGTACCTAAGGTGCTAGACAAAATTTCCTTTACTTTTCCCTCTGCTTTTCTCAAGCAGAATGAGTTTTGCCCTGTAGCCAACCCAGTGGGTAATGTGCTGAGTCTCACCTGAAGACAGCAAGTCTCAGAGGCTCATCCAAGGCCCTTGATGTACTACCTGGGTATCACTGCTGGTTATTCAGGGCACAAGGACTCTTCAATTAGCAGGTGACGAATGCTGCAGACACTGTGTCCTTTCCTTCAAGGCAGTAGGCTCCTTTCTGGCCCAAGATGTGTCTAGAAATGTCATCTGAGACCTAGAGGGCCTGGAATGGAGGCCTCATGACTTTTATCAGTGTCCTGTCTTGCTGTATCCAAGATGCAAGACAAAGTCCTCCCCACTCTTTCCTTTTCTCTCTTCAAGCAGAAGGAAGAGGTCTCTTCTGAAGCCATGAGCTGTGCAGCCTGGGGGTAGGCAAGGAGAGATGCCAGCACTCCCTTGGCTGCCCTAGCTGTTGTCTCAGTATGTCGCATGTCCCGCCAGTCTCCTGTCTTTGGGCCTTGTTCAGCACTAGGACTCAACTAAGATTTGCAGTCCTTATGGCCTAGACTGCCTTTCAAATTTACTTGAAGACAGAGAGTGCTGTAGCCCTCTGTGGCAAGGTTTGTAGGTACTCAAGTTCTAACTGCTGGGATTCATGATTCTCCTCTAGCTAGGGCTGGTTTAAATGTTCCCTCTGTGGGCAGGCGTCAGTTGAGTTTGGTCTGGTTTTCCTTTTTGCTCCAAAAGAACGGCGCTGAGTTCAATGTCTCACAATTGCTGCGTTATCCCTCCCCCAGTGCCCAGAGAAGCTCTCTGCAGCATGCCACTGTTGTTGCCTTGGCTGGGGAAGGGGTGGCTTTTGCAATTCAGGAGTGTTTTTTCTATTTCTTCAGTGAATCTTTCAGCAATATGAAGTTATAAAACCAGGTACTATGGGGCCTCATTTGATTTTTGGTTCTTAGGAAGGTGTTTTTTTTTTTTTCTGTGTTGATAGTTGTTAAATTGGTGGCTTTGTGGCAGGGGATGAGAAGGGTTAGGGAGGGGATGCTTGGTGTAGCCTTCTATTCTGCCATCTTGCTCCACCTCTCCATCTATTTCTTAAGCCCTGAGTTTAATTTGGGATGCTGAACTTGAATCCATTGTTATTACAGTCCTGCTATCTCTTGTCAGAGTGCTGCAGAGGTCATGGGAGTGGACCAAGGGCAAAGAGGCTGGTACAGAGCCTGACACTGACCTGCTTAGCTTCCAAGACTTCAGTGTGAATACCGAACTAAATGAGGACTTTTCAAATTTCTTTTAGTGTAAAAGCACCCAGCCAAATGACTTCTCTTTGTTTTATAGATAGTGTACAAAAAAAATAAAATCATCATTAGTTTTGTAGATTTACTTATACGATCTATTCATCTGATCAAGAGGTTTCTTTTCTATGGTTTTCCCAGAGAGAACTGAACATTTTTTTCCTGAGTGGTTTTGCATTGTTTTACTAGTTAGCGTCTGCAGCATAAATAATCAGAGACAAATTTTCAGGAATATAAGAGGAGTTTAAAGATTGTTCTCAGACACACAAAGCAGATAGACATTGTTTAGAGACATAGGGGCTTGAGAAGAGTGTACTTTCCTAGTTGATTTGGCATCAATAAAATAGAAGTATTTGCGTTTTTGAAGAAACAAGAAAATAAAACCCACTTCAGACTTCTCTTTGTAGGGGTGATTGATATCCTATGTAAATTATAATGTTGAATGTTGAGAATGTCTGTTCTGTTCTCTAAAGTATGAAAAGACTAGACAGGTTCTGTATTTGTGTGTGCCTGTGTGTGTAAGAGAGAATGAAAGGTTGAGAGGCAGAGACTTGATATGGTTTAATGATACTCTATACAGTTTTGGTGACTTTTGTTCACAGCTACATTAAATTTCATTTGAATATTTTAGACATTTTAATATACTCTACTTGGCCCTCCTAGGAAGGACAAAAACAAGAATTTATGGGGCCTGAACCTTATAAAATGTGATGGTCATTTTTCATGGAAAAGACATAGGGTACAAAAATAATCATTCATGTAGAACAAGAGAAAATAGCACAGCAAATCGCATATTTTAAATGCCCACAAAGGTCATACAAGTATCCTTCTCTAATTTATTTTCTACATGTTTTGGCTTTGTAATAATTGATCACTATTTCACAAGACAAAAATTTTGTAAAACCACTTTCTACCACTTTTATAAAACTTTCTCTTTTCTACAGGGAAAAGAGAAAGTCTTTCTCAAGATGGAGTAAACAAAATTTGGGTTACATTACATGCAGTTGGAATGTTGAAACATACGACTTCATACACATGTATGCTTGCTTTTTGTACTACTGACAAGAAATAGAGGCGACATGATAAATTCTGTTTCTTATTAGTTTCATCAAAAATGAAAAAAATTACATTGCATTACATACTTGAATATATGGCATTTTTAAGTGTTTTCCTGACAAAAGAGAACAAAGGAAGCCACATGCTCTGCTTAGAAGTTGATGAAACCAAAGATTAGAAGAATTATCCACAAACTAGCATATGACTCTATACATTTCAAACTTTTTTGCTTCCACAGCCCATAGAATCCCAGTACCAACAACCGTAAAACACATTTATATTACAATCAGACAACTGGCCTTGCCCATTTACACACAAAGCAAGGGCTGTCAGTGCAGTAAGAAGTAGACATGTCCCTGAAAGTGCTAGTAGTACACTGTAACAGTTAGCCATAACTTAATGAGACATAGAGGTGACTATATACCACATAATTATATACCACCAAATCCTAACTAAATTTCCCAACTCAATTTCCCCTTTGCCATATCCCCATAATATCCACTTCTTATGCTACCTAGCGGAAGAATGGCGACACTGGAGAAAGAGAAAGTAATCTTAACTGATTTCGGTAAAGGCATTTTCATTTTGCAAATTTTACAGAAAAAAATAAAAACAATGTATGACTCCATGAATACCTTGCCAGGTCCCACCAGATGACCTCAGAATGAGCAAATGCAAGTGAAAGACTCAAGCCTAAATTTCATGAGCTTTGTGGTAATTTTGTCTTTGCCCCCAGATCTGCCTCTGGTGAAGTCTCATCCATTGATGTATTATTTTTTCTTACAGAATGTACACTGGGAGAGGCCACTGGGGTGGAGAGGGAGTCTGGCTTCCATCAGAGTGAACCTCTTAAAAAGCCAGTAGTCTGAGCCTCGTATTTTGTCTCCTAGATCTTTTGTCTCTTGGAAGGTCAAGGGGAAGGTGAATTTATACCTGGTTATAACAGGTGCTTTTATTCTTTCATTATGTTCATCATGAAAAAATTCATTGAAGGGGATGGACTCTAATATTCCTTTTTGGGAATTTAGGTTATTTTCTGAGCACAAAATGATAGCTAGCATAAGAACATGTCTGAAAAAATGCAAAAGAATATGTTTCATTAAGCTATGAGTCCTTTTCATATCCTCAATGATAATGTCTCCCTAATGTTTGTGTTTCTGTTCTATATGTAATCCTTGTTTTCCAGACATCTCAGATTATTGTAATCATCAGTAAATAACTTCATTCTGTAACACAACTGCTAATGTCAACCTCAAGCCTAGCTATGAACAAGTTCCCTAAAGCACATATTTTCCCCAAAGCACATATTTTACTGCATCAACTCTGGGCTTAGCAAAATAGCTGTTTGTAGTTGGTGAGACTTTGTTTTCTCTATCAAATAAAATCACTAAGCCAGCATATAAGCAAGCAGAAACATTCCCTTTTATTTTATCTTCATTGACATTTTGACACTTACCAATGAGCTAGAAAAGATGTATGCAGGGTAAGGCTGAAGCCCAAGGGGGTGAACCTCCTTATTTTGGATCAGATCTCGAATGTCCAACATGGGTTGAAATATCTTCAGGAAAACCATGTTGATTCTCATCAAGTGCAAAGTGTTCCATTCCCTTAGCTGTTGACTGACAAGTCTCAGGTTCTACATAGAATTCTCACTCAGTAAACCGTAGGGAAAACAAATAAAAGAAATGAAATACACATTACACACACACACACACACACACACACACACACACACACACAAACTGTAGCTGTGCTTCCAGAACCTTAGCATGCATAAGAATTATCTGAGTGAGACTCTTAATAATATAAATTTTTGGACCTATTTTTTTAGGTTTTGACTGTCTAGTCCAACTTAAAACCTATGCTTATTCTTTAACAAGCATTCATGGTGATTTTTATGTTTGTGATTCACCGCCACACTTAGAAAATCACTCTGCTGCAGTATTTTCAAGCTTATGTTTACAAACTAGGATTCTTATGATGGCTATTACTCAGTAAGTACCACATCAGCTTACAGACCAATACATTAACCAGTCCTAACATATAGGCATTAAGTGTTTTCCTTCTTGCTTTCCACATCTAAAAGTTCTTTCTAGTTTTTATTTTTTTTTGTTTTGTTTTGTTTCTAGTGTTGTAATCCATTTAAATTTTTAAAAATACTGAAGTAAGATATTTTTTCAGATGCTAACATGGAATATTAGAGTAAGAAATTGGTGTGTATAAATTTTGCTGTTTTAAATGATGTCAGACATCCTTCTAAATCACACAGTTATAATTTTTCTCTTTTCTTGACTTCTCCTCAATATACTATAAATCATCCTCCAAAAATCACACTCAAGAGCAAGCAAGCAATCAGTGGAACAAAACAGCCAAGAAGATCAACTGTGTTCAGCCAATTGTGGAAATTTGGTACAAATTAAAACACCATTAAAACGGTTCTTAGAAATTCACAGCTAACTAGTTCAACATCAATAGCAGTTACAGGCTTTCTAGGATCTAATCTTGGAAGTGCAGAAACAGAAGTCTACAAAGAGAAATTTTTGGACAAAGTATCTGATTGTATTGTAAGAGTAGTGCACTCATTGCATAGAGTCATTGTAAGAATGTTGTAACTGTTATTTGTCATTCCTTACAACATGAAACAAGCTCCCACTAAATATATCTGTAAGTGTTAACAAGAGTATAAAATAAAACCCATCATTCTTTAGAAATAAAAAATTTTACAAGTCAGAATTTTAATGGAATGGCATTTAAAGAAAAAAATAAACATCAATCACTGGGAGACTACCGATGTTTATAAAAACAAAGAAAAAGTAATACTAAGGAAAAATATAAACTTTTCCATTAAATTTCAGAAATTAGGGCTTAGTGAGCCATCCTTGACCTTTATGATAATTATTTTGGGATTCTGTTCCAAGATGGCTGAATAGGAACAGCTCTGGTCTTCAGCTCCCAGTGCGATTGATGCAGAAGATGGGTGATTTCTACATTTCCAACTGAGCCTCCACTGGTGATACCCACGCAAACAGGGTCTGGAATGGACCTCCAGCAAACTCCGACAGACCTGCAACTGAGGGACCTGACTGTTAGAAGGAAAACTAACAAACAGAAAGGAATAGCATCAACATCAACAAAAAGGACGACCACACCAAAACCCCATCTGTAGGTCACCAACGTCAAAGACCAAAGGTAGATAAAACAAAGATGGAGAGAAACCAGAGCAGAAAAGCTGAAAATTCTAAAAACCACAGAGCCTCTTTTCCTCCAAAGGATCACAGCTACTCGCCAGCAACAGAACAAAGCTGGATGGAGAATGACTTTGATGAGCTGACAGAAGTAGGCTTCAGAAGGTCGGTAATAACAAATTTCTCTGAGCTAAAGGAGGATGTTGGAACCTATTGCAAGGAAGCTAAAAACCTTAAAAAAAGATTAGACGAATGGCTAACTAGAATAAACAGTGTAGAGAAGACCTTAAATGATCTGATGGAGCTGAAAACTATGGCATGAGAACTACCTGACACATGCACAAGCTTCAATAGTCGATTCAATCAAGTGGAAGAAAGAGTATCAGTAATTGAAGATCAAATTTAAAAAGTGAAAAGTTTAGAGAAAAAAGGGTAAAAGGAAATTAACAAAGCCCCCAAGAAAGATGGGACAATGTGAAAAGACCAAATCTACATTTGATTGGTGTACCTGAAAGTGACAGGGAGAATGGAACCAAGTTGGAAAACACTCTTCAGGATATTATCCAGGATAATTTCCCCAACCTAGCAAAGTAGGCCAACATTCAAATTCAGGAAATACAGAGAGCACCACAAAGATACTTCTTGAGAAGAGCAACCCCAAGACAAATAATTGTCAGATTCACCAAGGTTGAAATGAAGGAAAAAATGTTAAGGGTAGCCAGAGAGAAAAGTTGGGTTACCCACGAAGGGAAGCCCAGCAGACTAACAGCAGATCTCTCAGCAGAAACTCTACAAGCCAGAAGAGAGTGGGGGCCAATATTCAACATTCTTAAAGAAAAGAATTTTCAACCCAGAATTTTATATCCAGCCAAACTGAGCTTCATAAGTGAAGGAGAAATAAAATCCTTTACAGACAAGCAAACGATGAGAGATTTTGTTAACACTAGGCCTGCCTTACAAGAGCTCCTGAAGGAAGCACTAAACATGGAAAGGAAAAACCAGTACCAGCCACTGCAAAAACATGCCAAGTTGTAAAGACCATCAATGCTAGGAAGAAACTGCATCAACTAATGAGCAAAATAACCAGCTAACATCATAATGACAGGATCAAATTCACACATAACAATATTAACCTTAAATGTAAATGGGCTAAATTATCCAAATAAAAGACAAAGACTGGAAAATAGGATAAAAAGTCAAGACCCATCAGTGTGCTGTATTCAGGAGACCCATCTCATGTGCAGAGACACACACAGGCTCAAAATAAAGGGATGGAGGAAGATCTACCAAGCAAATGGAAAGCAAAAAAAAAAAAAAAAAAAAAAAAGCAGGGGTTGCAATCCTAGTTTCTAACAAAACTGACTTAAAACCAACAAAGATCAAAAGAGACAAAGAATGCCACTACATAATGGTAAAGGGATCAATTCAACAAGAAGAGCTAACTATCCTAAATATATATGCACCCAATACAGGAGCACCCAGATTCATAAAGCAAGTCCTTAGAGACTTAGACTCCCACACAATAATAATGTGAGACTTTAATACCCCACTGTCAATATTAGACAGATCAATGAGACAGAATGTTAACAAGGATATCCAGGACTTGAACTCAGCTCTGCACCAAGCTGACCTAATAGACATCTACAGAACTCTCCACCCCAAATCAACAGAATATACATTTTCTCAGCACCATATCGCACTTATTCCAAAATTGACCACATAGTTGGAAGTAAAGCACTCTTCAGCAAATGTAAAAGAATAGAAATCACAACAAACTGTCTCTCACAGCACAGTGCAGTCAAATTAGAACTCAGGATTAAGAAACTCACTCAAAACTGCTCAACTGATACAAAATCAATGTGCAAAAATTGCAAGCATTTCTATACACCAAGAATAGACAAACAGAGAGCCAAATCATGAGTGAACTCCCATTCACAGTTGCTACAAAGAGAATAAAATACCTATGAATCTAACTTACAAGGGATGTGAAGGACCTCTTTAAGGAGAACTACAAACCACTGCTCAACAAAATAAAAGAGGACACAAACAAATGGAAGAACATTCCATGCTCATGGATAGTAAGGATCAATATTGTGAAAATGGCCATACTGTCCAAGGTAATTTATAGATTCAATGCCATCCCCATCAAGCTACCAATGACTTTCTTCACAGAATTGGAAAAAACTACTTTAAAGTTTATATGGAACCCAAAAAGAGCCTGTATTGCCAAGACAATCCTAAGCCAAAAGAACAAAGCTGGAGGCATCACACTACCTGACTTCAAATTATACTACCAGAATACAGTAACCAAATCAGCATGGCATTGGTACCAAAACAGATATATAGACCAATGGAACAGAACAGAGGCCTCAGAAATAACACCACACATCTACAATCATCTGATCTTTGACAAACCTGACAAAAACAAGAAATGGGGAAAGGATTCCCCATTTAATAAATGGTGCTGGAAAATCTGGCTAGCCATTTGTAGAAAGCTGAAACTGGATCCCTTCCTTATACCTTATACAAAAATTAATTCGAGATGGATTAAAGACTTAAATGTTAAACCTAAAACCATAAAAACCCTAGAAGAAAACTTAGGCAATACCGTTCAGGACATAGGCATGGGCAAGGACTTCATGAGTAAAATACCAAAAGCAATGGCAACAAAAGCCAAAATTGACAAATGGGATGTAATTAAACTAAAGAGCTTCTGCACAGTAAAAGAAACTATCATCAGAGTGAACAGGCAACCTACAGAATGGGAGAAAATTTTTGCAATCTACCCATCTGACAAAGGGCTAATATCCAGAATCTACAAAGAACTTAAATTCACAAGAAAAAAAAAAAAAAACACCCCATCAAAAAGTGGGCAAAGGATATGAACAGACATTTCTCAAAAGAAGACATTTATGCAGCCAACAGACACATGAAAAAATGCTCATCATCACTGGTCATCAGAGAAATGCAAATCAAATCCACAATGAGATACCATCTCACACCAGTTAGAATGGAGATCCTTAAAAAGTCAGGAAACAAGGGATGCTGGAGAGGATGTGGAGAAATAGGAATGCTTTTACACTGTTGGTGGGACTGTAAACTAGTTCAACCATTGTGGAAGACAGTGTGGTGATTCCTCAAGGATCTAGAACTAGAAATACCATTTGAACCAGTGATCCCATTACTCGGTATATACCCAAAGGATTATAAATCATGCTACTATAAGGACACATGCACATGTATGTTTATTGCAGCACTATTCACAGTAGCAAAAACTTGGAACCAACCCAAATGTCCATCAATGATAGACTGGATTAAGAAAATGTGGCACATATGCACAATGGAATTCTATGCAGCCATAAAAAAGGATGAGTTCATGTCCTTTGCAGGGACATGGATGCAGCTGGAAACCATCATTCTGAGCAAACTATCACAAGGACAGAAAACCAAACACCACGTGTTCTCACTCATAGGTGGGAACTGAACAATGAGAACACTTGGACACAGGGCGGGGAACATCACACCCCGGGTTCTGTTGTGGGGTGGAGGGAAGGTGGAGGGATAGCATTAGGAGAAATACCTAATGTAAATGATGAGTTAATGGGTGCAACAAACCAACTTGGCACATGTATACCTAAGTAACAAAACTGCATGTTGTGCATATGTACCCTAGAACTTAAAGTATAATAATAAAAAATAAATATATAAAATACTTGGGAAAAAATGAAGAAAAGAGAGCAATGTTTTCTATACAATACAGTAGATAATGAAATTTAGAAATTTCTTTTTGTGACAGAAGCAACAAGAACAACAGCAACAACAATAAAAATAGAGATGCCATCCAGTGACATATAAAGACGGATTTCATAGAGAGATGACTTGGTTGGGTCACAATGGATCAGAGTCTAGCTTTCAGTTTAATAAGATCAGAAACTCAGATTTATCAGCTATGGAGTATTAAACAAAACTAGTTATATTCAGAAGAGACTGGTTGTATAGAAATACAAATTTTAACTTATTAATTTAAACAGAGCATAATTACTGCTAAGGTGATGGGGTCAGCAGGCTATTTTTTCAAGAGGAGAATTCTACTTGGGTAGCAAACTTATAATTAGGAATTTTTTTTTTGACAGCATGAAATAAAACATGGTATTATAATTAAACTTATTGGACAGAATGCCTTTATAATGGAATCACACCTGGATCACTGTGTCTGAAACTTGAACATTCACAAAAACATCTCAAATAGAAAAAGCTTTTCCTAAAAGTGTTTAGAAAAACACTGAGAATACAACCATTTTCCTTCAAGAGTTAAAGGTATTTTATTCTTGTTCTATAAATCAGGATGCAAATCAATAAGACTCAAAAGGGAATTTATGAATGATAATTACAGGCAATTTGGAATGTTTAGAATTTAGGGCTCAAATCATAAGAAATAATTTTCTCTCCCATAGCCTGGATTCATTTCCATTTGAAAAGATCAAGCCAGGTTTAATTAGTTATGAGTTGGCCATATAATTAACACTTATAATTTAATATAAACTGGTAAAAATTCTGTAAAAGTGAATTTCTGAAATATTGTCACTGCTTTTAAAAATCTGAATATACTGATGTTAAGAAGGCTTGATAGGAGTCAATTAGGAACACTTAAAGAATCCTAAAGTGAATGCCTTCTGCATGGATGTCAGCAGTGAAGACCAAGAAATGCTGCTGCTACCTTTTAAATAGTCAGAAGCACGCTTAAAAATACATATATATACATATATATATTTCTTATGTATAAAAGTATATATACATAATATATATATATATTTTGTGTGTGTATATATATACACATTTTATAATGGTCTAAGTCAGTAATTATTAACTAAAGGTGACCATCAGAATCACTGGTGGATTTTTTTTCTCTTATGCATGCCTGTCCTCTACCCTGTACTTTCTAAATAGAAATTTCATGGGTGAGGCTTAAACATACATGTTTTTGAAAAGCTCCATGGGGTAATTCTGATACTAAGATTTGAGGTTAAACATAGGCAAAACTGCCAGTGTTATAGTGTTAGGACAGGATATCAGAATTCAAAACCTAATGGGACAGGAAATTTGGATTCTATGATTGGAAATGTGCTCAGATGCAGCACTCATCTGCTTGTGAAAGCCATTACTATGTCATTTCCTCTGACCAAAGGCTGGAATTGAAAGAATGGGTTGGGTTGGGTCCCAGCTTTGTTGTTCAGCCAAGATGTTTTTATGTTTAGTTATATATATGGGATGGGAAATTACTAAGCCAGTGCTAGTTTAATAAAGTTGAAAACATTTGTAAATAGCTTTATTTGATGATGAAATGAAAATAATTTATTTCGAGAAGTTGGATGGAAAATCAATTCGCATTTTACTAAAATTGTTTGCATTCTAGCAAGGCAGGGAATTTGATAATGGCCATGTTTTTAATTATTAACACCCTGTTTCTAAGTTCCTGAGATTTTAGGCCAGCCCAAGAATCAAGACAGAGATGGCAAGATCTGAACCTGAGGGGGGACTGAAAACAAAAGCCTGGATGTGAAACAGAAGTTAAGAGCCAAAAAGTGATCCATGAGCTTTCAACTGGGTCAGTGAGGCTGCAATTACAATTTACTGCTAAGTGGAGCAGGTGATTGGGGGAAAGTTAGTAGAAAACAGAACCCAGTAAGATCTTCCATAAGGTTGAGGTCAGAGCTGAGAAATCAATCTATTTTATTCAAAAAGTTAATTATTTTGTGTCAGGCTAAAACTAGGGGGCTAAATGACTGAGGCAAACTTCTGTCATTGAAAAATTTACTGTCTAGTGTGAAAGGCTGATAATGTCTGAAAAGTGTGACCAATTCAGTCTTAATTTCATCAATTAAGATTTTTGACCGGGTGCGGTGGTCATGCCTGTAATCCTAGCACTTTGGGAGGCAGAAGGTGGGAGGATCAACTGAAGTGAGGAGTTTGAGACCAGCCTGGCTAACATGGTGAAACCCTGTTTCTACTAAAAATACAAAAAATTAACTGGGCCTGGTGATGCATGCCTGTAATCTCAGGTACTCAGGAGGCTGAGGCAGGAGAACCACTTGAACCCAGGAGGCAGAGGTTGCAGTGAGCTGAGATCGTGCCATTGCACTCCAGCTTGGGCAACAAGAGAGAAACTCCGTCTCAAAAACATTTTCAAGAGAAGGTAATAAGAAATTTTACTGGTCAGGATAGGCTATGCTATGCTTCAGTAACAAAATAAACTTGAAATCTCTAGGGTTTTTATAATTTTTTGTTTTATATTTAAGTCTTTAATCCATCTTGAGGTAATTTTTGTATAAAATGTAAGGAAGGGGTCCAGTTTCAGTTTTCTGCATATGGCTAGCCAGTTTTCCCAGCACCATTTTTTAAACAGGGAATCCTTTCCCCCATGCTTTTTTTGGTCAGGTTTGTCTAAGATCAGATGGTTGTAGATGTGCAGTCTTATTTCTGAGATCTCTATTCTTTTCCATTGGTCTATGCATGTGTTTTTATACCACTACCATGCTGTTTAGGTTACTGTAGCCTTGTGGTATAGTTTGAAGTCAGGTAGTTTGATGCCTCAAGCTTATCAAAATAAATAGCTAATGTATGAGTGGCTTAATACCTAGGTGATAAGTTGATAGGTGCAGCAAACCACCATGGCACACGTTTACCTATGTAACAAACCTGCACATCCTGGACATGTATCCTGGAACTTTAAATTAAATTAAAAAATAAATCTCATTGGCCTAATACAATAAATGTTTATGTGTTGCTCATCCAAATTTACAGTAGATTTGTGGTCAGGGTTGGAGAGCTCTGCTCTACAGTCACTCAGGGACTCAGACTGCACCATTGGGAATACAGGATATCAAAGGTCACATGAACAAGAAATAGAAAACATAAAGTACGCATATCTGCTCTTCTATGCATTGTATTGTAAATGACACATGTCACTTTTGCTTAAAGCTCCTGCCAGAACTAGTCACATGGGCCTACCTAATACAGAGAATTAGTCATTCAGTAAGCAGTAGAAATCTTCACCACAGATGTAAGCCAGTTTTGACAAGAGTATTGGGGAAAAGGTGTAGAACATTATCATTTGCGAAATGTCTCCACAGGAGAGCAGAACGTTGATGTGAGATACAGTACCCAAAGACAACATCAAACTAAACTACCAGTAGGTAGAGGCCATTCTGAAGGGTATAGGCTGGGCTAAAAGAATCCTGGAAGAGAGTAACTAAAGAAGATTGGGAATGAAATATAGGCAAAGAGCAAGAAGCAGTTTCTTGAATCCCTGAGGATTAGTCCAGGAGCCATTAGTAAGGTAACTCCTTCACTGAGTTACGTGTAGGAAGTGTTTGTTATGAGGAATAAACCAGTGTATTCAATCCATTTCTATTATAACTTAAAATTTACATGTTTCTATGAATACCAGAACACTCAAAAATACCAGAATACTCTTCTCGTTTGCAAAAAAGAAAAAAAAATTTACACTTTTTAAAGAAATTAACTTCAACTTTCATTGCTCTGGAAGTTAGGAAGTGAAAAAGAAATATATCATACATTTAAGTTGATTCAGATCTGGTCCTGTGAAAGTTTCCTTTGATTATTACACGGAGCCAGACAATGCAAAAGGGGACTTATCAAACTGAAAACAAGAACTAAACAGGTGGACAAAAGGATTATTTAAAATATAATCATAGATAAATTAATCAAGCTAGACAGAGGATACATATGGTAAAACATGAATTGCATTTAGGTGTCACACACGTAAATTTCACATTTTTGTATGAACATGCATGTAAAAATTCCTGGCATATGCCAGACACCCAATAATTTTTTAATAGGTGCCATATAAGAGAAGAATATTTCTGTAAGATGCTATTCCTGGAACACCAAAAATGGGATTTCGAGCAGAAATCTTGGATGTGAAGTTCATGGCTGGCAACAGCTAAGCTATATGGAAAGTTGAACAAACTGTTGAAGAACTTTACAGTTGCCTTGTTATTCAGAATTTATTTATATATTCCAGAATTCCAAAGATATAATCATCTCAATATTCATTAGATACAATTAAGATTGATTATTGATGTATTAATATATACTAGGAATTATAAACTTCTTGGAAAAATCTCATTTTTCCTATTATGATTTACATAATTAGTGAAAATTATCCTCTGCAGCTCAGTTTGTATAGGAAGAATCCATTTATGACAGTGATTTCCAGAGCTTCTTAAGGCAGATGAGGATGAAAGAATGGTACTTGGGATTTTTAAAAAGGAGAGTTGTCCAGTAGGAGAATGGACTGTCTGACCGAGTAATGAGCCTCAATCATTTCATCTGTTAGCATGGAGGCTCACTCAGCATTTGCAGGGGTGTTCCTGTGTTAGGACAAATTTGTACTAGATTAACTTTTTGTATGTCTCATCTCTGAGCCACTGTGGTTTGATAATTTCCCTGTATTCATGTCCTTATATATCAAGAGACTTATTCAAGGTTAGGGAGTTGATGTGAGGTATGAGAACATCTTTACATGTTGAGGAGTAAAACTGGGATGGACAGTTGGAGAATGTGAGAGATAAGCTCTTGAGAAACTTCAGGAATCAATTTGCTATGATGCTTTCTTTTCACATAAGCAATAACAAAATACCACTGGACCTGAGTCACTGAGAGTTGATTAATAGGAATGTGGTTGGTGAGAAAGATAGTGATTTTACTGGCATAAGTTTGGCCAAATGGCTGGTCCCTCCCACTGTTGATGTTCATTATCCATTTTGGCTCTGAGGAAGGGAGACTTAATATCTCCACAATCATGGGCTCTAAATATCTCTTTGGTTTCAGCTCTGTTCCCACTCATCTTCAGGAGATCACCCAATTCCCATTTCAAATAGGCAAGTAACAAAAATAAGCTGTTTGATTGCATCTCCATTGAAGAAAGCACTTGATATTTAAAGTACCTTGAAGTAGAGCATAGAACAAATTTCTGATAATAAGAGTTGGGATTCTGTATAATCAGTTCAAACCAATATTTTGGGACTCTCATCATTTGAATATTTCTTAGGACATTTCTTAATCACTCTAGAATATGACGGTTTATATAAAATCCTAACAACTGAAAGATTCTAGAAGTTTAAGGTTAGTAGGTTTTTTTCTGTCTTTTGTTTTGTTTTGTTTTAATATGTACTTTTAGAAGACTTTCTGGAATCTCACTTAATCCTCTAAACCACATTAGAAAGTTGGCATGATGTTTATCCTATTTTTCTGTGGGGAAGCTAAGCATGGAGAGGCCAAATAGCTCAGCATAGAGGGGCCAAATAGCTCAGTAAGTCACATAAAACTAAGGCAGAGACAGGATTTGAACTTGAGATCATGCTCTTTGCCAGTTCATGAAATTACTTCTTGGCTTTCCTCTCATTTTAGATAATTTTATTCAGGGTAATGAGCTGGCTAAGAGGAAGAAGGCAAGTATGGAAAGGGAGTTTAATTTGGGGCCCTACTAATGGTGCTATCTGAATAAACCTTTTCAGTGCCACATAAGCTAACATAAATCATGAGTGTTGGAATCTTCATTATACAATTTCTTCAGTGTCAAAGATGTCAATGACAGGCCTTGATATGCATTTGGAAAGAATTATAAGATTGCTCTTGGCCGGGCGCGGTGGCTCAAGCCTGTAATCCCAGCACTTTGGGAGGCCGAAGCGGGCGGATCACGAGGTCAGGAGATCGAGATTGTCCTGGCTAACACGGTGAAACCCCGTCTCTACTAAAAGTACAAAAAAATTAGCCGGGCGTGGTGGCAGGCACCTGTAGTCCTAGCTACTCAGGAGGCTGAGGCAGGAGAATGGCGTGAACCCGGGAGACGGAGCTTGCAGTGAGCGGAGATTGTGCCACTGCACTCCAACCTGGGCGACAGAGCAAGACTCCGTCTCAAAAAAAAAAAAAAAAAAAAAAGATTGCTCTTGCATGACCTCCTAGCAGCTACAAGCAATTCGGAAGATGAATTGTGAAAAAGAAACAAACAGCAACAACAACAACAAAAAAAAGAGCAAAGACATTTTTTCATCTCTCAGGTTAGAGTGGTTCAGTTCTCTTCACATACTTTCTTTCATTAAAGTGCTTTTAAATTATACACTTCCCAATAATGAAAGCATTCCAGTAAGTTAGAATACAAAACGTTTAATAAATATATATATATAAACATACACTCAAAATATTAAATTAAACAAAACGTATCAGGTCAAGAGAAGTGTTTTTGTTGTTAAGAGGCAAAAACAATATGTGTTTAATCTGGAAGATCTTTTTATGGAAAATTTAAAAATGTGATAGAAACTACCCATAATTCATTTCAGAAGACAAGCAATGTTAACATTTTGTATCTTACTCTCTCTTGCTCTGTATGTGTATGTATGTATATGTGTATTTACATATACACACATACATGTATATACATATATACACATTTACATGTATATACATAATACACATATACATGTACATTCACATATATACATTATAAGCATATGTATATATATGCATATATACATGCAACAAAGTGTCATGAATACATTTCCACATCTATGAAAAGTTATCTAATTAGTATTTTGTGGCAGAATAATATTCTTCCTCAATAATTAATGTTTTGACAAATGTTTGTAATTACATGGACTTCAGTGAACATCTTCATTTTTAGAATAAGTTCCTAAACATATAATTGGAAGCTCAGAGTGTGGTTCTTTAACAGTTTTGATGTGTATTGCCTAGTCACACCCCAAGAATAAGATATTTACTTTATCTGAACATTTATCAAAAATGAGTATTGTCATAAACTATACCTAATTATATATAAAAGGCAAACTACGTTGTTTCGATGTTGGGATATTCGTTTCTTTGATCTCTGGTGTGATGAATACAGTTTTGCATTTTACTGGCCCTCCATTTCTTGCGAGACATTTTTTTGCCTTTTTTCAGATGTAGAGTCATTGCTTTTTAGATCAGAAGTTATTTTTTAAGATAAATTATCATGTACTGTTACAAAATTTTTTATTTGCCTTTTAAACTCATGGTATGTTATGCCAAAAATCTTTTAATTTTTGTGTAAGCAAACGTATGAAGTCTTTCTTTTATGTGCTTTGCCTTTAGTGTCATGCATAAAATGTCCTCTTTACCTCAATTATATATAGTAGCCCATATTCTCTCCTAGAATTTCGTGCTTTGTTTTTTAAACTTAAACCTTTAACATATAAGATTAACATGTAAGATTTGGTATTTTAAGTAAAACAGACACTTAATTTTAACATTTTCTTAGATGGTTAACACATTGTCAAAAAAACCCCACAATTCGTCACAGTTACTACATGTTAAACTCACCTACATTTAATCTCTCTCTCTCTATATATATATGCATATACACACAAGCATACATACGCAAACACATATCTGTAAACATATCTGTGTGTATATTTATGTAGATAGCAACAAATATACATATTTCTGTGTCTGTACTTTCTATTCTATGCCACTGATCTGTCTGTCTCCTCTGGCAATCATTACTGTTTTAATTAAATATTTTACCTTAAAAATACCTTCTGATTTAGTAAAGCAAGGCTGACTCCTCCCCTCATTATTTCTCCTTTTTTTTTTCTTTTCTGTTCTTATATTCTAAATTTTTTTTGGCTAGCATTTTAAGATGTTCCTTAGTTTTTGGTTTTCATCAACAGGCCCTTTGTCTTTTAAGTAGCCTTAATATTCTATTGTCAAGCATTCTTAGAATAGGTATCTAGTGTACTAAATGGAAATGCTAGCACTCAATGCTGAGAAGTCCAAATGCCATCGAATCCCTGAAGAAATTATTGTGACCAGCATCAGTGGTGACTCTGAGTACTGACAACTTGAGTACGGAAGAAGCAGGAAGTGAGGCAATGTGAAGGTTCAACTGTGATTTCACATGGCCACACCCCAATTTCTTTCTGGAAAGTGCACGTGGCATCTGTTCACATATGTTCCTATCTTTATATTCTCCAGGATATGCCAAATAAAGTAACAACGCCAAAGGCAGTCTGTTTTAGAAAATCAGTTAGAAGAGGGTAAAATACAATCTTATGCACAAAATAGAAACTTAGCTCTTCTGACCCCTGGTATAACGTTGGATAAAACAAGCTAACGTTTTTAAGTGTTTTGAGCAGTTGACTCAGTCTAACTCATTTTGTATGAAGTATTTTCCAGCATGGTGCAGCAGTGAAACTGTGTGCCCTCCTTGCAAACAGGTAAAGGCATAATTTTTGAACAGTTTTTGTTTGTTTGTTTTATGGGGAAAATGAATCTACACCGATTCATTGACAATGTTGTCCAGTAAAGCCTCATGAGTAAAGGTACATAAAAGATTGATCAGCTAAAATGAGACATGAAGCCTGTGGCTGAAGAAAAATATAAAGTCATTGGCACACACGGGGCTTATACCCAAGACTGTGGCAGTGTTATCACCACATTTTAATCAGTCACAACTGACATCAGCGTGACCCCTGCTATATAGATTATCCAGCCTGGTTGGCATTCCAGTCTTAAAGAGTCAGCTTCTCCCAGCTTCGCTGATGTGTGATGGCATTTCACCCACTGCCATTCCAATCCTGTCCCCTAAAGAAGAGCATTCATGAGGTGTTATAAGTAATTGTTCCTTATTCGTCATCAAAGTTCTTTAGTAAAAACCAGGAGTGATCAATAGACATTCACATCTTTGCTTAATTCTATTAAAAAAGCCTGAAAAACTTCTCTGTACACCCTTTAAAAGTCTTTCTGCTTACTCAAGAGCAGAGCATAATCTATTTAATACAATTTTTCACTTATATCCAAAAGGTGGCCTTCACTAATCTGGCTTTCAAGTTGGAAAGAGAAAAGTTAGGTTGATTCCTGATGGATTTTGCTCTAAAATTTAACCCTCGGGCAGTGAAAGCCTCTTTATCCCAACTGAGTAGCTGCTAAATGAGGCCCCTTTATAACCTCCTCAGAATGCACTTTCAAAACAAAAGTTAGACCGTGCTATGATCCATTCTCAAGAAGGATCTGTTTCTGTTCAAAACCAGTCCCGACCTTTCTGTTGAAGAAGAACAAAATAACGTAGTAACAAAAACACAAGTGGCTGCCAAAGGAAGAGAGAGAAAAAAAAAACAGTTCCTGTAAGGGACTGAAACAATAAATCTCCTCTCTGCTGAACTCCCAAAGGGAGTGTGTGTATTTCCTCCCGTTCTTTATCAGAGCCCCCAAAATAAGTAGGAATGGGCAGTGGCTATTCACATTCACTACACCTTTTCCATTTGCTAATAAGGCCCTGCCAGGCTGGGAGGGAATTGTCCCTGCCTGCCTCTGGAGAGAGAAGATATTGACACCATCTACGGGCACCATGGAACTGCTTCAAGTGACCATTCTTTTTCTTCTGACCAGTATTTGCAGCAGTAACAGCACAGGTATTTTTGTCTCTTATTCCTCTGGTGGTACGGATTGGAAATCACTAGTAGGTGATTCAGCCTCAGTTTACTTTCAGGGATCTTCCCCTGACACTTAGATGCAGCAATTCCTTTGATGAGTTGAGTGTTTGGATGTTGACTTGGAGTGCATAGAGAAGGCTTGAGAGAGACGGTATTTGTTTCTACTGAAGGGAAATGTTTGCGGGTACAGCAGCCTGAAAGCATGTTTGATGAAATCACAAAGTACTGGAAATATACAATGGCCTCTTTAGAGTATAAAAATCTGGGAATAGAATGCTGGTTAAAAATGTACTCTCTCTTAAAAATGTATTCTTTTCAGACATAGCTCAGAAATAATAAGATTGGCATGCGTGGGTGAAAGGCTGTAATCGGAGACATTATATTGCAGATGTTAGCCTGTATTTTTCCCAACTATTTTTCAGCTCTGATAAATTGAGGAGTTGAGTAAAGCTGCCTAGGGAAGTGAGTCCTAATATTTTGAGGTAGGATGAATAGAGAGAGATTCATTTGATTACAGTCTATAGACTTTTGCTGAAGAAATATGCACATATCTAAACATATACATACATTTTGCATAACATTTCAGGAATTTATAAACATAGAAATCCTACCTATTGACTTCTGGTTGAGAAACTCAGATAAAAAATAGGTTTGTATCTTCACAAGCCTTGAGTATATTAATGGACAATTTCGAGAACGATTTACATTTGACTTTTAACCCTTCCTGAGTGATTGAAAATAAACTGTTAAATTTAATCTATATTTATTAGGTTCCTACCCTGTACTGCAAGGAATATAAAAACAAGTAAGATGTCCTTGCCCACAGTGGTAGAAGTACTACTGGGAGAAATAAGCATGTGATTTTAATACAAAATAGATTTAGTAAGTGTGAAAATTGAAGAACAAACTACCATAAAAGAACACAAAACATTCATTTCTAATTTTATTTTGCTCATTCTCAATTTAAAAGGTTACTGCCTACAAAATCCTAATTTACAGTGATGATGTCGGAAGAAAATAAGTACATCCCTCCCTGAACAACATTTTATCAGTCATTTCTATGTAAATATCTATGTAAATTTAGTACAAATTCAAAAACACTTCAAATTCACGCACATTTGCTCATCATGCATCTTGGAGTTTCTGGTGTTAAGTTGCAGCAGGTATCAAGGCCAGAAAATTTAACTTAGAAGAGTTACTAGAATCTGATTTTTTAAAATAAAGAACATTTATGTGGTCCCACAGAAATCATTGCACTAGCTTATAAGTAACTTCAGTCTGCTTGGGGAAGATTGATAGGAATCTCAATGCCATGGAAAATATTGCTTACAA
Organism: Symphalangus syndactylus; assembly: GCF_028878055.3. NCBI lineage: Eukaryota > Metazoa > Chordata > Mammalia > Primates > Hylobatidae > Symphalangus > Symphalangus syndactylus. The sequence continues at coordinate 37,781,657 of NC_072432.2, forward strand.
TTAGATGTGTGAGATTAGTATAAAGTCTGAAAGTCTGGCTTAGGCTGCTCGCAGCTTCAGGTCTGCAAGCATCGACGAGTACAGTACTTTGCCGGCATTGTTAAACTCTGAATAGATCATTTGTCCTTCCGAAAGTAAAGTGGAATAGCATCAATAGAAGTAGCCTGCAATACCTGGCCTTAAGAAAGACATGAAGGTGAAGGACAACCCAGAGATGTCCTGGCAGGTTTTTCTGTTATGGTCATTTTGGGAAAATACAAACCTCCTCTTGCTCACTGGTAATAAGCTCAACCTGTTAGCAGTGTCTTCTTTCTAATGAACTGTTAACCCCTGTAGGATAATTTCCCAGTTGAGCAGAGACAATAGTTACATAATAACTATCTCCTTCAAGTCAGCCAACAAGTCTACTTGTTAACTGAAGGCCAGTATTTGTAAACAAACAAACAAACCAAACCTACTCCATTTGTCTTAGAGAAGAGGCTATAGCTCAAGAGTATAAATTGACCATTTCAGGGGAGCATGAAAATATTGGAAGATAATTTCCCATCTACATGTATGATTTTGTTGTACCTGGTTCTGCCTGTTTTTTTTTTTTTTTTTTTTTTTTTTTTTTTTTTTTTTTTTTGCATATTGGGCACAGGGAAAAAAGCATTTCCTAAGCTGACTGAGTACATTTATTTTTCCTTAACGCCTAGTTCCAGACACACATTGATTTCAGAGTTTTACATGTTCCTCAAACTTAGGAATGATTAACATATTTCATCAGCAAAGTTGATTCTTGGGGGCGAAGAGAGAGGCATTTCATCTGCCTTAAATTCACAAGCTGTCAAGCAGATTCATGCTCTTTTGCATAGTGATTTATTCCTAAATAATGATCTTTTAGATAAATTGACTACTTTTCTTCTGATGTTTTTGTCAGTCTCAGATTTAAATAAATACAATATAGTCTTTTGTGCTGTTTGTGAAAATCAGGGGAATCTTTCTACATCACAGTGAGTTACTTTTTATTACTTGGTTGGTGGTATAATATTTTTTCAGTCTCCAATTTGGAAAGCTGTTCTATTGAAATATGTATGGAAGATTTCTGAAAGGGAACTGCCATTCTTTCTTAAGGTTTTCTAAATTGTATTTAAAACTGAACAGACCCCCACAGTGGCTTTTAAATCTAGATGTATGGATGAGCTTTTGACTTTCAGGACTGAGAGAAGTTAATGAAGAGAGATTCCTCCAAGAAGAAGGAAACAATATGCATTTACTCATCAAGTGCCACTCGCTTTTTGAAATTTACCTTAACTTGGGAAATATTAAAATATTGTAGGTATTCTCAGACAGGGACAAACACCATTTTCTTTATTGGTATATGAAGAAGGATTTAATTGCTTGGAGAAATTCATTTGTTAGTGATTGAACATTCAATTTCATGAAAAAGAAAGATTAAACACACTATCAGCAGATTCCATGCAAAATATCGTAGGTTTATAGAACTTAATAAAACTTAACCCTCACCGTAGAAGTGGGGGAGAGAGGAAGATGAGGGAAGTTATTATAAATTTGGTTATATTGTAGGCTTTAAGAGGTAAATAATGATGTAGAAAATTTACAACTAGCCTGGTTTTGGATGTAAGGACATCTGAAACGGCTACATATAAAAGTGGAAATTATTATAAGCTTTGAAGCTTGAAAATCAAGAGGTTCTAGAGGAACGGAATTTATTGAGTAGATACATTGAAACATTGGTATATTCTAGTCTAGAAACATAAAGAGGTCACAATTTGGGAATAGTTAAGTACTGAGAAATAAGGTTGGAAATATAGCCTCAGGAGATACTGAATACCAGGATGAGAAATATTGACTCATATAGTTAATTAGCTTGAGTCTGTAAATGTGTTTGAGTATGGGAATTATATGATCATGGCTATAAAATGGGAAGATTAATCTGTCAGCAGAATGTAGATTAGACTACTGGAGTCGAGAAATAAAAGGAATCTAGGTCAACTGTCATTGCAAGTCTGAGAGCGTGTCAATAAAATGAAAAGAAGGGTCTAGGAAGAGCTTTAAGGAAGTAGAAAGTGTGTGATTTGACATATCATTGACTGGCAGTGAAGGAGAATGTGACTGAAATGCAGAGACAGAGCTTTTTTAATACCAGAAATAGGAAAATGGCTTGGGAGCAGAGATTAGGAAAGATATGATGAGACGGTTTAGTGAGAAAAATGATATTTGGTTTTGGACATGGTGATTTTGTAATCCTGATATTTATGTAGAGATGTTCAATGGTAAATTAAAAGTGTCTGATGCATAGTTGGAATGCCCCAGAGCCAGAGGTGAGGTTGAGAGGTGAATGTTCTTTAGTCCTGAATTCAAATATCTCTTAATCTTGCCCATTGTAACATTGATAACATAAAGAAGCAATTTATCCTTCTTCTGGATGCCCATATATCTAACTCTCCTAAGGCACTTATTTCCAATTCTGTCATAGTTGTTTGTATGAATGTCTTATTTCTCTACAAGATTATAAGCACCTTGAAAGTAAGGGCTATATGTCTTACAGATTGCTCAGCAACAGTTCTGAACACATAATAAGGACACAGTTGTCTGAATGAATGGATAATTGAATGAAATAATTGCCTTCTTATTATTTTCATATATTAATTTCTTCCTATGAAAATCACCTAACAGTTTACTATCTTGTCCTTATGGAAAAGTTATGGACAAGTATGAATGAGAGAACATAATATAGAAAAAAGTCGATTATTTTGATTTCAATTATGAAAGTGAGCACCAAATATAAGGGAAAGGGATTCTTATCAAAGGTTAGCCAGCTCTCAAACTATAACCACTGTGGGGAAGAATATCTAAACAGAACCAGCACTACTTATTTTTGGGTATCAAATACTCAATGTAATACATTCCTATAGTTAAAAGTATTCAAGGAGATACCTTATTCTCAACCAACTTCTCAAAAATACAAAATGGCTTTTTTAGAAGTGAAGTTTACAAAAATAGAAGTTGGAAGAAAGTTAAAAAAAATCATACATCTTTATGCGTCATTATAGGTAACGTGAGCTGCTTCAGAGTAGATAATTTTGCTAAGTACTTCTGTTGAGCTTAATCCACACCAGTATCTCTTACCTGAAATGGGTAGTCTATTGTAGGAAGACTAAACCAATATAGAACAAATCCAAATGGAAAAGTATTTAGTCTGCAAACTATTTCTTTGCATTCTTTCTTCACTGCTGATTTTTAATAATCCCCACCTAAAAGTAGAAGTGATCATCCTAGAACTCCTACTTTCAAAAGATTTATAACAGTTGTCAGAAACAAATTCTCTGGAAATTTTATCTTGAAGATTGTAGTTATCCAGAAAACTAAGAAAGAATGAATATTTAAGGGTTTCACAAAGCTTTGAATTTACTAGACAACTGCCCATCCTTTCCTTTTCATTGGTGGAGTTACATTCCAAGGGGCAGCTAAATATTTTAACTAATTATTTTAACTAATATTTTAACTAATATTTTAACTAATTCAAGTTACTCACATTCTTTTTTTCTTAGTAATCACTTTCCAACTTCCTTTTTGTCTTTAAGAAAAATATGAGATGCACGTTTCTAAATACTGAACGTCGGAGTAGGAATTTTTTTTTTTTTTTTTTTTTTTTTTTTTTTTTTTTTTTTTTTTTGAGACGGAGTTTTGCTCTTGTTGCCCAGGCTGGAGTGCAATGGTGTGATATTGGCTCACTGCAACTTCCACCTCCCAGGTTCAAGCGATTCTCCTGCCTCAGCCTCCCAAATAGCTGGGACTACAGGCACCCGCCACCATGCCTGGCTAAATCTTTTTATTTTTAGTAGAGACAGGGTTTCACTATGCTGGCCAGGCTGGTTGCGAACTCCTGACCTCAGGTGATCCACCTGCCTCGGTCTCCCAAAATGCTGGGATTACAGGCATGAGCCACCATGCCCAGCTCAGAGTAGGAATTTAAGTAACTTTCAATTCCTGTGTACTGAATCCTTTCCAGCTACTGAATTCCTATCTATTATAGGTCTGTTAGGTTAGGCTAATAGTACCTTTTGGCTGATAGAAGAAGCTCTCTCAGTTAGCAAACAAGATCCTTTTTGTACTGTTGCACACCATGGGAAACATTAGTGGTGTCAGTTACATCTAGAAAGGGCACTATATGGTTCCCAAATTTGGGGCAACCATAAGAAAAATAGATTTTTAAAACTTGAGGTTTCATATCCTGTAGAATGATATATGTAGAGATAATCATAATTAGTCCCAAAGTAGAAGAAGTCACCGTATGAGCATTAGATTCCTGGTTGTGTCTTTCCCCACATCTTCTCGGGCCATGTTTACTCCAGCTATTGCTATGGCAACCAGCTACGCACAGGTGTAAACTGACAGCCACTTGCCTCACTTTAATGCATATATCCTGCTTTCTTTCTGGTGCTATTCTGATATAAAAGTGTGTTTCAGAATCTGGCATTATCAGATGCCTGAACTAGAAGTGCAGGAGCATTAGCATTCTATGAGACAGCTCCTGACAAAAGAGGGAATGGAGCCACTGAATACATAAATGCTTTTCTCTTATATTCCTGCTCCAGTTTCATTGTTTTAGTCCTTTTCTCCTCTTTCTATTTTTTTTTTTATAAACTATCTGAACAGAAGCCCTTGTTTCAGGCTCTGCTATTTAGGAAAACCCAAGATTTATTATTTTTCTTGATGAGAACATTTTAGTTTAGATGGTAGTGTATATCTAAGTAAATATTAGTTTCAGTTTCTCTGACACTCTAATTAATATGTACTACTCTTCTTCCTTTTCATTTCAAAAAAATGAAATATCTTTGATCAATCTTTTGTTGAATAAACTTAACAATATTCTAAACAGATTCTGTTCTAAGGCAATTATTTGCCTGTTTGTAGTAATGAATTATACTGTGACAGTAGTAAAAAATGTTGATGTCATTGATTTTATTCTTTCTGTACTTCTCATCTGAAATGTGAACCGTTTTTTTAAATCGGTTGAATCACTCATACTCTAGCTGAAACCTGTATTAGTTGTGTCAAAGACTAGAGAATGGAGATCACAGTTGGGAACGGTCCAAGTTAACCTAAAGAAGTATTGTCACATCTACTATCATCTACCATTTATTGTGCCAGGCACTTTACACACATTACTTCCATCACAAATTTCAAGGCCAGCTTTATCCCATCTTACTGATTAAGAAACAGATGCTTGGAAATAGTATAAAGTTACACAAGGGTGGTGTGGCTTAAAATCAAAGCAAGGACTGTTGCTCTTCAGCTACCTTCTGATGTAGTGACACTTCAGTAAGTTGAGTTTTCTGAAAAAGAATAAGGATAAAGACTTGCCGCTCGAGTAATTTAGAAGTCACTACTGCGCCTCACAGCAACTTCAGCCTTCTAAACTGACAACTAAGACTGTAATGCCATAAATGAATTTTTACTTAGCAATAATGTTTTCTTAATATTCTGGATTCAATTAATGCTTAGGGGATGGGTTGGAAGGAGTTGTAGGCATTTGCGTATCAGTCATCGTTACGTTGGTTGAAAAAAACATGTACTTGGCTATAAATGTCAGTGAAGCTAATATAGGACTTGGAGAAGAAGGAAAGAAACAAAGAGGAAATAGCTATCAGTGAATTAATCACTTGGTGTCACATTTATAATTCTTCTGGAGACAAATTGTCTGAGTTCAAGTTCCAGCTCTGCCACTTACTAGCTGTATAAACTTGGACAAGTTACTCAACTTTTGGCTTCCTCAGCTGTAAAATGGAGATGATTGCCTTATGTGGTTCTTGCAATATCTCTACAAGGAATTACCTCATAGGGATATTGGAAGAATCACACCAGGTAATATGCAGAAAGCACCCAGAATAGTGTCTGATATGAGATAAATGTTATATAAAGTTTTGCTGAGTTTTGGAACTCATATCCTGCACTGTAGATGAAATATTTTATTTCCAAGTTGATTCCAATCCAGAAGCAGAAAATATTTAAACAATTATAATGTTAATTCTCACAAAGTGAAAAATGAGCATCTGAAAATTTTTCACAATAGAACTGTTGTAAGATGACTGCCAAGTAATATTTTAATCACAATATATGCAGGCACAATTTTATACATTATATGCAAACAGGTGTATTTTCTCAAATACCTTTCAGATTTATGTTATTTACCTTCATTTGTAAACTAATCACTCAAATTAATAAGCAAAATTGCGTTGGTATTTAATAAAAATTCTTTTTAGTCCGAAAATATAGTCAACATCCTCAAATATTGTTACTACTCTCATAAAGAATTGAGTGTTGCTTAATCTGAGAGGTTGAATACGTTAGTGGAAGGAAACAAGGTCTTAATGTGAAAACTTAAGTTTGAGTCTCGCTTCTAAGTATGTTCAAATCGGCCCAGACATTAAATCTTTCTTAATCCCAGTTTCTGAATGTAAAAAATGGGAAGAAAGATACATATTGACGTGGTATTGTTGTTACATGACAATGGGAGTATCCATTTTAGATACTGTGCACATTATAAATTACTACTAAAACATTAGCTATTATTGTATAAGTTAACATTAACTCACAGAATCAAGAGAGAAATAGGAAACCATTCCATAAATTTCAGAACTTTCCCTTACTAGTTGGGCCTTTAACTGCCATTGTATCATTTCTATTTTAGCCATAATACCTTTACGTAATTTTTGTGGCTGTTCACATCCAAATGGCCATGTGTTGAAATAATGCTTCAGTTATAAAAATCACACACACAAAACATGGAAAACCATTTGTATCACACATTGAATTTATTTTTAACTGAAGTGGGAAAAGAAATACTTTTTTGTGGTATGAACTGTGAAATCGCCCTCCTAGGGTGTTCAGCAAGTGTGAGAACATAAACGTTGAGTTCTTGGGCACTCTCCCCAGGATACAAAGGCTACTCCTACATGAATGAGCTCAAAGCCATTGTGACAACTCTAAACAACCACGAGAATTCTCCAATTATCTCTCTCTGCAAACCCAATTTTTAAAAGTGGGACTCACCTTTTCTAAATGCACAGAGTGAACTCACTTAAAGATTTATTAAGTAATTGCATTATTGGGATTAGAATAATTAAATGATATGATCAATGAACTTTTTATTTTTTCTCTTTCCTTTTCATTTTTTGACAGCCTCATTTGTTGGGTACAAGTTTTATATCAATTAAAGTTTAAAATTCTTAAGGTATACAAAGGAGAAGAAAAAATCATTCAAACATCTATTATTAGGTTTTGTTACAACTTAACTCTATATAGGAAGCAAGGACTATTTCTGAGTGATTATTTTTGTGTGTGTTTCCCAAGACCTATTTTTGGGCACATAGGTGATATTTAGTAGCTAGCCCTTGCTTTAATTTGGAGAATTCTGTTTCTTCAAAAGTCAGCAGAGGTGAAAATACCCAAGGCATTCCCAGATTTGTTTTCAGTTACTTGAGGGCAATATTTATTTTTATCCCTGGCCTCTGTAGAGGGGAAGCAGTAAGTGTATTTTGGAATACTCTTTTGGTTGGCTAAACTTATTTGATTTGCTTTATGAAGTTGACCTACCATCTTACTGTTGTATAAATAGCAGAGAATACTTAACTTTGAATTATAGTGACTGTTCAAATCATAGCAGAGTGTCATGAATATCTGAATACAAGTGCCAAGTCATTCCTATTACTTGCTCACATATACAAAAATTAGTGGTCTGTAATTCATCAGGTAATTCTGAACCATTTAGATCAGATTAGTCCCCATCCCCACTAGGATAGACTGTAAAATTATGAAAATTCAATTGTAAAGGCGCTTTGATTACATAGTTTGCCTTTGCAACTCTGAAGTCTTAATTCAGTATGTTGAGTAATGAACTTTATCCTAATCTTGTGCAGAATTCAGTTGTTCCTAGATCAGTAGATAATCCAAACGCCCTTTGTGCAATTGACATGAGATAAACCACCTTGTTCTTTGTTAAATACAGAATCCTTTCCCCATAATACATATGCTATTCATTAGAATATTACATAAAAGAAAGGGCACTTTCCCTAAAAAAAAAAAAAGAATATATTTGGCAATATAACAACCTTCTTATATTTTTCCCATTGAGCCCTGACTGGTGTGACAAGCCAGCATACTGTAGTGGTGAAGGGTACACTGAACCTTTGAGCCAAGAGCACTTGGGTTAGTTACCAGGGGCCACATGCTTGCTGTGTGACTGAGGCAGGCAAAATTTGTAACCTCTCAAGGCTTTAATTTGCGTGTCTATAAAATGAGTGTGGTTTAATCAAGTGATATGAAAGCTTTCTTCCAGATCTACAGTTCTATAATTGTTGTGTAACAAACAATTCTTATGCATTTTGCCTGAAGTTATCTTGCTTCATCTTCATCTTGTTATCACTAGATATGCTCCTTCTGAAGCAGGATGTTTTATTCTATTCCCTAATGCTTACTTCCTTTAGAGATTTTTCAGTTAGGGATGTTAGAAAGCATCCACTTTGCATGTCAAAGGCCAATTCTCTGTCATGAGAGTTATTTCTCATAGTACACATCAACAAAAAACATGTTTTTCATTTTTCCATGTGGTCTCATTTTTATGCAAATGGGAGATGTTTGTTAGGAGTGGGGCTGGAAAAAAGACTTGGAGAGAGGGTGGGGACAGAAACCAACATCCGGAAAAAAGATCGAGAATAAAAATGAGGTTAAAAGAGATTGAGGAAATGATAGAGGCTGGGAGAAAGAAAGCTGTCTAAGACAGCTCGGAAGCTGGGAAGAGGAGATGCGGAAACTCATTAATTGCTCTAAGGATTTGGGAAGAGTATTCCGCACAGGCCCTCTAGCCACTCTTACAAGGCCAGTACCCAGTGGAGTTCTTCCTTCTTGCCATTAAAGCCCTTGCCAATCCTTCTTCCCTCCATCCACTCAATGTGCAGTGTGCTCTTTTCACTGTCCCATACCCACAAGGTAAGCAAAGGTGTTTACCTTTCAAGGAAAGTGTGAGTGTCTAGGGCTTTCAGGGAAAATATTGGTATAAATTTAATCTAAATTATTATTATTATTTTTTGCTTGTACTAGTTTAAGATAAATTTGGCCAAGGACAGATTTGGTTAATACAAATATTAGTTGAAGTGCTGAAATCTCACTAGGCATACAGGCTTAAATTCCAGCTTCGTTTGACAATCTCCTTGCAAAGAGGCGCCCTTCATTTCCTAATCATTATAAAATCATATCAATTGCTTTCACTTCTACTATTAAAGTCCCTCATGTTTTCATTAACCTTGAATGATCCCGGGCCCCTATCCTATAGGGTACTCAAGAAATCTAGCCACATTTAATAATAGTTTTATTAGAGAAACAACTATGGTATTCCCTTCAAAGTTTCAAGTGGGATCAAGATGCATTAGATAATCCAAACACAAATATTTCTCGTTCCCAGAGAACTGTTAACTGTAAGAAGAGTTTAAGAATATATAGAGGATTAAATTACTAGCATTTGTGAGCATGAAAAAATGCAGAAGCTATGATATTATGAATCTAGGCTAGAAGAGTAGTCACATTTCTAGTATCAAAAAACAACAACTGAAATTTGTCAACTGGTTCATCAGCTTGCCATTACTTAATGAATTAGAATAACTTACAAGAAGAATTTAGCAGTCTATCTTCCAGAATTTAGAAGCTAGCAACCCTTGACCTCTAACTTGAATGTGTGTGTTGTTTGGCCACACTAAACATGTAACATACCAGGTGTGTTTTATGACTGTACAAATATTTACAAATATTTTAAAATAAGGAAATTTTGCAAAACAACAATAACAACAATAAAAGAAATAAATTTGTATTTTCAGGGTTTTTTTTTTGACAAATCGGACTTCATATCCCCTCATGATGTTATTCAGTTAGATCTGAGTAATAAGTACCCCTTTAAATTGAGAAATGCCCCTTTTTTCTATAAACATATATGCATTTAAACCCTACCTTATCCTCTTTTACCTCTCTGCATGACCCATGGGCATTTGGGTTAATCTCATCACCTATTTCATAGAAGCTGTAGGGTTTTGTCTAAGCATCAGGCATACAGGCATATGATTTGCAAAGCTGTCATCACGTTTGTGGTGACTCAATGGATATCGAAAAGATAGGGTTCTGGGGGCCTTTTTCTACAATTAATTAGGCTTGCCACCTCAGTCTTGGAATTTTAAAGACACATTCTAGGTGCCAAATCTTTCCATTTTTCATAAAGATGATTGCTTTTATTAAAATGTTACTATAAATGATTAACTTAGCAGTGATTACCACTCTTGTTTCATAGTCTTAGGAAAGCATAAAACTTAGAAATTGATTTAAAAAACATAGAAACCACAAATCATAAAATGTAATTAAAATTCTATTTTATTTTTGTTTCCCACTAACTCTTTAATATTGATTTGATGAATATAAACTTTTCATCTTTGATGAAACTATTGGAAACCTATGGCTCTTTTGCTCACCCTTAAGAAATGGATAGTTTTGTGGGCAACTAAATTTTCAGAGTGTATCAATTAGAAATTAGAATACATAATCCAAAATTATAATTCAAATTTCTCTCTTGTAGGTCATGCTAGTGTGGAGTAGGATTCTACAAAGTGGCTTTTTTTAGAGGTCTCTATTTTTCTGCTTCCCTGTTCCCTCTCAAGCTCCTTTCTGACCAACTGTACTGAGAGCAGAGTAAGGGAGGAGTGAGAGGATGAATGAAAGACATTACTTGATGTGGCGCCGTAAGCTGTGCTCACAGTCTGGGAGATAGTTAAAGCGCAACTGCTGAATGGTGCACTTTCAAGGGTTCCTCAAAAGTGCACTTTTCAGCCTCTCTTCTCTGTAGTTCCTTGCTGCATGTGGATGGATCCCTATTCTGGTAGTTCACTGGTTACCCCTTCCAAAGCACTGGTCATCCTTGTTAGCCAAGAGCTTCCTCATATTCCCGGTTCTCCAGGCAGAGCTAAGGAATGGAATGCAGGATAACCCTAAGCCCACACTCTCATTCTCTCTCCCTTTTATTTGGCCCACAGGAAACAGTCCAATACCTCTTTCCCTGGCAACATCCAGCAGTGCAGGTTTTGTAGGGTCCAGCCCCACAGGGCCGGTGGGTTTTTTTCCCCGTGTGTGGAGACGAGAGATTGTAGAAATAAAGACACAAGACAAAGAGATAAAAGAAAAGAGAGCTGGGCCCAGGGGACCACTACCACCAAGACATGGAGACTGGTAGTGGCCCCAAATGCTAGGCTGCACTGATATTTATTGGATACAAGACAAAGGGGCAGGATAAGGAGTATGAGCCATCTCCAATGATAGGTAAGGTCACGTGGGTCACGTGTCCACTGGACAGGGGGCCCTTCCCTGCCTGGCAACCAAGGCAGAGAGAGAGAGAGAGAGAGAGAGAGAGAGAGAGCTTATGCCATTATTTCTGCATATCAGAGACTTTTAGTACTTTCGCTAATTTTGCTACTGCTATCTAAAAGGCAGAGCCAGTTGTACAGGATGGAACGTGAAAGCAGACTAGGAGTGTGACCACTGAAGTACAGCATCACAGGGAGATGGTTAGGCCTCTGGATAATTGCAGGCAGGCCTGACAACAGTCAGGCCCTCCACAAAAGGTGTAGGAGTAGAGTCTTCTCCAAACTCCCCCGGGGAAAGAGAGACTCCCTTTCCCAGTCTGCTAAGTAGCGGGTGTTTTTCCTTGGCACTGACTCTACCACTAGACCATGGTCCGCTTGGCAAAGGGCATCTTCCCAGTCGCTGGCATTACCGCTAGACCAAGGAGCCCACTGGTGGCCCTGTCCGGGCCTGACAGAAGGCTCCCACTCTTGTCTTCTGGTCACTTCTCACTATGTACCTTCAGCTCCTATCTCTGTATGGCCTGGTTTTCCCTAGGTTATGATTACAGAGTGAGGATTATTATAATATTGGAATAAAGAGTAATTGCTACAAACTAATGATTAATGATATTCATATATAATCATGTCTATGATCTAGATCTAGTATAACTTTTGTTGTTTTATATATTTTATTATACTGGAACAGCTCGTGCCCTCGGTCTCTTGCCTCAGCACCTGATGGCTTGCCGCCCACAAGGCTTATTCTCAACATGGTTAACAACTCTCCCGGTCCTAAATCAAGGCAGTTAGGCAGCTATCAGCTATCTTTAATTCTCTAGATTTCCCAAGAATGATTCAGATCCTAGGCCATTATGCCTTCTGACTATAAGGATCACATATTAAAGTAGGTTTGAATTGAGGAAGCAGACAAGACCTCCTTGGGGATGGAAGAGGTGGGAATGGGATTCAAAGATAATATTCTACAAAGACAACTTCTTCTCAAATAATTCTCTCTCTCTGCACACATACTTTGATTTTTTTTTTACATCATGGAGTAGGTAAAGGGTTTCCAGGGTTTATCGAACAGGTTATGAATATTTTACTTGAAAATCTGCATATGGTTATTTTTCCCATCTTCTTGTAATTTAACATATCTAGATACCTGGTTAAAACTTTAGTATTCACATATTGTGCTTGATATCTTGCACTAACATTTCCTTTGAAAATAACTAAAGATTTGAATGTGTATTTTCTCTGGGTTTAATATAATTAGATTATAAATCAATATTATAATTAGGAAAATAAAATATCTATATCTTTCCCAGCCTGGACAATATGGCAAAATCCTGTCTCTACAAAAGAATACAACAGTAAGCCAGGTATGGTAGCGCATACCACCCCAGCTTCCTGAGGTGGTAAGATTGCTTGAGCCCAGGAGGTCAAGGCTGCAATGAGCCATGATCACGCCACTGCACTCCAGCCTGGGTGACAGAGCAAAACCCTGTCTTAAAACTAAAAAATAAAAAAGTAGATTGGTGAAAATAATTAAAATAAAAGAAAAACTAATGAAATGGAAACGAAATATATAGTGCAAAGAACACCCATGTGTAATGATAAGGTCGGTAAGCCTCTGCTGATACTAATCAAGAGAGCAGAAACAAGTGAATAGAAATGAAAAAGAATACTACTGCAAATTCTGCCAAAATATAAGTATAATAAATAGATATTATGAAAAGGCTTATGCCAATAATTTTGAAAATTTATGTAAAGTAAATAAATTTCTAAAAACTATAGCCTATCAAAACTGACTCAAGCAGAAATACAAAACTTTGGTAGGCCTTAAATTGTAAAAGAAATTGAATCAGCAATTAATAATCTTCTCACACAAAAAATTTCCAGCCCAGTAGGTGTCACATGGAAGTTATACAAAACTTTATTTTATTTAATAAATTCACTTTTATATAAGCTCTTCTAGAGAATAAAAATAGAGGTTTTATTTTCCAACTTATGTTACAAAGTTAGCTTATTGTTGAAACCAAAACCTGACAAGAATATTATAAGAGAAAAATGGTATAGACCAATCCCATTATGAAAAAAGATTTTTAAAAAGCCAGCAAAACGTTTAAAACGATACTTTTATTATATCGAATTGAGATTATATTATCAATGTGAAGTTGGTTTTACACTAGAAAATCAATTGACATAATTCATTACATGGAAAAATAAAGAAAAAATATATGATAATCTCATTGAAGCAGAAAAAACACTTCTGCACATTTAATATTTATTGCTGATAAAAATGCTTAGAAAACCAAAACAGTAAGAGGATTTTCCTAATCTAATAGAGCAGCTTCAAAAACTATAGCAATCATCATGAATAATAGTAAAATATTAGCATTTTGTGAGAATAACAATAAGACAGTCTTGCCCAACAATTCTACTTTTATAAAACTTTGTACAAAATATCTTAGCTAATGCTGTAAAACATGAAAAATGAATATATTAAGAATTGGAAAGAAAAAATCAAAATTGATATTATTTGTAGATGATATAGGACATTGATACAGGAGTTAAAAAGAAATTATTTAGGCAGTTAATAAGCGTAAAAGATTTCTTGGTGGAATTTCCTTTTAATGAAAAGCAGCCCCCAAATCATTTTTTTTCTAGGGCGGCCTGAAAAATCAAGCCACAAGCATAGATATGCAAGCTTGCATAGGTAAATATCTGCAATTGTACCAATAAAAAAGGGATACCTGGAAGCCAGGTATATTCAACATAGAGGTTTTCTCTTCCCTTTTCTTTGTTGCCACACGTGCAGGTAACATGGCCCCAGGCAGGTAAATATCTCACTTGCATAATAAGAAATTAGGGTGGGACAGACAGCCTCTTTGTGAGCTATGTAAATGTCACATCTGGTCCAACCAATCCACTATGTTCTATATAAATCAGACACCACTTCCTCAAGCCCCTCTGTAAAGCCCACTGCATCTTGCCATGAAAAGGAAGACCCTTTTGGAACCTCCCTTCCTCTACATGGGGGAGCTTTTCTCTTCTTTCTTTCACCTATTAAATTTTCTACTTTTAACCCCACTCCTTGTGTGCTGCATCTTCAATTTCCTTAGCACTAGACGACCAACCTCGGGTATTTCCCCAAACAAATGACACCACGTAAACATGATGGTTTAAGTACAGTATTTATGGGAACTTACCAAAAAACAAAAACAAAAACAAAAATAAAAACCCACTAGAATTAAAGAGTTTAGCAGGGTCTCTGTATATAAGGTTTATGAAACCAATTGTATTTCTATTGATGCAACAAATAATTAAAAAGAAAATGTAGCAATATGCCATTCACAGAAACATAAAAAAGCACATATAAATAATTATAATAAAAGATGTGCATTATTTGTATGAGAATAATTATAAAACTTTCTTGAAAAGTTAAAGAAAACTTGAAATAAAGAAAAGTGGATTGACTGGGCAATCCAGTATGTGGAATATAAGAAGCTTTTTATAATTTTGTATAAAAGTGCACAAAACCAAGAAAACCTTAGTAATTTTTAAAGAAGAAAACAGGAAAGGATAACATACTCTACCATTTATAGAGTCCCATAACAAAGATATAGTAATTAAAATAGTCAAATTGGTGCAAGGTAGACAAATCAAATGGTAGTCACATTGATGCCACATAGATGAATAGAAAAGAATAGAGAGCTCTGAAACTGACTTACAGATATATAGATCTTTGATATAAAACAAAGATGGTACAACAGAGCAGTGAGTAATGATTGATCTTTTCAATAAATGCTGCTGGTACCATCGGGTAGCCAGTGGAAAAAAATAAATTAGACTCCTACATAGCACTACATATGAAAGCTAATTCCAGGCGAACCATTGACTTAAATATGGAATGGAAATCTTTAAAACTTAATAAAAAATAGGAGAATAGCTTTATAACCTTATTTCAGGAAAATGCACAAAAAAGCACTAACCATAAAAGAAAAGACATACATTTCATTGCATTGGAATTAATTATTCTATTTATCAGAAGATGCAGTGGCAAAATTGAAAATACAGCCACAAAATGGGAGAAAAGACTTGCTATGTATATATAACTGACCAAAAAATGACTCATCTTAATATAGAAAAAAACTACAAATCAGTAAGAAAAATAAAAACAACCCAATCAAAAAATTTGGCAGACTTAAGTACTTTCCTTTTATGCAATAGAAATAAAAATATATTTATAGCAGAACTTTTGAGAATAGCCCAAAATTAGTGACAGCTCAAATGTCTATCAATTGCAAAGTAAATATGTAAATTATGCTTTATTTGTTCAATGTATTGTATATAGCAATGACAATGACTATAGCTATAATCAATAAAATGAAAAAAATTAAAATATACTGAGCAAAACACAATGCTTCAATATGTTGCCATTTACATAAAATTAAAACACTGAAATCTAAACTATATTATATTCACATGTACACATAGACAGTAGTTCTATAAAGAAAGGCTAAGAATGATTACCATAAATCAGATTAGCAGTTACCTCTAGAGTAGTGGAAGAGGGATATAACTGATATGTTTACAGTCCCAAGGAGATTTTACACTGCTGGTAATATTCTATTTTTTAATCTGGGTAATGATTACACCAGGTTTTGGCTAAGATTTATTCATTATGTTTACATTTATATTTTGTCGTGTTTTGGTCTGTTAGCTTTTATAGTTATCACAAACATTAGGCAGAAATAAATGAAACTCCGATTTTGAATTTAAGAATTTTAAATTGAAGCAGGGAATCTATTAAAAGTCTTATTGGGGAGAGATGATAAGATCCTTCAAGGTCTTAAGAATGATTACTACTTAACAGATACTGAATGTATTTAATTCAAAAATCTTAAGAAATATCAGGAAAACCATGGAGAGAAATGTCAGCAGCCTCTGATGTGTTTTGTGACAATAACAAACTCTTTTTTACAAGTAAATCTCTATTATCATTATTCTTTGTACACTATTTGAGGATTTTCCATTTCCCCACATCTCTAGAACAAATCCCCTGTGAACAAAAAAGATATACTTTATACTTTTAAGCTTTAATGTAGCTATTATCAATTTACTCTCAATGATACTCTACTATTCTGAATTTCAGTTTCTCATTAAACCTTACCTATTTAGGGTTCAAAGCCTCACTTGTAAGGCTTGCTTAGGCTTGTCATTTTGTAGGGAGATAGCTTTCTGTAAGATGTGACTGCCTCAGATTATTTTAGCAGTTAAAGGTATTCACCATCCTTAATTAGTTATACACTAATTGATTTATCTGTCGTGCCACTAGATTGAAAACTGACCCCAAGGATTTGTGGCTAACTGCACACTTCAAAATCCGTGTTCTGCATGGGGTCCTTGTCGCAAGGCTAGGACAAAAGGTTTGTCACGAGGCTGTCTTCTGAAGTCCAAACTGAAGCTTGCTTACAATGCTTCTTGGTGCTTAAGACAGACTATTATTAGTTGGAGAAATGTTTAAATTCTTCTGAAGACTTTAATTCACTTAAATTTGATTTTCCTCAAATCCCATCCAATTCAGGGCGGAAGAGGTAATTAAAAAATTTAAACAACTTAAAAACTAATCAACCAATTATTAAAGCATTTATGAGCAAAGCCATGAAGTTTGTTCTTTGATGAATCATTTCAATATGGTAACACATCTGACATTATAATGTAATACTAATATTGCCATATTTGTGTACTTAATTGAAAATTTGCAAAATACTTTTACATACGTTAGTTCTACAAAACCCTTAAAAGCAGTCAAAGTGGTAAATGTTAATTATTTTCAATTAATAATAGAGTTTTGAATACTTAAGGGAGTTTACTTAACAAAATATATAAATGGGATTAAATGCTAAAGGATCCCTAGAATGATGACTGCATTCACTACATTAGTAAATGGAATAATCACATTTGTAAATTAAACTTAAAATCTTACAAGATAGATTTTTTTTATTCTGTAACCTAAAAAAATGGAACATTAACTTCTAAAGCCTAATTAACCACTGAAAAAAATCTTTTCTGCAAACAAAATGTACACTTGAGGATTTTTTTAAAGAATACATTTAATAGCTCTAAGAACATACCTGCAAAGCATACTAAATAATAGTATAATGAATATAAGATATATAAGTAAATTATTTGAATTGATAAGGAAAATAAATAATGTTTATATCATCACCTAGCACAGCCCTAGTACATATATGCATTCTGTAATTATCTGTGTTAAATGAATGAAAAAGATTAATTAAATGTTTAAATGTAGAGTTTAATAATTGTTATGCATAGGCCGGGCACGGTGGCTCACACCTGTATTCCCAGCACTTTGGGAGGCCGAGGTGGGTGGATCACCTGAGGTCAGGAGTTCAAGACCAGCCTGGCCAGCTGGGCATGGTGGTGGGCGCCTGTAATCCCAGCTACTCAAGAGGCTGAGGCAGGAGAATCGCTTGAACCCAGGAAGTGGAGGTTGCAATGAGCTGAGATTGTGCCACTGCACTCCTGGGTGTCAGAGCAAGACTCTGTCTAAAAAAAAAAAAGTGATACACTGTAATTATGGAAAGTATCATGTTACTTTCATGACAGAGATATTTTACTAATTGATTTAGCTTATAATTATAATTTACATTCCTTGATATGTCTCCATGAGAGATACTTTGTTCATGAACTAGATTTGCCTATTTATTTTCTCCTAATATTAGGAAAATAAATACTTTTTTTCATCTGGCAAAACAGAAATTTTAGGCTGAAATTCTTTTTACTTTCATTTACAGATTGGAAAATTAAGATAGGCAAATGATATAGATGTGTAAATTTGGTTGGAATTAAATTTCATTTCAGACATTGTTTCTTCAGATTAAATAGTAAATCATTCCAACTCCTTTCCTTCTCCTCTTGGAATCCAATTTACATCTTTACTCACGTTAGTTTCTCTTCTTTGACAACTTTGCTCTTGTTCAAAATTCACAAATAAAAACTGAATTCATGCTGTAATAAGAATCCAACCACTATTGAAAAAAGCAACAATAGTTATCTCTTAATACTTAAATATCACGATCTCATCACTCTAGTACCATTTGAAAATAAGATTTTAAAATAAAATATCACATTAATGACTCATTTCCTACTTAGGGTTCCTTTGGTTTTACATCTTTCCTGATGCATTTACTCCTATACTATTTTACTAAATTTTTATGTATCTTTTTTGCTCTTTTTTTACTTTATATTTTTTATTCTGAACTTTATCCTATAAATGAGCAATAATTTCTCAAATTATTTTTATGTTGTCATTTTCCTTAGTATTATCCAAGACGTTAAAAATGAAGTTCAACTTGCTCTTCTTTAAAAACTTGATTTGGGCCTGGCGCGGTGGCTCACGCCAGTAATCCCAGCACTTTGGGAGGCAGAGGCAGGCGGACCATGAGGTCAGGAGATCGAGACCATCCTGGCTAACACGGTGAAACCCGGCTTTACTAAAAATACAAAAAAATTTGCCAGGCGTGGTGGTGGGCGCCTGTAGTCCCAACTACTCAGGAGGCTGAGGCAGGGGAATGGCATGCACCTGGGAAGCAGAGCTTGCAGTGAGCCGAGATTGGGCCACTGCACTCCAGCCTGGGCAACAGAGTGAGACTCCGTCTCAAAAAAAAAAAAACTTGATTTGAATTACTTTTTAAACTGTAAAGTTCATATTCCTTCACAATGCTGTACTAAATCTTCTTTAGATTGACTTTGCTACTTACTGGCTCATAGGTTAATCTAGCTTGTTTTTTTTTTTTTTTAATAATAACAAGAGACAAAAATCCTGAGTTCTAGTTTGATTGCACTGTGGTCTGAGAGACAGTTTGTTATAATTTCTGTTCTTTTACATTTGCTGAGGAGTGCTTTACTTCCAACTATGTGTTCAATTTTGGAATAGGTGTGGTGTGGTGCTGAAAAAAATGCATATTCTGTTGATTTGGGGTGGAGAGTTCTGTAGATGTCTATTAGGTCCACTTTGTGCAGAGCTGAGTTCAATTCCTGGATATCCTTGTTAACTTTCTGTCTCGTTAATCTGTCTAATGTTGACAGTGGGGTGTTAAAGTCTCCCGTTATTGTTGTGTGGGAGTTTAAGTCCCTTTGTAGGTCACTCAGGACTTGCTTTATGAATCTGGGTGCTCCTGTGTTGGGTGCATATATATTTAGGATAGTTAGCTCTTCTTGTTGAATTGATCCCTTTACCATTATGTAATGGCCTTCTTTGTCTCTTTTGATCTTTGTTGGTTTAAAGTCTATTTTATCAGAGACTAGGATTGCAACCCCTGCCTTTTTTTGTTTTCCATTTGCTTGATAGATCTTCCTCCATCCCTTTATTTTGAGTCTATGTGTGTCTCTGCACGTGAGATGGGTTTACTGAATTCAGCACACTGAGGGGTCCTGACTCCTTATCCAGTTTGCCAGTCTGTGTCTTTTAATTGGCGCATTTAGCCCATTTACATTTAACGTTAATATTGTTATGTGTGAATCTGATCCCGTCATTATGATGTTAGTTGGTTATTTTGCTCGTTAGTTGATGCAGCTCCTTTAAGCCCTTCTCTCCATTGGTTATTCTAGTTATCCATTCGCCTAATTTTTTTTCAAAGTTTTGAACTTCTTTGCTATTGTTTAGAATTTCCTCCCGTAGCTCAGAGTAGTTTGATCGTCTGAAGCCTTCTTCTCTCAACTCGTCAAAGTCATCCTCCATCCAGCTTTCTTCCGTTGCTGGTGAGGAACTGCGTTCCTTTGGAGGAGGAGAGGTGCTCTGCTTTTTAGAGTTTCCAGTTTTTCTGCTCTGTTTTTTCCCCATCATTGTGGTTTTATCTACTTTTGGTCTTTGACGATGGTGATGTACAGATGGGTTTTTGGTGTGGATGTCCTTTCTGTTTGTTAGTTTTCCTTCTACCAGACAGGACCCTCAGCTCAAGTCTAGCTAGATTATTGTAGGTCTTATACTTCCTTTTTTATATATAATTTTTTCTTTTCATAGGGACTTTAGACATTAAGCGGTTTTTAATCAACTACATGGCCCTTAGTTTCTACCTATATTATCAGTCCCTAAAACAATACTGAACTTTGAGCTTCTCTGACTTTATCTCTTAAAGCATGCTAATACAGTTCTTAAGGCATGCTAATACGAGAAAAAAAAAAAAAAGGAAAGAGAGAAAATGGAATGGGACTCACTTTCTGTCATAGGGAGAGGCTATCATTTGGTGCATTACAAAATCCTTCATGACTGATTTGGAGACCTTAAAAAGCTTTATCTAGAGCAATATTTCCAGTTTGTGTAATAGGGTACAACTTCTGGTACTTAAGATAATTTTATCCATAAATGCTCATAGAATTAAATAACATTGACTCAAATCTCTAATCTGCTTCTGGTTTTTAATTTAGAACATACATGTTTGGTGCTTTCATGTTTTTAACCGTGCCCTAAAACTCACTAGTTCACTCTTTAACATCAAGAGAGCAAGGTTCAAGCATGAAACCATCATAGTTAATGATACCTGTCTAGAGCTGAATTACTTTTTTCACAGTATTTGTTTTTGTAATTATTTCTATTACCACTTTTGTGGTAGTATTATAACATTTCTTTTGGAACATTGAATTGAATTATTTAAAGGGAGGTAATTTTAAGAAAAAGAGTAAGAAAATAATAAAGAATATGAAAAAACTCGTAAAGGTGCTAAGAAAGTGAATGAAGTTTTGGACACACATTTCTGGAGATTAAACCACAGGCAGCTGCTACAGCCAAATTTGGCATTCCCTTTCACCAGTATTTTTTTCTCCCTAGAAGGCTGCTAAAATCAACAAGAGTTTTTAGGACGTTTTGATAGTTGGTAAATGACTCTTCTGAACTTATCAAATATATTTTACTTCAACCTTTATCACCCAGGAGGATATGAAGAGTAGTATTTTCAAATGTTACAGAGTCTCAGTAGAGAGAAGAAAAATGCCAAGAACATGGGCAATGTTCTATGATTATTCCCAGATTTTAAAGTGACCCTCTATCGGAAAAAGAAAAATCATAAATCCATATTTATTCAGCATTGAACACTACTGAGGTCATAAAAGAGCAAAGGTGTGTTTAGAAATAATAATTATATGTAAAAAAATTGCAAACAAATTTAAGCCAAGAAATTTTATTTCAATATGAAGTTTCAACAGTAAATCATATAATCAATATAAATTCAACACAGTTTTTTTACTCTTCTACTTTTAGCAGATGGTAATTCTATTTAAAATGATAGAGTAATCCTAATATTTTGATGATTCTTGCTATTCAAGAATAAATTTACTTATATTTAGCATTTAATAAACATTTATCGAGGGCCTAAAATCAAGTACTGCATTAGTAGCTAAAGATACACAGATAAATGTTAATGATATATATTAAGTTTATTTGAAAACTGATTAGTCTTAGATGTTTTATATAATGACTCTAAACTAACAAAATTTTAATTATACAAAGCACCATATCTCTTAGGTCTCAATAAAAGAAATTATGTATTGATCATAATATGAGATTACATCGATTGGTTTTCTCCTGTTTATATCCTTGTTACTCTGTCAGGAAAATAAATTTAATTGTCCTGGCATGAATTTGTCTTCAAAACCAGAAAAATCAGTTTACAAATGTTAACTCTGTTCTAATGGTAGTCTTCACGTTTAGGAAACACTTTATTACTTAATACAGGTGATATCTCAGATTTAAGTATATTGAGGCTGCATTGAAGTACTTATTCCATAGCTTCAGATTTTATTTGTTCTGATTCTCCTGCCAAATTTGTAAAGCAAACAATTTATAGCCAAACTGTTTGGAATAATTTGTTATAGAACAAACTTATGATTATCCTCTGCTTGTCAAACTCATCACTGTGACTCAGCAAATTTGATCTGAGCTTTGTAAACAATGTTTAATGAAATAAAAAAATCTTAGGTAACTCAAATATCATCTAGGTATTGCCACCCTTTAATATAAAATATGTTGAGATTGAAGACTTATTGTATGCTCAAAAATCCAATGCCACCAATTTCTGCAAATCCCATGTGGTAGAGGGAGGATTAAGTTCTCACACTCACTTTTCTTCCCAACTCCCTGCATCTGTCAAATCTCATATTTCTTTGGATTCTTATGACTTTTTTTTTAATTAACATTAGCAACAACCAAAATGTGGTTCCCCTTCCTTCATGGATGACAAAAAATTACAGTTAATTAAAATCTTGGTAGGTGATGGTTTATATCACAGTAATGCAAAGGGTGAGTTTTAGATATTTTTGTTCTTAAAAGTCCTTTGGATGCTTCATTTTTTCTTAACCTTTTTTCTCTCCTCTTACCCATACTCTTGAGGAAAAAAAAAAGTATAACAAGTTTTGTTTTATTTTGCGCAGCAGAAAAATTCATTTATCTTCAGCTCTTTCTTTTACTCTCAGTCCTAGACATTCTTTTAAATTTCCAAAATTGCCTCTTGCAAGGGTTCACCTGACCATGTGTTCTTAGGTAATTATCATTTCTGTCCTCATCTGTGTCTTGGAATTTGAGAAGGGATTCTGGAGTGGTTTGTTTTTCTAGTTAAAGTTGGCCAATGTTATACAACAGGGTACTACTTTTAAATAATGAGGCAAGTTTGAGTTGATTGTGAAGCAAAGATACACTGTTTACTTCTTGATCTCCTTCTTTTTAAATATGAATTTTCAGATTTCTCCTACTGTCAGAAGAGCAGATACTCCCCAACCAGACTTTAAGCATATTCTGGAACTGTGTCTGTTGCCTATTACTAAATACAAAAATATGTTGTAATGTTCAGTGTAGGCTCATTCTTTCTCCAAAGGCTACATCTGTCCCACAACATGCAGAGTTATTTCTAAATGTGTTCACTGTAATTAACCCACCACAAGTAACTCTTTTGATGGCATCTTAAAGACATAGCTCAAAATATTTTTAATTTGGAAACTATACCATATAAAAGCTAGTATAAAAAATCAAAAATCAGACAATCATGAATTCTTCTTTGTTCTTGGATAAATACGTGATGGGCTTTCCTGAGCATGTGGTTCAGAGCAGTTTTTCCACATCCAATGTGGACAAACTGGGGGAACAGATTTGGAAAACGAAAAGATATGTTTTTGTCTTAGCACTTAGAACTGGTATATCCTGGAACCAAAAAGCTATAAATCCTCTACTCTGTAGGTATTTGCTTATTTGTTTTTAATTAAAAAGTATGAGTCATCAGTGTTTGACGAAAGTCTCTATTTGCAGGGAATGCATAAGAAAAGCTATTAAATTATGGATTTGTCCTGTGATGCTATATGAAGACTTTAGTGAATTTAAATAAACTCTACTTCTACTGCTATACTAATTGAAGATCCACAGAGGAGTGGTCCCCCAACTCTTAAAATATAAATAACTCATTTATATGGAAAAAGCTGTGAAACAACCCCCCTGTAAAATAATAATTGCACTCATCAATTGAGGAGACAAATAAAATGCTACTAAATATTTTGCAATTTCTAAAATTTCATATACTTTTAATTAGAATAGAAGCTATTGATTTTAAAATTAGTAGCATATATGGGTAAATCATTTTATCCATATATAGACAACATTTAGTGTGACTATGGATTCAAAGATTCCTGGTGTAAACTCTGCAGATCCCAGTAGCCCAAGGTCTATAGCATGAGAGCACTTAATGTGGAGCCCACAGAACCATAATAGGTAAAATCTCTTTCTTCCACCACATGAGCCCAATTTGCAAGTTTTCTTTTTTCTATTCTGCAATCTTTTTGTTTTACAACTATAATCACAGTTTCTTAGAAGGAATGGTGAAAGGATATTAGAAAAAGAGAATAATAAATATAATTTATAAATTCTAGAAAAGTGGTCATCAAAGTTAGGACAAAATTCGGAGAATAAGATTATGAGTTAGGGAGGAGATTAAGTTTTGATTCAAAAGATTTTAGTGTCCTGAACTTACTAAATGAGTTGGAGATGGCCCCATTAACTAGTTAACTGACTATATAGCGACAGTATTAGCAAGGAACATAACCTAATGGTAGAACTCTAAAATGTACTTTATATCATTGAGTTATAAACATGATAAATTCAAGTGTAACCCAGATGTTAGCTATACTTCTTAACTTTTTATATGTTTTAATCTCTAGATATGCAGTCTATAAGGTAGATTTCTATGAGATTATAAACTGAGGCTAAAAAGGTTAAACTATTTGCATATGGTCACATAGCTGATAAGTGATGGGGCCTGGACTCAAATTGGGCAACATGGCCCCCAGACCCCTATTTCTACTCCCTACACTACACCACTCCTTCCTTTTTTTTCTTGGTAATAAATTATTTTGATTTATTTAGTGTCTTCTCTTCCATTCACAAAGGACATTGGATATATATATTAAAGAATAATTTTCTGGGAAGTATGTTGATAGTTGTTTTAGGATCCCTTTATATATGATGTGTTTTTTATCTATTATTGCTCTCTGAATTTTTTATTCATCCTTAATGTTTTGGTAGTTTGATTGTGATGTGTCTTGGTGAACTCATATTTGGATTGAATTAGATTGAAGACGTCTGTACTTCCTGTATCTGAATGTTAAAATTTTCCCCCAGATTAGGGAAGTTTTCAGCTATTATTTCTTTAAGTATGCTTTTTGTCTCTTTTCTCTTTATTTTCCTCTTTTGCTTTTCTCTTAAATTCCCATTATGTGTATGTTTGGTCTCTTAATGGTATCCCACAATTGCTACAGGCTATTTTCATTCTTTTTTTCTTTTTGCTTCTCTGATTGGACAATTTCAAATGTTCTATCTTTAAGCTCACTGATTCTTTGAGTCTGATGCTGGAGCTTTCTATTGCATTTTTCAGTTTAGTCATTGTATTCTTTATCTCAAGGATTTCTATTTGGTTTTCTAAGTTGTTTCTATTTCTTTGTCATACTTCTCATTTTGTTTGTGTATTGTATTGTTTAATTTAATGTTTGTGTATTAATTTCATTAATGTTTTATTCCTATTTTCTTATAGTTCATTGAACTTCTTCAAGAGAATTATTCTGATTTTTTTCCTGTCATTTCTTAGATCTCCCTTTAGGGTTACTGTTGGGGCTTTAATAGTTTCTTCTGGAGGTGTCATCATTTCCTAAGTCTTTGTAATCCTCATATCCTTGCACTGGTGTCTGTACATTTGAGGAGACAGTTACTTTTTCTAAATTTCACAGGTGCTCTTTGGAAGGGATAAACTTTCACTATTTAGTCTAGCCTGTGATTCTAGATGAACCAGTTGGTAACAACCCTGGTCAGAGAGAGCCTGCTTTTGAGTTCTCTAGATAGCTGGCCTACTGCCTGTGCTATGAATTTGGGTGAGGCAGCTGGCTGGGCTCTGCTATGTGGCAAGACCACTGACTGACCTCTGTAATCAGGCTAAGCTTCTGGACAGGCATTGCAACCACCTCATTTTGGGCCAGGTTACAGAGTCTATTCCTTGGTCAAGCGGTACCACTGTTTTATTTTAAGAGTTGGACAGGGTTGCTGAAGGGGACCTAAGGTTTGGTGGAGCTGCTGATCAGGATGGATGGGACCAACTGCTTTGCTCTGTAGAATAGCACAGTTGAAGTTTGCCCACCTGCCTATGGGAGGCCTTGAGGCAGGGGGTCTTTAAGGTTTGGCTGAGCACTGTTTAAATTCATAGGTATGGCAGATTTAGCCTCTGATCTTTGCTAAAATTTGCTGTGATGGTCATCTCCCTCCCTTGGTGAGAACTGGAGATGGGCTTTGAGGCCATGCAGAGAGCTGTTAAACTCCCAAGTGTGGTGCAGCTAGTTCCTTGGCAAAGCAATAGTAATTAAAATAGTATAGTGCTAGCATAAGAATAGATGCATCAACCTATGGAACAGAATAGAGACATTAGGCTAGGCAAAGATTGTTTTATATTTGATCCCCCACATGCAGGCAACAAAAGCTAAAACAGACAAATGGGATTATATAAAAATAAAAAGCCCTATACATCAAAGGAAACAACAAAATGAAGAGTCAACCTATAGATAGGGAGAAAATATTTGCAAGCCATAGCTATCATAAAAGAGTATCCAGAATATATAAGGAACTCAAACAACTCTGTAGAAAGAAAATAATTCCCAATTGGAATGGGTAAGAGAACTGAAGAGACATTTCTCAGTAAAAACATATAAATGGCCAACAGATATATGAAAAAATGCTCAATGTCACTAATCATTAGGGAAAATGCAAATTAAAATCACAATGAGATACCACCTCATACCTGTTAGAATGGCTACTATAAAAAATATAACAGGAGATACGTATTAGATAGGATGTAGAGAAAACGGAACCCTAGTACAGTCATGCAGTGCTTAATGATAGGGATACATTCTAAGAAACGTCATTAGGTCATTGTGTGAACATCATAAAGCACACTTACACAACCTACTACACACCTAGGCCTTATGGTATAACCTCTTGCGCTTAGGCTAAAAACCGATATAACATGTTATTGTATGGAATACAGTAGGCGATTTAAATACAATGGTAAGTATGCATGTATCTAAACATAGAAAAGACACAGTAAAAACAGTACACCCGTATAGGGCACTTACCATGAATAGGGTTTACAGGACTAGAAGTTGCCCTGGGTGAGTCAGTGAGTGAGTGGCGAGTGAATGTGAAGGTCTAGGAATTTACTGCACAATACTATAGACCGTATAAACACTGTATACTTGGGCTATACCAAGTTTATAAAAAATATTTTTCTTTCTATACTAATATATTAAGCTTAGCTTATGGTAATGTTTTTACCTTATGACATTTTTAATTTTTTTAACTGTTTGAGTCTTTTGTAATAACACTTAGCTTAAAACACAAACACATTGCACAGCTGTACAAAAATAGTTTCTTTTTTTTATATTCTTAATCTATAAGCTTTTTTCTGTTTTTAATCTTTTTTTTTTTTTTTTTTTTTTACTTTTTCAAGTTGTAAAAAATTAAGACAGAAAAACACATATTAGCCTAGCCCTACACAGGGCTATGATCATCAATATCACTGTCTTTCACCTCCACATCTTGTCCCACTGGAAGGCCTTCAAGGGCAATAACATTCATGGAGCTATCATCTCCTATAATAATGTCTTCTTCTGAAATACCTAATGAAGGAACTGCCTGAGGCTGCTTTCTAGTTAACTTTCTTTTTTTAAATAAATAGGTGTACACTCTAAAATAATGATAATAAAGTAATGCAGTTGTGTTTCAGTATCCAACGAGGTTGGTTCTAGGACACGTGCAGGTACTGAAATCTAGGCATGCTCAAGTCCCACAGTCGGCCTTGTGGAGCCCACAGATATGAAAAGCTGGTCTTCTGCATCCACAGGTTTTGTATCCCAGAAATACTGCATTTGGTTGAATTTGTAGGTGCAGATATAGAGGGTTGACTGTATGGTATACACAAACTAGTAACATAGTCATTTATTACCATTATCAGATATTATATACTGTACATAATTATATATGCTATACTTGAATATGACCGGCAACACAGGTTTTTTTATACTAGCATCACCACAAACATGTCAGTAATGCATTGTACTGCAACATTACAACAGCTATGATGTCATTAGACAACAGGAATTTTTCAGCTCCTTTATCATCTTACTCTTGCATATGTGGTCTGTCACTGACTGAAATGCTGTTATGTGTCAACATGACTCTACACTGTTGGTGTGAATGTAAATTAGTACCATCATTGTGGAAAACTGTATGGAGGTTCCTCAAAAAATTAAAAATAGAATTACCATATGATCATATACCCTAATTTGTTACATTTATTTTCTTAATGATTAAGAATAGCATAAGGGAAAAATGAACTCTTTAAAGTCATCAGAGTACTAAAGTAGTAGCATGGGAATACTGCAACCACAAACAGCATAATTTCATATTATAGTTCCAAACCTCTAGCCAATGTAGAGAAAGAGAACGTGGAAGCTGAGACTAGATCACCTGAATTTGAACAAGGCTCTAACACTTTCTGACTCTGCATCTTCAAAAGTCAAAATTGGTTACCAGGGCCTCAGTTTCTCCATCTATAAAATGGAGAAACAAGTAGTGCCTGTTCAACTGTTTCACAAAATTGTTATTAGAATCAAATAATGTAAATACAAGTAATTATTGTTATATGTGCTTTTCTTGGAATGCCAGTCATTTAAGTTACGTTTTCTGTAACTTAAAACAACTTTTTAGGGCAAAAAAAATTCTCTCTGATTTTTTGGAAGATAAAAATAACTTTTAAAATTTTACCCCTTTATAACTAGTCTTTCAGTTGATACAAACTAAAGAGTATTTTAAATCAACTAAATAGTTTTTCTTTACATTTAGAGAAACGAAAAATAAGAGTAGATAATATGAAAAGCAAGACGTCTCAGACTCAGTCAAATATCATGTTCTAGCTTCAAGTGCAATACTATAGACTATTTTTAGAAACTCAGTTTTCACCAATTATAGGCATAACATACACACACTACACTTTAAAAGGGAATTAGCTAACATATTGAATATGGGCTCTGTTTATTCAGGTAGGAGTTAATTTATCTATAAAAAGATTTCATCTTATTACACTTGCTCTTCTATGGTGAAAAGAAAATTCCAAAGCAAAGTATTCCAAATGTCTGTTTCAAATTTGACCTTTAACGTTTTCTCTAGTTCTGGGTAGAACAACACACTAAAGGGAAATACATTTAATCCAGGCAACATCACCAAATTGTAAATGAATGTAGTTATCTTTGTCCCCTAAAATACACAATTCCCTTTTGGGCACAGATTTCTCCCAGGTAAGAAGTTAATAACTCCATAGACCAATTAGGTAGAACTCCTGAAATACAAGCTTCCCCTTGATATGTATAAATGCAAGTTATTCTTTATTATTTGTCATGATGGATATTTACATTGTAACTGAACCTTAGATATAATACAGTCTCATAGTTGAAGAGACATTGCTCAACAGTCACTTTTTATAGATGAAAAAATGGGGGCCCAGCAAGGTAAAGTGGCTCACACAGTTACACAGTTAGCTAATGTCAGAGTTGCCAGGTCTATAATTTTCTTCCATCATGCCATTTCATGTGTGCAAGTCACTATACTAAACTAATGTGATCTGCTAGTAAAAAGCGTCCAGTGAGACTTTCCTTGTCTCCAAAGAAATGCTCAGGAGGGCCAGTAGTTTAAAAATTAAGATTTTAAGTGGCTACCTTTGAAGTTCAGAGGAAAGCTGTATTAGTCCATTCTCATACTGCTATGATGAAGTACCCAAGACTCAGTAATTTATAAAGAAAAGAGGTTTAATGGACTCACAGCTCTGCACTGCTGGAAATGCCTCAGGAAACTTACAATCACGGTGGAAGGTGAAGGAGAAGTAAACACACGTCTTACATGACGGCAGGCGGGAGAGAATGTGTGCAAGTGCACAGGAAATGCCCTTTATAAAACCATCAGATTTCATGAGACTCACTCACTGTCATGAAAACAGCATGGGGAAAACTGTCCCCATGATTCAGTTATCTCCATCTGTTCTCTCCCTTGGCACGTGGGGATTATGGAGATTATAATTCAAGATGAGATTTGGGTGGGGACACAACTCCTAACTGTATCAAAAGCCAAAGATTTAATTCAAGAGATAATAGGAACTGCATCCTCTCCTACTTTCCCCTCCTCTATATGGAGCCCAGAGAAGGGACAAAGCAGTGCTGCTCCCCTCGGGACTGAGAGGGCACCCAAAGTGATCCCTTGTCTGAAGTCATGAGATGGATCCAAGAGACTTGATTGCTTTTGTTGCTCCCTACAAGGATGTGCTGACTCTAGCATCTTACTTCCTTGGAAGGTAACTTCCTTATAAGGATTTGTTGTTGCTTTCAGGGATGTGCTGAGCCCCAGCATCTTACTTCGTTGGAAGGCAGTTTTTGAGCTGCAGAACCATAGTTCCCTTCTAGAGTCAGAGAACTGTATGGAGGAAGAAAGGGGTCTCAGGACAAGTGTCTGAGGGCCAAGGAGCATTGCCAAGATATTCCTTTTTCCTCCCACTCCTACATTTATAAATATTAAATGTAACCTTTGCCTTTTTTTACCTCAGGATTTGAAATTTCTCATCCAAACTGGCTGTAATATATAAAACATCTCCTTATACTAAAGTCCACAATCTAAAAATATCTCATTACTATGGAACATGATCTTTGAAGAATTATCCACTTGTGAAGGAAAAATGGCCCCGTAATTTTGAACAAGACACCTGGGTGAGGTAGGCAATTTACCTTGTACACCTCCATCCATTTGTCAGCCAGGACATCTCAGGTTCTTGGGTCCATTTTGCAGATATTGTTGTTTTCTGTTTAACAAACTCACCACTGGAATGCTGTCTTCCTGTTCTCCCCAGAGCGGCCAGGTGGCTGAGACACCTGTCCATCCTCAGAGCCTGCCAGTCTTGGCACTCCCTCCCCACCTCACAGATGGCTGGCAACCTGAGGAGATTCCTCTTTCAGGTGCAGCTTTCTCCCAGTTATCTGAATATTTTTCTTTCTGTGAGAGATGAGATTTTCTTACTTATCTTCCAAAGTCATTTCATGTAGGAAATTTAAACATTCTCAGAACTGTTGTGCTTGCTACAATACTTTTTAGCTTTAGCTGAAAATGTACTTTAAATTTAAAATCTTCTTTTACAAGAGTTGCCCCGAGCTCTGATGTTTTCATTTTAAATGGGATTTCCCTGATTTCCCCTTCCAAAATATTATGCTTATTAATGTGTAACATTGTCAATGTCTCTTTTTGGACCTCATATTATTGGCACTATTGATTTTTCTCTTCCATTTGAATATAAACTTTTTTCTTTCCTTGTTGTGTTCAGTTATCTGGCTTCTCTTGAAAAATTTTCCTCCAAGAAAATAATTTCTGATTATGCCAGACACATAGAGAGACATGACCTCACTTTGATTTCACTTAATATTGTGTAGAACCAGCTATATATAGTACTAATTATATAACACCATTTTTATATGGCACAACTACAAGCATAATCTTCTAGTTGTTTCACATGTATTTATAGCTTAAGTATCAGAAAAAAACTTCTAAGTTCCTCTAGGAAAAACACACATTTTAAAATTGTGCTTAACGTCTGTTGAAATTGATGCTGAATAAATATTTATTGAGGCAAATGACTCTTGGCTAATGAGTTACTTATACATTTTTATATGATATCATACAATTTTTGGAGGAAGGCAAAGAGGAGAAATTATCCAGGCTGCATCATCACATAATAATTTTTTTCTTTTAACTGAAAAAAATTGCTGCATTTAATGTGGTTGGCCGTGGATCAAAGTGACCTCTCCCATATCAAAAGAGAAGGATCACCATTAGTGTACAACTGTGTTAATATGAAATTAATAATCAAAAAGAAGTTGGTGCCAGGTCTTTTATGAAGACTATTTGATGCAAATATGGAAACAGTACTTTATTTTATTTGTATCTATTTTTGTATATTTTATTATGTTTTTATGTATATATTTTATATATCTCTTTAATATGTGAGAAAGACAGACATTTTCAACTTACAGTTCATTAATGATCATTTACTGCCATAGAAAGTATACAGTAAGAATTATAATGTTAGAAATTACTGAAAAATTACAATGAAAAGGGACCCTCCTACCATTTACAAGTCTCAATTTATGTATTGCCATTACATGCAAACTTAAGAAGTACATTTTTGTTCATGATATACTGTGATACACCAGAGAATAAAAATCCACAAAATCATAACTGAAAAACTGGCAATTATTTTATTTTAAGATAAAATTTTCAAAAAATTGTAAAAGACTGAGTTGCCGGGAATAAATACAAGGTAGCAATGCATGAAGACCATATAAATTTGTAGAGATAATACATTGTAAGTTGTTGAGAATTAAAATTGTTTTAATATCAATTCCATAAATTAGTTGGTCTAGGTTATGACTTTATTACCTAATAATAGGACATTTGACATTTATAAGACCACCTGGTAATTAGCATTTTGTATGTACCGTAATTATATATTTTTGAAGAAATCATTTTTTCATTTTCTTCAAGAGTTTAAACCTTCCTTCCAAAACTTTGTTTATGGAGCAAACTGACAAGTAAATATTTTCTCAGAGATAATTCAGAGGGCAAGTGCATTCCATATACCCAAGTAGTATAATTAGAAACAAAAACAGATTTTTGTATATCATGTAATCAAGAGTACTGAAATAGAAATAAAAGAAACTTTTTTACTAATTGGTTCTGTGATCTTCTGAAACTACCCTAAACTCATAACTTTTCTAAGCTAGAAAATGCAAAGATTATATTTCATTAGGATATAATCCCTCCCAATCTCAAATCATCCTAGAATTTTAAGTTACTGTCTTCAATGTTTGTGCTGATCTACAAGAAGCCAGATCTACTTTCTTTAGTAGTGGATTTCTACTGGACTTTAGGTGTAGACTTAGTAAAGGAGAGGCGATCTGCTGTCCCAAAGAGGAAGGATAACTGGAGAGAGCACTACTCATTATAAGAATGGGTAAAAACTCTAACTTTAGCCAGTCATGCTGCACACCTGTAATCCTAGCTACCCAGGAGGCATAGGTGGGATGATATCTTGAGCGCAGGAGTTCAAGGCCAGTCTGAGAAAAATAGCAAGACCCTGTCCCTTTAAACAAAAACCTTTTAGTGACTATTTGACAATCACCTAAAAATATAATTACAAAGATTAGACATGCTTTGTAATTACAAAGAGTAGATGACTTTATCATTTGAAAACAGAAGAAAATATATTTAGTTTCCAACTATAAGCTGAATTCTCAAAGATAAAAAACAAAGCAAGTTCACATGAAAGATCCTATATGTGCACCGTTGGGAATTTCCTATATTGAACTTCAGAGAATACAGAACTATTTCAGAATCTATGGAAAGACCTTAGCAAAAATCTGTCATAGAATTTTTATAATTAGAATAGTTATTTTCTTAATATTCAGATAACACTTCATCCTTTGTAGTACAGGAGACTGATATCACAGTATCCCCTGAGCTCTCTAAGTCTGGATATATGGGGACAGGGTAGAATCAGGACAAAATACCATCTGTTTCTCTTACAACATCCCAAGAGCAGTGCTATCTGCTTTGGCACAAGTAAAGTCATGAGGCTCAATTTGCCTTGTTAAATTTATCTTTAATCATTTTGACATACAGAGGAAAAAAATAGTATCTCACCACGTCCTGTGAAAAGAAGATACTTTAGAATAAGCTATTCCTCTCAATGGTTTATTACAAAATCAAATAAGACCTAGAAGGAATTTACAGATAATACAGTAAAAGCATATCTGGTGTTACTCGCATCATGGTCTTTAAAACCTTCAACCATGGTAGTTAGAGGAAATAATTCTTTTCCACCACATGGTAAGACAAAGTTTCCAGGTGCAAAGTTTTTCTAAATGAAAAAACTTTTTTTTTGCATTTTTAAGATCTAAATAGTGTTATCCAATGGGAAATTTCCTTTAAAGCTTGAAGTCTAATATGGAAACATTTTATGTGTTCGTATGTATACATATACATGTATATATGTGGCACTTGACATGTTTGTTTAAGAAAAAAATAGAGAACTATTTTGTCTATTTCCTCACTGTAGTTACATAAGAGCAAAACATGTGCATGCCTAGTCACTATCACACCCTGTCAAAAGCAGAGAGCAGGTGGAGCTGAGGTATGTAGCTTTGCATAACGCTACCTTCTTATGGCCAGATGTGTGATGGTTAAGACTATATTATCTCAAGTCAGGGCTGTCTGAATTTAAATTCCAACTATATCACTTACCAGTGCATAGTGCTGGCAAACTGCTTACCCTTTTTGAGCCTCAGTCTGCTTATCCATAAAATGGTGATCATAAGAATATGAGCCTCTTCGTGTCTTTAAATTAGATAACCCACAGAAAGTATTTACATTGAGCCTGGAATATGGCATACTCAGTACTTTTAGGAGTTGTCAGCCCTTGCCAAAAGAGGGCATGCTGTTTGTTAAACAACCCAGAGAACTAATAATAGAGATGTTAAAGAGTACTAATTAATTAAAGTTTGACTCAGGGGAAATCAGGGGCCAGATATGTTTAACGATGTTGAGGAGGAAAAGCCTTACAGTGCATCTCAATCTTACTGCACCAGTGGTTAGAAATTCACTTAACTGTAGTTTTCATAAAGTCATTTTTTGGATGTGAACTCATTGATGTCACATGATGACTTCAAAAGGGCAGAGGACATTAATAAATATAAAAACGAGGCTTGCAGCTTGATCCAACTGGTGTCTTCTCATTCTCTGCGCCACACATTTTCCCATTGTCTTTCCTAGGGTGGAATTTCTGTTTGGTCACTTTCCATGGCTCTCCAGTGACTTGATAAAATCTTAAATCTTGGTCGGGGTGTTCATGGTCCCTACAGTTCACCTCCAGTATTTTCCCAGATCTTGCACACTATGTTCTTTCGTAGCATGCTGCAATCCAGCTAGACAGAACTGTTTGCGGTTCTCTGAAATACCTTCCACTTCTCCACTGCAGAGCTCTGCTCATGCTCTTTCCTCTGCCTGTATGGATAGATTATTACTCTTCCAGCCCTAGCTCCTAGCCTAGCATGAAATATTCATTGTTCATGCCAGCAGAGTAGTCTTATTTTATCTTATAAAGTCTTGTCCAATTTATTGTTTGTCCAGCAGCTTTCAAATTTTTAACTAGAATCACAGTAAGGAATGTATTTTGCATTGGCACACATTTCGTGCAGACTTACACACACACACACACACACACCCCTATACCAAAGCTTCATGAAACAATACTTACCCTATTCTTTGCAATACTACTCTCATATTGTTTCTTTTCTTTACCAACTTGGAAAAAGCTATGACTGCAATCTACTACTGAGATTTAATTATTCTTTAATTGTATCACAATCTGCAGTTTGAAAAACACTGGTTTATACAACCCATATATGATATACGTTATTATTTATTGTGCATAGGCATTATATTTCCTACCAGATTGAAAGTAATGTTTGATACCATGTGATAAATCATAGAGTCTTTTATTGTATGTAATCATGATTTTTACATAAGTAGTTGCTCAATAAATATTGAGGCAGAAAATGAAAGAAGGAAAGGAAGGGAAAGAAGGAAGGAAGAGAAAGAAGGAAAGAGGGAGGAAAGAAGGAAGGGAAGAAGGAAGGGAGGAAGGAAGGAAGGAAGGAAGGAAGGAAGGAAGGAAGGAAGGAAGGAAAGAGGGAAGGAAGGAAAACATGTCTAAAGATGTTGATTATGCTCAGAAATTAAGAATGTTACTATTGGGAAGTCCATAGATGAGGATCATTCAGGCTATTTATAGGTGAATTTTCCTAAGTGATTTTTTTTGTAATTTCTTCAACCTCAATATGAAATTTAAAATTAGTGTTACATCATGGAAGTTAAGACTAAAACAAAAATAGCCAGAACAAAATGACTAATGGAGAAAAGATAAGCTTCTAAAAGCTGTGTTCCTGCTCCCTGCTGAATATTGTGGGGTAGGGATGTAAGACCAAGGGTGTGAAGTGCACCTCCAGAGGTGAAAAAAGCTTTTGACTTGATTTCCATAAAGCCTGTGAAAATGCAGTTCTATCATTTCTGTATGTGCTGAACACTTTTCTCTGTGTGCTGAATACATCAAGCAATTTCTATGTGCTATCTATAAACAATCGGTGCTAAGAACTAACACTTCCAAGCATCTCAAGACTACAAAATTATACAGCACGTATACTCTATGTCGTGACATCTGAGATATTGGTTTCATGGACATGCTAGATTATTGGTTTTTCTCAGATTCAAAAAGGAACATTTCAAATGTAATTTAAATTTGAGAAGTCATACTATTGACATACATTTATTATAATAACATACCCAGTTTGACTGGGATTTGAATATGCCTTTATTATTCAAAGTCCATCCTCTTAACTAACATGGTACTTACACTCTATCCAGACCCAGTAAGAACAAAAAACAATGCTTTCCATAGATGTGAATTTTTTTTCCAAATTCTCTTACACACTTGCTTGCTGTATTTTGATTTTTAACATAAAACTCTATTTCCAGAGATGAAAACAACAAAATACAGGACTAAAAATATTTTATAAATGCTAATAAATTACAATAATTTTATGCGAAGTAAATATTTTCATAGAACACTGAGTTAAATCTTACACACTTCACTTTGAAAAATAATAATGAAATGATGATTTTGCCAACTCTGGTTGTTACAGAAGACTGATTTCCTCGTTTGTTTCAATGGAAGTGTTAAGAATTCTTATTTAAAAGAAATATATAATATGGATCAAAATGTATTGCCTTCATTTCTGTGCCTTTGCCTGCCTAATTAATGTTAAAATTTAGAGAAATAAACAATTAAAAAATGTGGATTTATTGTGGCCCTATTACTTTTAAGTATGTTGCAGTTGTTGAATTTCATTAAAGATTATTGCCTTTCTTTGGAACTTACCTTTGTGTGTATATATGTGTGTGTATATATACACATATATGTGTATGTATATATGTATACCCTTGTCTTTATTAATTATGTTTTATATTTTATACTTTATATAGTACACATTTATATAGAGTGCTTTTATATCAAGAAGACATATACTAATATTGACATTTTACTGCTTAATAATTTTAATGTGATGTGAAAATATTTAGTGAAACATCTACTGCCCAGAGAGTGCCCATTTAAGCATTTCGTCTGGCAAGGTTAGTTTAGTTGGATTAAAAATATTATTAAATTTCAAATTTATACATTTATTCCTCATTAGTTTTCTCAGAAATTATATTGCTCTGAAACCACAAACTGCTCCTACCAGCCATCTAGAAAATTCATGCCATTGGTGAGCAGTAGATGCAGTTAGTGAATAAATGCTGAGCTAAAGATAAATTGATTACAACTGGAAAACTGGTTGCAAATTCATGTTCTACTGACTGGGTTAACAGTAGTATATATACAGTATATTTGTTTAAATATACTAGTCTATTAATTGGCGAACTATATGTAAATGTTAATGCAACTACTTTCATTTACATTTTTTAGGTGTTATAAAGTCAGCTGATCCTTCATCACTTGTCGCTACTACAACAAAAACATCTATAACACCAAACACAGAATCATTACAGAAAAATGTTACCATCACACCAACAACTGGAACAATTCCTAAAGGTAGGATTAATTGTTAGTAAATTTAGTTTAATTTTAACAAATAAAATTAGTAGTATGTATTTACATCAGTATGAAAAAATAATTTGGTATCTTATACCTGATTGTTATAAAGGTCAGTGCTATTTCACGATTTTTAAATCATGTGTTATTTGGGGTTCCATACAAAACCCTGAGCTCTCAGTGGGCTGCTTTGTTGATATTCTTTGGGATCACAACCTGTTTGAGAATGATTCTATTGTGAATGTTACATACACAAAGTTTATTTTTAGAGAAGAAAGAAATTGCCATGTCCTAAGTCATAAAATATCTTTCTAAATATTCCAGTTCTCCATCTAAGCAGCACAGCCAACATGGTGAAACTGTACTAATAACAGACTGATTTTGTTGGTTGTATTGTATTGATAATAGATTTAATTTGTAGGTTTCAGTAGCAATGTAATCATTATTGTTGCTGGACTGAGTGACAACTATATCATGTTTTCTAGCTAGGTATTAAAGGAGATTACCTTACCATCCACAAAAATGTTAAAAGCCATTAGAATACTTCCATTAAAAAAGCAAGAGGTTATCAATGCAATGCATACTGCATCTGCCCATCTTGCAACACACATAAAATAAGGCATATCACACAGGTCCTGTAATCAATGGAAAAGAAAAACAGATTTGTGGATTGTCTATAGGCAAAAACTCTGGTAGAATGCTAAGGTCATAGAAAGACCCTAGAAAATCATATATCTTGATGGAATGGATAACTGAAATTCCTATGCTGTCTTTTTTACCTCTCCCTATTCCCCCCTTAATTTTCAATCTAAGACCAGGGTCAAATGTATGCAGAAGACCAATGAAAGCTAGTTTTCTGGGCTTGAATAGGGTGGTGATTCTCAGAGACAAAGAGTACTATGATCATAGTCCATTATTTCTGCGTTGTTTAATTATAAGATGAAACCAAACCATTTCTAGCAACTCTACTACTTGGGGTCCCCCACAGCAGAACACTGAAGCACCCTTCTTTGAAGCAAGTGCATAGAATACTTGAGGTTACATACATGCACACACACACACTCCTTTTTTGGGACACTTTCACCGATTTATATTACACATTTAATATACACTACACTGTTAAAAGACCAAACCTACGTCTGATTGGTGTACCTGAAAATGATGGGGAGAATGGAACCAAGTTGGAAAACACTCTGCATGATATTATCCAGGAGAACTTCCCCAATCTAGCAAGGCAGGCCAGCATTCAGATTCAGGAAATACAGAGAATGCCACAAAGATACTCCTCGAGAAGGGCAACTCCAAGACACATAATTGTCAGATTCACCAAAGTTGAAATGAAGGAAAAAATGTTAAGGGCAGCCAGAGAGAAAGGTCGGGTTACCCACAAAGGGAAGCACATCAGACTAACAACTGATCTCTCAGCAGAAACTCTACAAGCCAGAAGAGAGTGGGGGCCGATATTCAACATTCTGAAAGAAAAGAATTTTCAACCCAGAATTTCCTATCCCGCCAAACTAAGCTTCATAAGTCAAGGAGAAATAAAATACTTTACAGACAAGGAAACGCTGAGTGATTTTGTCACCACCAGGCCTGCCCTAAAAGAGCTCCTGAAGGAAGCACTAAACATGGAAAGGAACAACTGATACCAGCCCCTGCAAAAACATGCCAAATTGTAAAGACCATCGAGGCTAGGAAGAAACTATAGCAACTAACGAGCAAAATAACCAACTAACATCATAATGACAGGATCAGATTCACACATAACAATATTAACGTTAAATGTAAATGGGCTAAATGCTCCAATCAAAAGACACAGACTGGCAAACTGGATAAGGAGTCAGGATCCATCAGTGTGCTGCATTCAGGAAACCCATCTCACGTGCAGAGACACACATAGACTCAAAATAAAGGGATGGAGGAAGATCTATCAAGCAACTGGAAAACAAAAAAAGGCAGGGGTTGCAATCCTAGTCTCTGATAAAATAGACTTTAAACCAACAAAGATCAAAAGAGACAAAGAAGGCCATTACATAATGGTAAAGGGATCAATTCAACAACAAGAGCTAACTATCCTAAATATATATGCACCCAACACAGGAGAACCCAGATTCATAAAGCAAGTCCTCAGTGACCTACAAAGGGACTTAAACTCCCACACAATAATAATGGGAGATTTTAACACCCCACTGTCAGCATTAGACAGATCAACGAGACAGAAAGTTAACAAGGATATCCAGGAATTGAACTCAGCTCTACATAAAGTGGACCTAATAGACATCTACAGAACTCTCCACCCCAAGTCAACAGAATATACATTTTTTTCAGCACCACACCACACCTATTCCAAAATTGAACACATAGTTGGAAGTAAAGCTCTCCTCAGCAAATGTAAAAGAACAGAAATTATAACAAACTGTCTCTCAGACCACAGTGCAATCAAACTAGAACTCAGGATTAAGAAACTCACTCAAAACCACTCAACTACATGGAAACTGAACAACCTGCTCCTGAATGACTATTGGGTACATAATGAAATGAAGGCAGAAATAAAGATGTTCTTTGAAACCAACGAGAACAAAGACACAACATACCAGAATCTCTGGGACACATTCAAAGCAGTGTGTAGAGGGAAATTTATAGCACTAAATGCCCACAAGAGAAAGCAGGAAAGATCCAAAATTGACACCCTAACATCACAATTAAAAGAACTAGAAAAGCAAGAGCAAACACATTCAAAAGCTAGCAGAAGGCTAGAAATCACTAAAATCAGAGCAGAACTGAAGGAAATAGAGACACAAAAAACCCTTCAAAAAATTAATGAATCCAGGAGCTGGTTTTTTGAAAAGATCAACAAAATTGATGGACCGCTAGCAAGACTAATAAAGAAGAAAAGAGAGAAGAATTAAATAGATGCAATAAAAAATGGAAAAGGGGATATCACCATTGATCCCACAGAAATACAATCTACCATCAGAGAATACTACAAACACCTCTATGCAAATAAACTAGAAAACCTAGAAGAAATGGATAAATTCCTCGACAAATACACCCTCCCAAGACTAAACCAGGAAGACGTTGAATCTCTGAATAGACCAATAACAGGTTCTGAAATTGTGGCAATAATCAATAGCTTACCAACCAAAAAGAGTCCAGGACCTGACGGATTCACAGCTGAATTCTACCAGAGGTACAAGGAGGAACTGGTACCATTCCTTCTGAAACTATTCCAATTGATAGAAAAAGAGGGAATCCTCCCTAACACATTTTATGAAGCCAGCATCGTCCTGATACCAAAACCTGGCAGAGACATAACCAAAAAAGAGAACTTCAGACCAATATCCTTGATGAATATTGATGCAAAAATCCTCAATAAAATACTGGCAAACCGAATCCAGCAGCACATCAAAAAGCTTATCCACCATGATCAAGTGGGCTTCATCCCTGGGATGAAAGTTTGGTTCAACATACGCAAATCAATAAATGTAATCCAGCATATAAACAGAACCAAAGACAAAAACCACATGATTATCTCAATAGATGCAGAAAAGGCCTTTGACAAAATTCAACAACCCTTCATGCTAAAAACTCTCAATAAATTAGGTATTGATGGGACGTATCTCAAAATAATAAGAGTTATCTGTGACAAACCCACAGCCAATATCATACTGAATGGGCAAAAACTGGAAGCATTCCCTCTGAAAACTGGCACAAGACAGGGATGCCCTCTCTCACTGCTCCTATTCAACATAGTGCTGGAAGTTCTGGCCAGAGCAATCAGGCAGGAGAAGGAAATAAAGGGTATTCACTTAGGAAAAGAGGAAGTCAAACTGCCCCTGTTTGCAGATGACATGATTGTATATCTAGAAAACCCCATTGTCTCAGCCCAAAATCTCAAGCTGATTAGCAACTTCAGCAAAGTCTCAGGATACAAAATTAATGTACAAAAATCACAAGCATTCTTGTACACCAATCACAGACAAACAGAGAGCCAAATCATGAGTGAACTCCCATTCACAATTGCTTCAAAGAGAATAAAATACCTAGGAATCCAACTTACCAGGGATGTGAAGGACCTCTTCAAGGAGAACTACAAACCACTGCTCAATGAAATAAAAGAGGATACAAACAAATGGAAGAACATTCCATGCTCATGGGTTGGAAGAATCAATATCGTGAAAATGGCCATACTGCCCAAGGTAATTTATAGATTCAATGCCATACCCATCAAGCTACCAATGACTTTCTTCACAGAATTGGAAAAAACTACTTTAAAGTTCATATGGAACCAAAAAAGAGCCCGCATCACCAAGTCAATCCTAAGCCAAAAGAACAAAGCTGGAGGCATCACACTACCTGACTTTAAATTATACTACAAGGCTACAGTAACCAAAACAGCATGGTACTGGTACCACAACAGAGACATAGATCAATGGAACAG
This sequence comes from Symphalangus syndactylus, assembly GCF_028878055.3. Classification (NCBI taxonomy): domain Eukaryota; kingdom Metazoa; phylum Chordata; class Mammalia; order Primates; family Hylobatidae; genus Symphalangus; species Symphalangus syndactylus. The sequence continues at coordinate 37,823,815 of NC_072432.2, forward strand.
AACAGAGCCCTCAGAAATGATGCCACATATCTACAACTATCTGATCTTTGACAAACCTGACAAAAACAAGAAATGGGGAAAGGATTCCCTATTTAATAAATGGTGCTGGGAAAACTGGCTAGCCATATGTAGAAAGCTGCAACTGGATCCTTTCCTTACACCTTATACAAAAATTAATTCAAGATGGATTAAAGACTTATATGTTAGACCTAAAACCATTAAAATCCTACAGGAAAACCTAGGCAATACCATTCAGGACATAGGCGTGGGCAAGGACTTCATGTCTAAAACACCAAAAGCAATGGCAACAAAAGCCAAAATCGACAAATGGGATCTGATTAAACTAAAGAGCTTCTGCACAGCAAAAGAAACTACCATCAGAGTGAACAGGCAACCTACAGAATGGGAGAAAATTTTTGCAACCTACTCATCTGACAAAGGGCTAATATCCAGAATCTACAATGAACTCAAACAAATTTACAAGAAAAAAACAAACAACCCCATCAAAAAGTGGGCAGAGGATATGAACAGACACTTCTCAAAAGAAGACATTTATGCAGCCAAAAAACACATGAAGAAATGCTCATCATCACTGGCCATCAGAGAAATGCAAATGAAAACCACAGTGAGATACCATCTCACACCAGTTAGAATGGCCATCATTAAAAAATCAGGAAACAACAGGTGCTGGAGAGGATGTGGAGAAATAGGAACACTTTTACACTGTTGGTGGGACTGTAAATTAGTTCAACCATTGTGGAAGTCAGTGTGGCGATTCCTCAGGGATCTCGAACTAGAAATACCATTTGACCCAGCCATCCCATTACTGGGTATATACCGAAAGGATTATAAATCATGCTGCTATAAAGACACATGCACACGTATGTTTATTGCGGCACTATTCACAATAGCAAAGAGTTGGAACCAACCCAAATGTCCAACAACGATAGACTGGATTAAGAAAATGTGGCACATATACACCATGGAATACTATGCAGCCATAAAAAATGATGAGTTCGTGTCCTTTGTAGGGACATGGATGAAACTGGAAAACATCATTCTCAGTAAACTATCGCAAGGACAAAAAACCAAACACCGCATGTTCTCACTCATAGGTGGGAATTGAACAATGAGAACTCATGGACACAGGAAGGGGAACATCACACTCCGGGGACTGTTGTGGGGTGGGGGGAGGGGGGAGGGACAGCATTAGGAGATACACCTAATGCTAAATGACGAGTTAATGGGTGCAGGAAATCAACATGGCACATGGATACATATGTAACAAACCTGCACGTTGTGCACATGTACCCTAAAACCCTAAAGTATAATAAAAAAAAAAAGAAAAAAATAATAAACTACACTGTTGTCTGTGTCCTTCAGTAGTTACTCACTTGACTGTTAAATTATTCATATACAATTATAAAAAATTTAATGGGTCAGAGAAGTTTTACTTTTTATCAATTTTTGTTATAAAAATAGACAGCTATATCTGAAGGTAGGGAATACTGTAATTAATCTCCATATGCCCATCTCCCCAAATCACTCTTTATCTAGATTTTATCACATTTGCTTCATTTTTCTTTTTATTTCCCCTTCCTGCCTTCTTTCTGTTTCACTCTCTCTCTTAATTTGGTTGTCAAGGTACTTTGAAGGGAACCCAGACTTCATGCCAGTGTACTTCTATATATTAAATATGCATCTCAAAAAATATAGACAATCACAAAGCTACAATGCCATCATCAAATCCTCCAAATAAATAATAATACTTTGATATCATCTGATATTTATTTTGAGAATTTTAAGGGTTAAAATCTCGAAACATAAATCCAGCCATGGGAGAGAAATTAAAGGAAGGAGGTTAGTCTATTCTAGGGTCTCTGATGAGAGCTACTGAGAGAGCGAGGTGGAAGAGAGATAAAGCAGGAAAGGCAGGCTCTCAGGTGCCCAGCTGCTTGGATCCAGAGTGGGAAACAGAAAGTCTGGCAGGGTGGTAGGGCTGAGAGAGCTGTTAGGCAAATTGGGTTCTGTGGTGCTTATAGGAGAATGAGGGAACAACATTGGACAAAGAAGACAGAGAAAATAACTCCTTTTTGTCTGGCTTACTTGATCACCACCGTGTATTAAGGGTTAGATGATTCAGACTAAGTACACTTAATATGCCCATCCCCCTAAGGGCAACACAATTAGTACACAGTAATAAAGGAGATGGAGAATTTATCTTAAGAATTATCATGTTCTAGGGATTGTGTATCAGTATATTTGACTTACTAATTTCAGGCCTGTGAGGGGCTTAAATTTGGAGGAGTTTTATACATTGTCCCATTCTCCAAAATAATAATTTTTAAAATTACTCAATAATACAAAAAAAAGGTATCTGCAGTGAAGAAGTCCCTTATTCCCTCTTTCTCATGGCCAGTATGGTCCTCTTAGCCACGATGAAAGTATTTACCAAAAAAACACAACATGGAGAAGTGTCTTTATTTTCATTTTAAGTCTTCCTAATCAGAATTTCTTTGTTTAAAGGTCAAAAGATCATTGGTCTAGTAGTGCTTATGTCTTTCTAAATCAAATCAAATTGATTTTTCTTGCCAATGGCAGAAATTCTATCATCAGAAAAGTGGAAAATGTGCAACTGAGATGAGAATTCTTCTTGCAGCAACATAATCACTGAAGTGGCAGAAGTGATTGATAGAGCTTTGCCTGGAGCAGGGCTTGCTTTCAGAGATTCACCCAATTAGAGAAATGGGACTTGACCTCTTCCTAGATGTACATCAAGTGCACTGCACATTTTGTGCAAAGGCCAAAAGGCTGGAGTTAAAAATCAACATTTGACAGATGTTGAATATCCTTATCATAAAATGAACTTCTAAGATAAAAAAGAAACTTGAAATTTAATTTTTTTAAGTTAAAAAGTTGATTACTATTCAGCTTCATTTTAAAAACATTGAATAGTCTAGTATTTTTCAATGAGTTGAATTATAATGCAGGAATAAAAGTTTCTCAACAGTGATACTAACAATTTCTGGTACTAAAATATTTAGTACCAGAAATTTCAGCTGAGGTCAGTAAAGGAGCCTGATGCATTTGGCCACCTATCTCACACAGGGTGCTAAATACGGTGATATTTCCATTGTACATCCTCTATGTAGAAACTAACTAGATACAACTATAAATAACAAAATTTTAAAAATGTTCTTGGAAATTTCTTGTATGATTAGTCAGAAAAAAATGAGTTTGGGTACCCCATTTTTCTCTGTAGTCTTTCTCCTTTTATTCATTGTCTTTCTGTTCCCTGTTATATTTAAATAGAAAATGAAGTGCCTGGGATATCTTTGTACGTGATTTTTTGGTTTTTCCTTTTCAGATAATTTTGAAGTGGCAAAGTTGATGTTTTGCTTTTAGTTTATCATCACAATATATGAAATGTTTACAAATTAGACATTTCTTTGAAACAGTTGTAGCCTAAATAGAATTCAACATGGTTCTCAAAGATTTAGAAAATGGCATGAATGAATGCTAGTTTAAGAAACAATTTTGCAGAGAATAAAATTATGATATCTTAATGATTTAATCTATTATAAACATCTATTGACTCAAAATAATATAATATCTTTAAAAATAAATAGCTTTTTGCCCTAATCACACAATATACCCATGCAACAAACCTGCACGTGTACCCCCTGAGTCTAAAATAAAATTGTTAAAAAAGGAAGGAACAAAGAAGAGGGGCCGGGTGCTGTGGCTCACACCTGTAATCTCAGCGCTTTGGATGGTTGAAATTGGGGATCACTTGAGGCCAGAAGTCTGATTCTGCAGTGAGGTATGCTCATACCACTGCACTCCAGCCTGCATGACAGAGCAAGACCTTGTCAAGCAAGAAGGAGAGAAGAAAAAGAGGAAGGAAAGAAGGAAGGAAGGAAGGAAGGAAGGAAGGAAGGAAGGAAGGAAGGAAGGAAGGAGGGAGGGAGGGAGGGAGGGAGGGAGGGAGGGAGGAAGGGAGAAAGATGATTACAGAGAGTTGGAGAGTAGGTATCAAACTGATGAGTCATGTTGACTACTAGGGCAGATTTGCCCCTTGGTTGATTTTCATGTGTTATATGAGTGCTTCCTTATTTGAAACAACATTGACTAAATGCCTAGTGTATGCCAGGAATAATTCTTGATACTAAGATTAAAAATGTGACTAGAGGCCAGGCACAGTGGCTCACGCCTGTAATTCCAGCATTTTGGGAGGCCGAGGTGGGAGGATCACGAGATTGAGACCATCCAGGCTAACACGGTGAAACCCCGCCTCTACTAACAAAAAATGCAAAAAAATTAGCTGGGCGTGGTGGTGGGCACCTGTAGTCCCATCTACTCGGGAGGCTGAGGCAGGAGAATGGCGTGAACCCAGGAGGCAGAGCTTGCAGTGAGCTGAGATTGCGCCACTGCACTCCAGCCTGGGCGACAGAGCGAGACTCTGTCTCCAAAAAAAAAAAAAAAAAAAAAAAAAAAACTAGAATTGGATACTGCCCTCAAGAACAAAGAAGGGCACACAAATTAATACAGAAGTTTTCAAGTTCCTCATGACTTATGTTCATTTAGCAGTTTCAGTGCCATAACTAAATCAATAAAATGAAATGTAATTCTAGAAAAACAAAAGGCATGATACTCTTAGGTCCTATTGACCATGTCACTTTTCTCACAGGGAAAAATAGAATGATTTTAAACATTAAAATTTAGAATTTTGTAATAATTTTTTGCATGTTTAAAGATACCTAAGTAACAATCTTCAGTGGAAACTTGTTTTGGGGACTTATTATGCAAAAATGTGTGTGTGTGTGTGTGTGTGTGTGTGTGTGTGTAGGCCACCCAAATATTTAATATACATATATTCTTTAGACAAAACGAACTGGAAAACGGGAAAAATTAAAGATAGACAAAGGAGAGATGCCAATCCACCTATAGATTTAACTTATTTTTATGTATTTACTGACAGATAACATGAGATTATGATTAATAATAATTTAATCTATTTTATCAAACTAGGAACAATCACCAACGAATTACTTAAAACATCTCTGATGTCAACAGTTACTTTTTTAACAAGTGAAGATGGTGAGTAGTGATTCATTTTCTACAATTTTAAAAAAATATATAATTCACATAACATAATAGTCACCCTTTTAAAGTGTACAATTCAGAAGTTTTTAGTATTTTAACAAGATTTTACAGCCACCACCACTATTAATTTCAGCACATTTTAATCTCCCCAAGAGGAAACCCTATATCAATTACCAATCACTTCCCATATCCCCCTCCCAGCCTCTCGTAACCACTAACCTTCTTTATAGATTTGCCTGTTCTGGACATTTCATATAAATGGAATCATACAATATATGACCTTTCGTGTCTGGATTCTTTCACTTGGCATAATGTTTTCAAACTCACCCATGTTGTAACATGTATCTGTAGTTCATTCTTTTTTATTACTAAATAATATTGCATTGTATGGATATACCACATTTTGTTTATCCATTTATTAATTGATGAACATCTGCATTGTTTCTACTTGCTAATGATTATAAATAATGCTGCTATGAACATTTATGTGCAAGTTTTTGTCTGCTTACGTTTTTCATTTCTCTTAAGTATATGTCTTGAGGTCGAATGGCTAAGTCACAGCTTAACTCTGTTTAACATTTTAAGAAACTGATTTCCAAAGCAGCTGTACTATATTACATTTCCACCAGCAACGTATGAGAGTTCCAGTATCTCCGTATGCTAGCTAACACTTGTCTGTCTTAATTATAATTATCTCAGTGGGTGTGAACTGGTATCTTATTGTGATTCTGAGTTATAATTCTCTAATGATTAATGATGTTGAACATATTTCATGTGTTTGGTAGCCATTTGTATATTGTCCTTGGAAAAATGTCTGCTCAAATTCTTTGTCTACTTTTTAAAAAATTTGGCTGTTTGTCCTCTTATTGTTGAGTTGTAAGAGTTCTCTATACATCCAAGACTAGAAGTTTACATGACAGATAATTTGCAAATATTTTTCCCATTCTATAGGTTATCTTTTAATTTTGTTGATAGTATCTTTTGAAGCCTGAAAATCTCTAATTTTCATGGGGTAGAATTTCTTGGAGAAGAGTTGAGTCCTGTCGACCAATGCTGGCTGCAGATGTTGCAGTTTTCAGAGCATCTCAGTGATTTGCTGAACATACTTCTCAGAGGTAATGGTTTCGCCAGGATTCAGACAGCTGCAGCGGACCCGACCACCAAACAGTGACCGTGACCTTTATTTGGTGCAAGTTTGGCTTTGGGAAGTGCTTTGGAGCTTTTTCTCAGTCCAACCACTGAGCTAGTTGTTGCCAGTTGTCACTTTTTGTCACACATCACAATCAGATCAAGAAATGGTTTGTGTGTGTAGAATAAGAGAAGATGACACTTCAAAACGAGGATTTTTTTTATTTTCACTCAGCTCATGAGGCACCCACTTATCAAGTTTTTCCAACTTTCCAATTTGCTTCAAATGCTAAACGGCTGTAGAATCCTCAAGGTTTGGGTTCTTTGGCAACTTCTCATGTAGTTGTTAGAGAAACAGCTTCAACGATTGCTCTCAATTGGTCATTGTGGACTTCGATATCTGGCCACTATACTCCTCATCTACAAGGATCTCGTTTCCTTTGCAAAACTTCTTGAACTTCTTGAATGCACTGTATGTTCATTAGCAATTCCTGAGACAAAAGCCTTGTTTATATTGTGAGTTGTCTGCACTTCTTTTACGACCAATTTTGAACTCGAATAAGAAAATTGCTTGGATTTGTTTTTGTCTAACATCATTTCCATAGTTTAAATAAACATAAAATAAACAGCAAGTGATGTCATTAGCAAAAAAAAAAAAAAAAAAGAAAAAAAAAACGGGAAATGCCCATTAAAATTATATATAACATGGACGGGTGCAGTGGCTCATGCCTGTAATCCCAACACTTTGGGAGGCCAAGAAGAGTGGATCACTTGAGGTCAGTTCAAGACCAGCTTAACCAACATGGTGAAAGCCTGAGTATGTGTATGTCTCTACTAAAAATACAAAAATTAGCTGGGCGCGGTGGCACGCATCTGTAATCCCAGCTACCCAGGAGGCTGAGGCAGGAGAATCGCTTGGACCCAGGAGGTGGAGGTTGCAGTGAGCCGAGATTGGGCCACTGCGCTCCAGCCTGGGTGACAGAATGAGACTCCACCTCAAAAACAAAACAAAACAAACAAACAAACAAAAAATATATATATATATATACTTCTAGAATATATATATTTCTAGAATATATATCTAGAAGTTCATTTTATCATAGGGATATCTTTCTATCTATCTGTCTATCTATCTATAAAACTTAACCACATTTATTTAAGAATGTATGCCAGTATGAAATGGTACATTCCAACAATGCAAAAGCTGCAATTACATTTGCATCCACCTAATATGAGTTTTTTTCTGGACTCCTGAAGCTACTCCACTTACACCTATATGCCTATTGTTATGTCAGAATCATATATTCTTGATTACTATTACTTCGTAGTAAGTTTTGAAAACAGGAAATGTGAGTCCTCCAACTTTTTCTTTTTTATCTAAGATTGTTTTGGCTATTCAACTTTACCACACCAATTTTATCACGCTAATTTTAAAGTGAATTTTGAGATCAACTTGTTGATTTCTGCAAAGCCAGCTAGGATTGTGATAGGGATTGCATTAAATCTGTAGATCAATTTGAGGAGTATTGCCATCTTAACAATCAGGGCTTTCAATTCATGAGCACAGGTTGTCTTTCCATTTATCAATGTCTTCTTCAATTTATTTTGATGATGTTTGTAGTTTTCAAGTGTGAAAGGCTTAAACTTATTTTTGTTAAATTTATTCCTAGTATTTTATTCATTTTAAATAAAATTATTTTGTAGTAAAATCTTTTTTTATTTCAATTTTGGATTATTCATTGCTACTATATAGAAATATAATTTATTTTTTTATGTTAGTATTATATCCTTCCACTCTATTGAACCAATTTATTAGCTCTAATTTGTGTGTGTATATGTGTATGTGTATTCCTTAGAATTTTCCATGTGCAAGATTATGTCATCTGCAAATATAGATAGTTTTACTTCCTTCTTTCCAGTGTGGATGACTTTCTTTTATTTATAATTTTATTTTGTTTATTTTATTGCTTAACTACCCTGGCTAGCACCTTCAATACAAGGTTGAGTAGAAGTTGTGGGAGGGGACATCCTTGTCTTGTTTCTAACTTTCAGGAAAAACTGTCAGTTTTTCACCAGTAAGTATGATGTTAATTATGAGTTTTTAATAAATGACCTTTATTAGAATGAGGAAGTTCTCTTTTATTACCAGTTTGTAGAGTGTGTTTATTATGCAAGGGTATTGGATTTTTTAAAATGCCTTGTCTTATTATATTGAGATTATCATGTTTTAAAAAATTTCCTTATTTTGTTAACGTGGCATATGATATTGATTTCTATATGTTGAGTCGACCTTGAATTCCTAGGCTAAATCCAACTTGGTCATGGGGTACAATTCTTTTTACGTGGTGTTAAACTTTACATTATTATGTTAAGAATTTTTATGTCTATATTCATGAAATATATGTTTGTAGTTTTCTTGTGATGTATTTATCTAGTTTTGAAATCAAAATAATACTAGCCTCATAGAATAAGTTGGGAAGCATTCCCTTCTCTACTAATTTTTGAAAGACTTTATGAGGATTGGTGGTAATTGCTCTTTAAATATTTGGTAGAATTTTCCAGGGAAGACCCTGGTGCTGAGCTTTCTTTATGAAATTTTTTTAAAATACTAACTTAATTTCTTTACTTATTATAAGTCTATCAGATTTCCTATTTCTTCTTGCCTCAGTTTTTGTAGTTAGTGATTTCCTGGGAATTTGCCCATGTAATCTAGATTATCTAATTTGTTGGCATATAGTTGTTCACAGCATTGCCTTATAATCCTTCTAAGTTCTGTAAGGTTGGTAATAATGAATCCTCTTTCATTCATAATTTTGATAACTTGACCCCTCTCTCTTATTTCTTTATCAGCATAGCTAAAAGTGTCTCAATTTTATAGATCTGTTCAAAGAACAAACTTTTTTTTCTGTGTTGTGTTTCTATTCTCTATTTTATTTCATTCTTCTCTAATCCTTACTGTTTCTTTCCCACTGCTTCGTATGAGTTTAGTTTTGTCTTCTTTTTCTAGTTTATCAAATTGGCCAGTGAGGATTTTGATTGAGACTATTCTTCTTTTTAATACGTGTTAACACCTATAAATTTCCTTCTTTCCATTGCTTTCTCTGCATTCCGTAAATTTTGGTATATTATGTTTTCATATTCATTTACTGCAAAGTATTTTCTAATATTTTTTATAATTTATGCCTTGACCCCTCTATGTGTTCATGTGTTCTCATCATTTAGCTCCCACTTATAAGTGAGAACATGCAATATTTTATTTTCTTTTCCTGTATTAGTTTGTTAAGGATAATGTCCTCCAGCTTCATCCATATTCCTGGAGAGGACATGATCTCATTCTTTTTTATAGCTGCATGGTATTTCATGTTGTATATGTACCATACATTGTTTATCCAATTTGTCATTGATGGGTCATTTAGGTTGATTGCATGCCTTTACTATTCTGAATAGTGCTGCAATGGACGTATGTGTGCTTCATAATAGAATGGTTTCTATTCATTTGATTATATACCAAGTAATGGGATTGTTAGGTTGAGTGGTATTTCTGTTTTTAGGTCTTAAAGAAATTGCCATACTGTCCTCCACAATGTTTGAACTAATTTACACTCCCACCAACAATCTACAAGCCTTCCTTTTTCTCCACAACCTCACTGGCAACTGTTATCTTTTTAACATTTTAGTAATAGCCATTCTAACTGGTGTGAGAGCATATCTCATTGTGGTTTTGATTTGCATTTCTCTAATAATCAATGATGTTGAACTTTTTTTATATGATTGTTGGCTACATGTATGTCTTCCTTTTAAACGTGTCTGTTCATGTCCTTTGCCCATGTTTTGGGGCATGGGGTTGTTTTCTCTTGTAAATTTAAATTCCTTATAGATGCAGAATATTAGACTTTTGTTGGATGCAGAGTTTGCAAAAATTTCCTCCATTCTGTAGGTTATCTGCTTATTCTTTTGATAGTTTCTTTTGCTATGCAGAAGCTTTTTAGTATAATTCAATCCCATTTGTCAATTTTTGCTTTTGTTGCAACTATTTCTGGTGTCTTCATCATGAAATCTTTGTCCATGGTTATGTCCTAAATGGTATTGTCTATTAAACTAACATTGAAAATCTTCACAGAACTGGAAAAAAACGATTTAAAAATTCATATGGAACCAAAAAAGAGCCCAAATAGCCAAGGAAATCCTAAGCAATAAGAACAAAGCTAGAGGCATTATGTTACCTGACTTCAAACTATACTACTGAGCTACAGTAACCATAGACCAATGGAACAGAATAGAGAACCCAGAAATAAGGCCACATACCTACACTATCTAATCTTCAACAAAGCTGCCAAAAACAAACAATGGGGAAAGGACTCCCTGTTCAATAAATGAAGCTGGAATAATTGGCTAGCTGTATGCAGAAGATTAAAACTGGACCCCTTCTTTACACCATATACAAAAATTAACTCAAGATAGATTAAAGACAAATTAAATGCTTATTTTATAAACTTTGACTATTAACTCCTTATCAGATATATAATTTACAAATTATTTATCTCAATTTGTAAGCTGCTTTTTCATTTTGCTAATTGTTTCCTTTACTGTGCACTAGGTTTTTTAGTTTGATATAGTCCCATTTATTTACTTTTGCTTTTGTAGCCTGAGCTTTTGATGTAATATCCAAAAATAATTGCTGAGACCATAGCCTGAGCTTTTGATGTAATATCTAGAAATAATTGCCGAGGCCAATGTGAAGGAGATTTGCCCCCATCTTCTCTTCTGGAGGTTTATGATTTCAGGTATTACATTTAGGTCTTTTATCCATTTAGAGTTGATTTTTGTGTGTTGTGTCAAATAAGGGTCCAATTTCATTCTTTTGCATGTGGTAGCACAGTTTCCTGGGTGCAATTTATTGAAGAGACTATCCTTTCCTTATAGTAACCTCTTGGTGCCCTTGTTGAAAATTAATTGACCATATATGTTTAGATTTATATCTGGACTCTTTATTTTCTTCCACTGGTCTATGTGTCTGTTTTCATGCCAGTATTATACTGTTTGGATTACTGTAACTTTGCGATATAATTTTAAATAATTAGGAAGTGTGATGCCTCTACTTTTATTTTTCTTTCTCAAGATTGTTTTGCTATTCAGGATCTTTTGTGGTTCCATACAAATTATTTTTTTTCTACTTCTGTAAACAATAATGTGAATTTTGATAGGGATTTTAAAAAATCTATATATTGTTTTGGGTAATATGGACATTTTAATATTAATTATTTTAATCCATGAACATAGGATATCTTTTCATTTATTTGTGAATTCTTTAGTTTTTTATTAATGATTTATAGTTTTCAGTGTGCAGCTCTTTTATTTCCTTGATTAAATTTATTCCTAAATATTTTAAGAGGCTCTTTTATTCATGTAAAACCAAATATACCACAGTACTAGTAGTCTACAGCCTGTATTTTAGTAAATGCTAACTTTGTCAAAAGTCTCTTACCTTTTATTCTATTTCTTAAGACAAAGTGGTCAGACATTTTTCCTATGGGCATCAGATAAAACAATGCTGTAATTCAAATTATGTAATTCCAAAGGAATAAAGCTGCCAGTCTCCCTCCCTATAAAATTAAAATCCATGACCACAAATCATCCCTTCATGTTAATTGGCAACTACACATTAGATTCCTAATATAGTTAATGTCCTGATTTATTGTTTTCCTCAATAAACTTAATTCCTCAAAATATACAAAATAAATTTCACGTTAACAATTCCAAGATCATTATAAAACAGACCCTCTCCCTCACATTCCTCTCAGCCCTACGCAGTGGTTTTCACCTAAGGACATGCTTGGAATCAAGGTTTCTTTTCTCCGTTTACAATCCGGTACTGATACGACTCCCTCAAGCATCTCTTGTGTTAAATTCTTATTTTTTCCAATTCAAATATGGATAAATTCATTATGTTTTGTCTTTAATGTGTCCCACCTATACAAAAGGCTACAATTTAAACAGATGTGAATCTCAAAAACACAAGTCATAAATGTAAACCAATGTATCTTGATGCAATTCTCTAATAAATTAATATTTCTCCAGAAAAATTATGTTTGTGAAACCTAATGCATGCACTATTGCCTAGGATTATAGTGCAATTCATAACCGTAGATGAACGTAGGTACATACTGTTTTGTAGGGGAAAGTAGAAAGTATTTAGATTTAAACACCAGCTTTAAGATTGATCTACTTTTTCTCTGAAGGTGTGAATTACTCATTGGCAGTAGTTTGGAATAAACTATGTGTTAACTATAAATACAACCGGAAAAATTTTCTCAAAAAGATGTTAATATGACTATGATTCTCATATCGTAATAAATGTTAGTCAGCCATGCATAGATTCTTCTCTCCTGAGACTAGGATTTGAAGCATTTCTGTATATTAGTAAAGTTTAAAAATTTGTGGCTGTGGCAGCATCTTTTATTCTATTCAGTTTGAGTTTACCATGAATATTTTAAAATATTTTGATCTACCTTAAACATTCAAGATTTGCTCCAAGCCCTACTTCATGTGGTATAATTGACAACCTGTCCTACATTGAGTGTAGGCTCTAATTCTCATTTGTGAAATATATTCCACATTTATAATAGGCAATTCTCTGAGCAAAATCTTTGGCATTGCATTCCCAGCTATTCCATTATTTTTCTCCTTTCTTTGCATATTTCCAATCTGGCAGCCCTCCACATCTTTCTTAGCTATATATACTCTTTCCCTCCACCAAGACTGTTGAGTCTGCTTGATACTAGGGAACTCCTTAGGCCTTCAGGATAGTTTTTGCATGCTTTCCAATTTTAGCTCAGCTGAAGAATTCTTCTCCAAAGATTTCTGAAGAGAAACTCCCGTTCTGATCTTTCCCAAACATATGCTGGAATTCCAGTGGGAAGCAAAATCTTTACCCCCAGGAGTTCCTCCATCCTCAAATGTTGAGTTTCTGCACCTTGGGTGACCTGTCCCACTTCCATGCTAACACGAATACCAATTTCTGCTTTCTTGCTGTAATAAGGCATTATCTCTACTTCACATATTTTCCTCCCAATTTAACACTTCGTGATACCTCTGGAATGTGTGGCTATTTCCACTCATTCTCTCTCATATGCAGGATTAACACTGTAGACTACATTTGAATTTATTTCATTTTGTTTGCACACTAATTCCCAAAGGCTTTTTACCTGAAGGAAAATATATTTATCTACTGTCTATGAAGTCTTCTTGCAAATGATCCCTTTCTTCAGGATGACTTCCTCAACTGCACTAAGGATTTGTATTACACAGTAGATGCTTGTTGACATAGAAACGAAGTTGCCGCACTTCTAGAAAGCACCAGCAATTCTTGCTCCATTCTACTCTGTGTTAGAGATCTACTAAACTGCTTTCCCCTCATCTCCAACTAGCATCACATCTAGCTAACACCAAGCATGCAGTAAACGGCATGTCTGCATTTTCTTCACTGGTCCAATGTTTCCATACTAGACTGAAAAAACTGAAGAGCATCGATTTTTTTCAGAATACATGGGCAAACATAAGTTGTTTCAAGTCATCTAATTCCAATGTTATCTTTGAAAAGCTCAGCTATATTTTTGTTGTAAATTTTTCTTTTTTTTTAAAAAATGAACTAAGTATAATTAAAAGTGTATTCCATTTATGTCCAATTATCCCTCATCCCCTGACTATTCCACCTGCTTGAAAATATTTTCCCAAGTGGCATGAGAACAATAGTGCCATACTTAATTACTACCACATCCTTACCTTTCTTTTCCCAGGGTAGCTGAGTGATTAACTTTTGCATCAGAAAGGCTTGAATTCAGGTCATGGTTCTCTCCTATTACAAGTTATGTGACTGTGGGGAAATTACTTAATTCCTCTGAGTCTTATATATAAAATAATCATCAACATGATTACTTAATTCATAAGATTACCATGACAATCAAGTGAGATAAGCTACAGCATGTACACAAGAAAGTTAATGTCCCTCCACATTCTTTAAAGTAATTAATTATATCACCAAAAGGTGAATGTTAAAATGCTGGACTTCTAAGGCTTGGTCAGAAGACTTCTAGAAATTAATCTTTAAGTTTTAGTTGGATATTAATATGAATATTAATAAGATGATCTGGTGATTTGTTATACTCCTGATGACTGTTCATTCTTTTTACAGGATTGAAAGTCACAACCACTCATGTCAGGGAGAATGAGTCCATCATTTCAAACACAACAGTAGCAAGTGTTACACTTCCAAATGCTGTTTCAACATTACAAAGTTCCAAACCCAAGAGTAAGTATGAGGATTTGTGCTGAAGTGTTAAACTAGTGTGTTGCATAAAACTAGTTTCAGAATGTTTTCCAGCATACAACTGCCAAGGAATTATGCCCTGCTTAAATTGTCTCTTAATCTCTACCCAATAGAACAATCGTTTGGCAGCCTCATCTTTTACAGTGACACCCTATCCCACTGCAGCCACAAATGAATGGGTCACAAGGAAGATTAATGCAAGACTGGGCAGTAATCTGTGATATTACCTGGCACTAAAAGGACAGCTCAGCCAACAAATTAGACAACTTAGATGAAATGAAAAAATTGTTAGAAAGAAATAAATTGCTAAAACTGACTCAAGAAGATATGGAAATCTGAAGAAACCTACAATGATTAAAGAAATTGAAATAGGATCTAAAAATATTCCTATGAAGAAAACCCCAAGCCAAGATGGCTTCAATTGTCAATTCTATAAAGCATTTCAGAAATAAACCATACCAACTCTTCCCAAACTCTTTTAAAAAGTAAAGGAGGGGAAAACACTGCACAAATAATTATCTGAGGCTAATGTTACCCTGACACCAAAGCAAGAAAGGAATGAAAAGAAAAAGCAAGTAAAGAAAACTACAGACCAATATGGCTCTTAGACATAGATGCAAATATCCTCGATAAAATATTGCAAAAAAATCAGTAACAAGTAAAAAGGAATATAAAATATGAACAAGTCAGATTTATCCCAGAAATGCAAGATTCATTTAACATATGAAAACCAAAGAAAGTAATACAACATATTAGTAAAATCAGTAATGTAGAAAGAGCATTCAACAAAATCTAACATTCACTTGTATTAAAAACTCTCAATAAGCTAGAAATATAATGAAACTTCCTCAACTTGATAAAGGGCATATACAAAAAGCCTACAGCTAACATCATACCTAATAATGAAAGACTTAATGTTTTCCCCTTAAGATCTGGAACATACCAAAGATGTCTGTTCTTATCAGTTTTATTCAACATTATAGCCAGAGGATTTAGATAGTACAATTCAACAATGGATAATACATAGATACATTTAGATTGAAAAGGAAGAAATAAAGCATTTTTTATTAGCAGACTGCATAATTATCTACGTAGAAAATTCAAAGAATTTACTATAAAACTGAAACCACTAAAGAGCGGTTTGTAGCACAGGATATAAAATATATAAAAATAAATTATATTTTTATATGTTAACAGTGGCAATCCAAAATAAAGAAAATAATTCCATTTTCAATAGCATCAAAAAGTATAAAATATGTAGAAATAAATTTAACAATAGAAGTGCAAGATTTATACACTAAACTACAAACTATTTTGGTGAGAAATTAAATATCTAAAGATACATTACATGTTTATAGATTAGAAACCTCAATATTTTAAATGATAATTCTCTCCAAGTTGATCAATAATTGATTAATATATTTAATGCAATCCCTACCGGAATCCCAGTTTTTTTAAAGAAATTGATAAGATGACCCTAGGTTTGTACAGAAATAAAAAGGACCTGGAATAGTCAAAACACTTTTGAAAAAGAACAAAGTTGGAGGACACAACCCAATTTCAAAACTTATTCTAAAGCTATTGTAATCAAGTATGAACCTCAAAAACATTATACTCAATGAAAGAAGCCATACACAAAACATAACATGTGGTATGATTCCACTTACACTAAATATGCAGAAAAGACATTTTATAGGGACAGAAAGCAGATAAGTGGTTGCCTGCAGCTGGAGATGGGAGTGGGGATTGACTCTAAATAAGCTCACAGGAGTTTTTCATTGGATGGAGCCTGTTCTACAACTAGATTATGGTGATGGTTGCACAACTCTGCAAATTTACTAAAAATTATTACTTGTATTCTTAAAATGAGTACATTTAATGGTGTGTAAATCATATTTTTATAAAGCTTTGTTGAAAAACAGAAGGAAAGAAAATGATGAGATTAGCCAGTCAAATTTTCTTTCTGAGTAGTCTGAACTAGAAAACCCAACAAAGAAACAGAAGGAGTTAGCTATGGGAATTGAAGCTGCGAAGTTTAGTAGTGGGAGTCTGCGGTAGTCATGGTAATTCATATGCATACCTATGGCATCCAGAAGCAGTTATTATGAGTAAACAAACTGACAGAAAGGAATGGAGAGTATGTTGGGAGATGGGAATACCCTGTGAGCAAAATTAAATTGTTCTTGTGAGGCAGAGAGAGAAGTAGAAGCTAGAAGTCCCATAATTTCTGACAGCTTTCCAGTTCCAGTTTCCTCACAACAGGTACTTCTCACATTCTGGACTCCAGAATATATGTAATTTCTATGTATAGTAAACACACTTGACTGGAAGAGTTAGGAATATCAGTAATGGATGCATTTTTTGGTGTATCCATAGTCCTTAATAAGAAATAGCTACAGATGACTCATAGTATCTAAGTCTTTTCTTGGGAAATCTCTAAGGTAGAAAGAGATGGCAAGTAGAAATTGTGGCTGTCCAAGACCTACTCTTGTCTAGAAACTTCAGAAACATAAATTCTCTTTTTTATTGTAATCATTTCAAGCACAACATACAGAAGTTTGCCTAGAAGGAGTCTAATTTCACGCCATAATTGTAAACTAATACTTCATTTTAATGGGACAGTCACCCCGTAGAGGAATTTGAAGAGCAGACTCATCTCTTCTTCATGTGAATAACATTTTCGTGTAGTAGTGGTTTGGTTTCCGATAAGTAGAACCTATTTTGTAAGTAATATATATCTAAAAGGCACCTTTAGGAAACCAAAATTCATCTACCTATAATATGATGGCCCCTATAAAATAAAAATAAAACTACTATATATATATATATATATATATATATATATATATATATATATATATATATATATCTGCAAAGTGTATAGCAGCTTCTGGAAAATTAAACTCAAATAATTTATATCCTGCACTAAATACCCATTCAGTGACTTGTGAGGAAGGAAATGTCATTCAGGGACTGTGATTTATTAAACCTAGTACATTTCAGAAGTATGTGGTCAGCCCATGAGTCAGTTAAGACTTTTAATTCCACTTCAATTCATGAAGTAGAATGCTCTCTGCATCTCAGTTCTGGGGACTGTTGTATTGATTTAGCTTCTAAACTCAGTTTAAAATGGCTTTCTTCTAAGTAGTTTAAAAAAACACGTCAAAGCCATTTTCTTAAGAAATGAAACATTCTGGAAAGCAGGATAATGAAATAAGCGTATTTACTGTTGTCCATTGCTTTTGTTATTTAACAAAAAAGTTTTATACAAAACTTTTTAGAATTTATTATTATACTTATTTCTGGGTCAGCCATTATTCCCTAGATCCCTCTCTTTTCTCAAGTTGCTTATTGCCCAACATGGACCCTACTTGATACACGTTTGCGCACATTTCCATTTGCCAAGTGATGAAACCAGGACCTCTCCCAGATTCCTAGTTAGCAGAGCACCACTCCCTTTCAGCCCATCACACATAAACACTTTTAGGATTAATGGATACAGGACAGAGAGATAGAGAAAACAAAACAATCTACTGTTGGTTAAATGTTGAACAGCTGAAGATTCAGCTCCCTCTTAAACATCTGGGCAATGGTTCCTTGGATAGGAAATATCAGACAAGTACATTGTGGGTATTTCATCTCAAGATGAAAACAAGTACAGGTTTAATTTAGAGTAGAAGAGTTAGTGAGATTTATTGCTTTATTCCCTAGAAAGTTGGAATTCAGATCCAAAAAGAAGATCATACTCAAAACATTTCTCTCTAATCTTTTCCCATTCTTTTAGAGTGGTGTGTATTTTTCCTATTTAAAAGGAAACAATTTCTAGAATCCTAGAATTTTTAAGATAGGACTCATTAATCTAGTGCTCTGACTTTATTATTTAAAAAATGTGGGCTTTTTGAATTAAAAATTATCTTATGTACTAAAAATCGTTCAGTGGATTATCTATGTACCTGGCACTATTCTGGATTGTGATAAATCGTTGTATATTAGACAGACCATGCTATCATGAAATTTACCTTCTAGTGGATGAAAAAGATAAATAAGTTAAATATTAATAATTCAATATCAGTGATACTCTAAATAATAATAAAACAGTAAAAAAAAGCAAGTGATGATGGTAGTGCCAATTTTCATAAGGTGTTCAAAGAATCCATCTCTGAACAAGTGCCATTTGGAAAGAGAACTAAATAAAGTCAAGAAGTGAACATATGGATATCTGGGAAAGAGAATTAAAAGAGGAAATACAAAGTGCACAGGTGCTGATATGTGGGTAGATTTAAGTTGTTTGAATAAAGAGGAGTCATCTGTGGTTGACTGGAAGGAATGAAGGGAAGAAAAGATAGCACATGCCATTAGAGCGGGAAGAAGGGGTCAGTCCAGACAGGGCTACATAGGCCATGGTAAGGACAGTGAATTTTATTCTAATTGGATACACAATGTGATGGAGAGTTGAGAGCAGGGCAATGATATATTATTTACATTTTCAAAAGACCTAAATTGTAAAACTACTAGAAGAAAACCTAGGAGAAATGCTTCTTGACATTAGTCTGTGCAATGATTTTTCAGATATAACATCAAAAGCAAAGGCAACAAAAGCATAATTAGACAAATGAGATTGTATCAAATGAAAAGGCTTCAGTGCAGAAAAGGAAACAATCAACAGGGTAAAGAGATAACCTATTGATAATGGTTTGGCTGTGTCCCCACTCAAATCTCACTTGAATTGTAGCTCCCATAATTTCCACATGTCATGGGAGGGACCTGGTGGGAGGTAACTGAATCATGAGGGCAGGTCTTTCCCATACTATTCTTGTGACAGTGAATAAGTTTCATGAGACCTGATGGTTTTATAAAAGGCAGTTCCCCTGCACAAGCTCTCTTGCCTGCCATCATGTAAGACATGACTTTGCTCCTCATTAGCCTTCAGCCATGATTGTGAGGCCTTCCCAGCCATGTGGAACTGTGATTCAAGTAAACCTCTTTATTTTATAAATTACCCAGTCTCAGGTATGTCTTTATTACAAGTGTGAGAACAGACTAATACACCTATAAAATAGAAGAAAATATTTGCAAACCATACAAATGTTAAGAGGTTAACATACAAAATATATAAGGAACTCAAACAATTTAATAGCAAGGAAACAAATAACCCAATTTTAAAATGGGCCAAGGACTTGAATGGACATTTCACAAAAAAAAGACATACAAATGGCCAACAGACATATGAAAATATGCCCAACATTACTAATCATCAAGGAAATGCAAATTAAAACCACTATGAGTTATCACCTCATACCTGTTAGAATGGTCGTTATCAAAAAGACAAGGGATAAAAAGTGCTGTCAAAGATATAGAGAAAAGAGAAATCTTGTATTCTGTTGATGGAAATATAAAATAGTGTAGCCATTGTGGAAAACTGTTGGAGATTCCCACAAAATTAAAAATATAGCTATCATATGATCCAGTAATCCCACTTCTCAGTACATATCCAAGGAAATAAAATTAGTGTGTTCAAGGGATATTTAATTCTCATGCTCATCACAGCAATATTCACAATAAACAAGATATGGGATCAACCTAAGTGTCCATTAATAGATGAAGAGGTAAAGAAAATGTGGTATATATACACAATGGGATACTATTTTGCCTGGAAAAAAAAAGGAAAACCTGTCATTTGCGACAGCATGGATAAACTTAGAGGTCATTATGCTAACTGAAATAAGTCTGGCACAGGAAGACAAATATTGCAAGTTTTCCCTTACATGTGGAATCTAAACATGTACTCATGAACTCATAGAGAGAGAGTAGAATGGTAGTTACTAGAGGCTGGAGGTGGGGAGTTGGGTAGGGTGGGAATGAGAAGATGTTGGTCAAATTATACAAAGTTTCAGTTAGACAGGAGGAGTACCTTCTGGAGACCTATTTTACAACCTAGTGTCTATAATTAATAATAATGTATTTTCTACTTGAAAATTACTAAGAGAGTAGATTTTAAATGTTCTGATCACAAAGAAACTAATAAGTATGTGAGATTATATGTTAATCAGCTTGATTTAATCATTCCACGATACATATATATATCAAAACATCACGTTGTACACCATATGTATATATATGGTGTACACACACAAAATATTTTCATATACTGAAAATATTAGAAAACAACCTCTCTGTCTGTCTCTCTGTCTAGAGATGAGAGAGAGAGTGAGAGCATCTGAGGGCAATGGCTCCAGCTAGGAGGAGTTGTCCAGCTTAATAAACTAAATAAAAGAAGTCCTACAAATTCATGTAATTCTCAAGAAAGAGAAAGCCAGAGAAGACTTGCCATCCACTGGAAAGTCAGTTTGATACTGATTTTTTTTTTCTTGTGGATTTGCCTGCTTCTCTAGCTCAACAGTGAAATCTTTCAGGGCAAAGAACCTCTCTCCATGCTGAACAGAGCCTCTAGCACCCAGGGGAAGGCTAAATGTTTATGAGGTTTTACCATCAAGACAGAACATGATAAAGGAAGTTTCAAACCACAAAAGATGGAGCCTTCTGAGGAGACAGAGTTTCTTGTCTAGTACTGAATAAGTTTTGAGGAGTAAGCACCAGCTGCAAAGAAGGGAGGAGTCATTTTGGGAAAAGGAAAACCGTGAGTGAAGGTCAATTGAAAAGAAGATAGAGTATGTTTGTTGTTGGAGTGCAGGCGGTTTTAAGGCCTTTGTTAGCTTTAGGCCTTCTGACTTTAGGTCCCCCTTCTCAAACATTGAATTGCCCCCACATCCTATGTTAATTAAACTTATAGATTATAAGTTATAAAATTATAAAAGTTATAAAAACTTATAAAAATGTATCTAAAGTTATAAAAGTGATACAAGTTGAATATCTCTTATTCAAAGTGCTTGGGATCAGAACTGTTTCAGACCTTAATGGATTTAAAGGTTGTATGCATTTTGTAGACACATTAGGGAATCATTTATTAATTTAGATTTTGCTGATTTTTTTTGTATAATGGAGGCAATAATTCCGTGTTTGAGATCTCAAAGATTTCACTAGGCCCTTGGAAATATTTTAGGCCCCAGATACTGTTATCAAAAGAGCCTAGCAATTAAAACAGCCCTAAAAATAAAATAAAATAAAATAATGACATAAAATAAACCTCCCAACAAAGAAAAGCTAAGGTCCAGATGGCCTCACTAAAGCATTCCACCAAAAATTAAAGAAGAATTAACACCAATCCTCCTCAAACTCTTATAAAAAAATAAAGAGAAGGAAACACTTTTTTTTTTTTTTTTTGACAGGGTCTTGCCCTGTTGCCCAGGCTGGAGTGCAGTGGCACAGTTTCGGCTCACTGCAAACTCCACCTCCCAGGTCCAAGCAATTCTCTGCATCAGCCTGCTGAGTAGCTGGGATTACAGGCACCCACTAGCATGCCCAGGTAATTTTTGTATTTTTAGTAGAGATGGGGTTTCACCATCTTGGCCAGGCTGGTCTTGCAGTCCTGATCTCATGATCCACCCACCTCAGCCTCCCAAAGTCCTGGGATTACCGGTGTGAGCCACCACACCTGGCCAGGAACACTTTCAAATCATTCTATGAGGCTAAAATTAGGCAGATATCAAAATCATACACAAAAACTACAAGAAAAGAACACTGCAGACTAATATTCTTAATGAATATTGATGCAAATACTCTCAACAAAATATTAGCAAGCCAAATTCAATAACACATTAAGAGGATTGGACATCGTGTTTCAAGTGGCATTGATTTGTGGAATGCAGGATGGTTCAACACAGAAAAATCAATCAATGTAATATACCACATTAACAGAGTGAAGGTCAATAGCCACATGATTATCTCAATTGGTGCAGAAAAGCATTTGACAAAATTCAACATCCTTTTGGGATAAAAATGCTCAATAAACTATAAATTTTAAAAAATTGCCCCAAATAATAAAGTTCATATATGAAAAGTCCACAAGTAACTTTATAGTCAACAGTACAAAGTTGAAAGCCTTTCCTCTAAGATCAAGAACAAAGCAAAGCATCACTTCTATTGAATATAGTACTGGAAGTTCTATTCAGAGCCATCAGGAAAGAAAAAGAAATTAAAAGCAGTCATATAGGGAAGGAAGTAGTAAAATGATCTTTGTTCTCAGATGACATGATCTTATTAATGGAAAACCCTAATAATCACACACACACACACACACATACAAAACCAAACTATATGTTGCTTAAAAAAGACATACAACAGTCAAATTTAAAAGAGTGAAAAGTGATATACCCTGAAAAAAATACATCTATATCAGAAAAAGTAGAATTTAAGGCAAAAAATCTAAATAGAAATAAATAGGAACATTTCATAATACTAAAATATTTAATTTTCCAGGAAAATAAAACAAGTTAAAAATTTTACATTATCATATAGCATGAAAATATATAAAGCAAAAATTTAGTAAAAAACACAAATCCACAATTCTAGTGAAAATTTTTATATACCTTTCTCATTAGTTGACAAAATATAGGTATTGAAGTAGCATAAATCAGTATGATTAACAAACTTAATTTAATGGAAATATGTGGAACACTGCACCTCAACTACAGAAAGTGATCTATCTCAACTACAGAAAGTGAACTATTTTCAAGTAGATAAGAATTCATTACTATCATAGATCATAGCCTGTGTCATAAAGCAAGTCTCAACAGGTTTTAAATGATACAGAGTGTGTCTCTTGATCAAAGAGGAATTAATCTAAACAAAAAAAACTAAAAGATAACTCTATGCTGATAAATTTTAAACTACAGTAACTTATGTGTCAAAGAAGTAATGATAATGACAATCAGCAAAAAGTTTGAATTGAATGATAATAAAAATATGCAGTACCAAAAATGGCAATATAATTACAGCCAATCTTACGGTAAAATTTATAGCTCTAAAATGCATATATTAGGCAGGAAAAAGAATGGTTCAAACTTAATTACTGGAACAACCATCTCAATAAGGCAGAAAAAATAAATAAGAAACCCTCCAAAATTGAAGGAAGAAAACAATAAAAATATGAGTAGGAATTAATGAATTGGAAAGCAAATGTACTATAAAGTGGATCAACAAAAACTAATATTTTGGGTTTTTCAACATGAATGCATAACAATAGAAACTAGATAAACTGGAGAGAAGAAAGACCAGAAAAATAAGAATAAAACATCAGTGAGGTGTGGGACAACCCAGGGGCCTAAGATACATATAATTTCAGAAGAAGATGTGAGAAGGATGGACAGAAAAGGTATTTGAAGAAAGGCCAGGTGTGGTGTCTCACCCACCCCAAAGTAGTTCCAACACTTGAGAGTCCAAAGTGGGCAAATCGCTTTAGCCCAGGAGTTTGAGACTAGCCTGGACAACATTGTGAAACCCTGTTTTTACAAAAAATACAAAAATTAGACAGGCATAGTGGCAGGCACCTGTACTCCCAGCTACTTGGGAGGCTGAGGCAGGAAGATTGATTGAGCCAGGGAGATCGAGAATTCAGTGAGCCATGATTATGCCACTGCACTCCAGCCTGGGTGGCAGAGTGAAACCCTGTCTCAAGAAAAAAAAAAAAAAAAAAGAAAAGAAAAAAAGAACAAAAGGGAAGATAATCCAAGCGTATAAAATTATAAACCCATAGATTCAGGTAACTTAATGAGCCCCAAGTTGAAGAAACAGGAAGAAAACTACACCAAAGCACATCATAATCAAATCATGGAAAACCAGAGATAAAGAGAAAATCTTGAAAGAAGCTGTTGAAAAAAATGACACATTAAATAGAGAAGAACAATGATAAAAATTACAGCAGAGACTCATCAGGAACAATGCATGCCAAAAAACAATGAAACAACATTTTTAGTACTGGAAGCAAAAAAAAAAAAAAACTTTTCACCCTAGAATTCTGTAAATATTTTTTCAGACATATAAAAGCTGCGAAATTCATATCAGTAAAGACATTCAGGAACAGAAAAATATGGTACCAGATGGAAATTTCAATTTAAATAAAGGCATGAAGAACACTAGAAATGGTAAATATGTGAGCAACTATGAAAGACTTTTATCTCATTTTTAGTCTCTTCAAAAGACAATTTATTGTTTAAAGATAAAATAACAAAAATGTATGGAAGGTTTAAGACATATGTAGAAACAAAATGTATAACAATGGCACAAATGCCAAAATGAGAGAAAGGTTATAAATATACTGTTGTAAAATCAATAATGGAGATAGATAAAATCTTAAAAAAAGACTCAATCCAAAAGAAGGCAATAAACAAGAAAAAAAGAAACAGAAC
This sequence comes from Symphalangus syndactylus, assembly GCF_028878055.3. NCBI lineage: Eukaryota > Metazoa > Chordata > Mammalia > Primates > Hylobatidae > Symphalangus > Symphalangus syndactylus. The sequence continues at coordinate 37,848,679 of NC_072432.2, forward strand.
AGATGGAAAATTTTTACAATCAGATTGTGTACTTAAAATCAATTATAATAAATTATCACAAAATAAAATGGCTTTAACATTTTATTTATAAAGATAAGATTGTTAAACTGGATAAAAAGCATAACCTCTTCCCAAATACGTGCAGTATTCAGAAAACCCACTTTAAGTATAAATTTATTAAAAACAAAAGACAGGAAAAGCTATACTTTGGTAAAACTAATTAAAAGAAAGTTGAAGGGACTACAATAATATCAGAGGTTTCAAAGGAAGGAGTTTTATCAGGGATAAAGAGAGTTATTTGGACCTTGACTTTTTTAAAGAAAGTACAAGACACCAAATGTTTAATTAGTATTTATAGAAAGATCTATACTTTGACATCATTGGTGACAGTTATCTGGTATTCTCACCCAAAACACATTCCGCAGAAAAAGAAATTGTATGCTTAGCAAAAGAGGATAGTGACTTTTGTGTTTAGATTACTTAGAATAGAAATCTCACAGTATCTTGAAGATCTATATCAGTTTTATATTCTTGCTAAAAAAAATAAGATCACAGGTTCCAGGTTCGCCTACCTTTTGGGAGCAGGGGGTCAGGGAGTCACCATTTAACTAACCACAGACCAGGTCCTTGCATTAGCCCTCACTATACCTAGGTTTCATAATCCATACATTTATCATTGACTATATGCAGAGCTACCTTGGTGGGCACTGAGGGGTGCTTCAAAGGTAGTGTCAATTGTCAATAACAAAGGTCCCCACCCTTTAATAGTTAAACTGTGGAGGGATTGAGTGTAAAACTTCCTTGTAAAACTGCAAATCTTTTTCTCTTCCTGAGCTCTCTTTTTTTTTTTTTTGCTAATGGCTTGAAAACATGACATACTCATTAACTCTTTTTTAATTTTTATTTTTTATTATTATACTTTAAGTTTTAGGGTACATGTGCACAACGTGCAGGTTTGTTACATATGTATACATGTGCCATGTTGGTGTGCTGTACCCATTAACTCATCATTTAGCATTAGGTATATCTCCTAATGCTATCCCTCCCCCGTCCGCTGACCCCACAACAGTCCCTGGTATGTGATGTTCCCCTTCCTGTGTCCATGTGTTCTCATTGTTCAATTCCCACCTATGAGTGAGAACATGCGGTGTTTGGTGTTTTTGTCCTTGCGATAGTTTGCTGAGAATGATGGTTTCCAGCTTCATCCATGTCCCTACAAAGGACATGAACTCATCAACTTTTATGGCTGCATAGCATTCCATGGTGTATATGTGCCACATTTTCTTAATCCAGTCTACCGTTGTTGGGCATTTGGGTTGGTTCCAAGTCTTTGCTATTGTGAATAGTGCTGCAATAAACATACGTGTGCATGTGTCTTTATAGCAGCATGATTTATAATCCCTTGGGTACATACCCAGTACTGGGATGGCTAGGTCAAATGGTATTTCTAGTTCTAGATCCCTGAGGAATTGCCACACCGACTTCCACAATGGTTGAACTAGTTTACAGTCCCACCAACAGTGTAAAAGTGTTCCTATTTCTCCACATCCTCTCCAGCACCTGTTGTTTCCTGACTTTTTGATGATGGCCATTCTAACTGGTGTGAGATGGTATCTCATTGTGGTTTTGATTTGCTGATTCTCTGATGGCCAGTGATGATTAACATTTTTTCATGTGCTTTTTGGCTGCATAAATGTCTTCTTTTGAGAAGTGTCTATTCATATCCTTCACCCACTTTTTGATGGGGTCGTTTGCTTTTTTCTTGTAAATTTGTTTGAGTTCATTGTAGATTCTGGATATTAGCCCTTTGTCAGATGAGTAGGTTGCAAAAATTTTCTCCCATTCTGTAGGTTGCCTGTTCACTCTGATGGTAGTTTCTTTTGCTGTGCAGAAGCTCTTTAGTTTAATTAGATCCCATTTGTCAATTTTGGCTTTTGTTGTCATTGCTTTTGGTATTTTAGACATGAAGTCCTTGCCCATGCCTATGTCCTGAATGGTGTTGCCTAGGTTTTCTTCTAGGGTTTTTATGGTTTTAGGTCTAACATGTAAGTCTTTAATCCACCTTGAATTAATTTTTGTATAAGATGTAAGGAAGGGATCCAGTTTCAGCTTTCTACATATGGCTAGCCAGTTTTCCCAGCACCATTTATTAAATAGGGAATCTTTTCCCCATTTCTTGTTTTTGTCAGGTTTGTCAAAGATCAGATAGTTGTAGATATGTGGCATTATTTCTGAGGGCTCTGTTCTGTTCCATTGATCTATATCTCTGTTTTGGTACCAGTACCATGCTGTTTTGGTTACTGTAGCCTTGCAGTATATTTTGAAGTCAGGTAGCGTGGTGCTACCTGCATATCCTCTTGGTTTCTGAGGATAGAAGAGAAAGGAAAGAAGAAGAGATGGAGGGAAGAAAACAATACATACGCATTTCTTCCTGGTAACTTAGTCATTCTGGTATCTATAACCAGATTTTAAAGGAGATATCTTGTACACTGTAAGGGATTGGCAGGGAAGGAGGGACTATTACTCTTTTTCCCTTTACTGAATTGTAACTTGGCTGAGGCAAGAATGCAGAATAAGATTATAGATAGATGATAAATTGGGATGTGCAGAACTCCAATATAGAACCCTACTAAAGCAAGTACTTGGATAGAAACACCTTTAACGGTTTTGCCAAGTAAAGAGTTTCTTCTACCACAGTGAATACAATATTAGAGATTTGAAGCCTGAAAAGATAATCTGGCTTTTCTTAATAACATTTATAATCAACCAGTACACTATTAAGTAGGAATTGATAACATTTATATATAATAAATTGGTTATCAAATGTATTTCCTTTTGCCTAATTTATCTTAGTTTAACATGGAGTTTATTTTTATACAAAAAGCAAAGATAATTTTATAATAACCAAGTACGCATGTTAGATAAGCCACTAGCTGGACATGAGAGTGACCAACACCCAGGTCTTTCTTCTTCAAGGCATCATACCCTTCATAAAATAAAAATTTGGCACTTCAGTCATGCCAAGAGTAAGTTAGCTTATTGGTTATAAATAGTGATTATGATGTCTGATTCCTTATGTTAAAAAAATAGCACAACTATTTATTTGTGCTGTATGGTCTTTAATCCACTACTTAACTTCTCGGTGCCTCAGTTTCTTCATCTGTAAAATAATTAAAATAGGATTATACTTTCACAGGATCTTAGTGAAGATTAAGGGAGATAAATAATATAAAGAAATAAACACACACACAAAAACACAACACATGTTAGCTATTTTTTTAGTCATAGTAATTCTCATAAAAGCCAGGCAAAGTAAGTATATATGATACCAATTCCACAAATAAGGAAACAAGTTTAGAAACACTAAATGACTTGGCCAAGATTAAATTTAAAAGATTAAAACCCTGTTTTTCTTGCCCCAAACCCTGTACACCTTTCACTATACCACACTTGATCTCATGACAACTATTTTACACAAAGTATCTACATCTAAGGAATTAGAAAACAACTAGCTTCTAATTAGGTGCATCATGCACTTGACGAGTAGGTGTTCAATAAATACAAGACAAGATACTGACTGAATGAATAAATATAAACCTGCAATTCTAACCAGGGTGGTCCTCTTGCCCATTGTGTCTGATTTTTTCTTGAACGTGTGTATTTTTCATTTGTCCCCTCATTTGTGTATTTTTTATTCCTTCTTTCCTCCTCCTTCCTCTAAATGCTGATTCAAATTCTACACGTTCATATCATCAAGGACCTCTACTAGATTTTACCCTGATATTTCCCACAACTTCATGAGTGTTGCTAGAGATGTATATCATCTGTGCTATTATTTAGTTAGTGTTTTTCTTTAAATCCATGCACTTCTTATTCTTAAATTTGTTTGAAAAATAAACTACCATAAATGAAAAGCCAGTTTTGCTTGGCATAAATAAACAATAGCTATAAAAATCACTACTATGTAAATAAATAAATAAAATTCTAGCTAGAATTTGTTCTTTGCTAGAGACTCTGAGCTTGAGACATGCTTGTTCTTTAAAAAAAAATTAAGATAAGCACATGTTAGATATTAACAATATATGTGCATCCAATTAAAATTTTAGAACTTTCTCATTAAAATAACCAAGTAAACTGCAAGAAAGTTGAAAAGGAAACAACTTTCTCATTAAATGTTTCCATCTTATTTAATGCTGCTTTCCAGTACTACCTTACAGAATCTCTCACACAAGGCTATCCAACACTTTAGAAAACACTAATTTATCTAATTACCCACCCAGCTGCAATATTTATTTTGTGAATTGCACCATTTGTCTATGAAACTTACTTTGGGACTTAGTTATAACATTTCTCATATGCGATTTAATTAATTTATAGCATTTCATGTAGGCAGATAAAAGAGTACTCCTCAGGATGATAAAGTCTTAGTCACAAGTCATGGCTTAGCCAGATGAGAAGTAATCTCATGTCTAATGACTCAGTCAATGCCATATGGAGAAAGGATGAAGAGAATTTGAATTGGTCATAATAAATTATTCAACAGCAAATCAGTAGATAATTATATATGGGAATAGATGTATATATTCTTTCTCTTGCACCTGTTAATGATATTATCATGTTCTATGCATAAGTCTGTTAGTTCAAAATATCCTGCAATATCCTTTGTGAGATAAGAGTATTTAGCAAAGTTATTTGTTGTATTGCTGTTCAAGACTTCTGATTTAAAAACTAAATGCTTGAGCAAAGTTTAACTTTGGATTAATGTGATTAGCATTTCAAAATTCATTTACATTTCATAAGACTTCAATTTCATATTCAAAAATTAAACTCAACAAAGAGATTGTAAGTTGCCAACCACCTTGACTAAGTTTTGGGTCCTTACTAAACATCTAAGTTTGAGAATGGTTAACTAAGCACACTGCTAATTTGCTATTTGACTTTTCTGAGATTCTTTTAAGATCAAAGCTTGGCCTTTTCTCAAAACACTTGTTTCATGAAAGTTATAAATAACAAACAGGAATAATTGAAAACATCTTCACTCATTAATTCTCACAACTTTAGCCATATTCCATAGCACTCATCTTTACTAAGCTTTTGTATCCACAGAACTGAGTCCAAATTTGAAAGTTGTATTTATATGAAAACACTTTATCATTTTTAAAATATCTTCTTGATTTCAGGGAAAAAGGAATATATTCTATACTTGATTAAATATTTGAGACTTACAGAATTTTGTCCTCAAAATATCAATGTATTCATTTATATATATAAATGTCCAAACCTCTTACACTGCTCAATAGAAGGGTTTTGAAGTAATGTGTTTTATTAAGATTTAGCTATACCTTAATGTATAGTTATATTTCTTTTATTATGTTCCTCTAGAACTATTACACATTTTCGAAGGCTAAAATAATTCAAAGAAAGGATAATCAGAAGGTTTTGTCTCCTCAGTGAAGTCTATCAAGAAAGTTATGACCTGATAATAAGAGGAACAAGGATTTTGATTTCCCTTGTATTCTAACCCTCTTGCAGCTAATAGATATTTTAATTGTATCTTCCAAATGCAGCATAATGCCATGTTCAAAAGTGTTTTAACTAGTTATCAAAAGTAGGAATTAATTACATAGCTTTCTATTTGGAACAGTTTAGTGGAAGGAAAAGTTGTCCATTTTACTGAAAGAAGATGAAAACTAGAGCTAACAGACCTGGCCTATATATCTGTTTTTTTCCTTAAGAAAGTAATTTTACTACTCTCAGCTAATGTTTACAGATCTGCAAAATGGAAATATAATATTTCCCTTATAGGTATCAACTAATAAGATATGAAACTGATTATAAAAGTTGCTTACAAATAGTAACTATAATTATCCAACTGGGAAATTTTAAATAAAGTATTCATTTTTCTTTAAAAGTTGAAGTCAGGTAGGTAGAATTAGTTTTTTATATTATTATTTTCTACTGTCATTCATTCTATCCATATGTTTCTACTGGTAAGCACTGGAATCACTTCTCTGAACAAGATAAGAAATCTGCCCCCACGGAGTTACGTTCTGACAGAAAATAATAATTTTTCAAAGACAAAAGTAAATACATGGTAGTAATAAAAGTACTGTTGAAAGAATGAAGCAATGAGATGGAATGATGTGAAAAGGTCTGTGGAAACAATTTACTGAAGGTGGTTGGGGAGACTTCTCTGAACAGCGACTTCTGAGCAGAGTCGGAAAGCAAGCAAGCAAGCCAGAAAGAGAAGGAAGGAAGGAAGGAAGGAAGGAAGGAAGGAAGGAAGGAAGGAAGGAAAGAGGGAGGGAGGGAGGGAGGGAGGGAAGGGAGGGAGGGAGGGAGGGAGGAAGGAAGGAAGGAAGGAAGGAAGGAAGGAAGGAAGGAAGGAAGGAAGGAAGGCAAGCTTCAAGGCAGAAAGGGTCTTGTGCCTTCAATGTGCCACAGCAAAGCCATGAGGTGGAGTACAGTGAAACGAGGCCTGAATGGTTGGAGATGACTTGAGGAGCAGTACTGAGCCATTGGAGCAGTGAAGTTTAAATTGAAAAAGATTTTCCTAAGCAGCTATTGCAAGTTCTCAGGGAAGAGATACAGGTGCTGGGTGGACAGTAGCAGAAAAGGTGGTGGGACATGTTTCAATTTGTAATACATTTTGAAACTAGAGCTGATAGGGGTGAGAAACATAAGCCACTCAAGACAGGCTACTAACGTTTTGTTTTGTGCAACTGGAAAACAAATAGCACCACGTATTGAACCAAGAAAGCAAGGGAAGAGACAGATTTCAGGATAACAGTCAAGCGTTCTGTTAGAGGCATGTTAAATTTAAGATGCTGATGTAGAAAGTCAAGTGAATATACAAAGGAAGCAAGTGGACTTTTAAAAATGTTATTTTCTGTATTTTTCATGTGCCAAATCTTGAAAATGCTGCATGTACTCAAAGGTGTTGAAGTGATCTTTGATTATAATTCTTTTTTTTTTTTTTTGCAGTCAAGACCCTTTATTGGCAACACTTTCCCCTCAAAGTTTTGCAGATAGCTTCCTTCACTTCTTTTTTTTTTTTTTTTTTTATACTTTAGGTTTTAGGGTACATGTGCACAATGTGCAGGTTTGTTACATATGTATCCATGTGCCATGTTGATTTCCTGCCCCCATTAACTCGTCATTTAGCATTAGGTATATCTCCTAATGCTGTCCCTCCCCCCTCCCCCCACCCCACAACAGTCCCCGGAGTGTGATGTTCCCCTTCCTGTGTCCATGAGTTCTCATTGTTCAATTCCCACCTATGAGTGAGAACATGCGGTGTTTGGTTTTTTGTCCTTGCGATAGTTTACTGAGAATGATGTTTTCCAGTTTCATCCATGTCCCTACAAAGGACACGAACTCATCATTTTTTATGGCTGCATGGTATTCCATGGTGGATATATGCCACATTTTCTTAATCCAGTCTATCGTTGTTGGACATTTGGGTTGGTTCCAACTCTTTGCTATTGTGAAGAGTGCTGCAATAAACATACGTGTGCATGTGTCTTTACAGCAGCATGATTTATAGTCCTTTGGGTATATACCCAGTAATGGGATGGCTGGGTCAAATGGTATTTCTAGTTCTAGATCCCTGAGGAATTGCCACACTGACTTCCACAATGGTTGAACTAGTTTACAGTCCCACCAACAGTGTAAAAGTGTTCCTATTTCTCCACATCCTCTCCAGCACCTGTTGTTTCCTGATTTTTTAATGATGGCCATTCTAACTGGTGTGAGATGGTATCTCACTGTGGTTTTGATTTGCATTTCTCTGATGGCCAGTGATGATGAGCATTTGTTCATGTGTTTTTTGGCTGCATAAATGTCTTCTTTTGAGAAGTGTCTGTTCATGTCCTTTGCCCACTTTTTAATGGGGTTGTTTTTTTCTTGTAAATTTGTTTGAGTTCATTGTAGATTCTGGATATTAGCCCTCTGTCAGATGAGTAGGTTGCAAAAATTTTCTCCCATTCTGTAGGTTGCCTGTTCACTCTGATGGTAGTTTCTTTTGTTGTGCAGAAGCTCTTTAGTTTAATTAGATCCCATTTGTCAATTTTGGCTTTTGTTGCCATTGCTTTTGGTGTTTTAGACATGAAGTCCTTGCCCACGCCTATGTCCTGAATGGTATTGCCTAGGTTTTCTTGTAGGATTTTAATGGTTTTAGGTCTAACATTTAAGTCTTTAATCCATCTTGAATTAATTTTTGTATAAGGTGTAAGGAAGGGATCCAGGTTCAGCTTTCTACATATGGCTAGCCAGTTTTCCCAGCACCGTTTATTAAATAGGGAATCCTTTCCCCATTTCTTGTTTTTGTCAGGTTTGTCAAAGATCAGATAGCTGTAGATATGCGGCATCATTTCTGAGGGCTCTGTTCTGTTCCATTGATCTATGTCTCTGTTGTGGTACCAGTACCATGCTGTTTTGGTTACTGTAGCCTAGTAGTATAGTTTGAAGTCAGGTAGTGTGATGCCTCCAGCTTTGTTCTTTTGGCTTAGGATTGACTTGGCGATGCGGGCTCTTTTTTGGTTCCATATGAACTTTAAAGTAGTTTTTTCCAATTCTGTGAAGAAAGTCATTGGTAGCTTGATGGGTATGGCATTGAATCTATAAATTACCTTGGGCAGTATGGCCATTTTCACGATATTGATTCTTGCAACCAGAGGAGGAGAGGTGCTCTGCTTTTTAGAGTTTCCAGTTTTTCTGCTCTGTTTTTTCCCCATCTTTGTGGTTTTATCTACGTTTGGTCTTTGGTGATGGTGATGCACGGATGGGTTTTTGGTGTGGATGTCCTGTTTGTTAGTTTTCCTTCTACCAGACAGGACCCTCAGCTGCAGGTCTGTTGGAGTTTACTAGAGGTCCACTCCAGACCCTGTTTGGCTGGGTGTCAGCAGCGGTGGCTGCAGAACAGCGGATTTTCGTGAGACCACAAATTCAGCTGTCTGATAGTTCCTCTGGAAGTTTTGTCTCAGAGCAGTACCCGGCCGAGTGAGGTGTTAGTCTGTCCCTACTGGGGGGTGCCTCCCAGTTAGGCTGCTCAGGGGTGAGGGACCCACTTTAGGAGGCAGTCTGTCCGTTCTTAGATCTCCAGCTGCGTGCTGGGAGAACCACTACTCTCTTCAAAGCTGTCAGTCAGAATTTGATTATAATTCTTTCAAGTGACTTTACTTGCAGAAAGCTCTCCTGGACTATATCATAAAATAATTTCTTATTTTTTAAAAGTATCTGTCTGTATTTTGCTGCTTCTTCCCCAGGTCATGAGATGCACCATGTCTTAGTAGGATTACAACATATGGCTGCCACATTCATTAAGCACTTACTGAAGGATTTTTGTTTTCTGTGTTATCTCAGGATATTCAAAGTGTGAGGGTATACCAGATCCTATAAAGCAAGACTCAGCAAACTATGGCCCACGGGCAAAATCAAATACCTTGACTTTTTCAAAATAAAGTTTTATTGGCACACAGTTATTCCCATTCTTTCGATATTGTGTATGGCTTCTTTCTCTGTGTAAGGCAGAGTTGAATAGTTATGACAGAGATTTATGGCCCACAAAACCTAAAATATTTGGCCCTTAAAGGAAAAATTGGTTGAACCACTTTTTCTTAAAAACCTTCTCTGAAGTTTCTTGTAATCATGAAGAATCATGATTTTATGATTTGAAAACAGTGAATCAGAAATGAGCTAAAATTCCTACTCATTTACCACTTGAAACAATTGTGACAATAGATCTGATATTCAACATTTAATTGTATTGATTTTTTTTCTTTTTTTCCTTCTAAAGCTGAGACTCAGAGTTCAATTAAAACAACAGACATATCAGGTAAGCTCTTTTTTTCTCTCTCTCTTAATATTTTCATGGGTAAAATCACAAGAATAAAACAAATTACACCAATCAGTTTGGTAGCAGGGAGAAATAGCACAAGGGAAAACATTACATCACAAATAAAATGTTTAGAAAAACTTGAGTTTAAAAAAATGCAGACCAGGAGAACGTATAAGGACGTGTCTGAGTGTTCTGTGACTAAGGTGAGTGGAGTCAGCTCTAGCGAATGTATAAAGCCTGTGAAATTGCCCTCTGTCCTCTGCCTCGAAACCCCACTGTTCTTGATTTCTGTTGTCAGCGGGACCTCTCCCAGAAGTACAAAATGTCTTCTCTTACTTTCTAACAAAATCTGGTCTTAGTATCCAAAAAGATGACGTTAGAAACCACAGTTAACAATCTAAAATGCTATCATTCCAATTAGTGCTCGTTATTTGCCACCCTTAGTTTTAGACTGAATGTGTTTTGGATAATGGAGCAACAGGAATTGAAGATCGTTGGGCACAGGAAAATGGCAATGTTGAGTCTTCCTGTTTAGAATTCATAGTTATCTGAGGGATTTTTATCTTTCTACATCCTATCTGGTACTTATACAAATTACAAATCTCATAAACTTTCAATGCTGGTCATCTTTGATATATATAAACTGAATGAAAACTAACACGGGAACAGAAAACCAAATTCCTCATGTTCTCACTTACAAGTGGGAGCTAGATGATGAGAATTCATGAGCACAAAGAAGGAACCAACAGAAACTGGGGTCTACCTGAGGGTGGAGGGTAGGAGGAGGGAGAGGAGCATTAAGAATAACTATTGGGTACTGGGCTTAATACCTGGGTGATAAAATAATTGGTACAACAACCCCCCATGACACGAGTTTACGTATATAGCAAACCTGCATATGTATCCCTGAGACTAAAATTAAACTTTAAAAATGAAAATAAACTAAAAATGTGAAATAAACCTATAGGTTCATAAAACTTTTTGAAAATTAGGAAAATAAAAAAATTATGGGTGACACTAAAAATTATGTGTGCTCTATTTTCACAGCAAATGTTTTAAGTAATCACCTTAGTCTAACTTCTACCTCTTGTGTTCAAGGAATTTGAATCAAATTATTATGCTTTTAACTTTTAATAATTATCTTCTTCTGTATCATATATCTCATTATTAAGGAAGTTATGTTTATATTATTAATTTCCTTTACTCCACTAATCACCATTTTTTAATTCATTAATCACCATATTTTTTATTATTTCCATCTTCATAGGCTAAAAATTGGCAGGCACTAGAGGAAAAAAAGCAAAACAAAACAAATACAATGCATCCAGTTAGAGAAGACTGATGCAATTCTGGGAAGAGATTTTTTTCCCTCTGCTTCATAGATTGACTATCAAGGAGAAGTCAGAGATGAAGAATTGGGAAGCGGCAAAATTGTCAGTTCTCTTTAAGGAGGGACTGAAGGATCCTTCATTTTGTTTAAAGAAATTTTATGTACAAAATGCCAGCTATAAGTTTAATTGATTTTAGTGGAATAAAAGCTCATTTAGGCTCTTTTTATTTTTCAAGTTATGTAAACTAATTTTCCTAAGCCAAATAAGAGACAAAAAATTTATTTGAATAGTGGATTAGAAAGAAATGAGACTGGTCCTATAAGCCACTAGAAAATTGAGCCCCACTTTTTTACATTCAAACTTCAAATATGAATTGCAGCTAAAGAGTAAATCAGGAATCACCATCCCCCAAAAGATGAATTAACAAATTTATTAACAGGCTATTCTTTATACTTCTGTTTTTTTTTTTTTTTTTTTTTTTCAGATTAAAGACTTCTTTAGTTTTATGTATTTGGCATCAAAGATGTTAAAATACAAAATTTGTGAAATATTCATCCATGCGATTAAAGACAGGCATATTATTAAAAATAATTCAATTTCTGTTTTAGGTAGAAGTAGACACAAAATTATAGCCCAAAGAATTATTAGTCCTGTTTCCTTTCTATAAATATAAGCAAATATGGATTCAGTCTTTGAATATATCACACACAGTTCTCACATTTGATATTTTAACATTATGCAGCTAGTTTTAATTTCCTTGAAAAGTTACATTTTTACAACGACTTCAAAAACTATTATTAAGAGTCCAGAAATTGATGATGATTTTATGTAGAACCTTTTTGGGGGATTAAAAATAAGTAAGGATTCTACATAAAATATAAATTATGACCAATTGTACATAGATATAATATTTTAACATTATAAAACAAAAATAGATCCATGTTGGTGACATCAGCAAGATGGCCAACTAAAAGCTTCTAGTGCTCTTCCCACTTCCCACAAAAAAACTAAAAATAATGAATAAGCAACTACATCTTGATCAAAATAACTAAAGGAAAGCTCTGGAGAACAGCAGCAGAAATCCTGTAGACCACTGAAACACAGGATGGCCACACAGGAAACAGGAGGAAACACCTTGCCTCTGCTATCCCATTTCCCTAGTTGGGATCAACTCAAAACCAGAAAAGACCCCTTTCTGCAGGAAAAAGGTAAGCAAGAGGACTCCAACAACCTCCATCATCTCCACGGATACACGCAGTCTTTGACCTAGAGACTTCTGCAGTCCTTATAGGGTTTGAGGCCAGCTGAGGGAGCTCCCCAGAGTCTACATACTGAGCTATCCCTAGAGAAGGAGCCGATGCTATGCCCCTCCCTCCTCTTCTCGGCCCCTTCCTCTTGCCTCATGGCTCATGCTGCTACTGCCCTGTACAATCTTGGGAACAAGTGCATCCTGCTCCAAGGGTGAGTATGCATTGCACCCCTCCATCCCTGATGTTTTTTTACCACTGCAACAAGCCACATAATAGCAAACCATCTGCCAGCCAAGCTGCTACTACTTCTTACCCGCTAGGGCCAAGTTCCATGGAGCTACTCCACTCCCCACATTCCAGTTACTGTGCACCCTCCTCTCAGGGCTGAACTGAAATGGCGCTCCAACCCTCAGGGACCTCAGGTCTTCTGCACACGAGAGCAGTCATGCCCCTTAATGCCATAGAAGAGGCAGAATACCCCACCACCACCACCATCCAGGATCATGGACTTCTGGCACACTAGAGCAGTAAACTCCCAGCCCTGGCACCACAGATAAGACAGCACACTATCCACAGGCATTCAGAGCCTTTTGCACACAAGAATAATTGCACACCACAGTGCCATAGCTGATGCAGTACCCCACCCCGCAGGGATCCAGAGGCTCCACTGACCCATATGGACATGATTTCTGGGGCCAGACAGATGTGGCACAACACATCCCAAAGAATTAAGGCCTGGCTTGAGCTGTGCCACCCTGCCCTCCAGGCTGAACAGCCACATGCCTGCCCACCCAAAATTGCACTACACCCCTGCAGTCTGACATGCTGCCTCTTGGGGGACTGGTGCTGTGCTGCACTCCTCCCACCAAGGTCCAAGCTACAGCAGTGTCTTGCCATTTCTGCATCATTGCTGCTGCTGTACCTGGCCTCATAGAGCCTGGGCTAGTGATATGTCCCACCATCCCAAGGTCCAGAGTCACCGCTACATAGTACCTCATCACCAAGTGTCTACATTTTTGCTGACCTCTGTTGACTCCTGGTCCCAAATTATAGCTATTCTCTGCTCCCTGGACCCAAGTGTCTAGAGAACTCCTTTTTCTACCAAGCTGTGCCAGTGGTGTCCCATGTCCACCAGTGTCACAACCTCAGCTATATTTTGGCATTCTGGGCCTAAGATGCTGAGGTACACCTCAGAGGAACAGACCCTGCCTTACTGGGGAAACTGCATTCATTTGTATCTTGGAAAGTGAACCTGTGCCTCAAGTCCAAGGTGCTACAGTAGTCTCACAAGACCCTGAGCCCATGAACTATATCCACAGCTACTCTGATCACCTATGCCCTGGCTCCCAGTGCTGCTATGGTTGCCTGTGGGCCATATCAGACCAAACACAAAAATAGTTTTCTTCAGCTAAGACTCCCCACTGTGGGAAAGACAAGAACAGGAGAATTGTTAAGCCTTTGCCCTAGCAACTTACAAACTAGGCCACTGAGGCACCTACATTCATTGCTGACATTGATCACAACTAAAGAAGCTGCACATTGATTACCCCACTGTGCCTACATGTAACCAGAGCCGCCCTGCCCAACTGCCAGCCTCAGACCCATATGCAACTGAAAGTCTGCCCCTACTAGAGTTTGAAAAGGGAAACTGCATCACTAAATGTGCAGACATCAATGCAGGGACACAAGGAACATGAAAGAGCAAGAAAGCATTGCACCACAAAGCAACCATAGTTCTCCAATAACTAGCCACAAAGAAGCAGAAATTACAAACTCTTTGAAAAGTGATTTAAAGTAATAAGCTGGGCTGGGTGTGGTGGCTAATGCCTATGATCCCAACACTTTGGGAAGTTGAGACATGCAGATCACTTGAAGTCAGGAGTTCAAAATCAGCCTGGCCAACATGGCAAAACCCCGTCTCTACTAAAAGTACAAAAATTAGCCATGTGTGGTGGCACACACCTGTAATCCCAGCTACTTGGGAGGCTGAGGCAGGAGAATCTCTTGAATCTGGGAGGTGGAGATTTCAGTGAGCCAAGATCGCACCACTGCACTCTAGCCTGGGTGACAGAGTGAGACTTTGTCTCAAAAAAATCATAAAAATGAAATAAAATAAAATAAAATCATGAACTGAAGGAAACTTGGAAATTCAAGAGAATACAAATAGACGGTTTAATACAATCAGGAAAACAATTCATTATATAATTAGGAAATTCAATGAAAAGAGCTATAAAAAGAACCAAACAGAAATCTTGAAGCTGAAGAATTCAATCAATGAAATAAAAAATGTATTAGAGAACTTGAAGAGCAGACTAGATCAATCAGAAGACAAAATCTGTGAAGTTAAAGATAGGTCTTCTGAAATTACTCCATCAGAGAAAAAAGAATAAAAAATAGTGAAGACAGCCTACAAGACTTACGGAACACCATTAAGCAAGCAAATTCTGCAAAAGAAAGAGACAAAGAAAGAGACAGAAAGGTTATTTAATAAAATAATTGCTGAAAATTTCCCACATCTTAAAAGAGATATAGACATTTCAATTCATAAAGCTCAAAGGCCCTCCAAAATATACACCCCAAAGAGATCCTAAGGCATGTTATAACCAGACTCTTAAAAGTCAAAGACAAAGAGAAATTTAAAAGCAACAAGAGAAAAGCATCAAATCACATGTAAAGGAATTGCCATTAGGTTATCAGTGGATTTCTCAATAGAAACCTTACAGATCAAGAGAGATTGAATAATATATTTAAAGAGCTGAAAGAACAAAAGCATTGCTAGCCAAGTATACTATGTTCAACAAAGCTCTCCTTCAAAATGGAGAAATAAAATTGTTCCCAGACAAGAAAAGCTGAAGGAATTCATCACCACCAGACCTGCCTTACAAGAAATGCTTAAAGGAGTTCTTCAAATGGGAATCTTAAAAAATGACAATTACTATTATAAATACATAAGACATATCTATAAAGTATAAACTCACTGATAGAGGTAAATACATAGTAAAATCAGGAACACTCTAATACTGTAATAGTGGTGTGTAAATCATGTGTATCTCTAGCATGAGGGTTAAATGTCAAAATGGTCAAAAATAACTAAACCTATAACAAGTTGTTAATAAATATACAATATTAAAAGATGAAAATTGTGACATCAAAAACAAATTGTGAGAGGAAAGGTAAATGTATAGAGTTTTCATATGCAACAGAATTTAAGTTATTATCTGCTTAAAATAGTTGATTATAAGATGTTTTATGGAAGATTCATGGTAACCACAACATAAGAAACTACAGCAGGTATATAAATGATAAAGAGAAAAGAATCAAGGATTAACACTACAGAAAATTACCAAATTACAAAGGTAGACAATGAGAGAGAAAGAAATGAAGCTACCAATAATCAGAAAACAAATAACAAAATGACAGCAATGAGTCCTTACCTATCAATAATGACCTTGGATACAAATAAATTAATTTCTTTAGTTAAAAGACATAGAATGGTTGAATGAATAAAAACAAGATCCAACTATATGCTGCCTACAAGACACCCAGTTAAGCTTTAAGGACACACAGGCTGAAAGTAAAGAAATGGAAGGAGATATTCCATGCAAATAATAAAGAGAGCAGGAGTAGCTATACTTACACCTGATGAAATATAATTTGAGTCAAAAATTGTCATAAGAGACAAAGAATGTCATTATTTAATGATAAAGGGGTCAATGCATCAACAGGACATTACAATTGTAAATATATATACAACCAACATTGCAGCACCTAAATACATAAAGCAAATATTAATGGACATGAAGGGAGAAATAAAGAGCAATATTATAATATTGAGGGACTTTAATACCCCACTTTTTTTTTTTTTTTTGAGACAGAGTCTCGCTCTGTCGCCCAGGCTGGAGTGCAGTGGCGCAATCGCGGCTCACTGCAAGCTCTGCCTCACAGGTTCACACCATTCTCCTGCCTCAGCCTCCCAAGTAGCTGGGACTACAAGTGCCTGCCACCATGCTCAGCTACTTTTTTTTTGTATTTTTAGTTGAGACGGGGTTTCACCATGTTAGCCAGGATGGTCTCGATCTCCTGACCTCATGATCCACCTGTCTTGGCCTCCCAAAGTGCTGGTATTACCCCACTTTTAACAACGGATAGATCATCCAGCAATCTCACTGCTAGATGTCAACCCAAAGGAAAAGAAGTTGTCATATTAAAAATACACTTGTGCATGTATGTTTATAGCAACATGATTTACAACTGCAAAAATGTGGAACCAACCTAAGTACCCATTGATTAATGAGTGTATAAATAAAGTGTGATATATATATATCACATATATATATCACATATATATATATCACATATATATATATACACACACACACCATGGAATACTTCTCAGCCATTAAAAGGAGTGAAACAATGTCTTTTGCAGATATTTGGATGGAGTTGGAGGCCATTATTTTAAGTGAAGTAACTCAGGAAGAGAAAACCAAACATTGTATATTTTCACAAGTGGGAGCTAAGCTATTAGTATGCAAAGGCATACAGAATGATATAATAAACTTTAGAGGCTCAGAAGAGGGAAGGGGGGAGTGAGGCTAGGAATACAAACTGCACATTAGCTACAATATACACTACTCAGGTGACATATGCACTAAAACCTCAGAATTCACCACTATATAATTCATCCATGTAACAAAAAAACCACTTGTACCCCAAAAGCTATTAAAATAAAAAAGAACATAAAATTAATAAAAAATAATTTAAAAACAGTAGATAGATCAACCAGACAGAAAATTAATAAATACTAGACTCAAATTGTGCTTTTCACCCATTAGACCTAACAGACATATACAGAGCTTTACTTTTTAACAGCAGCATAATATATCACATTTTTCTTTAGTTCACATGGAACATTCCCTAGTATAGGCCATATGATAAGCCAGAAAACAAGACTTAATAAATTTTAAATTGAAATAATATCTGATATCATTTCAGACCGTAATGCTATGAAACTAAAATCAATAAGAGGAATCTTGGAAAATCCACAATTATATGATAATTAAGTAACGTGCTCCTGAACAACCAATGAGTCAAAGAAGAAATAAAAAGAGAAATTAAAAAATATCTTGAGACAAACAATAATCAAAGCACAACATACCAAAACCTATGAAATGTAGCAAAAGCAGTTCAAAGAGAAAAGTTTATAGCAATACATGCTGACATTAAAAACAAAAAGAATCTCAAATAAGTAATCTAACATTACACTTCAAGGAACTAACAAAAGAAGAATAAATTAAACCCCAAATTAGCAGAAGGAAGAAAATAATAAAAATAAAAACAGAAATAAATAGAGAACAGAAATCATAGGAAGAATCAATAAAATTAAGAGTTGGTGCTTCGAAAAAATAAAAAAAAATGGATAAACCTTTAGTTGGTCTAAGTAAAAAAAAAAGGAAGACTAATAAATAAAATCATAAATTATAGTGAAAAAATGAAACACCTCAGAAATTAAAAGGATCATAAGAGACTACTACGAAAAAATATATGCCAATGACTGTATAATCTAAACAGATAAATTGCTTAAAAAACAGATAAAACAAAACAAAACAGAAACGAACACCTACCAGGATCAATTCAAGAAGAAATAGAAAGCTTGAACAACAGAACAGTAACAAATAAAGAGATCGAGGAAGTAACAAAAAACTTCCCAACAAAGAAAAGCCCAGAAACAGATAGTTTTATAAAAGCTGAATTCTACCAAACCTTCAGAGAATTAATACTGATACTTCTTAAACTCTTTTTTAAAAAATAGAGGTAGAATGAATAGTTCCAACCACATTTTATAAGGACCACATCACCTTGATACCTAAGTCAGACAAAGATATTACAAGAAAAGAAAAATGCAGACCAATCTGTCTGACGAATGCAGATGCAAAAATCCTTAGTAAAATATTGAGGATTAAACTAAACCCAACAACATAACAAACTAAATCCAACAGCATACCAAAAGAATTATATATTGTGACCAAGTGGGATTTATTTCTGATACGCAAGGCTAGTTGAACATACACAAATCAATCAAAGTAATACATGACATTAACAGAATGAAAGATAAAAACCACACAATGATCTTGACACAGAAAAAGCATTTTTCAAAGTCCAACATCAATTCTTGATTAAAAAAAAAACTCTCAACAGTTCAGGCATAAAAGGAATGTTTCTCAATATAATAAAAAACATTTATGAAAAACCCACAGCTACAATTATAATCAATGGGGAAAAGTTAAAGCTTTTCTACTCAGATCCAGTACTAGATAAGGATGCCCACTCTTGTCACTTCTGTTCAACATAGTACCAGAAGTACTAGCAAGAGCAATCATACAAGAAAAAGAAATAAAAGACATCAAAATCAAAAAGAAAAAAAAATCTCCACTTGCAGATGAAGTAATCTTATGCGTAATGATTCTACAGAAAAAACTGTTAGAACTAATAAATGAATTCAGTAAAGTTGCAAAAGGAAAAATTAACATAGAAAAGTCAGTAGCATTTCATACACAAATAACAATCTAACTGAAAAAAACAATTTCATTTATGGTACCATAAAAAATTACTGATGCTTTCTGACTTACCATGGGGTTACATTCTGATAAACCCATCACACGTTGAAAATGTTGTATGTCAAAAATGCATTCAATACCCTGATAAACTCATATTAAAGTTGAAAAATTGTTGAGTCAAACCATCACAAGTCCAGATGCTCCTCAGCTTACAATGGGGTTATGTCTTAAACCCCATTGTAAAGTTAAAACTTGTAAGTTGAGGACCGTCTGTCGTTAGGAATAAATTTAACCGAGAAAGTGAAACATTTGTATACAGAAAAAGAGAAAACATTGATAAAAGAATTTGAAGGAGACAGAAATAAATGGAAAGATATCCTGTACTTATGAATCAGAAGAATTTATATTGTTCAAGTGTCAAAAAGCAATATATAGATTCAACACAATCCTTGTTAAAATCCCAAGGTCATTATTCACAGAAATAAAAAACATTCCAAAAATATGTATGAAAACATGGATGACCCCAAATAGCCAAAACAATTCTGAAAAAAAAAAGTTGGAGGCATCACACTTCCTGAGTTAAAATTATATTACATATCTGTAATAAAACAATATGGTGCTGGTATAAAAACAGACACATAGACCAGTGAAACAGAATAAAGATCCCGGAAATAAATCCAAATGTGTACTGTCAACGAATTCTTTACAAAGACACCAACAGCACACAATGGGTATATGATAGTCTTTTCACTAAATGGTGCTGCAAAAACTGGATTTCTACATGCAAAAGAATGAAATTGGACCCTTTCTTAAACGACGCACAAAAAATCAACTGAAAATGGATGAAAGGCTGAAAGGTAAGACCAGAAACTATAAAACTCCTGGAAGACAACATAGGGGAAAATTTGCTGGGCATTGGCCTCAGAAATGATTTTTTTTTTTTTTTTTTTTTGGATATCAGACCAAAAGCTCAGGCCACAAAATCAAAAATAAATAAATGGGACTACATCAAACTAAAAAGCTTCTGCACAGCAAAGGAAATAATCAGCAAAATAAAACAGCACACTACAAATTGGGGAAAAATATTTGCAAACCATATACCTGATAAGGGGTTAAGATGCAAATGTAAAAAAACAAATAGCATGATTGAAAAATGGGCAAAATACTCTGAATAGACATTTTGTGAAAGAAGACATGAAAATTGCCAACATGTGCATGAAAATGTGGTCAACATCATTAATCATCAGAGAAATATAAATCAAAACCACTATGTGATACTACCTCACACCCATTAGAGTGGATATTATCAAAAAGTCAAAAGATAACAAATTTTGGCAAGGGTACGAAGACAAGGGAATTCTTTTTTTCCCCCAACTTTCATTTTAAGTTCCAGAGTATATGTGCAGGATGTGCAGATATGCAGGTTTGTTACACAGATAAACGTGTGCCGTGATGGTTTGCTGCATAGATCATCCCATCACCTAGATATTAAGCCCAGCATCCATTCACTACTCCTAATGCTTTCTCTTCCCCCGCACACCTCTCCCACCACTGATAGGCCCCAGTGTGTGTTGTCCCCCACCCCATGTGTCCATGTGTTCTTATGGCTCAGCTCCGACTTATAAGTGAGAACACACAGTGTTTGGTTTTCTGTTTCTGTATTCATTTGCTGAGGATAATGGGTTCCAGCTCCATCTATGTCTGGGCAAAGGACATGATCTCATTACTTTTTATGGCTACACAGTATTCCATGGTGTATATATACCAGATTTTCTTTATCCAGTCTGTCACTGATGGACGTTTGGGTTGATTCCATATCTTTGCTATTGTGAACAGTGCTGCAATGAACATATGCATGCATGTAACTTTATGATAGAATGATTTATATTCCTTTGGATATATATCCAATAATGGGATTGCTGGGCCAAATGGTATTTCTGCTTCTAGGTCTTTGAGGAATTGCTACACTGTCTTCTACAATGGTTGAACTAATTTACACTCCTACCAAGAATATAAAAGCATTCCTTTTTCTCTGCAATCTCACCAGCATTTGTTGTTTCTTAACTTTTTAACAATCATGATTCTGACTGGCATGAGATAGTATCTCATTGTAGTTTTGATTTGCATTTCTCTAATGATCAATGATGAGCTTTTTTTCATGTTTGTTGACTGCATGAATGTCTTCTTTTGAGAAGCATCTGTTCATGTCATTTGCCCACTTCTTAAATTTTTTTTTTCTTGTTTATTTGTTTAAGTTCCTTGTAGGGTCTGGATATTACACTTTTGTCATATGGATAGATTGCAAAAATTTTTTCCCCTTTTGTACATTGTCTGTTCACTCTGATGATAGTTCCTTTTACTATGAAGAAGTTCTTTAGTTTAATTAGACCCCATTTGTCAATTTTTGCTTTTGTTGCAATTGCTTTTGGCATTTTCATCATGAAATCATTGCCTGTGCCTATGTCCTGAATGGTATTGCCTAGATTTTCTTCTAAGTTTTTGTAGTTTTGAGTTTTACATTTATGTCTTTAATCCATCTTGAGTTAATTTTTGTATAAGGTATAAGGAAGGGGTCCAGTTTCAACTATCTGCATACGTCTAGCCAGCTCTCCCAGCATCATTTACTAAATAGAAAATCCTTTCCCCATTGCTTGTTTTTGTCAGGGTTGTTGAAGATCAGATGGTTTTAGGTGTGTGGTCTTATTTGAGTTCTCTATTCTGTTCCATTGGTCTATGTGCATGTTTTTGTACCAGTACCATGCTGTTTTGGTTACTGTAGCCTTATAATATAGTTTGAAGTCAGGTAGGGTGATGCCTCCAGCTTTGTTCTTTTTTGCTGAGGATTGCCTTGGATATTCAGGCTCTTTTTAGTTCCATATGAATTTTAAAATAGTTTTTTTCCTAATTCTATGAAGAATGTCAATAGTAGTTTAATGGGAATAGCACTGAATCTATAAATTACTTTGGGCAGTATGGCCATTTTCACAATATTGATTCTTCCTATCCATGAGCATGGAATGTTTTTCCATTTGTTTGTGTCTTCTCTGATTTCCTTGAGCAGTGGTTTGTTGTTCTCCTCAAAAAGGTCCTTTGCTTCCCTTGTTAGTTTTATTCCTAAGTATTTTATTCTCTTTGTAGCAATTATGAATGTGAGTTTATTCATGATTTGGCTCTCTGCTTGCATGCTGTTGGTGTATAGGAATGCTAGTGATTTTTGCACATTGATTTTATATCCCCAGACTTTGCTGAAGTTGCTTATCAGCTTAAGAAGCTTTTGCACTGAGACAATGGAGTTTTCTAGGTACAGGATCATGTCATCTGCAAACAAAGATAATATGACTTCCTCTCTTTCTATTTGAACATCTTTATTTCTTTCTCTTGCCTGATTGCCCTGGCCAGAACTTCCAATACTATGTTGAATAGGAGTGGTAAAAGAGGGGATCCTTGTCTTGTGTTGGTTTTCAAGGGGAATGCTTCCAGGTTTTGCCCATTCAGTATGATATTGGCTGTGGGTTTGTCATATATGGCTCTTATTATTTAGAGGTATGTTCCTTCAATACCCAGTTTATTTACAGTTTTTAACATAAAGGGATTTTGAATTTTATTGAAGGCTTTTTCTGCATCTATTGAGACAATCATGTGGTTTTTGGCTTTAGTTCTGTTTACGTGATGAATTACATTTATTGATTTGCTTTTGTTGAACCAACCTTGCATCCTGGTGATGAAGCCAACTTGATCATGGTGGATAAGCTTTTTGATGTGCTGCTGGATTCAGTTTGCCAGTATTTTATTGAGGATTTTTGTACTGATGTTCATCAGAGATATTGGCCTGAGGTTTTATATTTTTGTTGTATCTCTGCCAGGTTTTGGTATCAGGATGATGCTAGCCTCATAAAATGAGTTAGGGAGGAGTTCCTCCTTTTCAATTATTTAAAATAGTTTCAGTAGAAATGGTGCTAGCTCTTCTTTGTACCTCTGGTAGAATTCAACTGTAAATCCATCCAGTCCTAGGCTTTTTTTTTTTTTTCTTTTTTTGCTTGGTAGGCTATTTATTACTGCCTCAACTTCAGAACTCATTTTTGGTCTATTCAGGGATTCAGATTTTTCCTAATTCAGTCTTTGGAGGGTGTATGAGTCCAGGAATTTATACATTTCTTCTAGCTTATGTGTACAGAGGTGTTTATAGTAGTCTCTGATGGTTGTTTGTATTTCTGTGGGGTCAGTGGTGATATCTCCCTTATCATTTATCATTTCTGATTTTGTCTATTTGATTCTTCTTTCCTTGCTTCTTTATTAGTCTAGATAGTAGTCTATTTTATTAATTTTTTCAAAAAGGCAGCTCCTGGATTCATTGATTTATTGAAGGTTTTTTCGTGTCTCTATCTCCTTCAGTTCCACTGTGATCTTGGTTATTTCTTGTCTTCTGCCAGCTTTGGGATTTGTTTCTTTTTGGTTCTCTAGTTCTTTTAGTTGTGATGTTAGGTTGTTGATTCAAGATCTTTCCAGCTTTTATCAGCCAGGGGAACTCTTGTACACTGTTGATGGAAACACATACTGGTGCAGCCATTATAGAAAATAGTATGGAGATTTTGGCTGGGTGCAGTGGCTCATGCCTGTAATCCCAGCACTTTGGGAGCTGGGGCAGGAGGATCACCTGAGGTCAGGAGTTTGAGACCAGCCTGGCCAACATGGTGAAACCCCGTCGCTACTAAAAATACAAAAATTAGCTAGGCATGGTGGCACTTGACTGTAATCCCAGCTACTGAAGAGGCTGAGGCAGGAGAATCATTTGAACCTGGAAGGTAGAGGTTGCAGTGGGCTGAGATGGCACCACTGCACTCCAGCCTGGATGACAGAGTGAGACTCTGTCAAAAAAAAAAAAAAAAAAAAAGGAAAAAATAATAAAATAGTATGGAGATTTTGAAAGAAATTAAAAATAGAACTACCAAGTGATCCATCAATCCCTTTTTCTGGGCATATACCCAGAGGATATGAAATTACCACCACATAAGGATATGTGGACTCCCATTTTCATGACAGCCAAGATGTAGAAACAATCTAAGTGTCTGTTAATGGAAGAATGGATAAAGAATAATATTCCATATTCAGTGAAATATTATTTAGTCCTAAAAAATAATGAGACTTGCCATTTGTGAAAACATGGATGAACATGGAGGACATTATGCTAAGTGAAATAAGCTAGACACAGAAATAATATTGCATGATCTCACTTACATGTGAAATCCAAAAGAAAAATTCAAATATACAGAGATAGAGAACAAAGCAGTGGTTACCAGGGACAGAGAGGAAATGGGGAGATGTAGATTAGAGGATACAAAGTAGCAGCTATGTGGGATAAAGTCTAGGAGTCTATTCTACAACATAAGGATATTGTTAACACAATTGTACTTTATTTGGGATTCATGCTAAATGAGTAGAGTTCAATGCTCTTGCCACAAAAACAACTAAAATGTATAATTATGTAAGATGACTGATATATTCATTTCCTTCACTATAGTAACTTTTACTATCTAATATATCTCATAATATCATGTTGTATACCTTAAATATATACAATAAAATTTATTTTAAAAAATTTATTCAATTTTTAAAATGAGAGATCAAAGAAAGATAATTATAGTTATGTGGAAATGATCAATTGATCAATCAAGGTCTAAAGACATCTCCACTCATTTCATTCAATAGCACAACGGTAGTATGTGATAGAAAGCTGTGTTTAATGATGCTTAACATGAGAAAATTATGCTCAATATTTAAAGTATTAGGGAAAATCAAACTGCAACTCCCCACTGTAACATATCTGATAAGGCCCCAAATTTGGTATGAACCTATGCTAACTATACAGAATGGTATATTAAATCAACCCCCATTAACCAAGGCTTTTAATAAATATTCATCCTGTTCCCATTATGTGTACACTAGCTAAAGGAGGAATGATACATGGAGCCTGCCATTAGCAGTTACTAAGGACACAAGTCAATATTATACATAACTATAATAATTCTAGTAGTCACGTAAGTATAAAGTAATATGTCATGGGTGAACTTCAGATAATCTTATGTAAGATCAGAGGATAGAGTAATTTTTGTTTTTCATTTTTTTCCTTTGGCTGTGGTTGAGGTATCCATTGAGTGAAAAAAAAAAAAAAAAAAAAAAAAAAAAAAAGCCGGTTTTAAAAGATGAGAAAGGGTTCATGAAATAATCGACCCCTTGGCAGCCAGATTATTCTACCTACTCATTTTTCTAGCTCTAAGTTCAGACCTAATGAGGAGATTAAAAGACCCTCTGAAAAGTGATGAAGGGCTGTTTATTCCCTAAAGATAAATGCAAACACTGCATAGCCATTACAACAATTTTAAGCAATGATGGAATTCATTTTTCTTTAGCCTTATCATTTTCACACAGACAGGCAGAGCTAATAACTTGTCCTTGAAAATGAACCTTTTGATTTCATTGATAAGAGACCTCAGCCCTGAGCAAAATGGACCATTGTGCGTTACGGAATTGAGAAAGGAATAAGCCATTAACCCTTAATTTTCTGGGGAAAACAACTGTATTAGGGTTCTCCAGATAAACAGAACCAATAGGTTGTGCATAGACAGCGAGAGTGAGAGACAGAGAGAGAGAGAGAAATAGATAGAGGGATGGGGGGGAGAGAGAGAGAGAGAGAGAAAGTGAGAATGAGAGAGAGAGCAGAAAGAGAGAGAAAGAGAGAGAGATGTATTGTAAGAATTGTCTCATGTGATAATAGAGGCTGAGAGGTCTAAAGACTCAGGCCAGCTGATGGAGTAATTCCAGCCTGAGTCCCAAGGCCTGAGAACCAGGGTGGCTGATGGCGTAAGTTTCAGTCTAAAAGTTGGCAGCCTCAAGCTCCAAGAAGAGCCAATGTCTCAGTTTGCATCCTAAGTCAGGGAAAGACCAATGTCTCAGTTCAAGAGAGTCAGGCAGAAGAAGTTCCCTCTTTGTTCTACCCAGGGTTTCAACTGGTTGGACAAGAGGCAACCAGTCAGGGAGAGCAATCTGCTTTGCTCAGCATACTGATTCAAACGTTAGCCTTATCCAAAAGCACGCTAACAGACACACTCACAACAATGCTTGACCAAACATCTGGGCACCCTGTGGCCCATTCAATATGACACATAAAATTAATCATCACAATATTCCTACAGCAACTAGCGTAACTTGAAAGATCTCATCATACATATCTTTTTTACTTTCCTTAACTGTGTTTCAGAGTCTCAGTTGCATTGTGGTCATTACATTTGATAGAAAAACAAAGCCAGAACAGGTATTAGAAGGCCCACCAAATCTGACCAAAGGCCTTTGGAAAAGAGGATGCTCCATCCTGTCTGAGCGTATTCACTGTGCTTGACACTCTTATTTTTGGGCACTGGCTGCTGACCTCTAGGAACTTATATAAAGTGAAATATGAATCATTCTATAGGGGGTAGTTTATCTAAGTTTTCTAACTTTGAATGACAAAATCCTGCTATTGTCGTTTAGTTAGGATCCACTCAAGCTAGAAATATACCTCTAGCAGAGTAATATCTAGATTTTTTTTGACATAGGATTTTAGGATGTTTAGAAAATTAATTGAGAATAAAAGAATTCAATTATGGAATAAGAAATATATCAATGTATATGTGGTAGTGTCTGGTACAAACTTCTTAGGAAATTGTACAGATTCCGGGTCTGGCTAAGTGGTTTCTTATCTAGTTCAGAGATCTGCTGAATCTCAAAGTAGTGCTCTGCACTGTTCTTGCACCACCCTAGTCTGCACTGAAAAGTCATAAAAACTCACAGTCTTCACTGGTGAGCTGCCCGGCAATCACTTTAGGAAGCAACACATTTCCTGGTATTGCTAAACGGGTATGGTTCTCCACTGAACTCTATGATATGCTTTATTTACTATATTAGGAATAATTCTCTCTGTCTCCTTGTGTCTATCTGCATGGTCTGGTTTGACCTGTTGAAGGAAAGTGTTTAGCTTGTTTTGATAAGAAAAAATGCCTTTTTGATTGAGGCCTAAATTGAAAATAGATTATATTTTATGTAACAAAAATAAGAGTCATGTCCTTATAACTCATTCCTACTGAAATGCAGCAGCTTAGGCAGCATAATTTTGGGGTTGATACAACAGAGTCTAGAGCTTGCATTCAAATCCTGGCTCTGCCACCTACTTGCTGTGGGGCCCTGGGCAAATGAATCTCTCTAGGCATCAGTTTCTACTTTGTAAAATGCAAATATTAATAATACAATAATTAAGTGTGTTAATATTTGTAAGACACTTAGAACAATGTCTGTCACCTAGTCTCTTTTAAGGGTTTGAAAATAAAATCCTTTTTAATGTTTTCATGTCTATATTCATGATGCAGGAGGAGGTGAGAATATCTCAAAACTTTCAGAATGCTAAGAATAGATTTTATTGATTCCATTGATAACGATGCCATAAGTAACTAAGATAAACAATTTAAAATCTATCGATTACATGGCATATTAGAAAGAAAACAGAAAAGGTTTTGAGTCATATTTGGCTTATGGTTTAGCCATGCACTTACTGTTAAATATATTACCTTATCTCTCTGAGTCACAGTATCTCTCATCTTTAAAACACAGGATTAAAAATGTTTGCTTAAGAATAAAATAAATTAGCACATATGGAATTAATTAGCACAGTGCGTCATTCACTCTCATCATATGTAATTTTGTAAAAACTACTATTTAAATCAAAAAGAAAAATTTTATCCTTTTTCTACAACAAATATTTCTACAGCATTAAAGTAAATTAATCTTCATTCAGTTATTCCGTTATTTCTGGGTTAGAAGATGTTATTACCTCAGGTTACTAACATTGACGGCCCAAAGCAAAGCAAAGGAAATTTAAGGTAAGACTTTTTTTGCATTGCTATAAGAGTACAACCAGGTCAGAAAGGTAAGGTCAGATGAGAGCGGGAATTAACTTTCATCATCTGAAGGCAGAAAATTCCTCCTGTGATATTTTACCTATGAAGTAGACAAGAGGCGCCATTGTGTGTAAAAATACATACTAGCCACAGATTGAAAAGAATCTAAAATCCTAAAGTTAGAGGAGACTCCAGGCTTCTATCAACATGTTCCCTTTCCAAAACACAGAATTGCATCAACTATAGTCATAGCACTTATTGTCTATACCGCTCATGTATCACTTATACAATAGATTATTTTCCTCTCCAATAATAACAGCCCAGAGTAGACCTCATGTTCTCCTTTCCCTGAGTGTCAGGGTGCTCATAGTCCATTCTTGTGGCCAACACCAACGATTATGTTTATGTCCGATATTAACTCTTATAAGGGGCCTGTTTACTTCTTCCATTTGCATTTGTTCTGATTTCTTATTTCAATTTCGTTCATCTTATGGTCTGTGTAATTGCTTAAGCTCCTCAAGTTCTTTTTATTAAGAGTTGTAAGTAAAATTTAATAAACAATAACATAGTCTCTCCTATTTTTATCCTTGGTCTTTGCCATGCTGTTTTACTTGTTCTTTATTGCATGTTTCACATCTATCAATTTTGGGATACGCTTCTCACCTCCCCTACTAAAATGTGAGCTCCTTAAATGCAACAGCTACCTCTCATACTCTTGTATTTTCTTCAACATTTAGGGGTGGACCTAGAGTAAGTCTCTATTTTTGTTGTTGTTGTCCAATGAATGAGAAAAAATAATAATATCATGATTTTAAATATGTGCCAATCCCAATATTAAGATTAAAAAGTTATCTCATAAATTCACTTCATCTTTCATGGCAGTCAATTCTGCTGCCAAGAAGTTTGTTTATACATTCAGTGATTAGTGATGGGCCCTACTTCCAGACACTGTTATAACATTTGGGAAATATGAGTGAGCAAAATAAAGATCCTCACCCTAGAGGTTCTTATATTCTAGCGGGGAAAATAAACTATACTCAATAAAATAATAACTAACTAAATTGTATAGTAAGTTAAAAGGCATAAGTGCTCTGAGAAAGAGAAAATGTGCAGCAATAGAGGAGGAAGGGATCACAAGCACTGGAGAGGTGGGGAAGGGTTTGCAAGATTGAAAAAAGTGGCCAAGGTAAGTCTCCCTGAAAAGAGTTGAGTAAATACAAGAAGGAAGTGAGTCACCCAGTATGTGGAGGAAGAACATCCAGGCAGAGCTGGAACTTGAGGAGAGGCCTGGCATATTTAAGGGACAGCATTAAGCAAGTGAGCAGAGTTGAGGCAGGGGATTTGCCAGGCAGATGACCTAGGGTTTTGTGCGCTATTGCGTGGACTTCGGCTTTTTCTCTAAGTGGAATGGTGAATCACTGAGGGCTTTGAGCAGCAGTGTTATGTTAGCTGACTCATGTTTTATAACTCAGAGAGCTGAAGAGACACTGTCAGCTGAAGAAAGGATACAGGAGAGAGAAGATGGTGGCTTTGACCAGGGTGATCACAGAGTAGATGGCACAAAATCTCCAAAATCTGGATTTATTTCGGAGGTGAAGCCAATAACTATTCCTGATGATTGCATGTGGAATAGAATAGAAAGAGATGAGCCAAAAATAGGTCTTTGGCCTGAGCAATTGGAAGGAATGTCTGCTCCAAGCTAGGATGAGAAGGCTTCAGATAGAGTGGAAATTAAAGTGTCGACATGTTGGGTTTAAAATGTCTATGACTTGCTAAGTAAGTATCTAGATTTACAAATCCAGAGCTTAGGAAAAGGTCTGGGATGGAAGTATAAGTTGAGGAATCAGTGACATTGGTGCATTTAAACACTGAAATTGAATGAAATCTCCAAATAAATGAGGGTCATTAGAGATGAGGACCAAGGACTAAACCGTAGGGGACACTCCAAGATTACAATTTAGAAAGAAAAACAGGGAGGGGACAGATGTGGTGGCTCATGCCTATAATCCCAGCTCTTTGAGAGGCTGAGGTGGGAAGATCGCTTGAGGCCAGGAGTTCGAGACCAGCCTCAGAAACATAGCAAGGTCCACCTCTCCAAAAAAAAAAAAAAAAAAAAAAAAAGAAAATTAGCTGGGTGTGGTGGTGCACACCTGTGGCCCTATCTTCTCAGGAGGCAGAAGCAGGAGGATCACTTGAGCCCAGTAAGTGAAGGCTGCAGGGAACTGTGACTGCCCCACTGCAATTCAGCCTGGAAGACAGAGCAAGATCCTGTTCTCAATATAAAAAGAAAAATTAAAAAGATTTTAAAAAAAGAAATAAGAGGAGGAACCAACCAAGGAGACGAAAAAGAAAAAAAAATCAATAGAGTCTGCTCTATTCTATTGGTAGCCACATAAAGAAAATGTGATAAGTAGAAGAGAAAGATTTTTGTCAAAGGCTGAAAAGTTATTTTTTTTAAATGGGACATGAATAATCTATCAAATTACAATTAGAGACCAGTTCCAAAGTGCTGGGATTACAGGTGTGAGCCACCATGCCCTGCCCAAGATTTCTTTTAACTAAAAAAAAAAAATTGGGGAGGGAAACTCACAGAAGAAAGAAGGATAGCATCGTAGTAATTTCAGGGATTTTGTGTACCAATAGATAGTCCCTTCAGAGCTTCACTCTGAGGATAACTCAAAATCACTACACACTCAAATTCTTAGGAGAGAACTTTGGTCATATAGTGACTCTGAGGTTGGATTAAAAAGGGGCATCTCATATGACCACATGAAGTGGGGAAGGGGTGATTTTCCATAGGAAGAGTTAGGCTTCCCAAAAAAAGGGAAAATAAAAGGTTTAAACAAACAGATATTTCCCTTATGAACCAGTGCCAAAGTCTTCCAAGCCCAGTTTAAAATTCCTGAGGCTTCATTTCTGCTCCCAGTAGGAAGTGGCCTTTTAAATACTTGCCAGGGAGACTGCTTTAATCTGAATGTTCAGAGAAGAAGAGTTCAAGATTCAGTTAAAAGTACAAGGATTTTATTAGGGGAAAATGCCTGCGAGGGGACAAGGAAAGTCCAGAAGAGCTACCAGACTGAAATGCACATCTGACATGGTGATAGGGAGAGAGAACAGGGATGCTGAGCAGAAGCATCTAGGCTGCCATGCATTCTAGGGGAGGTTCAGGAAGACCATCAGAGAATCCTCCAGTCCGCATTCCTCCCAGGACAAGCCAGCCTTAATATTCCTGGCAGGTCCACTCATTGGCTGGGAGCAGCCTTAGAGAGACATGGCACCAGCACGAACAGAGAGATGGGTTTCAGAGGACACGTGGGTAACTTTGGTCACTTATGCTTTCTATAGTTGGAGTTCTGTGTGGAGTGTTATTATGGCAATCACAGGTGCCTTGGGACATTGATAGGTCTTCTGTCTTTAAAACTCTCAATGATTTATTAAGTAATTGGTCTACAGTGAGGTCCAAATATGTACCATTGTCAGATGCTGATGGGGTAAATTTGGACACACATTATTATAACAGACTTGACTCTGAGGGTCTCTGTCTCATCAGCTTGCTCCAAGTTCTGACCTGAAGTTTCCAGGCTGGACTTAAATCCTGGAACCGCATAGCCACAAATTCAATAATCCTGACAATCACCAAAAGTCAGGGTCCAAGAACAAACATATGTCATCTAAGAGTACCATATTCTACTCCAGTTTCTCCAGTTTCTCTATTTCTTGACTAGAGCAAAGAAGCATCTGAAAACACAGAAGTGGCTGAAGTTCATATATTTTTACTCTTAGGATTTTTGAGAAAATTAGACAAACTGACCTTGGTTGGGAGGTTCAACTCTCTAGGGGAATAATCATAATATAAAAATAGAACATTATTATTATATATAATATACACATATTAATATCACATTCCCTTCTAAGCAGTTTAAATTTATTTTTACTCATATAATTTTCACAATACTGTGATGCAGAACTATTATAATCTCCATGTATATATGTGGAAACTCAGGCACATAGAGGTTAAGCAACTTGCCCAAGATTCCACAGGGTAAGTGCTAGAGTCAGATTTGTACCCAGGTATCCTGTCTTCAGAAACATGCTCTTAGCCACTCTGCTATAGCTCTCCTATACTTCCTCTGGCAATGCCATTTTGTTAGTAATGTAGGATAATACAGTCTCAACAAAAGCTATGTAGATCATCAGCTCTGAGCATGTCATGGATTCCACATCTTATTCACAGAAAGAATAACATTAGGCTCACATTTTATGGATTCAGCCAAGTACCATAATTTCAGCAATATAATCATGCTAAAAAACAGAGCTTCTCAAACTGTAGGTTCATTCCCAATATTGGAACATGACCAGTAATTGTGTGTGTGTGTGCTGGATTCAGAAATAATTTCTTAACTGAAGGTTGCAGTTCAAAGAAAAACAAAACAAAATTTTAAAGTCTTTGTTCAAGCAGCCACCAAATCTTTCCACCATGAAGTTTTAATATTTTGGCCTATCCATGGGTCATTAGAATAACCATTGGCACTGGGCAATCAACATGTTTTAAGCAGGGAAGCTGGGAGTTTGTTCTGACCCAGACAGATTACACTCAGTCCTAAGGCTGCCATTTAGCCTGTCTACAAGAAGGTAATAAGGTAGGACAATTAACCC
The DNA here is from genome assembly GCF_028878055.3 of Symphalangus syndactylus. Lineage (NCBI taxonomy): Eukaryota > Metazoa > Chordata > Mammalia > Primates > Hylobatidae > Symphalangus > Symphalangus syndactylus. The sequence continues at coordinate 37,881,235 of NC_072432.2, forward strand.
TTGGGAAATCCTAAAAGGATTAACATCATTGGCTATTTAATCAGCCTCCTTCTTCTCCACCAAGACAACTGAAAGAGCATTCATCCTCACTAAACTACTTGACACTGGAAAAGGCAGCTGAAAGTACCAAGGTTTCAGCTAGTTCCCACTCTTTCATTTAATATTCCTTTTTCTGCCTGCTTAGTGCACTAGCCTGACATTTTTCTTTGTTCTTATGGGCATATATCTAGCTTCCACCCACAGATCTCTTGCATGGCAAGAACGGTACAGACTCTGAACATTATTCTTCACCCACAGATGTCAAAAATGCATGAGCATGCAGTGCGTGCTGGGATGTGGGTGGTGAAGAAGGAATGAGCCAAGGCAGTCATAGAAATACCAATTTCTTTGGTGCAATTATACATGGCCTCAATATGCCCAAGGCACCATAATCATAAAAAGTGCCTCTTAGTGTCAGCTACATTTGACTGCACACCCCCTGTGGCCAGAGCTCCATGTTGGGTGTGTGGACAAGTATGGCCCTCACACTCTAGGAACTTGCAATTCAGTGAAGAGACAAGGCAAACAGGCATGATTTAAATAGAGCACTTCATACTGCACGAGAAAGAGAATAAATTTTCAAAAAATTTTCTAAGTACAAATTGTACTTTATTCCAAATTCACAAGAATAAATGTTTTCAACTTATACAGTACTTAATTATTTATATTTCCTTTAAACTTATTGACAGCTATGGATTTTGAATAGTAGATTTTTACTTATAATTTTTGCTTCAGTCCTTCTGATTGAAGATGGCAAATGTTAACTAAACAAACAAATAACGATAACAATAAATTTTTAATTTATATTTTCCTTGGAAGAAAAAAAAGCATGGATGCTAGTGAAAAAAACAGTCAAGCAGCAGTTACTCTAGAAAAGGCACATAATAAAACAAGCTGCTAAACTTTAGGGACGAAAATGAAGGAGTCTTCTTTGATTTTTCCTCAATTCTTCTAACCAAAGCTTCAACTGCAATTTTTTTCTCTTAATCACTGATAAATACTATAAAATCGGAAGTCCTGTGCAGTTATGATCATTTTAACTATGTGTGATAGAAAAAAATCACTATCACCCAAAGTTATAATATCTGAAATTTGAAAAATGCTTTTGCATAGATTTACATCCCACAAGAATCTTATGCAGTAGGTTATACAGGCTGTAACTTACTACGTTGAAAAACTTACTGAAGTTTTCTTGGAGAGTTCCTGAAGATGTAAAACTGATACTCAGGCTTTGTGATTCTCAATTTAATTATTTTTCCAGGAGGAATGGATGAACTTACGGTTTAGTGTTATGATTGCATTTATCCTACTATTTGACAATAAATAATTTTCACAGATCTTCAGAAAAGCAAACTGAATCTGCAAAGAAATCCCGTATGAAGACTTAATACCACAGCCTGATTCTGCATTTGTAATTTTCATACAGGTAACATTCTACAACCAGATGCATCACCTTCTAAAACTGGTACATTATCCTCAACACCAGTTACAATTCCAGAAAACACCTCACAGTCTCAAGGTATGATATCTGTGTGCCTGAGTGGAAATCTGCTCTACCTGACCCTTTCTTCACCAAGGAAACTCTAACAATCTTGACTCACAAAACAGAGCTCCTTCAGAATGAGACTGTATCTTTTGCACTTGCAGCATCATACCTACAAATTATGGCTGTTTCCTTAAATGAGGGTGGAGGGAGGACTGCAAGGATTGGCACACATTAACCAAAAGTGACTTGTTTTTTTCTTTCTTAAAGTAATAGGCACTGAGGGTGGAAAAAATGCAAGCACTTCAGCAACCAGCCGGTCTTATTCCAGTGAGTAACAGCAATATCTTCTTCACTCATGGCAGTAGATATGCAGAACGTTTGAATGTGACCAGTAAAGGAGAGGAATAAGATTACGGGCAGCCTTTTCTCAACTTTACTGATCCTGCAGTCCCATTACAATCCTATCTAACTGCTGCCTGCTCTGAAAATTTCCCACAAGTGAGTCTTAATGACAAAAAGAAAAAAAAAAAGGAAAAAAAAAAGAAAGAAAAAAAGAAAGAAAAAGAAAAGAGAAGAGAAAAAAAAGCACAGTTTGGCATTTTCTTAGCTTAGTGTTTAGCAATTACCATCAAGGGCCAAGGATGACTCGATGGGACTAGTTTCAGATAAGCCAAAATGCACAGGTAGACGTCCCCATAAAAGTGAATTATTTCCAAATTATCAGGTTGTATACCTTGAACATATTTCATTTTTGTCAAGTAAATAATTAAAATAATAAATTATATCAAAAAATGAATTATTTGCCTTCATAGAACACTAAAAATGGCCTTTAAGAAATGTTCCATTTTAACTAAAACCTATATATGTCATATAACATTTATGTGTGTGCTAAGACTGAATACAGAATATTAATTTCCTTAGTAATTAAGAACACAAAGACTATATTCAAAACTGTTATTATAAAAGGCTCTATTAAGTTTAGTTAAACACATTCCATTAAATAAGTCATCGTAGAAATTACTGACCTGCTGATTCATGGCATCTTCATTTTGGGATGCAATAATGATTTCACCTAAGGTCTATTATGAAATCAGCAGACCTTACTTAAAACAAATATTTAACTCTGACAATGGGAGTGTAAACCATCCTACAGATGAATTGGAGAATAACTCTCACCCCTGATAAATATATAAGGAGTACATATGCAAACAAATATGCCAAACTAATAGTCATCTTAATTTCCTTTAGTTGTGTGTTTATGACAGCTCTCTCGCTTTTATCACGTACTTTTAACCTTGGAAATAACCATCAGAAAAGAAGGAAGGAAGGAAGGAAGGAAGGAAGGAAGGAAGGAAGGAAGGAAGGCAGGCAGGCAGGCAGGCAGGCAGGCAGGCAGGCAGGCAATACTCTTCCTCTTAATACAAATATGAAAAACTCACCCTAAGTTACTGCAGCAACATCCCTCCCCCAAACAGACACACATACACATATCTCTCTTGAATCATGTTCATTTTCAAGAATCATCTTCACTGTGATATCTACTTACATTATTTTATGCCTTTTCTAGTTTTAAGATATTATTATAGAAAGAAATTTGTGAGTGTTTTAGAAAGCCAGCATTAGGACTAAAGCAATCCCAGTTGGGTTATATATATTTTGGTAACTTCATTATAAAGTACTAAAAAATGTAATCAGTGAATGTGGATTTAATTATAATCTAGAGTACATCTTCTGCTTCTCTAGTCTCCCATCTCCCCACTTCTTCAGTCTCCAGGAAGATGGGGGCACTCTCTCTCAAGGTTGGAATTTTGTTTCAGAAAGGTTACAAGACTGACATCAAGTGGTTATGTCAAAGATGACAACTAGAGCAAACTCCACGAATCAGAGGAACCTTTGCCTAAAATATAATGTTTTTAATAGAATGATATTCAAAGAAGAAAGGAAGTACTCATGCTTTCATGCTTTTGCTCACTTACCAAACTATCGCTGTGAAATTCAGTAGCCACTCTAATTGACAATGTCTCCAATTCTTTTTAGATATTATTTTGCCGGTGGTTATTGCTTTGATTGTAGTAACACTTTCAGTATTTGTTCTGGTGAGTTTGTACCGAATGTGCTGGAAGGCAGATCCGGGTAGGTAACAGTGTTTTGTTTTGTTTTGTTTTCCTGAAAGAATAATGAATATATGCTCAGTTTAAACTTGATTTTAAATTCTTAAAGGGAGAGAAGAGTTATAGAAGGAAATGCAATGTCGTATTTCCTGATCACAGAAACAAAGGACGAAGGGCACAGACACCCACTGAATGCCAGTGAATTGCAGAATGGGAATTAAATACTGTTAGTATATATTATCAAATACGGGAAAATTCTTTTTAATAAAAGAGCCCACGTTTTGTGGGTGATCAGGGGAATATGGTAGTAAAGAGGGCATAAAAATGACATACCTTGTCTATGGCAAAGATTAACTCCATTTCTATGTAACAGAAAATAAAGAGAGGGATTGCTAAGAAGTCAGCTCAGGGGCCCATAATGTCAAAAAATGTTCTGTGACTAATTTCCCTCCTGGGAGACACACCCAACGAAAGTATCTTCCATGACCATGTTATATTTTTTATCCTTTTTAAAATAAACTTTCTATTTTAGAGTAGACTTAGAGTTACAAGGAAGTCGAAAAGATAGTACAGGGAGTCACCACACATAGTTACCCTCATTCCCTTATTAAGATCTGATGGTATGTTTGTCACAATTAGTGAACTAATACTGATAAATTATTGTTAACTAAATTCTGATTTCTTTTAGTCTTTACTCAGTCTTTTTTCTGTTCCAGGAAATTTGCCTCTTCTTTACTCAACCTTCACCTAAATACTCCTTCAACTCCCATGGCTCAGCTGTCATGTTACCTTAATTCCAAACTATCTTTCCACTTCACAGCCCAGCCCTGGTCGTATAATGCAGTAGCATGTATCCATGCCCTCATCCATACTATTCCTTCTGGAATATCCAGCCCACCTCTTACCTTTCATAACACACCTAATCTCCAACTTACCCATTAGGACTCAACTCAAACGCTAATTTACTGTATCTTTTTATAACACACCACTTCTTCAAGTGGAATGAATTCTGCCTTTAATTGTAATACTGCAGATTTGGATTATATCATTTATCATACCACAGTACAGTTACGTATTTCTCCACGTGCCTACCTCTCTTGAAAGTCAGGCAACCCTTCCAAGTCACAAATCACATATTGTTCACATTGCATGGTACAGAATATATAGCAGGCCCTTACTATATGCTTATTGAGTTACATTTTTAAATGTACAGTAAATAGAATTCTCCTTCCCCACTTTAATTCTAAATATGTCACAAAAAAAATCTACCTGAGTCTCATAAACTGTTAAATGGTAAAAAGCAATTATTTTTATAAGGAATATAAGCTGCATTATGCTTTGTTTACCTCATGGACAATATGCCCCTCAGGACACTAATGAATGCTATCCCTAAAGCCACCTGCTGACCATGCATTGCATGGACAGTTGTAGTATGATCGCGGCAGTACCAAGAGAAGCTAGGAGACCAAAACAACAGAGTTCATTTTAGCTCTTGGTGAAAAGTAAAAAGAAATCAATGCCTTTTCCTTTGGGAATCAGTGAATAAACTTCTTAATGTCTGAAACATGTCTCCTTGTTCAGTTTTCAGAGGTGAAACAGCATTTTTATAAGTCTGTTTAATTTCTCTAAGTTTCTGAACTACCTAACAATCCTATCTTTTACTGGAAATCGGCTATCCAAATTGAAGCCTGTGAGTGTTGAGTATACAGGATAGGTAAAAATTAACGTGCTAAATTTATTTGTAAAAATATGCTATACTAAAAATTACTTTACATAGGAAGATTTAAGAATACATTATTTGAAAAGTTAACATTTTCTATTAAAGAGGCTTCTACAGATGTGTAAAATTCCTACCACTATGGATAGCTGTTCTGGAGACATGAGTATTTTAACGTCACGTTTGGCAATTGTACAATTAGCCAAATCTTTTTGGTTATTGTTAACTTTTTGAGACACAATTTACAGCACTGTTATCATTAAATTAGCACCATTAAATATCTGCAGTTAATCACTCTTCAAGTATGTGGGAGAGACTTTATCTAGTTTGGGAAATGAGGAACCCATTCTGCTCTGCGGAAGACAACATGAATCAGAGATTTCAATAAGAAATGAAGCTTATCTGGACAAGGTTGACAGTGGACTGAGCTTTAACCAAATAAGAATGGTATATATGCAGAAAATAGTCTGTTGGCTTGCGTCTATCTGCTAATGAGACTATCGCTATAGTTTCCTAGGGAAAAAACATTTAAACAGGCATGTAAAAATCTCAATACATTTTGCTGGAGAGAATGCGGAGAAAAGGGAAACCTTACACTGTGGGTGGAAATGTAAATTAGTACAACCGCTATGGAGAACAGCTTGGAGGTTCCTCAAAAAAACTAAAAATACTGCTACTGTATGATCCAGCAATCCCACTGCTGGGTATATACGCTTAACACAGGAAATCAGTATATCAAAGAAATACCTGCATTCCCACATTTGTTTCAGCACTGTTCACAATAGCCAAGATTTGGAAGCAACCTAAGTGTCCATCAACAGATGAATAGATAATGAAAATGTGGTGCTTATACACAGTGATGTCCATTCAGTCATGAAAAAGAATGAGATCCTGTCATTTGCAACAACATGGATGGAACTAGAAGTCATTATTTTAAGTGAAATAAGTCAGGCACAGAAAGACAAACTTCCCATGTTTTTATTTCTGGAAGCTAAAAAGTCACAACAATTGAACTCATGGAGCTAGAGAATAGAAGGATGGCTACCAGAAGCTGGGAAGGGAAATGGAGATGTTTAATGGGTACAAAAATACATGAAGTATGGATAAAACCTAGTATTTGACAGCACAACAGGGCAACTATAGTTAATAATAAATGATACATTTTGAAATAACTCAGTGAATATAGTTGGACTGTTTGTAACACAAAGGATACTTGAGGGGATGGATACACCACTGCCATGATGTGATTGTTGTGCATTGCATGCCTATATCAAAATCTCTCTTATACCCCATAAATATCTATACCTACTATGTACCCACAAAAATTATAAATTAAAAAAAATCAACTCATTTTAAAACAGGGCTATTAGCATCACAGGTGATATTGTTTATGGCACATAGGAATCAAAAAATACTGTTAAAACCTTACTGATTGGGCAAAGATAGGTTAAGTCTAATTGGTGAGCAGCATATGGCGCCATGGGTTAAATCCTAGGGATTAAGAGTTATGATGGGATATCTTAACCAAGATGACAGAAATAGAAGCCGCCAAAATATTAGTGGAAGTTAAGGTCTTTATAAAACAAGGATAGTCAAAGCCAGGAGAATTATATTCAAAGGGCATATTCAATGACAAGATTTAGATTAGATATGAAAGGGAATCTAAGAAACAGAAGCTGAGTAGCAATGGAATAAAACCAGAGCAAAGGAGCACAACAAGGGGAACCTTATTCAATCACATTAAACAGTTGGCCTGATTGGCCATAGATTAATACAAGATGTGATCACCAACATTCACTCCAGAGAGGCCATATCTTTGTGCAGAATGAATCATTCTGAGAGCTCACTCTAAACCCCAGGTGTTTTCTACCAGACAGTTGTGAAGCAGCCTGGCAAAGAGAACAAAAGATTAGTTGCAGCTAGTAGCCTCTGTGACATTTTACAGGGCTCTTTTGAGAGGCTGAATCACTGGGTTTAAGATATAATTAGATATAGTATCTACGTTGTAGCTCACCACAAACACAGTGATTTGTGTCCCAGAAAAGAACAATGTATAAAGGAAGGTCAAAACTTCAATTCTCTGGCATAAAACCTGTAATACTTTTAATAGAATTTTTTCACAGATACTGAAATAAACAGACACTTTCTGTTGTCCATGGGATATGCAATAATGAACAGTAATTTCGCATAGTGATATAAAACTACAAGATCAAGATTAGTCCAGAACTAAGTTTAGTAGAGTTGACCTAATTAGGACTATCCCATGAGTGCCAGGATAAGTATTAACCATACCTGAGGAAATGGCTTGGCAAGGGGAAAATTAAAATATTTTAAAATGGCTTAGAAACATCTCTGCATAGAAAAGAGTGGGCGGCAGGTGAGGGGGTTAGAGGGGCTCGCTCAGATTTTTGGTAGCCAACTTCTTTGCAACTCTAATAACAACTCCTTCTTCTCCTAGGCACACCAGAAAATGGAAATGATCAGTAAGTAAGCCCATATCATCTTTTGTTTAGACCCTACCATTTACATAGTGAAAATTATTGTTACTCTATTTACACTTTTTTGGATTATTTTCTAAAGGGTAGAAAATCTACATATTGGCTTTGACTATTTGTCAGAGCTCTCTCATTTAACAGAGAAATTCCAAATGTAAGATCATGTTTAATCTTAGAATGGTAAAATGGGAAATAAAAAGATGAAATGGAAAAGTAGAAGAATGAATATAATTATGAGGGAAAATATCATAGAAAAAATACCTAGAATTTTTAAATAGTTTCCCAGTGAAATTTTTAATATGTTTATCACAGGGAAAATTGTGGTTCTACCTTGAGCCAGTTCTCAGTGCCTTTAAGGTAGATGGCTGTTTTACTTTGACTTGATTAAAATAAAGCAGATTTTAGCAATCCAGGCAACAGTAACAACCAAGGCGCTGCAAAGAGACATGATGAATTGTTTTTCATGTCAAAACAAACCCTGTTTTCCTTGTTGACAGGAATTTGTGGTCTACCTTTATATAAGTGTTTTTATGTTTCATAAGGTTGTAAACTTTAGAAATAATGCTACATTACTATTCATATGTCTTAGAGACTCCTGAGATGTCCAAAGAAAATAATTAGAGTTTGAAACTCTTTTGGATAGATGAGAACTCTTGATTAAAATAGGTAGTTCAGATACTGTACTACAGTATCTCAGGACTTCATGCAAAGGAATATCTCCAGAATTCAGCATAAGCCCAAAAGGCTTGTAAACATTTCTATGTCTTCCTCCCCATAATTCAGAATTGGAGACATATGCAATATGGACCTTGTACCAAGTGTTTCACACAACTCAAACTAATTTTTAATTTATCTGACAATCACCTCTATAAGACAGTAGCAGGGGTTTATTGGCTTGATTCCAGAAAAAGTAAAAATTGCTAAAAAGTATTTGTGTATTTATATGTGAAAAGACAAAGTTCTTGCCATGGAAAGATATATATATATATGCATATGTATCTTCGTCATTCTGTTTCTGTCACAATACTTTCACAAACATACAATGCTGATTACTGTGGTGTTAATTTAATGTTTTTTGTTTCAAATAGACCTCAGTCTGATAAAGAGAGCGTGAAGCTTCTTACCGTTAAGACAATTTCTCATGAGTCTGGTAAGTTTCCAGACAAGTTGATTAGATGAAAATTAGTTATTTTAGAATCTAACCATAACCTTGGATTTTGTTCACGTGAAACATAAACAAAAGGCCTAACTTCTTTAGAAATAGCCAATTACTGTCAATAAATGTAAAATTCTCCCATGAAGGAAAGAAAAATCTTACCAATTTGATAAGATTATTGGACTATGTGGCCTTTAGAGGTTGCTTTCTATAGATGTGTGGATGTGTAGATGGCTGGAGGCATTTCCTATTCTGCGGGAGTGGCAGAAAGATCACAAAATTTGTTAACAAGTTTTTAAATTATTGCTGTTGTTTTGTTTCATTTTGGTGCTGGCTATGTAGTCACATATGATCAAAAAGGCAAAAAAACTGGTCATCAGTTAAAATGTAAATAATGTTTTATATCATTTATATACATTTAATTGAGCCTCTCCATAAAGGTAAAATATAATATTCTATTGATATAATGTGAATTTTTCCAGTTTCTTAGGTATATTCATTTGATTGGAATTGTAAAAGTCTTTCAAAATATAGGTATGACTTGTGTCAAGAACAATGAAAAAATGTGATGCTAGATAGCTTTTCAAAATTAAAATCATGGATTTTTCTTTGTTTTGAGTAGATCAGACATTTAAACCATTGACATCACAAAACAGATCAATTAAAAGCAATTATTAGTTTTATAAAATAATCTGGCCAGGAGCTGTGGCTCATGCCTGTAATCCCAGCACTTTGGGAGGCTGAGGCGGGCAGATCACCTGAGGTCAGGAGTTCAAGACCAGCCTGGCCAACATGGTGAAACTCTGTCATTACTAAAAAATACAAAAATTAGCTGGGCATGGTGGTGCATGCCTGTAATCCCAGCTACCCTGGAGGCTGAGGCAGGAGAAATGCTGGAACCCCGGGGGTGTAAGCTGCAAAATCATGCCATAGCACTCCAGCCCGGGTGACAGAGGAGTGAGACTTCATTAAATAAATAAATAAATAAAAATATAAAAAACCATGTGGGTCTAATTTAAACATCATGTTACATTAACACATTTACAATATCCAATTCCCCAATTGAATAAGCTATATTATAAATATTTCTGGTGGCTCAAAATAATTTTGTAAAACAGAAAACTATAAATATTGTCCCAAATCAAGAGCAAGATACTAAAGGCTGAAAGTGTTCTCAATTTCCTGTATAAATTCAAACTAGAACAAACGGCAAGAGGCAAACAGAAGAGTTGAAGAGCAAGAACAGCTGAAGCCTGCACAGGAATGCTGAAATCCCTCACATGAGCCATCTTATTTTAGGAGAGATCTCCTTTGCTCTTGCAGCTCTTCCACTCTTTAATATACATATTTCCTTTATTCCCATACTATACTTTCTCTCAGGAGGAACCATCTGAAGGGGGCAAAGAAGCAAAATGTACTCATAGAGTGGTTAGAAGCCACTCACAGTTTTCTCCTGGCTGTTCACCAGCCTTTACTAAGTAGCCAGGCCTATTCTACCAGGTCAGGGAAAAGGGCAAAAAAAAAAAAAAAAAAAAGTGCTCAAGCAGGCTAAACGTGAACCAGTCCTGAGTAAGCACATGAGAGATCATAAGCGTGACTACGTGATTTATCAAGAAAAGACCTCAGAATCTGCCTGTGGCTTGCAAGCAGGCATCACACATACTCCAAACACTCTGCAGTCATGTTGGCTCTCCAAGTGGTGAGTTAGGGTGCCAAACATACCTGGAAGTGCTCTGTGTAGAAGCTCCTGGCTCTCCTTGTGAGGAGGGCACTGGGATCAGTTTTCTACCACCCATTTCTGCCAAAGAAATGGGACAACTGACACTAGAATCATGACTTCCAGCAGGGGGAAAACCTCAGAGAACCTTGTGTTTCTTGGTTGCAAATGTAATAGCAGACTCTAAGGCCTGGGGAAAATTCTATGTAGGCTCTCTCCCACTCTTGTGGTGACCATAGCAGTAAGTGAAATAGACAGTGGCAGACTAGTTAAATAGACCCTTAGCCCACCTAACTTCCTTTTCTTCAAAAATAACTTGTCAGGTCACAAGTCTAAGAGGGAGATACTATCATGGAAATAGTAAGATATATTCTCAGGTACTTTTATTTCTGCCAACTTCAATTTAGAAATTATATTGCTTTTAGCAAAATAACCATTCAAAGGGCAACCCAGATGATTACCATGGAAAATATCTGGTGATAGGGCAACACTGAAATTGATGATTCAGAGTAGACTTCAGTAGCCCAGAATTTATCATCTAAAATATAATGCTATCCAAATGCTCCTTGTGCTATCACAATTTTTATTAAAGTCTATCATTAACAGAACTTGGTGGCTCCCCAAACACTAGCAAACAAATTTCTTCCCACTGCATTTCAAAATGTATTCAAATATCTTTTCTTTATAACACTATGCTCACTCCACTCAAGAGAAGTTACATTACTAAAATTATTTTTACTTCAGTAACTTCTCTTGCCTAATACTGACATCTTTCCTAAAAAATAAGTAGAAAAAAAAAACTTAAATGGTTAGGTTTGATGTAAGTTCACAAGCTTAACTCAATGTTTCTACTGCTGCCTATATAAAATTTTTAGAAATTTTTAAAATACAGAAAACAATTGATAGAACAAATATCTGACCACCAGCTACTCAGAATTGATGACTGTTACAATTTACTTTATTTGTTTCAAGACCTAAGAAATACAATGTTAATTAATGAGCATAGATGGGTAACACAATGAAATTTGAGCTTCAGTGATCATAAAAATTATTTGAATCTGTCATTACTTCAGTATAGAAACCCTGGACTTTTTACTATGATACAGGCCAATAAACAATGTTTCCAAGGAAACAGCCCTCTGCAGCCACCCACTTTTAGGGAAAATGCCAGTGGATGCCAAATCTTCTGGTTTTCTAGAAACCTCAATGAGCCAGAGTTAAAGTTCTGGTCATTTTCTCCTGGGAAGAGAGTTCTTTGACCCCAAATCCCTCTTTTTCAATTAGGTCATGGAGTAAGTAATATGGTTGATGTTCATCCATCCATACTCCCTGCTTCCTTTAAATATATTCTTCATTGAATAAGATCTTCTGCTGAAATTGTAACTCATACATGTTTAAATTTGGAACTCTCTTAAATGTAAAAGAGAAAACTTACTAGGGTATAACAAGAAGATGCTTTCAGGAAAAAAATGAGCATCAAATGTTGCAGATCAAGGAGTCCTTTATAAGAACATATAAGCTACTTATCAGCTTTAGTAAGTGATCTTGTCAGGTTAAACATCATCATGATTGACTAAAAAATGTATGTGCGACATATGTTTTAAAGGTGATTCGTATTTATGTCATCTCAGACATTTAATACACATTATCTCACTTTTAATATGTCAGGTCATATAAATTATAAAGAAAAACCTTGAAATTAGAAATATATGACTCTGTGGAAGAAGAAAAACATTGTATCACTAAACTTAGCTTCAAGGCATCGGTTGATTTTGAACCATTTAGAGTAAGAAAAATCAGATCTGAATTCATTAGAATATTCCTCTGCTTAGAAGACTCTGATAAGTAATAATCTAAGATTAAGTTCAAACACCTTAGGATGTCTGCAACACCTTCCATGATGTGCCTGCCTTCTCTAGCTCAGTTTTGAAAGCACTTGATATATAATAATAATGCATATTTCTCAGACTTCATTCATTCCCTTCCGTGTCCCCTGTCTCTCTCTGAACCCAGCTTTCTAGAAGGAGGAGAGAGTCTCTTGCTCTCCTTTGTCACGTACAATTCCCCCTCTAATGGTAATTACATATGATTAATATGTCATTAGCAAACTAACTAATTAGTATGCTATGGCAATTACTCATTAAGTGCATAGTCATCTTTGTTTGCTTATTTATTTTTACAAATAAAAGTTCATTAACAACAAAAAATGAACCACAGAGTAAAAATGAACAAAACATTCACAGATTTATGAAGCCATATGTAGAATCCTCTTCTGTCCTCAGCCCTTCAATATTTGTCTCATTCTCTGCATTTCCACCAAAGTTTCCTTGACTGTTTCAACTGCAAATGGTCTTTCCCTCATCTTAACATGTTGTTAATTTGGCAAATTAACATATATTACTGCCTTATAATATTTCCTCATGGCTGAAACTACCATTTTAATATTTGACCAGAGGATGCATAATGAAAAATAGAAAAAATCAGAGAATAAAAAAGAATTTAAAACTACCCATGAAACAACCTTCATGCAACCACTACTGGCATTTGATATATTTCCCTCTGGATGTTTTTTTTTTTCACTAGATATGTGTGTGGGTTGTTTTCTTTTACTATAAATATCATTATTCTTGTTACTGATATCATATTGTTATTAAATTTTTCTCAAAATTTCTAGTCTGTGAATTAGACAGACCTTGAGGAAGAATATTAAGAATTGTAAAGATTTTCAATGACTTGCTTTGCGTGACTTCTGGCAGATGCTAGGGGATGAATCAATATTTATTTTATTTACTTCTCATTCCAGTACTTCATAGCTGTGGGTTCCAAGCAGGTGCTGTGTCTTTTGCAAAACGAACAATAGTTAGCAAAAGATTGCCTTGGAGCAGGCGCTGAGGGTGCTGCAGAACTATGCCCAACATTTCTCAGAGTATAGAAGCAAAGGAGATCTTGAAGAGGAGTCTTGAATTTGTTCTCCTCAGAGCTCTCTGGCACTATTTATTATTGCTGTGATGGTACAAGTAACAGGTGACATCCTCAGAGTCCCCAGAGGACAGATTTCCTAACAACTGGCAGATAAAAGCTGGAGCAAAATGATGAGAATTATTCTAAAAGCTGGAGATTTTGACCTATATTGCTTTTATATTGTGAGACTGATGTTGATACTCGATTCTACCTGAAGGACACAAGTAATGTGAAATATATTGGTCATGAATCCAGTGGCATGTGAAGAATACTTGGGGCCTCTTAGCTTGCCACCATCCTAGGTTAATATTTCTCTGTATATTGGATGGTGGAATAGCACTGGGATTTTGAGTAATGGCACCTGCGCTGCTCTGTGTATCACCCAAGTGTTCATATTGGCCTATAAATTCATTTTCACAAAACCCTCACTGAATTATTTAAACAGAAGGACCCTAGAATGTCTTCCTGATAAAATGGCACTTTAAATACATGACATGGGCTTGCTTAGGCAGAGCCAGCTCATGTAACAAGCAAAAATCAATACTCATTCCCCAGGGTTTCTCCCAGTAATCATCTCCCAGCTCACATCTCCCGCCCCCACTGCCCCCTGACCTATCCCACCCAGGACTTCATATTGCTACCTTGAAGTGAAAACAGATGGTGTCTGGGAAAAGCTCATGTATTTTGGTGACTAATTTCTAGACAATACCAAGAGGCAAATGGTGGCTCTAATGACATTCTTGCAGGAAAATTGAACTTTCCTTGAAAAATAGAAAAAAGCCAGGAAACTTTATTTTCATCCTTACTCAGTCTCTGAGCTTATAGATCAAAACATATCTTCTGTTCTCAGGTGAACACTCTGCACAAGGAAAAACCAAGAACTGACAGCTTGAGGAATTCTCTCCACACCTAGGCAATAATTATGTAAGTTTCCCAATTTCATTCACAGAGACAATCATTAATACCTGTTTTGTTAGCCTGGTGCAGCTTAGATTGTTTTTAAAGAATTTCAAAAGCTGAAAAGTTAATGGTTTGTGTCAGTGCAATGATCATTGTCCATTTGTCTAAAAACAAACTCTAACAAAAATTGCCAAAAACTGAATGACCTGGTGGTTGTAGATGATTTGCCAATTCTCTTGCCTGTCTAAGGAATGATGCAATTTGCTCTTTCTGCCTGTTGTTAATGTTTCCTTGTAAATTCAGTCTGCCTACCTAGGTCAGGAAGCACAGACTAACTGTGGCACTTAGGCTTCTGTTGCTAACAAAGACTGGCAGGATTCAAGTGACAGTGCTTGCAAATTTGCAGTTTATTGCAAGAAAATGATAAAACATAGAAACTGCATTAAAGTAAAGATGTATATCACAGCCATAGGCTGGCTCAGGGAAATGGGTTCAGAGAAGCTAAGTGAAGGGTCCAATTGCCCTCTCTCTGTAAGGACCATAACAGAATACATTTTCTCTCTGGGTCCAGAAACCGTGGATGTGTGGAAAAAACACCTCCAACAAGATGACCTAAAATTCAGTTTCAGCCAGGTTTCCTTTTACTCAGCTGGTCATGTAGACACAGTCTTGCTGTGTAACCAGCAAACGACAGAGCCCTCCAGATATCTTGACAAAACCAGATACAAATGATCAATCTCACTACAATAATTGTGAATCAATAAAAAATGGAAATTTCTTAAAAGTATGTTCCATGTCAAGACCAGGAGTAAGTTCAAGGCAGGTACATTTCTTATTTTAGTAAACAGCTCAGGCCAGTGTTAAACCTGCTTTGGAATTAACTCTCCCAGTTGGTATGGGATTGCCTTTTACTTTCCTAGAACTGAGTAAGGAAATGCTCTTCTGACTTTAATTTAATTGTTACAAGAAGTATCGATTAAGTGCTGTCACTTGGCTTTTGAGGTTTTATAAAACTTGCAGAAGAATCTGCCCTTTGGCAACTAACAATAAAAAATAAAATAAAATAAAATAAATACATGTCCACAATTGGCCTGATCACAATGGTAGTCACTCTAGGTAAAATGTCCAAGATGAGAAATACTGTATTCATTGCCTATGTCTACCGCCTAACTACTAACACTGTGCTGTTACAGACACTCAGAAATTTCTTGTAGAACAAATGGTGCCTGCTATGCTTGTCTGGCCAGTAGCAGAAGACAGAGACAGAGGAGTGCCATCCAAACATACGTGTCAGTATCAGAATTCTATCCCTCTCTAGCCGGTAATTAGGGCTGGATTAGGAATCTTGGAATTTGTGAATGTCCAGCATGCTGCAGTGCCCTACGGAAAACGAGGCAAGACTGCCTTCCCCTGCCCTCCTGCTCTTCACCAGTCATGATCGATCCCCCAGCTTGGGCCTGCAATACAACCACCTTTCCCCAGCTGATTATTCTAATTGGCAGTGGCTCTGAGTGGCATGCCAAGGTCCCTGCCCCTGCTGCCACCAAGCTGGGGAGAGAGAAAAAATCCTAAGCTTGTCTCAGGCCTGCAGTGCACAGTCTGGGAGTGCTAAGCTGAGATCTATGACCAGCACTTGAGTGGGAGAGGATCACACACTCTCAGAGCACTGACGGGAAGCATGGCTACAAATGTGAGGAAACACAGAGGGGCTGCATGGCTGGGTGAGAGCCTATCTATCAGCCATTATGTTTAAGCACCATCTATTGAATTGCAAACCAAACTTCAACACCAAAAATACTTTGGTAATATACTCCTCTGTAAAACCAAAGACAAGAACTCAACTGCAAATAAAGACCCTGCACAAAGCCTCAGCCCTCTGAAAACATAGAGAAATGAAACCAACTGACTATACTCAAATTACACTGCAATTAAAGAAACATCAGCCCACATAGGTGAGAAAGAACCAGCTCAAGAACTCCTGAAACTCCAAAAGCCAGATTGCTTCCTTACCTCCAAATGACTGAACTAGCTGCTCTGCAGTGATTCTTAACCAGAATAAAATGGATGAAATTACAGAAATAGAATTCAGAATCTGGATGGCAATGAAGATCATTGAGAATCAGAAGATTGAAACCCATTCCAAGGAATCTAAGGAATTCAATAAAACTATACAAGGAATGAAAGATGAAATAGCCATTTTAAGAAAGAACAATACTGATTTGATAGAGCTGAAAAACTCACCACAAGAATTTCATAACGCATCGGAAGTATTAACAGCAGAATAGACCAAGTCAAGGAAAGAATCTCAGAACTCAAAGACTAGTTCTTCACATTAACATAGTCAGATAAAAATAAAGAAAATAGAATTTTCAAAAATGAACAAATCTCCAAGAAACACGAGATTATGTAAAGAGACAAAACTTATGACTCACTGGCATCCCTGAAAGACAGGGAGAGAAAGCAAGCAATTTGGAAAACATATTTGAGGATATTGTCCATGAAAATGTCCCCAACTTAGCTAGAGAGGTTGATATTCAAATTCAGGAAATTCAGAGAACCCCGGCAAGATACTACATAAGACACCCATCCCCAAGACACACAGTCATCAGATCCTCCAAGGTCAATGTGAAAAGAAAAATAAGAAAAATATTAAAGGTAGCTAGGGAGATTGGGCAGGTCACCTACAAAGGGTACCCCATCAGTGGCTAACACTGGACCTTTCAGCCAAAACTCTTCAAGCCAGAAGAGACTGGGGGCCTATATTCAGCATCCTTAAAGAAAAGAAATTCCAACAAAGAATTTCATATCCAGCCAAAATAGACCCCATAAGCAAAGGAGAAATAAAATCCTTTTCAGACAAGCAAATACTAAGGGAATTCATTACCACCAGACCTGCTTTTCAAGAGGTTCATAGGGCATACTGAATATGGAAATGAAGGACCATTACTGGCTACTACAAAAACACTAAAGTACATATTGACGCTATAAAGCAAAAACACAATCATGTCTACATCACGCCAGCTAACAATAGAATGACAGGATCAAATCCACACATATTAATATTAACCTTGAATGGTAGTGGGCTAAACACTCCACTTAAAAGGAATAAAGTGGCAAATTGGATAAAGAAGCAAGACCCAAATGTATGCTGTCTTTAAGAGATTCATCTCACATTCAAGGACACGTATAGGCTCAGAGTAAAGGGATGGAGAAAGATTTATCAAGCAAATAGAAAACAAACAAACAAAAAAGAGCAGGGGTTGCTATTCTTATTTCAGACAAAACAGACTTTAAACCAAAAATGATCAAAAAGGACAAAGAAAGGCAGTGATAAAGGGTTCAACTCAACAAAAAGACTTAACTATCCTAAATTTATGCACCCAACACTAGAGCACCTACATTTATAAAACAAATTATTTTAGTCTTACAGAGAGACTTAGGTAACCACACAATAATAGTAGATTTCAACACTCCACTGATGATATTGGAGAGATCATCAAGACAGATTACTAACAAAGATGTTTGGGACCTACATTTGACAATTGACAAAACAGAACTAACATGCATCTACAGAAAAGTCCACTCAACAAAAGCAGAATGTAAATCCTTCTCATCCATGCATGACACATACTCTAAAATTGACTCATGCTCAGCCAGAAAACAATTCTCAATAATTTCAAAAAAGCCAAAATCATACCAACCACATTCTCAGACCACAGCACAATAAGAATAGAAATCAATACCAAGATTTTTAAAAACCCTACAATTAAACGGAAATTAAACAAGCTGCTCCTGAATGACTTTTGTGTAAACAATGAAATTAAAGCAGAAATCATGAAGTTCTTTAAAACTAATGAAAGCAAAGACACAACATACCAGAATCTCTGAGATACAGCCTCAATAGTGTTAAGATGAAAGTTAGTAGCACTAAATGTCCACATCAAACAATTAGAAAGATCTCAAGTTGACAATCTAACATCACACCTAGAGGAACTAAACAAATAAGAACAAACTAATCCCACAGCTAGCAAAAGAAAAATAACCAAAATCAGAGATGAATTGAGTGAAACGGAGATGATAATAACTATGCAAAAGATCAACAAAACCAAAAGTTTGTCTTTTGGAAGAATAAATAAGACTGATAGACTGTTAGCTAGACTAAAAAAGAAAAAAGAGAGAAGATCTAAATAAACACTATCAGAAATGATAGTGGATATTACCACTGACCCCACAGAAATACAAAAAACAAACAAACAAAAAATCCAGAGACTATTACAAACATCTCTATGTACCCAAACCAGAAAACCTAAAAGAAATAGATAAATTCCTGGAAAAATACAACCTCCCAAAATTGAACCAGGAATAAATTGAAACCCTGAACAGACCAATAATGCATTCCAAAATTGAATCAGTAACAGAAAATACCTACCAACCAGAAAAAGCCCTGGACCAGACAGATTCACAGCTGAATTCTACCAGATGTATAAGGAAGAGCTGGTACCCATCCTACTGGATCAGTTCCAAAAAATTGAGAAGAAACTCCTCCCTAACTCTTTCTATGTGGCTAACATCACACTGATACCATGAAACCTGCAGAAACACAATGAACAAAGAAAACTTCAGGCCAATATCTCTGATGAACATAGATGCAAAAGTTCTCAACAAAATACTAATAAACTGAACCCAGAAGCATGTCATAAAGCTAATCCACCATGATCAAGAAAGCTTCATCCTGAGATGCAAGGTTGATTCAACATACACAAATTAATAAGTGTAATTCATTACAAAAACAGAACTCAAAAATTGCATGATCATCTTAATAAATGCAGTCAGAAAAGGCTTGTGATAAAATTTAACATCTTTACATGTTAAAAACCCTCAAAAATCTAGGCATTGAAGAAACATACCTCAAAATGATAAGATCCATCTATAACAAACCCATAACCAACATCAGACTGAATGGAAAAAGCATCTGAAAGCGTTTCTGGGAAAACTGTAACAAAACATGGATGCCCACTCTCACCACCCGTATTCACATGGTACTGGGAGTCGTAGCCAGGACAGTCAGTCAAGAGAAGAAATAAGAGGCATTCAAATAGGAAGAGAAGAAGTCAAACTGTCTTCATATGTTATATGATTCTATACCTAGAAAACCCCATAATCTCTTCCCAAAGGCTCCTAGCTCTGATAAACAACTTCAGCAAAGTTTTGGGATACAAAATCAATGTACAAAATTCAGTAGCATTTCTATACACCAACAACATCCAAGCTGAGAGACAAATCAAGAATGCAATCCCATTCATGGGAGCCACGAAAAGAATAAAATACCTAGGAATATAGTTAACCAGGGAGGCAAAAGATCTCTATAATGAGAAGTACAAAACACTGTCAAAAGAAATCACAAATGACATGAACCAATGGAAAAATATTCCATGCTCATGGATTGGAAGAATCAATATTGTTAAAAAAGGCCATACTCTTCGAAGCAATCTACAGAATCAATGTTATTCTCTATCAAACTACCAGTGACATTTTTCACAGAATTAGAAAAATGCTATTCTGAAATTCATCTGGATCCAAAAGAGAGCCCAAATAGCTAAAGCAATCCTAAGCAAAAAGAACAAAGCTGGAGGCATTACATTACCCAACTTCAAATGATACTACAAGGTTACAGTAACTAGTACTGTATGATACTGGTACAAAAACAGGCACATAGATCAATGAAGCAAGTTAGAGAATACTGAAATAATGCCACACACATACAACTTCAAATGATACTACGAGGCTACAGTAACTAGTACAGTATGACAAATGATACTACAAGTCTACAGTAACTAGTACAGTAAGATACTGGTACAAAAAGAGACACATAGATCAATGAAACAAGTTAGAGAACTCTGAAATAATGCCACACACATATAACCATGTCATCTTCAACAAAGCTGACAATAACAAGCAATGGGGAAAGGACTTTCTATTCAAGGAATAGTGCTGGGATAAATGGCTAGCCATAGGCAGAAGATTAAAACTGGATCCTTACCTTTTATCATATACAAAAATCAACTAAGATGGATTAAAGACTTGAATGTAAAACAAAAACTATAAAATCCCTAGAAGAATACCTAGGAAATACCATTCTGGTCATCAGTCTTCATGAGGAAGACTTCAAAAGCAATTGCAACAAAAACAAAAACTAACAAGACCTGGCTAAACTAAAGAGCTTCTGCACAGCCTAAGAAACTATCAACAGAGTAAACAGATGACTTACAAAATGGGAGAAAATATTCATGAACTATGCATCTGAGAAAGGCATAATATCCAGAATCTACAAGGAACTTAAACAAATGAAAGAGTAAAAAACAACCCCATTAAAAAATGGGCAAAGGACATGAATGCACACTTCTCAAAAGAAGACATACACAGGGCCAACAAGCATATGCAAAAGTGCCTAATATCACTAATCATTTGGGAAATGCAAATCAAAACCATAATGAGATGCCATCTCATATCAGTCAGAATGGGACCATTAAAAAGTCAAGAAGTCACAGATGCTGGCCAGGTTGTAGAGAAAAGGGAATGCTTATACACTGCTAGTGAGAATGTAAATTACTTCAATCACTGTGGAAACAACCTGGAGATTTCTCAAAGAACTTAAAATAGAACTACCATTCAACCCAGCAGCCCCATTACTAGATATAGACCAAAGAAATACAAATTGTTTTACTACCAAATCACATGCACATGTATGTTCATCACAGCACTCTTTACAATAAGAGACATGGAATGAACCCAGATGCCCACCAACCTAGATGACCATCAGTGGTGGACTAGATAATGTGGTACGCATACACTATGGAATACTATGCAGCCATATAAGAGAGCCAGATTGTTTCTTTTGCAACAACATGGATGAACCTGGAATCCATTATTCTAAGTGAAGTTATGGAAAAGCAGAAAACCAAATACTGTATCTTCTCATTTCTAAGGGGGTGCCAAGCACTGAATGCACAAAGCAGGGAACAATAGACACCAGGACCTACTTGAAGGGAGAGGGTAGAATGAGAATGAGTATTGAGAAACTACCTATTTGGTATTATGCTAATTACCTGGGTGACAAAATTGTCTGAACGCCAAACCCCTATGACATGCAATTGTCCATGTAACCAACCTCCAGATGTATCCCTTGAAACTGAAATAAAAGTTTTAAAGGAAAAAAAAGGAATCTGGAAGTTGGTCCATCCTATGCAATGGACACTTTCAGGTGCAAAGTTTGAGAAGCCGAGGATGAGATACGTTGTCCAGCCCTAGCTGATATATGGAAACCTTCCTTCCTACTTGCTATGGTTGCTTTGCAACCCAGTAGCTTGTAAAGGGCTGTTTTTTGAATTACCAAAATGCTCAAATATTAGTAACTAATTGTCCAACTTGGAGAAAGCAAGTCTTCTGTAGTTGGAAAAAAAAAGAAGAAAATGTGTATAGAAGGCAAGGAACAGTGTTGATCTTCGAACCAGCTTAATAAAAGTAATTTTTGTTCAACGCTCATTCCTTTCCATTTTTGTACTTTAAAAAATATTCCTAGCCTCGGATTCCAAGGCTTTTGATTTGAAAAGCTAAATAACTTTTATTGCTCCTCTTTGTAATTTTGGAATTATATAATGACGTTCTGAAGAGTAAAGATCAGAAAGTAATGAGAAGAAACAAGTTTGACATCTTTCAATTCTATTGTCTGTCTCACTTTTTTCTTTAAGATATTTCTATCACTGTACTTCAAATTTAATAACCAAAGAGTAACTACTGTCTAGGTTGTCAACTTGAAATTAGATATCAACTTGGAGATTCAGAATATACAGAAATGAATTCATCAAACCTAGAAGATTTCAGGAAAGAAGTTAAAAAGTCTTGAACCCTCGTGCAACAGCAAACAGTAATACAGAAATAATCATCTATGTTAAAAATTTCCATATCAAAACAAGATTTTAGATATATTTAATGCTTGTTGCTTCATATATTGATCATCTATTTTGTGCACAGTATTATGTTTAATGTGATTCGGCAGGGCAGACAGGAATTTTGAAACATTTATGAGGTACAAACCTTGCCTTCTGCAAAGCTTTACCTCGTGGGAGCATGAAATCATGTACGAAAGTGGTAGCAAATATGTAGAAGCAGCTTACATTTTTAATGATATGGAAATTATAAAATAAATTATGTTTTGCACAATGACATTATATAATGAGTAAAAATAATTCTTGAAATAATTTTTAATAACATGAAAGCATGTCTAAGATATAAAATTAAAAGGGAAAAACAACAATTTTAGAATTGAACAGATAGCCATTTAATTGTTCTATGAGCAACTCTGCACTGTTGTCAAGGAAGAATCTGCTGCTACCTGGTTGCTCCCTCACCAGTAGGTCTCATCTTCCTTCTGTTCCAAGACACCTTGGAAGACTGAAGAGTGAAGGGGGTTTCAGACCAGTGAAGAAATGTGGTGTTAGAAAGTCTGGTAGCTTGGATGAAAGTCCGTTCCCACAGACCCTCAGCAATGTGGATTGTTAGCTATTTCCATTTTTCTCCAAAATACAATTCCCTGGTACTTCTGTAATTTTCTAAATGGTGCCCTGATAATCTAAGAGTATCTTTGTGAACTTCCAGAAGAGCTTAACATGTTTTTAAATTATTTTTCTTTCATTTTAAAATGAAATAACACAAGCTAAAAGGAAAACATCATAAATAAAGGAGATTTACAGTTGCCTCTCTGTATTCACGGAGGTGGAAGATTGATTTCAAAAGGCCTGGTGATACCAAAATCTGTGGTTGTTGAAGTCCCTGATGTAAATAAAACTGCATAGTATTTGCATATAACCTACATGAATTCTCTCATGTAGTATTTTAAACTATCTCTAGATTACTTGTAATACCTAATACAATGTAAACGCTATATAAATAGTTGTTATACTATATTTTGATTTGTATTATTTTTTATTAATGTATTGTTCATTTTTACTGTTTCTGAATATTTTTAATTCACATCTGGTTGAATCTGTGGACATAGAACCCACAGATATGGAAGTCCAACTGTATATTATGATCATACTTTATAACCCTGAATGAATTTCTTAATAATGCTCTACACTGGGTT
Source organism: Symphalangus syndactylus (assembly GCF_028878055.3). Taxonomy (NCBI): domain Eukaryota; kingdom Metazoa; phylum Chordata; class Mammalia; order Primates; family Hylobatidae; genus Symphalangus; species Symphalangus syndactylus. The sequence continues at coordinate 37,904,959 of NC_072432.2, forward strand.
CCACATCTATAAAACCAAGACAAAATGATCGTTTCTCCTATGGCCATTCTGATCGTTTATAAATTGTTGTCAGTAGTGTTAAAGAAACCTGTCATGAAATCTTACTATAAAATCGCCATTTATTCCTTATAAAAACCACAAATATATGAAAATTTAGCTTGTGAGAGATTCAGTGACTATTCAGTCCTGTACCATTATTATTGAAGCCAACACACTAATTTTAGAGGGATTATAATGTTGTAAAAAAAAGCAAAGACTGATATTGGTATGGACGTAAAGAATCATTAATGAAGCAAGATTTATTTTTTGAGAAAGATTGTCAATGTGAAATGCATGCTGATGAAACTAGAGTTTGTTCTTATTTAGGTTGCTGATCTTTGAGAAAATAATTGAGACAGTATCAATCATGAGCATTATCCTATTAGCACAAATTCAGATGTTTATCAGTTGAACTATGCTACAAACTCTTGACTTCACTTGTAAACTCATCTATGGAGGAGTATGGCTCAGTTGAACAAAAAGTGACTGAGACCTTACTCCTTGTCAAGTACTAGCCCAGATATAAAGAGGGTTTGTCATGGTTGCAGTTCTCAAGGAGCTTATAGAAGTGGAAAGAAACACACATAAGAAAAATAATTTTAGTATAATATAGTAAATGATAACATAGTGTTATGTAAAGACAGACATGATACCGTGAAGTTTAATGGCAAATTTCTTAGAGATGGTATTTGAGCTAAAACTTACAGAATGAGAAAAAAAAAAAAAAAAAGTGGCCTAGGTGAAGAGAGGAAAGATTTTCTAGGCACAGGGAATAGCATGTACAAACAGGAAAAGAATTGTGAAACTGAATGGTATATGAAAGAAATGATAAAACTTTAAAAGTTGTTATAGCAATCTGATACTGCTGCAACATTCATGTTATTGTATTTTTTTAAAATGTCTGTTTGTAGCTGATTAGATATTGTTAGAAACCAACATTGTTCTTCACTATAAACGGCTTGAGAAGCGTTGACCTCTGGCTGGGAAACAAGGCTTAAGAAGTAAAGAGTACTAGATCACAGGAAGCCTTGTTTCACAAGGTAAATCATGAAGGACTGCACGAGGCTAGAATGAAGTACTAACTTTCTTCATTCACTAATGACATCAAAAGTCCTTTATCCACAAAGAAGGGAACAACAGACACCAGGGACTTCTTGAGGGTAGAGGGTGGGAGGAGGGTGAGGATTGAAAAAATACTATGCTTATTACATGAGTAAAACAATCTGTACAAAAAAAAACCCATGACATGCAGTTTACCTATATAACAAACCTGTATACATATACCCATGAACCTAAAATAAAAGTTTAAAAAAAAGAAGATAAAAATTAAAAAAGAAGTCATTTATCATTCTGAGGAACCCCTCACTTGACCTTGGATATAAAATATGCCTAAAAAACTAGTTCAATAATTAAAGGAGAGGCCTTGTCTGCAATCATCCTTCTAATCATGGTACTTAAGCTACACCATGCTCTAGCATGTGCTCCACCACCTAGCAGCAACAAATACTCTGGGAAGAAGTCACGGATATCCTGTTCTACAATCTTTTCCTTATCCTAAGACTTGACATGGTTACCTGTAGCTGCTACCCGCAGGCCATGGCAGCCAACGTCCAGCTTTCCCCCATGTAAAGCAATAGTTCAGCCATCCCTATCAAAGGACTTGCCTTCACCAACCAAACCAGGAAAGAGTTGGTTACAGGTCTCCGCCGCTAGTACCACTCCCCACACCCCACCACACACACCATATCATGCTCTCCCCAGAACCTAGCAAACCACCAACACTGACATCAGCAACACACCACCACCTAATCTCTGCCAGTTTGGGCCACTGCCCTTTTCCTACTTGGGACACAGAAGTCTCCATCTCTTGCTCTTTTATAGACTAATACTGAAAGTTGTTCCTGCACTGCAGAGAAAAATGCAAAATACTAAACCAAAGGCTTGGCTATCTTTCCTATGAAGAAGTGGCAAATGGTGTTCATTCATTCTTTCTTCTGATGCCTATTCATTCTACTCCCTGATGAGTAGACAGCAGCAAAGCTTTAAAGTTGCCCATAAATTTCTTAATTACTCACATTGTCACCCCAAGCAACAGATCTTGAACTGTATCCCATTAGTGATAGGGTACGGTTAAGGACTTTAATTGAAGAGGAATATGAGATTTGTGCTTGATAGATACCAGTGTGTGTTTAATGTGGAAGACTCATTCAAGAAGAGCACGACCAGAAGCAGAGAAGTCAGAGGCTATTGCAATATTCCACTGGAAAAAGATAAAGGCTTAAGCTAGGGAGCTGCAGTATGGAGGAAGATGAAGAAGCAGAATAGAATAGAGAAAAATATCTGGAGGTTAAAAATTTCATGATGTGGTGATTGACTGGATGTGGCCAGTGGAGAATGAGGAAGAATAGGACTATAGACAATACCCATACTCCCAGCCTGGGTGCCTGAATTCATCATGGGGGAAATACCAAAGATTGAGATTGTGAAGTGAGGGGAACAGGTTTGGGAAAGAAAACATGCTTTTCTTTTCAGATATGTCAAGTTTGAAGTGCTTGAGAGACAGTCAAGTGATTCTACTAGGTGGAAAAAATGGAGCTAGTGACAATCATTTCTTACTAAGAGATAGACTCCCCCAGCATCTCTATTTCTTCTTCGCTTTCTTAGAATCTGAACTTTGTTGTTGTTGTTGTTGTTGTTGCTCACAGGCTTAATCTTCAGCTTCTATGCACCAAGGGTGGAAAAGGAGAAAGTCCTGCAGAATCAATCCCGACTTCCATACCTGCTGCTGGCCTGTACCAGTCGTCCGTCCCAGTAAAGTGATGTCCAACTGACATGCAATAATTTGATAGAATCAAAAAGAACCCCGGGGCTCTCCTGTCCTCTCACATTTAAAAATTCCATTACTCCATTTATAGGAGCGTTCCTAGGAAAAGGAATTTTAGGAGGGGAATTTGTGAGCAGTGAATCTGACAGCCCAGGAGGTGGGCTTGCTGATAGGCACGCCTTTCCTTAATGTTTAAAGTTTTCTGGGCCAAGAATTTTTATCCATGAAGACTTTCCTACTTTTCTCAGTGTTCTTATATTACCTACTGTTAGTATTTATTGTTTACCACTATGTTAATGCAGGGAAAATTTGCAGGTGTATTATTAAATATTAGGTAGAAATCATACCATGCTACTTTGTACATGTAAGTATTTTATTCCTGTTTTCGTGTTACTTTCAATAAACAATTACTGTACTCAATATGCTAAAAATACTATAACATGACTGTGAAAATGGCAATGTTATTGTCTTCCCATAATCATGAATATTTTTGGATGGATTATTAGAATATATGAACTCACTAATGAAAGGCATCTGTAATAAGTGAGAAAGGGACATAGGATTCACATATCAGACTCTGTTAGGGGGACAGTAAATTATCAGTTCTTTGGTCTTTCCATTTGTCATTCATACTGTGTGATGAAGATGTAAGTGTAAGGGCATTTATAACACTATACTGCATTCATTAAGATAATAGGATCATGATTTTTCATTAACTCATTTGATTGATGTTATCTTCATGCATTTTTTATTTCTTTTAGAAATGTAATTATTTGTTCTAGCAATCATTGCTAAACCTCTAGTTTGTAGAAAATCAACACTTCATAAATACATAATTATGATATTATTTTTCATTATATCACCGTTCTAAAAATACCATATGATTATAGCTGCCACTTCATCAGGAGCAAATTCTTCTGTTAAAAGCTAACTGATCAACCTTGACCACTTTTTTGACACATGAGATCAAAGTGTCAAGTTTGTTGAGGTTTTTTGGAAAGCTTTGGAACTAATAAGCTGCTGCTGGTGGCAGCTTTTTAGCCTATGATTATCTAAGCTGATTTTGATGCTAAATTATCTTAGTGATCTAAGGGGCAGTTTAGTGAAGATGGAATCTTGTATTTAAAATAGCCTTTTAAAATTTGTTTTGTTGTGATGTATTTTGACAACTTCCATCTTCAGGAGTTATATAATCACCTTGATTTTAGCTTCCTGCTGTTTGGACTATCTATAATCAAGGACACCAAGCAAGCATAAGCATATCTATATTTCTGACTGGTGTCTCTTTGAGAAGGATAGGAAGTAGAAAAAAAAAAGAAAGAAAGGAAAGGAAGAGAGGAGAGAAGAAGGCAGGGATCTCCACTATGTATGTTTTCACTTTAAAGCTGTTGTGCCCATGCTTAATTCTAATCTAGAAGTCTTTAAATGGTGAGACAGTGACTGGAGCATGCCAATCAGAGAGCATTTGTCTTCAGAAAAAAAAAAAAGCTGAGTTCGAGACAAGCCTGGCCAACATGTTGAAACCCCATATGTACTAAAAATACAAAAATTAGCCTGGTGTGGTGGCACACGCCTGTAGTTCCAGCTACTCTGGAGCCTGAGGCACGTGAATTGCTTGAACCCAGAAGACAGAGGTTGCAGTGAGCTGAGATGGCACCACTGCACTCCAGCCTGGGCGACACAGCAAGACTCTGTCTCAAAAAAAACAAAAAAAGAAAGAAAGAAAGAAAGTCCCAGCACCCCTAGATAATTTACTGAGCTCTTCAGCAAAAGCCATGCTACATACAGCATATTGCAAAGAAATGAACTCTTCTGCAATTTAAATTATAAGTAATATGTTATTTTGGATCCTAGAGAAACCATTTTCTCTACATTTCATGAGCATTGTTAAAAAAGAGTTTACAAGAATTAGGAAGAGGGAAAAATTTTAATGGTCAGAAAAGAATAAGATTTATTCTAGTTCAAGAAGCGTACACAAAGAATATGCTTTAATCTAACAGCTACAAGATTAAATCTTTCAAAAAGGTCAAAGGAGGATTGAGAAGTTTACAGAGATGTCCATGGCATTTTATATCAATCCCAAAGGTAAGGTCTGCATTTTCATAAACCAACTTAAACTTCTGTTGAGATAGGGTATTTTGTTTTTGAGCCAAAATTATCATTAAATACGTTTTAATTATCTGATTTAGATGATCTACTTTGTATGCCTGGCTTACTGTAAGTTTTTATTCTGATGTACAGTTCAAACATCATTGCAACAAAGAAGTGCCTGTATTTAGATCAAAGGCAAGACTTTCTATGTGTTTGTTTTGCATGATAATATGAATATAATTTAAGTCTATCAATAGTCAAAACAGAGACAAAAGCTAATTAACTGGCACTGTTGTCACCTGAGACTAAGTAGATGTTGTTGGCTGACATACAGGCTCAGCCAGCAGAGAAAGAATTCTGAATTCCCCTTGCTGAACTGAACTATTCTATTACTTATGGTTGACAAATCTGTGTGTTATTTCTTTTCTACCTACCATATTTAAATTTATGAGTATCAACCGAGGACAGAGTCAAACCTTCGACGATGAACATTCCTGATTTTTTGCCTGATTATTCTCTGTTGAGCTCTACTTGTGGTCATTCAAGATTTTATGAGGTTGAAAAGAAAAGTGAATATGACCTTTAAAAGTTGTATTTTGAGTGACGATAGTCTCACCACTATGAAACTGTCAATTATTGCCTAATGTTAAAGATATCCATCATTGTGATTAATTAAACCTATAATGAGTATTCTTAATGGAGAATTCTTAATGGATGGATTATCCCCTGATCTTTTCTTTAAAATTTCTCTACACACACAGGATTTCTCATGTTCCAATAAATGAGTATACTCTACCCCAATTTCTAGAGAATTTGTCTTTTGGGCTTGAATATACTTGTTTTCTGTTCTAAATACTTGTTAAAGAAAAAATATTTTGATAAACAAGGGAAAATATTCATTTTGCCATCCATATTACGTTCCTGAATTTGAAGTCAGAGCTTCTACCAAGGTCACCAAGAATAAGTTTAAAGCTTCCAAGAACTGTTTAAAAGTGTTTTCAAGTCTGAACAAGAATTCTGACATTTAGAAATAAGTAGGAAGATATGACTATTTAAACTCATATTTTCCTTTAAAAAAAGAGAAATTCTAGCAAAATGATCATGGGCAGTACAATTAGTTAGTTAACACCCTATCCAACATTCACTATGTGCCAGGAAATGTGTAGGAAACTTCACAGTCACCATCTCAGTTAACCATCACAGTAATAGTAAGAAACTATTCCTTATATACGATTAGCAGCAGCAGAAACATCTCCTTATAAAGATATGAAAATCAAGGCAGATAGTTAAATAACTTGCCCAAGGTTGTACAACTAGTAAATAGGAAAAATTTGAATTTCAACCTATGCTCAAATCCCTGTTCTCCATCTCTAAACTACTTAGTCTCTCTAAGCCTCAGTTTACTTATCTATAAAAAGGGATGAAAGCATTATGCTCCAGGTTACAATTAAAAACAGGGACCAGGCCTATCTCACTGTAAACAGTTTGAAAAATAAACGGCTATTGCACACAGTAGACAAGAAGAAGAGCTGAACTGGGATCCATGAGCAAAGAGAAACAAAACAAATGAGCCCTATGAATGCTCTGACTGACACATTCCAGACTGGCTGTATAGCAGAAGATCCCTAATTAGAACCTGAGATGACAGCGATTGGAACCAGGAGACAAAAGTGGCTGGAATTTGTGGAGAATGGAACCAGGGAGGAGGGAGCTACACAGAGAAAGACCTCAAAAAAAAAAAAAACAAAGAAAAAACAAAACTGCAAAGTTGACCTTGTATCTGATAATAATGAGATAGGAAGGCGTGAACACACTTAGAGTAAAACTCCATGAGACCAGGAAAAGAACAACCAGGAAAGAGCAACTAAGTAGTCATATGCTGAAAATTTCTAGATCTTATATGGAGCAGAGAAACATTCAAGGTCTGGTCGACCATATTCAAAAATACTCACTGATCACCTTTCTTAATGTCCTGGGAATGGTCATATCTTAGTGGTTGTTCTAAAACACCCCTAGAGTATACACAACTGTAGGTAAGCCCTAACATAGCTTAAAAGTAGCCTTGCAAGAATTAAGCTAATCCACAAAATATTTAACCGGCTTCCAGAACAAAGTCTAACAATCTTTTATAAAGACAACAAAATGGCGCATAACAACAACTCAACATGAAAGTCTAAATATCCACCATTTAATCCAAAATTATATACATGCCCCAGAGAAGTAAATTGTGAACCATAAACCCTGAGAAAAATGTATTAATGACAATAGACTAAGTCAGAGTGATAGAAAGTATGAGTACTTTACAATAAATTCCATGTTGCTATTACTTCATAATAAAACCAGTCAAAGATATTACAAAAGAAAACCTACAGACTAATAGCCCTCATGTACAAAAACATCAAAACTATTTGCTAAATATTAGCAAATCAAATCTATCAAATTAAAAAGTAATAAGTGAGATTTAATCCAGGAATACAAGTTGTATAATATTTGAAAATCTATTATTGGGATTGTGATTCAACATATTAATAGAATAAAGGAGAAAAACTGTATGCTTATCTCAACAGATGCAGAGAAAGCATTTGACAAAATTAATATTTATTTACGATAAAACCTCTCATTACACTAAGATTAAAAGAGAACTTCCTCAATCTGATAAAGGACATTTATGAAAAACTCACAGCTAACTCTTACATAAATGGTAGAAATCTAAATGCTAAAATCTAAATCTAAATGCTAAATTCTAAAATTAGAAACAAAATAAGCATATTCACTTTTATCTATTATATTCAACATTGTTCTGGCGTGGTGGCAGGGTAGTTATAGCAAATGCAATAATGCAAGAAAAAAACATATAGATTGGAAAGGAAGATGATAAGATCATACATAAATCCTGATGTTTCCAAAAAAAGCTACTAGAATTAATAACTGAATGTGTTATAGTTGCAAGATACAAGATTGATACACAAAATCAACTGATATCTTTTGCTAGTAACAAAAAAATGAAAATTGAAAATTTTAAAAAGTACTACTTAGAATAATGTCGACAAATATAAAATTCTTAGGGATAAATTTTTCAAAATATATGCATTTCTTATACCCTTAAAACTGTCTAACTTCTGAGAGAAATTAAAGAACACTGGCTCATGGACTAAAAGACTCAATATTATTCAGATGTCACTCGCATTTAAATTGATATATAGATCTATCACAATTCCAATCCAAATTCAGCTATCCTTTTTTATAAAAATTGATAAGATAGTTCTTAAGTTTATATGGAAACGCAAAGTACTTAGAATAGCTAAAACGTTTTTTTAAAGCAAAAGGTTAGAGGACATGCTACTAGATTTAGAGACTTAATATAAAGCTACAGTAATCAAGACAACATGGTGCTGACTTAGGAATAGAATTTAACTGATGGAACAAAATGGAGATTCCAGAAATAAGTGCTTTTCTCCCATATACACACACATTTACAGTCAATTGATTTTTTTTTACAAGTGTGCCATAGTAATTCACTGAGGGAAATGAAGTCTTTTTAATAAATGGCTCAGTACAACAGGACACCCAAGTACAAAAAACAAAAACAAAAAAAGTTCAACACTTAGCTCACACCACACACAAATATAACTCAAGATGATGTGTCATAAACTTAAATTCAAATCTATGACTTTTGCCTTTCTTAGAATCAGTAAAGATTTCCCAGATAAGATACAAAAAAATTAAAACTAAAACAAAATGATAAATTGAATTTTACCAGAACTAAAAATTCCTGCTTTTTAAATGGGAATTAATAAACTGAAAAATACAAGTCAAAGAATAGATGATTTACATTATATATATATATATATGTATATGACAAATGGCTTGTATCTAGAATATGTACGGAGTGCAAAAATTTAAAAATAAGAAGACAATTCACTAAAAAATGGGGGAAATATTTGAACAGATAACTCACAAAAGAAGATGTATGACTTTCCAACATACACATGAAAAGACACTCAATACCACTTAATCATCAGGAAAGTGAAAATGTAAAACCACAGTTAGCTACCACGACATATCCACAGGCATGACTAAAATTATAAAGGCCACTGATGCCAAGTGTTGGTGGGAATATAGAGAAACTAGAACTCTCCTGCGTTGCTAGTGGGAATGTAAACTTGCACAACCATGTGGAAAACAATTTGGCAGTTTCTTTAGAAGTTAAACATATAGGTCTCATATTTACAGCATTGCCACTTTTATATATTTACCCAAGAAAAATAAATACATTTGTCCTGTCTATACAAAGACCAATAATCAAATGTTCATAGTAGCTCTATTCATACCAGCCTAAAGCTGTAAACAGTAAACAAATTGTGGTATAGCCATACAACTGAATACCACTCAGCAATAAATAAAACTATTGATATACCCTGTTAAATGGCTGCATCTCAAAAACATTATGCATTGTGCTGCACAAAAGTAGCTAGACACAGTGGAGCACACACTTCATGGCTTCATGATATGAAATGCTAGAAAAGAAATGAGGGAGGCCAAGGCGGGCGGATCACGAGGTCAGGAGATCGAGACCACGGTGAAACCCCGTCTCTACTAAAAATACAAAAAATTAGCCGGGTGTGGTGGCAGGCGCCTGTAGTCCCAGCTACTCGGGAGGCTGAGGCAGGAGAATGGTGTGAACCCAGGAGGCGGAGCTTGCAATGAGCTGAGATTGCGCCACTGCACTCTAGCCTGGGCCACAGAGCGAGACTCTGTCTCAAAAAAAAAAAAAAAAAAAAAAAGAAATGACACCACTGGCTGCCCAGAGCTCAGGGATGGAGAATTGCCAGGAAAGAAGCACAAGGGACTATTTGGTATGATAAAATATTTCGTAGTTTGATTTTGGTGTTGGTTACATGGGTGTATATATTTGCCAAAACTCAAGCTATACACATAAACTAGGTATGTTTTTGTATGTAAGATATAGTTTAATAGAATTGACTTTAAAAAATATTTTTAGAAACTCACAAAGGGGGAAAGATATTACTAACTTTCTGTTATGGGCCAAATTGTGTCCTCCCATTACCTCAGAATGTGACTGCAGAGATAAGATCTTTAAAGAGATAACTAAGGCTAAATGAGATAATTAGAGGGAGTGGTAATCCAACATGACTGATGTCTTTATAAGACAAGGAGGTTGGAACACAGACACACATACACACTCATACACACAAACACATACAGAGAAGGCCACTTGAAGACATCCACAGTGGCCACCTACAAGCCAAGGAAAAAGACCACAGAATGAAACCAACCCTGCTGATGCCTTGATTTTGGATTTTGAGGAAATAAATGTCTATTTTTTTTTTTTTTTTGCCTAAGGTGGAGTCTTGCTCTGTCACCCAGGCTGGAGCACAGTGGTGCAATCTTGGCTCACTGCAACCTTTGCCTCCTGGGTTCAAGCAATTCTCTTGCCTCAGCCTCCCTAGCAGCTGGAATTACAGGCGTGCACCACCACGCCCGGCTATTTGTTGTATTTTTAGTAGAGACGAGGTTTCCCCATGTTGGCCAGGCTGGTCTCGAACTCCCGACCTCAGATGATCCACCCACCTTAGCCTCCCAAAGCGCTGGAAGTACAGGCGTGAGCCACAGCACCCACCCTAAATGTCTATTGTTTAAGCCACCCAGTCTGTGATACTTTGTTAATGGCAGCACCTCACAAAGGATTATACTTTCCTACAGGGTCATTGAGACAATTAAATGAGATTATGAAGTAGTGGGGACATAAAAATATTAATGTTTTCTCTCATTTATTCTAGTGACTAGAAGGGCTAGAAATATTCACGCTTACATTCCACATTACTTGTCAAGCCTGAGACTCCTTTCCAATAGCTGGGAAAATTTCTAAACCCTTCTATTCTATCACTAGATTAGAGCCATCTAAATTTCTAAGCACCATAATTCTAGTACCACCTATTAATATAAATGAGCTTTTAGCAAGGTTGACATTTGTCTGAGACTTAAAATATAGAAATGCTTTAGTGAAAAGTGCTGCAGAAATGTATCAGTAGTTATTCACAAATAACTGCTATCCTGGGCCCACTCCTTCCCCAGATGCCCTCCTCATCCCCACCCTGAGACCCTCAGATTTCTCCAGAATCCAGCACCTAAAGGGTTCATGCCTGACAACAGTAAAAGCATATGTTTTGATAAGTCAATCGTCCATGTCACACCTATGATTAGGTATTTTGAATATCACTGGTGTTTAGAGATATGTTTTGATAATGAAGAGGAAGACAATAAGGATGAGTAATTCGAGAAAATAATTTTTTAACTACAGATTTGATTTCTAGAATATGTTCAATTTGTTAGCCAAATGTCAACCTGAAACATCTCAGCTTAAGCACACTTAATACAAGATAATGTTTGCAATGTTTTTAAGTACAAAACCTTACTTATGCATTTAACTTTAGTGTCAGGTCTTGATTGGTCTTTTCCAGTATCAGGTGTTTGTAGATATCTGCAAGTCCCCTTGTTCAGAAACATAAACCAAATTTGTGTGTGTGTGTGTGTATGTGTGTGTGTGTGTAGTTAAGTTCGGTAGCAAATAAAGGGATTTTTCTAGAAATCTTTAGAATAATGTTTGTGTGTGTGTTATGATAAAGGATAGAGCTTCTTTGGTGTGCTGGCAATATATTAGCAAAAAAAACTGTTGCTGCTGATGCTCTGTGCATTTAAATTATTAATGTAAGCACCATGCAAAATTTACAATATTTTGCTTGAAACTAAAACAAAAGAAAGTGAAAGCATTTAAAACAAACTGTTAGCCACTGTATTAGTGTTCCTACTGCAATGTCATTTAATTGTGTCAAACAGCTTAGATGATCTGACAGGTTAGGAGGAGGCACTATTGAGGTTTTCTCTGGCTTTGCAGTAAAGCCCACTTAACTGCTGAGTTCAGCACCACTGTTTGTGGTATTCACGCTACAAGAGGCAGGTTTTAATTAATACCTCTATTATCTAAGAATTGTGGTTCAGAAATGTATTGAACTTCAATGTGGTGTCTTAGAAATATGTGCTAAGTCTTAGCTCCATCCTGTTACTGTGATATGACACACTCCTTAGGATTGACATAAATCTATACTTCAAAAAAAGAACAGTAACTCTAAAGTGCTGATAGCTAAGCTTCCCACTCTGTGGAGGTTCAGAGTTTGAAATATGGAATTGAAGTCAAACTATCTGGATAGAGAAGTGTGGGAAGCTTTGAAAGTTTGAAGTTTTAAGAAATGTGTGTGGGAAGAAAATGGAAATTGAAATCATCTATTAATATCAAATGCTAATAGTTAACTTTATCATCACATCATCATCAATAAAGTTTTATTACCTCCTACTAGTTCAAGGTATTATTTTATGTGCAGAAGTTACAAAAAGACATCCTAAATGATAACTACTTCCAAAAGCTTGTTCTGTAGTATAGAAGATAAGTAATATAGCTTAAGGAGGAGAGTGTTTTTTGACTTACCACTAATATGAGCAGGTGAAATTATGTGATTAAATGGAAAACTTAAAGTTATATGGCATTGTTCATACTTCAGGCTACATACAGTACACTGCATAACAGTGGAATAAATGATGAGCTCAGTCATTAGACATGAGCTTATGTCTAGGTTCCATCAGTTATTATCTTAATTCTAAAATGTCAATATTAAAGTTTTGAGAAGCTTGAGTAAAATAATGCATGCAAATTATTTAACAGAATTTATAGCATATAGGCCAAACATACAAAATAATAACATCAAAACAAAACAAAATTAAATGTGGCAGAGAGCTAACATAGACATGTAATTAGGTACATAAGGTTGAAGCATAAAAAGAAATCCCATCCTGGAAAAGTTTGTGCTATTTTCCTGTAGGCATTGAAGAAACTATAAATGTATTTCAGCTTGGTGGTGTCTTACGAAAACAAGAAACAGAAGAAAGATGAAACAGATCTTTTTTTATTTTGTTTGTTTAATGAATGAAGGGAGGAAAAATACAGTCAATATTTCACAAAGAGTGAATGCAATATTGACACTTAAAATAGCATCCTTAAGTGGACAATTTAATGACAGAGGTTTATATTTCCTTCACTAAGTCTATTTTAGGAGATACTCTTTAACCAAAGACCAAGGAAGACTCTCTTCTAGCTGAGCCCAATTAATTAAAAATGTGTTTTGCTAAGTCAGTAAAAGTTCTACACCTTAAGATACAAACATTATTCTAAAGATTTCTAGAAAAATCCCTCTATTTGCTACCGAACTTAATATTATTTAATAATCCACTATTATCTACACTGGATTCTCAAACTTCAGTCAGCTTAGTCTTCTTTATATTAAAGGCCTGGGTTATTTTCTAACAACCCACTCTGCCCCTTTTTAAGAGGGGTGTATTTAAAAAATTAATTCATACAGGGTCAGTCACTACATCTAACCATCATGGTGACCTGCCTACTTATATTACTCCAATATGACTGACAGCAACAAAAACCAATTACAATCTGTATTTTTCTATTATGGGTATTGGGAGGCCGATTTCCACTCTTTACTAAAAGACATTACCAAGTTACATGTAGGCAAAAATTCTCACGAAAGTGAAAGCTGTGATAACAAAAGTGCATCTTGTACTATCGTTATCATCTTAATCACAAATTATGTGTTGGTGTAGGATAACACGAGACTTGCTGTACCATACCTAGGCATGGTTTGTCAAGTCCACAAGAAGAAAGCCTCAACAGAATTGTCCAAGGACTATGAGAAACCGAATCTTGCTACGAGGTTCTTCAATGAATATTTTAAAATCTAATCGTAATAATGGAAGATGTATAGATTCTCAATTTTTGAATAAGCCTGTAGACAGAATTTAAAGTTGAGCCTAAAATATTATAAACACCGGGGATATAAAATAATGGCATGGTCCAAAGGAGTTATGAGATGAGGACAAAGAGAGTTGCAAGACACAGTAGAGACATTAATGTCTTTATTTTACAGAAAAAGCAACCATAAAATACTGCCTGAGTTAATGAAAAAGAGAAAGATTTAATTCTATTATTTAAAATTTAAAAGATAAGCAATATGAGCATTAAATACTAATATAAGTTCTATAACTTGGGAGGCAAGAGGAGGGAAAGTGTGAAGTAATGTTAGTGAGCTAAACTGTTTTTCGTTCACAGCAGGGGGTTATTAGCCACTGTGTAAAGCTGTTATAGGAAAAAGTACATGCTTATTATTTAAAATTGTAATGATGAATCCTGGAAGAACTGAAAACAGAAATGGTTAAAGGTTCTTATCTCTGGCTAGCATTCAGGAGCAGAGGGTAAAAGTAAATCTCAGTTTAGTTTAGGCTTGGCAAGTGGCATTATATACTTTATTATAAAAAATACTGCATATATATTTTCTCTTTGAAAAAATAATAAAACAGATATACATTGTATTTCACTGTCTGTATATTGATTGAAAGGTAATAAAATCACAGCACCTTATATACATAAAGCTTTACAAAATAATTTATTGAATACTCTGACAATTATGAGTAATTATGAGTTGCAGTCATAGAATTATGATTCTATTTGTCACAGTAACCCTGTGCATAGGTTGTGTTGCAATGATTAATTTCCCCTTTTTTACAGTTATGGTAACACATTGTTAGCTCCCAGAAACATAATTTTTCAGTGGAAAACATGCACACAGTTTGTACGTAGCCAACCAAGTGATCTCACCCAGGTCTCTGACTTCTGACTCAAAGCCATTTCTGTAAGAGTCTGAAATTTTGGCTTTCTTTAAACTTTAATGGTCAGATAGCCTTCTATCCTCACCTGTACTGTAATCTTGATTGATGGATTCCCAAAACTCCTCATCATGTCAACCAGAAATCATTCAGTCACCAAAGACTTAAAAGCAAATTCTCTTATCAACATAGCTTATCAACCTATAGCTCTTAGCTTATCACCTGTTGTCAACTTAGCTTCTTGAGAGGAGAATAAAGGGAATTTAATAGGCACCTCTATGGAGGAATTTGTTATTAGATTGTTCTGGGCTATAAAGTTGTTAAGTCTCAAGTGTCCACTGGCATCTAGACAAATTATATCACTAGACTCCAGAATCCTACGACAACTTCTTTATAGTCTAAAGCAATGATATTCAATAGAAATAAATGTAAGCCACATGTATAACTTTAAATTCACTAGTAGCTACATCAAAAACTATGAATATGAAATTTTTTTTCACCAAATATATCAAAATGCTATTATTCCAAGTTGTATATAAATATACAAATATTTTTAAGACAATGAAAAAGTTTTTTTTTGTCAAACTGTTTTTGAAATCAGGCAAGCATTTTACACTTGCAATCAATTCAGACTAGCCACATTTCAAATATTTTATAACCACCATATTTAATGGCTATCACATTGAACAGCACAAGTCTAGGTACTGTAGGGACTCCAATCCTGGGATTTAGTAACTCCAGTACCCCACAAGGATAAGGACTGGGGGAGGGAAATGGAGCAGTACTTTAAAATATCATATAGTTCAGAACCAGTCCTTAGTGACAGACTCAAATATTTGACAAAATATCCAATTAATTCCTTTAAAAAAGTGTTACCTACGTCATCATTATAAAGAAGAACGACCTTAAATGATAAATCACTTGCCCTGCTAGATATTTCCACTCTCTAGCTTTCTTCTCAAAAAAAAAAAAAAAAAAAAAAAGTGGGCTTTTAAATCATCCATACCTCAAACCTCAGCATCACACAATATATTCAGGTAACGAACCTGTACATGTATTCCCTGAATATAAAATAATAGTTGAAATAAATAAATAAATCTAATATGTTGCACATAGACCTAGCAGGTTTTTCTGCTTGTTATCAATACTGATCAAGCTATTGCATAATTATCAAGAATATAGTCAAAGTAAGGTTCTTTTCAACTTATACCAACTGCTCATCATGTTGAAAATTTATGAAGAGGAACTGCCTGTGAGCCAAATGGCATCATCATTCTCTTGCTCTTACACTATTAATGCTTCCTTGAGGCTCTTTCCTGATAAAATTGCTCACATCATAGTGAACAGAAATAAATTTGTGACAATGACAAATCTATTGATAATGACGTGAAAATCAAGACCATGTCTTGAAATCCTCAATCTTGCAGTATATATTTAAATAGTTACTTGGTGACTGGATAAATCTGCTAGAGCAAATGAAAAAACAATAATTCTTCACTAAGTTAATATGAGTTTTACTATTATAACTAGGAGGCAAATAAAAAGGAGTTGAACATTATCTATAATAAAAGAAGCACACACTCACAAAGCTCCATACCAACTACATTAAAGTGGAAATCATTACATTTGGAAATACACTTTAATTGGAAAACATTAAGTAATTTCATCAAACATTTTTTTAGTGCTTTGACAAGCAATTACATAAATTTACTCCAGTAGATTCATCAGGATATAGTGCTATTGACATACCTTTAGTATTTTTAAATAAATATCAGCTGATCTTAAAAATTTTTTAATCAAAATCACCTCTTCCAAATCAAATGCTAAAGAAATATTTGATTATACTCCCTTACCCATGGACAACCTGCACTAAACTCTATGAAGTTATAAAATACCTTTCATCTGTATAATGATGTTGGTCAGGCTCTTATTCATTTACTTATTTGTTCACTCAGTTACATATTCTGTACTCAATCGTTTGTGTCCGCATTTCATTTATGTATTCTGTATTCAATCATCTGTATTTGCATTAAATCTGTGACTCTTGTCAGGGTGCACATCATAATTAACAGAAGTAAATTCATGACAGTTGCCCAATTTGGGTGCACAGTTAGACAACCAAAAAGTCATCGCAAATTATATCTTGCAATTTCTCTTCTTTTAAATGAATTTGTCAACATATAAGGAGTTTTCAGACCACAGAAACATGTTCTGAAATCTCCCCTTCCTGTCTCATTCATTTTATTCATATACCGCACCCACCTTTCTCCAATCTCCTCTAAATATTCCCTGAGAAATTCTTTGTCGGGACCTATCTCAAGGTTTCACGTCTCTCTTTTCTTTTCTTTTTTTTTTTTTTTTAAGCAAATTAATAGTAAAAAGAGATATGTTTGCCTATTTTTTCTTTTTAATTATTTTTAAATTTTTTCCATGAGTTATTGGGGTACAGGTGGTATTAGGTTACATGGGTAAATTCTCTAGTGGTGATTCGTGAGATTTTGGTGCACCCATCACCCGAGCGGTATACACTTCACCATATCTTTAGTCTTTTGTCCTTCGCCCCACTCCTACTCTTCCTCCCAAGTCCCTGAAGTCCATTGTATCATTCTTATGCCTTTGTGTCCTCATAGCTTAGTTCCCATATATCAGTGAGAACATACGATGCTTGGTTTTCCATTCCTGAGTTACTTCACTTAGAAAAATAGTCTCCAATCTCATCTAGATTGTTGAAAAAGCTGTTAACTCATTGCTTTTAACGGCTTAGTAGTATTCCATCATATATATTATATATAATATACATATAAAATATATATATTATATATATAACAGTTTCTTTATCCACTAGTTGATTGATGGGCATTTGGGTTGGTTCCATGATTTTGTGGTTCTGAATATATATATATACATATGTAGATATATATAGATATATACACATATCTATCTATTTTTCTATCTATCTATCTATCATCTATCTATCTATCTATCTATCTATCTATCTATCTATCTATCTATCTATATGTATGTATAGAACAGTTTATGCACTAGTTGATTGATGGACATTTGGGTTGGTTCCAAGATTTTGCAGTTCTGAATTGTGCTGCTATAAACATGCATGTGCAAGTTTCTTTTTCATATAATGACTTCTTTTCCTCTGTGTAGATATCCAGTAGGGATTGCTGGATAAAATGGTAGTTCTACTTTTAGTTCTTTAAGGAATCTCCACACTGTTTTCCATAGTGGCTGTTCTAGTTTACCTTCCAAACAGCAGTGTAAAGTGTTCCCTGATCACTGCATCCATGCCAACATCTACTGGTTTTTTATTTTTTGATTATGATTTTTTGAGGGTTGTCTATTCATGTCTTTAGCCCATTTTTTGATGGGATTGTTTGGGTTTTTTGGTATTGATTTGAGTTTGTCATAGATTCTGGATATTAATCCTTTGTCAGAGGTATAGATGTGAAGATTTCTCCCATTCTGTGGGTTGTCTGTTTACTCTACTGACTGTTTCCTTTGCCATGTAAAAGCTCTTTAGTTTAATTATGTCCGAGCTATTTATCTTTGTTTTTATTGCAATTGCTTTTGAGTTTTTGGTCATGAAATCCTTGCCTAAGCCAATGTCTAGAAGGGTTTTTCCAATGTTGTCTTCTAAAATGTTTATAGTTTCAGGTCTTAGGTTTAAATCCTTAATCTATCTTGAGTTGATTTTTGTATAAGGTGGGAGATGAGGATCCAGTTTCATTCTCCTACGTGTGACTAGTCAATTATCCCAGCACCATTTGTTGAAAAGGGTGTCTTTTCCCCACTTTATGTTTTTGTTTGCTTTGTTGAAGATCAGTTAGCTGTAAGTATTTGGGCTTATTTTGGAGTTCTCTATTCTGTTCCATTGGTCGATGTGCCTATTTTTATACCAGTACCATGGTGTTTTGGTGACTGTGGCCTTATAGTATAGTTTGAAATCAGGTCATGTGATACCTCCAGATTTGTTCTTTTTGCTTAGTCTTGCTTTGGTTATGTGGGCTCTTTCTTGGTTCCATATGAATTTTAGAATTGTTTGCTCTAATTCTGTGAAGAATGATGGTGGTATCTTGATGGGGATTGCAATGAATTTGTAGATTGCTTTTGGCAGTATGGTCATTTTCATAATATTGATTCTACCCATCCATGAGCATAGGATGTGTTTCCATTTGTTTGTGTCATCTATGATTTCTTTCAGCAGTGTTTTTTAGTTTTCCTTGTAGAGGACTTTTGACTCCTTTGTTAGATATATTCCTAAGTGGTTTTTTTGTTTGTTTTTCTTTTTTTTTTTTTTTTGCAGCTATTATAAAAGAGGTTGAGTTCTTGATTTGATTCTCTGCTTGGTCGCTGTTAGTGTATAAAGAGCTACTGATTTGTGCACATCAATCTTGTATCTGGAAACTTTGCTGAATTATTTTATTAGTTCTAGGAGCTTTCTGGAGGAGTCATTAGGATTTTCAAAGTAAACAATCATATTGTCAGCAATGGTGATAATTTGACTTCCTCTATACCGATTTGGATGCCCTTTATTATTTTCTTCTGTCTGATTCCTCTGGCTAGGACTTCTAGTACTATGTTGAAGAGGAGTGGTGAGAGTGGGCATCCTTGTCTTTTTCCAGTTCTCAGAGGGAATGCTTTCAACTTTTCCCCATTCAGTATTATGTTAGCTGTGGGTTTGTCATAGATGACTTTTATTACATTGATGTATGTTCCTTGCATGCCAATTTTGCTGAGTTTTAATCATAAAGTGATGCTGGATTTTGTCAAATGCTTTTTCTGCACTTATTGAGATGATCATGTGATTTTTATTTTTAATTCTGTTTATGTGGTGTATCACATTTATTGACTTGCATGTGTTAAACCATGCCTGCATCCTTAATATGAAACCCACTTGATCATGGTGGATTATCTTTTTAATATGTTGTTGGATTCGTTTAGTTACAATTTTGTTAAGGATTTTAGCACCTATGTTCCTCAAGGATATCGGTCTGTAGTTTTCTTTTTTGGTTATGTCCTTTCCTGGTTTTGGTATTAGGGTAATGCTGGTTTCATAGAATGAATTAGGACGGGTTCCTTCTTTCTCTATCATGTGGAAAAGTGTCAGAAGAATTGGTACCAATTCTTCTTTGAATGTCTAGTAGAATTCTGCTGTGAATACATCTGGGCATAGACTTCTTTTTGTTGGTAATTTTTAAATTACCAATTCAGTCTCACTGCTTGTTATTGACTAATAACAGGTTAAGCCAATTTGTTCAGGGTATCTAATTCTTGATTTAAGCTAGGAGGGTTGTATTTTTCTAGGAATTTATCCATCTCTTCTAGGTTTTCTAGCTTATGTGTATAAAGGTGTTCATAGTAGCCTTGGATGATCTCTTGTATTTCAGTGGTGTCAGTTGTAATATCTCCTGTTCCATTTCTTAGTGAGGTTATTTGGATTTTCTCTCTTCTTTTCTTGGTTAGTCTTGCTAATGGTCTATAAATTTTATTTTTCTTTTCAAAGAACCAGCTTTTTGTTTCATTTATCTTTTGTATTTTTTCATTTCAATTTCATTTAGTCCTGCTCTGATCTTGGTTATTTCCTTTCTTCTACTGAGTTTGGGTTTGGTTTGCTCATTTTTCTCTAGTTCCTTGAGGTGTGACCTTAGAGTGTCATTTTGTGCTCTTTCAGTCTTTTTGATGTACGTGTTCAGGGCTATGAACTTTCCTCTTAGCACTGCCTCTGTTGTACCCCAGAGGTCTTGATAGGTTGTGTCATTATTGTCATTCAGTTCGAAGAAATTTTTAATTTCCATCTTGATTTCATTTTGACTCAATGCTCATTCAGGAGCAGGTTATTTAATTTCAATATATTTGCATCATTTTGATTCTTCCTTTTGGAGTTGATTTCCAGTTTTATTCCACTGTGGTCTGAGAGAGTGCTTGATATAATTTCAATTTTCTTAAATTTATTGAGGTTCATTTTATGGCCTACCATATGGTCTATCTTGGAGAAAGTTCCATATGCTGTTGAATAGAATGTGTATTCTGCAGTAGTTGGATGAAATATTCTGTATATATCTGGTAAGCCAATTTGTTCCAAGGTATAGTTGAAATCCATTGTTTCTTTGTTGACTTTCTGTCTTGAGGACCTGTCTAGTGCTGTTAGTGGAGTATTGAAGGCCCCCACTATTATTGTGTTTCTTTCTATCTCATTTCTTAGGTCTATTAGTGATTGTTTTATAAATTTGGGAGCTCCACTGTTAGGTGCATATATGTTTAGGATTGTGATATTTTTCTGTTGGACAAGACCATTGTATATACCATTATATACTCTCCCTCTTTGTCTCTTTTAATTGCTGTTGTTTTAAAGTTTGTTTTGTTTGATATAAAAATAGCTACCCCTGCTTGCTTTTGGTGTTCATTTGCAGGAAATGCCTTTTTTGACCCCTTTACTTTAAGTTTATGTGAGTCCTTAGGTGTTAGGTGAATCTCCTGAAGGCAGCAGATAGTTGGTTGGTGAGTTTTTATCCATTCCTTGTGTATTTTTCAAGTGAAGCATTTAGGCCATTTACATTCAATGTTAGTATTGAAATGTGAGGTACCATTGCATTCACTGTGCTCTTTGTTGCCTGAGTACTTTTTTTTTTTTTGGTTTTGGTTTTTTAACTTGTATTTTTGTTTTATACATCCTATGTGATTTATGCTTTAAAGAGATGCTGTTTTGATGTGTTTCCAGGATTTGTTTCAAGACTTAGAGCTCCTTTTAGCAGTTCTTGTAGTGGTAGCTTGGTAGTAGCAAATTCAGCATTTGTTTTTCTGAAAAAGACTGTATCTTTTCTTCATGTATGATGCTTAGTTTTTCTGGATACAAAATTCTTGGCTGATAGTTGTTTTTCTGGATACAAAATTCTTGGCTGATAATTGTTTTGTCTGAGGAGGTTGAATCTCTTCTAGCGTGTGGGGTTTCTGCTGAGAAATCTCCTGTTAATCTGATAGGCTTTCCTTTATAGTTTACCTGGTGCTTCTCTCTCACAGCTCTTAAGATTTTTTTCTTTGTCTTAACTTTGGATAATCTGATGACAATATGCCTAGGTGGTGATCTTTTTGTGATGAATTTCCCAGGTGTTCTTTGTGCTTCTTCAATTTGGATGTCTAGGTCTCTAGCAAGGCTGGGAAAGTTTTCCTTGATTATTCCCCCAAATATGTTTTCCAAGCTTTTAGAATTCTCTTCTTCTTCAGGAACACCAATTATTCTTAGGTTTGGTCGTTCAACATAATCCCAGACTTCATGGAGTCTTTGTTCATCTATTTTTTAATTCTTTTTTCTTGTCTTTGTTGGATTGGGTTAACCTGAAGATGTTGTCTTTGAACTCTGAATTTCCTTCTTCTACTTGTTCAATTCTATTGCTGAGACTTTCCAGAGTATTTTGTATTTTTAAAAGTTTGTCCAATTTTTTCTGAATTTTAGATTTTTTTTCTTTAAGCTATCTATTTCCTGAATATTTCTCCCTTCACTTCTTGTATTGTTTTTTGGATTTCCTTGCACTGGGCTTTGCCTTTCTCTAGTGCCTCCCTGATTAGCTTAATGACTAACCTCCTGAATTCTTTTCGGGTAAATCAGGGATTTCTTCTTGGTTTGGATACATTGCTGACGAACTAGTGGGATTTTGTGGCAGTGTTAAAGAAGCTTGTTTTGTCGTATTACCAGAGTTGGTTTTCTGATTCCTTCTCATTTGGGCAGGCTCTGTCAGAGGGAAGGTCTTGGGCTGAAGGCTGTTGTTCAGATTCTTTTGTCCCACAGGGTGTTTCCTTGATGTAGTACTCCACTCTTTTCCTATGGATGTGGCTTCCTGTGAGCTGAAGTGCAGTGATTGTTGTCTCTTTACTGGGTCTAGCCACCCAGAAAATCTACCTGGCTCTGAACCAGTACTGGGGTTTGTCTGCACAGAGCCCTGTAATGTGAACAATCTATGGGTCTCTCAGCCATGGATACTAGCACCTGTTCAGGTGGAGGTGGTTGAGGGTTGCAATGGACTCCATGAGAGTTCTTAGCTTTGGTGGTTTAATGCTCTATTTTTATGCTTGTTGGCCTCCTCCTGGGAGGTGGCGCTTTCCAGAGAGCACAGCTGTGGTAGTAGGAAGAGGAACTAGTGGTGGGCAAGTCCCTAGAACTCCCAAGATTATATGCCCTTTGTCTTTCACTACCAGGGTGGGTAGGGAAAGACTATCAGGGGGCAGGGCTAGGCGTGTCTGAGCTCAGATTGTTCTTGGGCAGGTCTTGCTGTGGCTGCTGTGGGGGATGGGAGTGAGATACCCAAGTCCATGGAGCTATGTACCTGGGAGGAATTTTGCTGCCTCTGCTGACTCATGCAGGTTGTTAGGGAAGTGGGGGAAAGCCAGCCTCACCCAGCTTCCATGCAAACCGAAGGTCTGGTCTCACTCTCACCACTCCCCTGCCCCAATAGGCCTGAGTCTGTTTCCAGGTGGTGGGTGAGCTGGGCTTGAAAATTTGCCCCAGACTACTTGCCTCCCAGCTGCAAAAGAAAAGGGCTTGGTTCTTCCTCTGCCTGTGGAGTCTACACATAGGATTTGTGCCCTACCCAGAGTTCTGGCCAGGAGGCTTCTTGCCCCGTTCAAATTGTTACAAAGATCAGCTGGAGATTTCCTCCTCCCTATGCAGTTTTCCCCCTCGCTCGCTCCTCTGGCTGCCCTCCTGATGGATCCCTGTGGTGCCAGGCAGGAATGGCCTGCCTGGGGACCTAGTGAGCTCCCAGAGCCATTCTGCTGCTTTCTCTACCCCTGTATTTCACTTGACTCTCTAAATTGAGTCAGTTCCGGGTAAGGTTGGAAGCTCCTCCACACAAACAGACTTTCAGTTTCTGCAGTGAGGGTGTGTGTTCAGGAGAGGAGGCTCTCCCTTTTCCTCTACCACAGTTGAGGCACTCACAGTATTTGTGGTATCTCCTGGGTCCTGTAGGAGCAGTTCACTTCCTTCATAGGGTCTGTGGGTCCTCTCAGGATTGCTGGTTTGTTCTTGCGGTCAATCTGAAGCTAAAGTTTACAATGCCAGCCTCCGAACCATGCTCTGTCTGTCCGAGTCAGAGTTGCAATCTAGCCCTGCCTCCCGTCCGCCATGATGATCCCTATCCCATGTCTTTTTTTCTTCTTATTCTAGTTCCCTGTTAACAAAATCCCAAATAACCTGCAAGAAACCTTCAAAGAAGGTACAAGATGGGAAAGGAAAAGGAAAGGAAAGGAAAAAAAAAGAAAGGAAAGGAAAGGAAAAAGAAAAGAAAAGAAAAGAAAAGAAAAGAAAAGAAAAGAAAAGTGAAACTAAATGCCAAAGCCTCTATCTTGTTTTAAAAAATAAGGACATTCATAATCCAATTTTAATTTTAGTCCCATTAAATATCTATTCAATAAATATTTAGCACCTAGAAATAAGTTCCATAAAAGCAAAAATTAGATAAAAACTGATGCTATTAAGAGGCCCTGGTCTAGTGTTGTGAATGTGTCTGTGTGTGTGTGGTGTTATTAAAATAGTTCCATTTAAATTTTATTAGTATCTGGACTAAGACAATTACCATAAGGGAAGAATAATGAAAACATTGACAGAATTCTATGATGTTTAAGTATAAAAGATGAGCAAAGGAGATATCCCTTAGATGCTTCCTGGATGACCCACTTAAATGACTGGTTGAATCAATTTTAAAAATGTAAGAGAATTGACAGTGAATTTGATTTTGAAGAAGTACAGTTTGCAATACATATTTGTTATACACATATTTTGGGACATGTGGGAAGAATTAGATGCCTAGATCTCAGGAGAAATATCCCAACTGGAAATATAGACTTAGAAGTCATCAGCATATATGAGAAAATATCAAAAAGTTTGTGGAAAAATTGAACTAAAAAATAAAAAGAAAGATATAAACTTTATTTCTCAACCTAAGCTCCATCAAATTCAAGACACTTTTGTAAGTGAAGATACTGCCATTTAGTCCATCCCTAAAGAACTGAGGGTCCAGGAAATTTACCCATGTCAATGCAGTCTTTTTCACATTAATAACTAAAGAAAACTGACTGACATTTAATTTTTTTTTTAAGATTAGGAAACAAAAAGAAGTCAGAAGGAGCCAAATCAGAACTGTAAGGTGGATGTCTAATGAATTTCCATTGAAACTTGCAAAATTGCCCTTTTTGAAGGAGCAGGAGCATTGTTGTGGTGGAGAAGGACTCTCTGGTGAAGCTTCTCTAGATGTTTTTCTGCAAAAGCTTGGCTAACTTTCTCAAAACACTCTCATAATAAGCAAATATTATTGTTCTTTGGCACTCCAGAAACTCAACAAGTGAAATGCCTTTAGCATCCTAAAAAACTGTTGCCATGACCTTTGCTTTTGACCAGTTCACTTTTGCTTTGGCTGAACCATTTCCACCTCTTGGTAACTATTGTTTTGATTGTGATTTGTCTTTGGGATTGTACTGGTGAGCCATGTTTCATCTCCTGTTATAATTCTTCGAAGAAATGCTTCAGGATCTTGATCCCACTTGTTTAAAATTTCCATTGAAAGCTCTGCGTGTGTCTGTAGCTGATCTGGGCCCAATGGTTTTGGCACCCG
Organism: Symphalangus syndactylus; assembly: GCF_028878055.3. Taxonomy (NCBI): domain Eukaryota; kingdom Metazoa; phylum Chordata; class Mammalia; order Primates; family Hylobatidae; genus Symphalangus; species Symphalangus syndactylus. The sequence goes on from NC_072432.2 coordinate 37,930,270, forward strand.
TCAAGTGGAAGTTTGCTCACCTTTAATTTTTCAGTCAGAATTGTGTAAGCTGGGCTGTTGTCTATTCTTTCTGCTGATAATTGTCAGTACTCTTTAATTAGGGCATGAACAAGATGAACTTTTTTCCTCATGAATTGATGTAGATGGTCTGTCCCTGTGGGTTTCATCTTTAACATTGTCTCATCACTTTTTAACATTAGTTATCCATTGGTAAACTGCTGATTTCTTTGGGGTACTGCCCTCGAAGGCTTTTCATAAAGCATCAGTGATTTTCACCATTCTTTCACCCAAGCTTCACCTAAATTTGATGTTTGTTCATGCTTCAATCTTAGCAGAATTCATGTTGCCCTGATGGGGCACTCACTTTTCAAACTGATGTCTTAACCCTCTTAATGCCCCAAACTAAATCCTGTTCAGACATGTTATAACAAGTTAGTGTAATTTTTTTTGGTGCAAGAAAAATTGAAATTCATGCATGGTTTTTTCATAATATGCATTTTTTATGAACTTTTTGAAGACCCCTTGTACATGGTGATTGAAGAGAATGAGTGCACTGTTGCAGGAAGAGTTCACATGGTGACAATAAAACAGTGAAAAGCACCAACACTTAAAGGATGGGCAGAAGGAAAATTTAAAAATTGAATGATAATGGGGTAGAGAAGAACCAAGAGAGAGAATTAATGAAGGTGAGAGTTTTCTCAGTTGAACATTCTGATAGTCAAACATGTGAGTTCCTTAGGAATCAAACACCAAACACCACATGTTCTCAGTTATAAGTGGGACCTAAGCTATGGGCAAACAAAGGCATACAGAGTGGTATAATGGACATTGCAGACTCAGAAGCGGGAGGATGGGGAGAGGGTAACAGATGAAAATCTATCTACTGGATACAATGTACACTACTTGGGTGACGAGTTCACTAAAATCCTAGACTTTACCAATATACAGTTCATCCATATAACCAAAACCCATTTATACTCCTAAAGCTATTGACATAAAAAAAAGTTTCCAATGTTTTTTGAAAATATATCTATATGACTAAAGGACAAAATATTGTCTTTATAACAATAAAGATGTCCTGTCATTCATAAATGTAATATAATTCCACTTAGAATTTCCAATACATTTTAAAATTAGCTATGACATTAAATTTTTCTTAATCAGGCAGCCCTTCAAATCAGAATAGGCTTAGAAAGACTCCTAATTTTTTTTGCATTATGAAAACAACACTAGCTTTGCATGAAAAATTCAGGCCATGCAGAAGGTGTTAAGTGAAAAGTATTGTCCTCGGCCTACACCCTGACTCCTCAATGCAACTCCCCAGAGGTGAATCATTGTAAATAGCTTTTAAAAACTACTGTAAAATATGCATAAAATAAAACTTATCATTTTTAGCCATTTTAAGTATACAGTTCGGTGGCATTAGGTACATTCATATTGTCGTACAATCATCACTGAGACAGCATCCATCTTTAAAATATTTTTCATCTTGCAAAATAGAAACTCTCTACATGTTTAACAGCAACTCCCTTTCCCCTCTTCCCCGATACCCTGGCAACCACCATTCTACTTTACGTCTCTCTAAATCTGACGACCCAAGTACCTCGTATGAGTGAAATTATGCGGTTTTTGTCATTTTGTATTTAAATAGCTTTTTAATATTTTTTGGATGATTTTTTCAAAGGCATTTAAAATTTTAAGATTAATGCTTGTTCATGGTAGAAAATTTGAAGTGCATTAAAAGACTCTTTATAGTGAAAAAGCAAATGTTCTTCTTCCTCACAATGTCCATTCCCACTCACTACAGGTAACCATTGTTAATAACTTTTCTGGCCATTCTTCTAGAACTTTTGTATGTATCTATAAGAAACATTCTCACATACACATGAGCATACACACACACTTCTGTGTTTTTTCTGACTTCTGTTTCATTGTAAGAGGGACAATATACATACTGTTGTATAATTTGCTTTCTTTACTTAATGTGTCCTGGGCATTTTTCCATAGTGAAACTTATCTTCTTAAGTGAATCTTTTTCATCTTAATAAAGTAATTCTCAAGTATATGTAAGAATAAAGAGTCAAGAATGACAAAGAACATTCTGGGAAAAACTACTGAAGAAGGACTTGCAATACCAGATATGAGAATGCATTATTAAAATATTGTGATAAATGTGGAAGAATAGAGAAATCAGTGGAGCAGAAATTAATCTCAGGAGAAAACTACAGGACATAAAACTTCAGCTGAATTTAAAAATATTAAAATCAGTAGGAAGAAGGGTATTATTCAATAAACATGCAGGAACAATTGCTTAACAATAGAAAAAAGCTGATCAGATCCTCTCCTCACATGATAAACCATAATTAGTTGCAGATTTATTAAAGCATTAAATGCATAAAATGAAAAGCAAAGCAAATCATCAAATATGTAAAATAAAAATGAATATCGAACATTTTGTAAGGAAGATTTTCTAATTGTACAAGCAAATGTAGAAACTTTAATGAAAACACTTGAGAAATTGACAATTTAAAAATGAAAAATTCAGTAACAAAACATGATAAAGATTAGCTGGAAAGATACTTGTAAAATGTATGACACAATGTTATCCTAATTTTATATAAAGAATTCTCTTCATACAAAATGTAATACACCCCAATACAAAAAAAATGAATGATGTGTAGGAATAAGTTATGTATAAAGCAATAATTTAAATGGTAAATAAATATATGAGTTATTTCAAGTTTTTCAGGTAAGCAAAGTAACAAGGGGTAAAAGAACAATCTTTTTTCACATATCAAATTAGAGATTAAAAACTTGATATAACATTTAGTGTTGGCAAAGATAAAGAGAGACACTCACATATACTTCCATTGTGGAAGATAGTTTAGCCTATGTATGAAAACTTGTAAAAAAAATTTGACCCTGAAATTCTCCTTTTGGAAATTTAACTGGAGAAAATAACTCTAATTGTATGCAAATATTTGTCTACAGAAATGTCCACATAGCATTGTTTACAATGTAGAAAAGTTAGAAATAACTAAACATATAGTGTTAAAGAAATTGTTAAATGAATTATGGTGCATTTATGCTATGGAATACTATAGTTAGTATTTAATGACATGGGAAAATGTGATACACTTTAAATGAAGTGTCACTCACAAATAAGTAATGTCATATATCCTAATTATTTTTAATACATACTAGTGCATAGGAAATGTGTGTAAGGATATAGTCTAAAAGTTTAACAGAGGTTTAAACAGTTATATGTGATTTTTATTTTATTATTTTTATTTCCATAATGTTCACAATGAACATATATTACTTTTATAATAAAAAATAATGTTCAAAAAAAACACTTTTAAAAAGTGAAAAAAATGTGAGTTCCATTTCAACTAGTAAATCATATTTATTCTAGCATAGCTCTAATAATCCAGGTGTGAGTCCATGGTATATTGGATTTGAAATACATAAGACTTGAAGTTGTCCTATGCTTTATCAAGTTTGTATCTTGAATTTATTTAAAATAAAAATCCTTGTGCAGTGCTTTAATCTCCATGGAGAAAGAAGACCTATATTAAATATTAAATTAATGCATGTTGTTATATAGATGCACTGTCAACAACTTTGGGAAAACAGCGAACATTCAAGGATGGCTAGAAATGAACTGCATTTACTAGGCTAACATTTTCCTTTGAAGAAACATTTTGGTCAATATTTGATGCCCTATAGATTTGCGCAAGAAAGATAAAGGCATTTAGGTTTGTGATTGCTCTTGGCAAGAAAGCTAGTTTCTACAAGAAATTAATTACAACCAAAAAAAAGAAAAAACCAAAACCTTAAGGGGTGGAGATCATAGGTGAATGAGGACCTCTGAAAATTGACATGGATTTCAGGTTTAACTTTCTTGTAATGGAAATAAAATACAACTGAACATGCTCTCATTTTTTAACTCTGTACAAAATACCTACTCAAGGCATCTTTGTATTTTGGTTCCAGGTTCTCATCAGAGAATTACCGAAAGTCAACTCTGAGCAGTTGCCAATGGATAGTTTTAAGCAAATCATATATCAGAGAAATAATGTAATGGGCATTTTAATTAGCCATTCTCCTGGATTCCCTAAACTTAGTCCCTGCATTAAGAAAGATCATTAGGAAATAATATTCCAGAACCCATTTCACTTCCCTGAAGAAATATCTTCCCTGAGTGATGCCTTAAAGTTTTCTTCTGCAACTTTTATAAACAACAGATACATAAAACTCCATTTGAAACAAAATGGATGTGCCCTGTGCAAAATCCCAATTGAAAACATCACAGGATCTGTTACCCTATATCTCTTAAAGACTCGCACAGTTGATGCCTCTTTGAATTCGTGCCACTGAAGTTTGTCGCTGCAGATGAGCTTGTATGATTTCTATTAGTAGGCAGCATGAAGTCACCATGTCTCCCATTTTGCCCAATGTATCATAACACCCAGAATTAAAACAGTATATTAATTAATGAAATTAATATGCCTGTAAACAAAAAGTAACATGGTATTTGTCTCATTGCTTTTTTTTTTTTCCCTTTTTTTTTTTGAGACAGAGTCTCACTCTGTCAGCCAGACTGGAGTGCAGTGGCACGATCTCAGCTCACTGCAACCTCCATCTCCTGGGCTCAAGCAATTCTCCTGCCTCAACCTCCTGAGTAACTGGGATTACAGGTGTGTGCCACCATGCCCAGCTAATTTTTGTATTTTTAGTAGAGATGGGGTTTCACAATGTTGGCCAGGCTGGTCTCAAACTCCTGACCTCAGGTAATCCACCTGCCTCAGTCTCTCAGAGTGCTGGGATTTTTACAGGCATGAGCCACCACACCCAGCTCATTGCTACTTTTATTAATTTCTTTTTAAATTGTGTTTACTTTTTAAAGCAAACTTAAACAAAGCAGCTCAATCCCCCTGCAAAAGGCTAGGGTACCTTTCAGCAGCAGCCCCCTGGTGGTTGTTATAATGCTGTGCCCATCTTTCCTGAAAGAAGTCTAGAGATGAAATTACATCAAGGAAACAAATCTGAGTATCATCACAGTCTCGTACTCTTAATTATACCCTTGGTCCTTTTCACCGTGTCCAGTGGTGGGTACCTTCTAGCTGGAATAGTGATCTGTTCTTATCACATCACAGGATCTGTTACCCCATATCTCTTATATAAAGAAGCACAATGGATTCCTCTTTGAATGGAGAGAGCCATTTCATCACTATAAATACTCGCTTTGGGCTAGGCAGTAATTTAGCTAACTGGAAGATATAGTAAAAGCAAAATTTTGTATACCTTCACCCCTAGGACATCTAAGCTATGTAAATAAAATCTTAAGAATTTTTTCGGGTATACTATAGTTTCTCAATGTAATGTGAAAATTATTTTAAAATTATCTGAGGATGTACATATATATATAATATGTGCATGTGTGTACATAAAATATATGAGTTATATATATATATAAAATGTGCGTATGTGTGTACATAAAATAGATGAGAAAATAAAGAAGTAAAAATTTAGAAAACCTAGATTGTGCCAAAGGGCACAGTAGATGTTAAAAGAAATGAATCTAACGTTGATGAAATGGAATTTGATTTTGAATAAAATGGTAGAGGTTTGGCACAATCATGATGGGGTATTATACAAGAGACTCTGTAGTTAAGGCCTCACTTAAATCCTTAATAGTAGGTTTCCAGTCTTATAATTACTGTTTAAGGCTGTCCAACCCCTTAGCACATCACTCCCCTGACATCAGATCAGTGTCCTTGAAAATCTATGACCATGTTTTCCCAATAACTTTACTGTAGTTCATTTGGTTCCATTCTCTGAGCATTCTTAGCTTATACTTTAATTTTATCTGCATTTTTTTTCTCTTGGATATGAGCCAGTGTGTTATGCCATGACTTCAAGGGATGGCAAACAAATAGTGACTAATTGAGGCAGCCACACAGCTCCAACTCTAGCTCAGGTGTGTCTGCAATCACACACACACACACACACACACACACACTCCTCCTCCTATAAGAACATAATGATTCTTTCAGCACTATCTCTTCTTTTTTTTTTTTTTTTTTTTTTTTTTTTTTTTTTTGAGACGGAGTCTCGCTCTTGTCACCCAGGCTGGAGTGCAGTGGCGCGATCTCGGCTCACTGCAAGCTCCGCCTCCCGGGTTCACGCCATTCTCCTGCCTCAGCCTCTCCGAGTAGCTGGGACTACAGGCGCCCGCCACCACGCCCGGCTAATTTTTTTGTACTTTTAGTAGAGACGGGGTTTCACCGTGGTCTCGATCTCCTGACCTCGTGATCCACCCGCCTCGGCCTCCCAAAGTGCTGGGATTACAAGCGTGAGCCACCACGCCCGGCCCAGCACTATCTCTTCTAATGTATCCAGTGCAGCTTTAAATTCATTTTCTTTAGGGAAGCTTTATCCAATTTTGCAACTCTTATCCACATAGTCTCCTCACTACCCCTATACTCACATATCTTCCCTAGTCATTATCACTATGGCTTATGGTCAACCACCCTCTTGAAACTAGCATTATCCTTACATTCTAGGTGAAAACTATTCTCAGTGATCTATAGGAAACTGCATTTAAAGCCTTTCCGGTTATCTTCCACCCTCTGTTTTCAATCACAATTAACTACATGCAATCCCCTGACTGCTCCAGACTCTGGGTGTTATTACCTTTCCTAGAAACACTCCTATCCTTACAGCTCCATCCCCTATAGCTCTTAGTATTCATTATTTTCTCTGAAGACTCAAAGCAGAGCTCAAGTGTATCTCATGGCAAATTTTACATAACTCTCTGACATATCACAATATCTTGTAACTACTTTTTAGTGTATAGCCACCCCAAACCTCTACCTTCCATGGGGCTGGAAAGAATTCTACCAGGGCATAGTGCCAGCCATAAATAGGCGCTCAATATATGTTTGTATAATGAATGATTGATCTTCATACAATTTCTCACATATCCAAGTTTCCAAATCAAGTTATTAACCCTTATTAGAGTTATAGAGATATTACTAGTTTGGAAAGAAGTAAAATTGGCACTAAGATGTAATGAAATCATAATGGGGAAGCCTTGTTTAGATTACTTTTTAGCAAATTTTCCTTGATTCAGTTCGTTCCTAAAGACCCACTAATGTGACAATTGCAGTATTTATGTGTTCATTAAATAAATTATTTATTGAGCACCTAGAATATTCCTGACACTGAGATTATATCAGAAGTAAAATGAGAAGACAAGCATAGTTACTGCCCACATAAAAGTTAGAGAGGAAGGTGAAAATTCATACAATTGCCTGAAATTAGAATTAAAGTGATAAAACAGGACTGGGAAACACAATCATGGTCCCACACATACTTTGCTTCTAAAAAGGAAACAAATCTGTTGTTCTGCAAAAGCAAGATAATGGAAATGAAAATATCTTTTTATTTTCTCCCGCCTGTCCCACTCAGAAAAAGGATATGAACAACTAAAACATTGCACACGAATTCTATCACTGGATAGATTCTGCTTTTTGAGGCAAGCAGGGTGATATTTCCTTCCCCCTTCCCCCAGGACATCATACCAGTCTCTATATCCATAAAGAGACTGCAATGCTCAGAAAACAACTAGCCAGAAATAGAAAGAGTTCTTAAGTACATGCATAAAAAGAGACCTTGGACTAGAATATTCTGAGCATTATTCTTTTTCATTTATTGCTCTGACTCAAGTTGTTACAGAAGAAAGCTAAAATGGGGTAGCTTGAGCAGAGGGTGCCGTATGATTGAACCTCACTAGGGTTGTATTAGGTAAAAGCCTGTCAAACTCCAGAAACTGAAATAGAAACTGTGTGGTATAATTTTCTCTCTTGCCAGGCCTGTCAGAAGATAGAACAAACAGAACAAACTCTCCAGTGAGTGGTAAGTGAGATCAAAGGCAATCCATATACTCTATTTGTTTACAAACACCAGCTAAAGATCTATTTTTTTCAATGAAGAGTAAACAAGCTAGTTAAAAAGAGCGTATGAAGAAAAGCTGTAGGACACACTAGAGCAAGATAATGAAGACTCAGAAAAAGGTATAGGTGGAAAACCAATTTTTCATGAAAATCAGAGGATCAGCCCAGAAAAGAATATGACCTCTATGACACAGAAAACCCAAACAAAAATCACAGGTTAAGAGGCAACTACGACATGTGAGAGTGAGTAGAGTGTGTGTTTTGAAGATTTCAAAGGGAACCAACACAATAGGAAGAAAAAAGAGGGAGAACACAAGCAAAACAAGCAATGAGTAAAGGTTGAAAATAAATATATAAAGTATTTTTTTCTTAATTGGAAAAGAAGAATCTGCATAACTCTGTACTAATAAATGTAAAATTTTAAATAAAATGTATTATATTTGGATAAATATAAATGGCCTAGATTTGCTCATAAGGAAATAAAATGGCTATTACTAAACAGTTAAAAAATAACAAGATGCTGGCAAGGTTTCAGAGAAAAGGAATGTTTACACGAGGCTCGTAAGAATGTAAATTAGTTCAGCCATTGTGGAAAGCAGTGTGACAATTTCTCAAAGAACTTAAAACAGAATTACCATTTGATCCAGAAATCCCTATTGGGTAAATACCCAAAGGAATATTAATTGTTCTACCATAAAGACACATGCATGCATATGTTCATCGAAGCACTATTCTCAATAGTAAAGACATGGAATCAGCCTAAATGCCCATCAACAGTAAACTGGATAAAGTAAACGTGGTATATATACACCATGAAATACTACATAGCCATAAAAAGGAACGAGATCATGTCCTTTGCAGCAACATGGATGGAGCTGGAGGCCATTATCCTAAGTGAATGAACACTAACACCACACATTGTAAGTGGGAGCTAAACATTCAATATACATGAACACAAAGAAGAGAACAAGAGACATTGGAGCCTACTTATGGGTGGAGGGTGAGAGGAAGGAGAGGATCAAAACACTACCTATTGGATACTAGGCTTATTACCTGGGTGACAAAATAATCTGTACACCAAACCCCCGTGACATACCATTTACCTATGTAACAAAGCTGTATATGTACCCCTGAACCTAAAATAAAAAGTTAAAAATAAAAAATTTTAAAAAAAAGAAAAAGAAATAAACTGAAAGTGCCAAGAATGACATTTTCTCTTCTTTTGTGTACGGTCCTCTTTTATAACCAAATAAGAGCTGAGATAGATGTGAATTTAGGGCGAGGAAAGAACCCCTCTCTGTTCTCAGTCCAGCAAACCAGGATTCTCTGAGGAAATTCCACACCAAGCCCTGCCAGCAACGAAGTTTTGCAGTCTTGTCTTTGGTTCATTTCTTCCTTGAACACCTTGGGAAGAAGAGGGCTATGGTTTGAAGTAGGATTTTGTTCCTCTGGGAATCCTTGAATAATACTATCTAATAGCCAATCTTGCTGTAAGTTACTAATGACATTCAAGTATGTACCTTCTCCTTCCTTCTCAATTACCTTTCTGAATCCCCTCATTAACATATAGTATTAATCTGCTTGGGTTGCTGTAACAAAATGTTACACCCCACAGAGTGGGTGGCTTAAAAACCAGAAATTTATTTTCTCACAGTTCTGGAAGCTGGTAGTCCAAGACCTAAGGCCTCTCTACTTGGCTTGCAGATGGTCACCTTCTTGCTACCTTTTCATGCTGTCTTTTCTCTATGTGCAAACGTTTCTGGTGTCTCTTTTTGTATGTCTTAATATCTCATAAAGACACCAGTCAGTTTGTATGAGGGCCCACCTTACAGCATCGTTTTAACTTGATTACCTTCGTAAAGGCCCCATCTCCAAATAGTTTCATTCTGAAGTACTGGGGGTTAGGACTTCAACAAATGAATTTGGAGAGGACACAGTACAGTCCATAACAGATGCTTGCAAACAATGCGTATTGTAGATGTACACACCAGACATTTAGGCTTCCCAATGCTTAGCCTAAGACCTTTCCCTGGAGAAGCTACTCAATTTACTCTGCTTTATAATTGTCCACCTGTAACTACAAATGAGTTTCTTCTTACCACCATGAACATCAATTTTCTCTCTGACACAATAAAGGGATTTGACTAGATAAGAATTATAGTCTTCAAGTCAACAGAATCAGGATCCAGTCAGATGTTATAGTAAGAGGGCAAGGGGCTGAAGAAAAAGGGCCCAATCTCACAAAAACAGATGGCCAAGCTTCCTTCATAAGCAAAGCTTTTGTAAGCAAAAGCCCTCGCCCTCTTCTCACTCCAGCCCTACAGAGGCAGGAAGCAGAAGCAGAAGAAAACAGAGTGCAGCATGCTTGCCTTGACCTTGAAATTCTCAAGGAGGCCTGCTATAAACAATCTGATGTGGACTTCTCATTTTTCACAGACATATTGCACACAAAATATTCTGAAAATATTCTGGCTATTTACTTACCTACCCACATACATACATGCATAGAACTTTTTCCATGTATTTATATAGTTTACAGCATTTATTTGGTAAATGCCATGCTCATTGTTTCACTTTTTTTTTTTTTACTTTGAACATTCGTAGAAATAGAGTGCATCTTAAAGCCATTCTGGCCCTGCAGCAGTCATGATGAGGTTGTCATTGCCTATGCATATAAATATTTGAGGAATGGGTATGAAATTTGCAAGAAATTCTCCCTAACAATAGGAGATGATCTTTTCAAGAAATGTGCCATCACCCAGGCTCTTGATGGCACAGTGCATAATATTTTATGGGGAGAAAAAAGAATAACCTAAATTAAGTGTAAAAATAATTCATAAGAGGCTCCGAAAAAGAAGTTCAGGAATCCACCAACCAATTTATATATATATGAAATATGCAACAGTGACATGATAAAAATCGATGTCTAAATAAGACTAAATGAGATCTTCTAATAAATATAGAATAAGAATGCTAAGTGATGATAAAGGCATAGTTGCATAGTTTAATTCACAGGGTTTCTTTTCTTTCTTAGTGGGTTCATGAAATAATGTGTTGTCTCCCAATCAATGTATCTTATATTCAATTACATATGATAATTATTAAGCCCCTACTGTGTGTCAGGCACTATGTTAAGCACTGAGAATACAGAGTGAACATAGTGCTTGCCCTTCACAACTTTAGAGGATCTTAGTGCATATAGTTACTAAAAAATATAGTAAGAAAAATAATTATAAGAGAGTTGAATGCTATAAGAGAGGGAAATATACAGTGTACTTGGAGCACTAATCTCAGCGAGGAGATCATGGATGCCCTCCTTGAAGAAATGGGGCCCAAGTTAAGAGAGAAGGATGAGAAAGAGTTAATCAGAAGGTAAGGAAAGAAAGTTCCACACATAAAAGAATAGCATGAGCAAAGACCTGAAAGTCAGGACAAACATAGCTAACTGGTAAAACCAAGAGAACTCCAGCTTGAGTGAAGGAGAGAAAACGAGAGGAGAGGCAGGCAGGGGCTGGATCACGGCATGAGCCCTGGGTCTTCCCAGCCTACAGTGGTTGTGGGTTGACGTATTCATAGTAGCAGCTTGAGGGCAGTTGTGGTCAACACTTGAAGCTTTATTTGTAGGTTGTAGGAATTTCCTCTGGGTCTTTTTTAGTAAGCCATTCAGGGTATTTCACAAATTCCCCCCTCATGCAGAGGTGCTCTGTGTTGCAGAAACTCTGACTTAATTTAGCAGTTTTAAAAGCCTGCTGTCCTATTGATGTGTCCAAACTCTTGACACTTAAGGAAAGCCTTAATATTTTATACAATGGTCTCCTTTGAGTCTAGTATCTTTTTAGTCAACTTTATATTATTCTTAAGTTGTCTTGTGCCTGAACAAGGTGTATCTCTATGAGAAGAAATGTCCTTAAAATGTTTTTGAAAATATTTTTCAGCCAGCCAGATTAATATTTAAATAACATGTGTGATCTAAGAACTTTAAAATATCATCTCTATTATCTATGTTAGCCATTCACATTCCTATATTTCAATGTTGATCTGACTAATCTATTTGCATATATTTTGCTCCATATAAGAAGATAACAACAACAACAAAAAAACTATAATAGCTAACAGAAACTGAGCTCTTAATAAACCCCAGGTATGACATAAAGGTTTTTACATCCATTCTGATTGAGCCTTGTCTAGAAGATAGGTACTATTATAATCTCCCTTTTGCAAATAAATAGAAAATAAAGCTTAGGGAGATTAGGTAATTCCCTAGGCTCAACTAATTTATTCACTTTCTTAGAAGCAACATAGTATATTTGTTGCTTTTAAAAACACTGATGTAATACTTATGCCAAGCATGGGGGGAAACATTATCCAAACACTTCTCATTTAATCCTCCTAATGATTCTGTGGAGCAGACACAAAGAGGTTCAGTCACTGATCACACGAGAGGCAGAAGTGGAAATCAAACCCAGGTCATCTGGTTCCCAAGTCCTTGCACCTAACTCCTGTGTCCCAGTTTTTAGAGGCCAGATAACTAGCCAGAAATTTCAACTTTACAAATTATCAGCTTTATGAACTTGATAGAATAATTTAATCAAAATTAAACTATGAGGCAAAATTTGCTAATCTATAATGACAACTACACAGACCATTGTGAAAATCAAATGAGATGATGTTATTTTAGTAATTGTTGTGACTATTCTTAATTTGCCACTTCATAACTACTACTGATTTATGTAAATTATTTGCTATGTTGTCATTGATTTGACAATTAGCTTTCACAATGATGCTTCATTGAAAGTATTGCACATTGTTACATTACATAAGTGAAGCTTTACCACCTCTTACTTATATTGCAGGTTTTGCTCTGTCTCAATCCTCAACAAGAACAAAGAGGGAGGGAAGGACAGGGGATAAGAGTCAAGTGCTGAGAGGCAAATACAAGCCTTGGAAATCCATTCTGAGTCACAAATCTCTTTCAAGAGGTGGGCCAAGGTTGCTGTTGCCACTATCCCATGTTGTCCAAGAACTGAGGCCGTTCTTTTGCTTTCCGTATTTGGAAGAACAAATGCCAAAGGCAATTCAAATAAACCCAGTGCCCTTTTTACAATCTTCTCTTGGAGAATCGTACAATCAAAGTGTAATATCCAAGTAAGGATATAAATGAAGCAATGGTATAGTATATAAAATACTAATTACAAAATATCCATGTTTACCACCAATTAATTATAATCAGGGAAGTAAAACCTTCCCATTTCACCTGCAGCCACAGAGTACTTGGTCACCTGGTTGACTCCCCTCCAATACCTGGCTTTGTTTGGGGCCACAGGACCTTTTTCAGCTCCAATTCCTTTTTCTCAATCCCTGTACTCTGGGAAAACTTCAGGGTAGTTTTCTAGATAAAGCCAAAACCTCAGTTGGCTGCATACAGAGTTTTTTTCTTCATCAGTTCCCACTCCAAAATGCCTTTTTTTTTTTTTTGAGACTGAGTCTTGCTCTGTTGCCCAGGCTGGAGTGCAGTGGTGCCATATCAGCTACTGCAATCTCCACCTCCCGAGTTCAAGTGATTCTCTTGCCTCAGCCTCCCGAGTGGGTGAGACTACAGGCATATGCCACCATGCCTGGTTAATTTTTGTACTTTTAGTAGAGATGGGGTTTCACCTTGTTGTCCAGGCTGGTCTCAAAATCCTGACCTCATGTGATCTACTTGCCTCAGTCTCCCAAAGTGCTGGGATTACAGGAGTGAGCCACTGCTCCTGGACCCCAAAATGCTTTAATCCAAAAAAAATGTGAGTTGCTATGGTGACCCCTATTGCAATTGCTAGAGGCTTTTGTAAGATGCATCCATCCTCTTGCTATATTTCAGTTTTTAAAATTTCCAGCAACAAGAAAAATGAAGCCTCATTTGTTAGAATAGAAATAGATAGAATAGAAAGTGGGGTATTCAGCAATTGTAAGCAAAATGAAAGAGATTTGGGGATTGGGCATTGTGGAACGCTCACAGGATCCCCAGGAAAGGGAATTTCCAATGCTGACTGCAGGGCGAAGTATTTCTAAAGCAGCAGATGCCAATGAAGAACACAGATTTCTTTGATCTTTCTTTTTAGCTTAAATGATCTGCTATCCAGGGGCCTAAATAAGTGGCTGATAAGTCAGCCAAAAGCAATTTCCAACATGAACCTGAAAGAACAGGGCTCAGTAAAACTATGATCTGCAGACCAAATATACCCTGCTACCTGTTTTTGTTTTTGTTTTTGCTTTTGCTGTTTAACAGAACACAGTTTTATCAGAACACAGCCATGTCCATTCATCCATGCATTGCCCGTGAGTGCTTTTGCACTGCAACAGCAGAGTTGAGTGGTCGCAGCCAAGACCATATTGTCCACACAGTGTAAAACATTTGCTATCTTGCCCTTTACAGAAAAAGTTGGCCAACCCCTGCCTAGAGCTGAATAGAGGAAGAGGAGTTGAGAAGGTGAGAGGATAGCCAAGCACAGTTTGAAAAGCCATTTGGATATCTGCTTTTTATCTCTTGGTTTTCCCTAGTGTGTTTTACATTTACATTCAGATTTAGAGCTCTAAGCCATGGGAGAAAGCTTACTTTCTTCTTGTGTTAGCTCAGGTCCTCTGAGGAGCAGATGCCAAGACAGTAGTAGACCTGCAAGAGAGTTATTGGAGACAACTCTCCTGTGGGGAAAAGCAGAGGAAGCTGGAGGAGGCAGGGAAAGCCCAATGTGGAAGGGGAGGAAAAAGGAAGGAAAGTTGATTGATAGGAAGTCTCACACTGCAGCATAGCGCTGAGATATTTCAGCCAGGCCTTAGAGTTTGCAAGCCAACCTCACCCATGTGAGGAGTCCTGCCCCTCACTGAAGTGAGCTAGTCTTACCACCAGAAGCAGGGCTCTGTGCGAACACAGCAGCCTGCTACTACACTGCATAATTAAGTATAAATTCGGGTCTGGACATTGAGTCTCTCTCATTCCATTACAGAACTATTAAAAAATAATTCTGTATTAGGAAGACTGTTTCTAACGCATAAAAATCATAGAACAGAGATTAGAAGTCTTGGAAGCTACAGGCCATGCTACTCTTTCAGATTTATCCTGTTTCCAACCAGCCCACAATGGTTGAGTGGCCATTGTGTATACAGAGCACTAGGTTAAGCAATGTGATGAGAAATGAAGTATATAAAAGATAAAAAAGAAAAGTCACTAAATTCAACAGAGTGAGTATAACTTTGGATTTGCTGACAGAGGGACAGTGATATCTGATTTTTTTCCATGCAACTGATTTTTTAGGCCATTGGCTATGAATTAGACACTCAGAGCACATATAGACCAGGAAAACTTCCCTCCTGACTTTGTTAAGTGCCCTCTGACTCGATAGACCACAGAATGAAGAATCTATATTATGTTGGTCTTTGAGTCACTTCCACCTTGACTTCCTCTCTCCGCTGCTGTCCAGATAGAATGTACATTGACAAGAGTAAAGATACTTTACACGTGCCAAATTGCTTTTGAGTTTCCAATTATTATTCCTGCTTCACAATGGAAACAGGCAGAGATAAGGAAGGGATTTCAAAAAGACGAATCCATATAATGTTATTTCACAATCTAAATGCTTGGCTTTCTTCATTTCTTTTCTCTCTTTCTCTATTCCACACTCCTTTTGTCAAAACTTGATTAAGGATCCACTATGGCCACCAGCTGAATGGTGAATACAATATAATTTACTATCACCCCAAGAATGTCAAAGTATTATTAAATAAATAAGTGAATAAATTGAGGTTGATGTTGATAATGTATTTTTGCTCCCTGTTCAATCTCCTTAACTGGATGAACTGGAATCTCAAGAACTTGTTGGTGATTGCTTTAAAAAGCAGAATTCTTCTAGAATACACTGTAGTTTTAGAATTAGAAGACACCCTTATTCCATGCAGGAATATTACCAAGTCAGCTTTTATTGCTTTTTGACTAGATTCCTTAGAGATCAAGATAGCGGATGCGGATCCTTGTTCAGCTTAAATTTATGTCAACTTCTCATATCTGTGTCCCTCACTGCCATTTAATAAAGCTCTGTCATCTTTTGTCTTTTCCTCCAACTCTAAATGGAATTAGAAAGAAGACAGAGAAAAGGAGAACTAACTTTCTGTTTCTCAAAAGTAAATACCTGTAGCTTCCAAGGCCTCTTACTTCTGCTCTATGATTTTTATGCCTTATCAGCAACCTTTCTAATAATGGTTTGCTGGTGGAAATTTTTCCTAATTCTACAATAGAATGAGAGAGACCCAATGTCCACACTTTAATTTATAATTCATTATACAGAAAAGTAGTATTAATAGCATTGTATTTGCAGATATACTTTTAAGGACAAGCATTCCTACCTTATGTAAGACCCAGAACTTGCTGATGATATGAATTTTGTAAAAACACATTCTGAAGTTGAGCCTCCCACAATCTCACCACCCACAGTGCCCATCCCAGGAAGTGCAAGCATGTGGAATTCAACCTTACTGGAAATAAATAAACATGAATAATTTTAAAAGATCAGAATTAAAATTAATAAACGATTACAGTTTTATATATATATATATATATATATATATATATATATATTTTTTTTTTTTTTTTGAGATGGAGTCTCACTCTGTTGCCCAGGCTGGAGTGCAGTAGCACAATCTCTGCTCACTGCAGCCTCTGCTTCCCAGGTTCAAGCAATTCTCCTGACTCAGATTCCTGAGTAGCTGGGACTACAGGCACATGCCACCTCACCTGGCTATTTTTGTATTTTTAGTAGAGATGGGGTTTCACCATGTTGGCGAGGATAGTCTTGATCTCCTGACCTCATGATCCACCCACCTCATCCTCCCAAAATGCTGGGATTACAGGCGTGAGCCACCGTACCCAGCCAGAACTCTATTCTTAATAGATTTGCTGTTCTTTCTTCAGTCCTATTTTAGAACAATGTACATATATATGCGCTTATATATATGTGTGTTACTATTAATAAATAAGTTATTAACTAAAGAGAAACCAACAGATATCTTCCCTATGCTCAGTTCTAACTTATTTTAGGTCAATGGTTTCCAAACCTTAGCTTCCAAGTGACCTTTTAATTATGTTTTATCTATGTGTCTCATTTTTTGAAATGTTCTATCAAATGAACAGACTTAAATAGAAATATATTTTTCCACTTCTATTCACTAGGGAACATGTAACTTCCTCAGAACTTCCAAAGAGCTTGCAATAGTTATCATATCACCAGGAGTTTATATAACTTTAGCTTGAAGACAAGAGACAAGGTTTTAGCCTGCAGCTGGAGCAGCTTTATTGTCAGTAGATATACAGTGTCTATAAGGTTGCTTTAAAAAATAATGGACATTGCCTGTAGGTCTCCATTACTAACTTCATGGATCCCCTGAGATCTAGGGACACTGTTGAGAAACATTGCTTGAAGACAGAGGAGCTGTGTTTCTCAACCTTTTTCCAACCCCAATATTCAGGAGACACAGCCCACTCTTCTAAGTAGCTACTGATCACAGTGGCACATTCTATCCATGCTGCCCCCAGGGTAGGAATGTGCTAGAATCTTTGGAAAAGAGTGGGGCCTGTTGAAAGGAGAGAATGTGTGGTTTGACAAAGTGTCACAAGAGATTCTAAAATAACCTTCATTTTACCTCCTTACTTGAAAACGACTGCTGGAAGTTATATAATTCCTGAATAAAAAGAGAGTTTACTTATTCAGTTAAGAAAATTAAACTGTTTTCTATGAACTTTAGGTATCACTGAATTACCAGGAAGATTTTCATGATCTGAAATATTTTTATTGGGTTTTCTGTATTTTGGAACATCAAAGTAATACCTTTAGTCACTCTTGAAGCCCAATCGCTCTGAGAAAAATACAGTGTTGTGACAGAATTCCTAAAGGTTGAATTCGGTGAGTAGAACATATCAATTTCAGAAAAATACAAGAAAGGAAGCTTTCAGGGACTGTGGCAAAATTTCACCACAAATTTCTCCATATACTCCTTGCATTTCAGCTCCTGGGTGGGCTCTTGCCTTGGAGGAAGCTACTTTGAATTTCAGATGCTAAAATAAAACAGTATGAGGATACACATTGAATGTGGGAGGCAAGCTTACTGTCCCCTTCCCTGTGATTATGAAAAACGCTTCCCACACTCCCCAAGTTAACATTCCAAATGAAATGATAAACCTGAAATACTAGAATCTATTTTGGAAATGGTAGTCTTGGATGTGCATGAAGTTGATTTTTTTGAACTCTGATAATCTGCCAACGTTTTCATCATATTTTCCAGGGAGCTTATTATCAGCTGTTCTCAAAGTACATGGACACCTTGAATACATTAGAGTAAGCCCTATAGCTTTATCTTTCAAAAGATTTTGAACTAGAGCTTTGGCTAATTTTATTGTCCTGTAGAAGCCCAATCCTGCCAAAGATACAAAATTGGAAGCATTCCCCAAACCAAGCCTATTTATTTTTAATACATTATTTTCCTCAGTAAAATTTTGCCAAACATGAAGAACTGTGCAAATTTTTAATCATGTAGTTCATGGAACAAGTTTCGGGGAGTTAATTTGCATTTATGGGGATAAGAAGCAAGATATAGCACAGAAGAGGCTAAAGAATAAACAGAAGATACTGTAAGGAAAACTAATTTCCAAATAGTCAATATACTATCCCCATATACATAAGTTTACATCTAAATAACACAAGGACTATTGTTGAAATAGCCTATATCCACTGGACCTTTTTTACTTTAGAATTCTCTGCATAGATGACATCATTCTACCAAAATGTGTTAGAATAGTAGACTCAGCAAACAAAATACACTGGGTCTTGAAACTTTGTTAATCTGAAACTCTGAATTCACACATGAAGCAACTGAGACACTGAGTGGTTGAATACATATCTCAGGTCATATAACGGCAGTCCCAGGCCATTTTGGTTTCGTTTCTTTCTATTACAATGTCTAGTTACATACGAAGATCCTAAATGCATTTCATTCTTTATCAAAAAGTGTGAGAGTGGAATGAGAAATGGTTCATCTGGGCTGTGGAGGCCACTAAAGAACATAGGAAGTAACAACATAGTCAGGATAAGCTGTCTATTAAATGGCTGCAGTTTTACTGTTATTTGACGTGTCAAACTCCTAAGTGCTGGGCAAAACTTCTTGAACTAATTAAAACAAAGTATCAATTATTCGTAGGTTAATAAAAGACTGACTGGGTGTGTTATGTTATGGAATAAAAATGACATTTGGCTAGCCTGACTGCTTGATGCTGTTATTCCAAAAGACAGAATGGGGAAGACTTT
Source organism: Symphalangus syndactylus (assembly GCF_028878055.3). Taxonomy (NCBI): domain Eukaryota; kingdom Metazoa; phylum Chordata; class Mammalia; order Primates; family Hylobatidae; genus Symphalangus; species Symphalangus syndactylus. Next base: position 37,949,558 of record NC_072432.2, read on the forward strand.
CCTTTAAAATCAAACAATTTTGATACAAAGTCAATTTCTCTATATGGCTACATTTCAGAGATTTACTAAAGTTTTATTGAGTTTGTTTCATTTTTTGACACATGACATATGTAAACTTAATTTAAATGTCAATACAACTGTATTTGAATTTGTGACAATTAATCCTCTAAGGAATTATGGCATCTTAAAATATAGAAAGAGTAAGCTTCCAGCATTCTTAAAAGAGACCAGCACTTACTATAGTGTATTGAAATTGGGTTTCATTAGAATACATTCCCTATGAATTCCGTACAGACCTTAACAATATCTTACTATCATCATTCCCAGACTCTAGCACAGTACTTCAACAATGTAGGATCCTAATAATATTTTTGTGTCAAATTGAGCTGAATACAATGGTTTTTATTTCAACATGCAGAAGATTTGATACAGTTCAAATGTGGCCTTACTAATGAAGACATTATCAGAAAAGTAACTCAAAAGGGGGTTCACTGCTATTTTCTGAGGAGAGTGATGGCTCATGTGAAAGAGAAAGTTAAATGCCCTCCAAAATTTCCAGAATACAGAGATGACTTTGGGAAGTGGCTCCACAGACATAGATGACATTCTCCACCCTCCCAAACAGGTAGGTGGGCACATACAACTAGTCCTTATTAGACTATTAAATCAGTGAGAAATAACTTCTCACGTTAAGCTACTAAATCGTGGTGTTTTTCATTGTTGTAGCAGCTACTCTGAGCCCAATATAGACCATAAAATACCACTTTGCCCACCAGTTATTGTGGTTTTTTTTTCCCCATGGAACTCCATACACACACATCTTTTTGTTCCTGGATACAATGAAGTGGTAAAATTAAGTTTGTCACTCAGGAATTGCAATAGTGCTTTTGAAGTATTGTATTATGCAATACAATTTGCAACATTTGGCTGAATGCATTATCAAAGTGACTCTGCTGACTTTCCTGCTGGTGGCAGAGTTTTGAAGTGCTTGCTGAAATATTTAGAAAAGCATCATTTTTCTCTTCGATCAAGCATAGGTAGATATATCCCTTCACATTCCTCTCTTCCTCTCATTCATTCTCCTTTTGCCACCCACACTTACTCTGATGCCCTTGTTACTTATAGAGATTCCTAACAAAATAGCTCAATTTTTAACTGCAATTTTTATAATGATCAAATCAGCATTTTTCCATATCTGATGAATTATTGACAATTGAAGAAGTGGGTATTATTTTGCATTTAATGTATAATTGTTGCATTCTAGCTGTCACTAGTATTACCTATTAGAAACTATTACCGTGGTGTTGATCATTTAAGAGACAGGTAGGCTGCCTTTGGAAACTGGACTAACTCTTTTTATGTTATAAAGATGTATAAATCAAATTTCCTTTGTACATATTCAGCACAAGTTCAGATTTATGCCTTTAATAAGACACAGCAGTGATCTGGTTGCAAATCTGAAACTAACAGTCTGCAGAATTTTCCCCATGGGTTCCATTTGCCTGCAAGCCATGAGTAGGAGGCTGCATGGTCCCAACAGAGTAAAAACATTTTCCAGAATCCTGCTGGGTAAGTCAACAGTGGAATGGACTTCTAATGAGGAAGTGGGTAGTTAGAAACTCTGTAATCACTTAGTGATCATTTCTATCTGCAAACATTTGTTGTTGGCTAAGTGCCATCACATTTCAAGAAATGATAATTTCTTTATTATTTCAATGGATTCTCGATTCCCCCATATTCTTGGATCTAAGGTCTCAAACTTCTCAAATAGATTATGAGATCCTTTGTGATCTAGCCAAAATTTGCTTTTCTAGATCTATCTGTCATACTGCCATACTTTCTCACAATGACTCCACTCTTACACACACACATGCACATACCTTCTTTGCTCCAAGAATACGAGCTGTTGGTTCTGTATACATCTAGTTCCCAAGTTGGCTAACAATTTCTCTAGACAGACTTTCTTCATGGTTTAATCCTTGAAAAGAAGACTGACACAAAGATCACTCTGCCAGAGGATTTTTAGAAATAACTTTTAGGATCAGTATCCGTAGATGGAAAAAGAAGAAATCAGATTGAGCAACGAGAGAAGTCCAGCTGTGATGAAATTCGAACAGAAATCTCAGATGATTCTATGAAGAATTTTGAAGCTGACTCTTCAGCATTGCCCCAAGCTGGGGGAAAAGGGTCAGGAATTTATATTTCATGTCAATCAGGCATTGGACACAAAGAGCTGAAGGAAGAAATGTAACCTTGAGTGAGTCAGCCGTCATCATCCAAGGGAGTACCTGAAGGGAACCTAGAGCTGTAGGCCATCTGCCAGGAGGACTCTCAGCAGCTGAAGGAATAAGTCATTTTTTCTAGAAGGGAAATCTAGAAAGCACATCACAGAATCCACTACAGTCCACCCTTGGCTCCACTCAGATCTGCCTTCTTTTTATAAACTGAAAATATTTTAGATCAAAATGTACAGGATGCAACTAAAACATTATGCTGAGGAAATATACAGCCCTAAAAAGTGATCAAAAAATCTATCACAAGTAGTTAGAAGATAAATAATTTCAAAGAATGATGGGCCCCCAAATGGGCAAAAGCTGTCAGAATCACATTTGTCGGAACTTTGGAAAGATTTTTTTTAATCAAAGGTTTATAATAATCAAGGAAATGCACAATTATAAAATATAAGGGCACTTACACACAGTAGAAGAATTTTGTGGCATTTTAACTTACTCTTGCCCAACTCCAACTCACTGACTTGTTTGAAGACAGCATCTGGTGTTTCTGATGTGAGTCTTTGGTATCAAAGGGAGCAAAATTAACCTTGTTCTAAAGAAATTGTGTTTGTGTGTTTTGACTTCTGTGGGAATTCTCTGAAGGAATGACATAAGGTCTTGCCTCTGTTTCACCTAATTCAGAACTTTCTCAGAACGGAACTGGATATGGTGAGGTCATTTTCTGAAAACATTGAAAAACAAATGAGCAAGCTACTGCTACCTATGACGAAATATAGTTGTTGAAACACACACAAGAGACATGCCAAAATCCTGGGAGAAAAAAGCTGAGGAAAATGTGTTAACAAAATAGAAAATAAATACAAAATTGAGAGTGTGGTCAGGAGAAAGAGATCCAGTTTTAGTCATGAAACAACAGAAATTATTACAGATCCAAGAGCAAAAATTTTGAAATTTGTAGAGATATATTCTGAAAACATTTCATCAGAATAGACACAGTGAAAAATAAAAAAACTAAAATTAAACCTGAATATGTTTTAATATTAAATTAATCAAGTCGGTAATGTAAAACTTCCTACCAAAAAACTCCAGGTCTAGATTGTTTCACTACTAAGTTCTGCCAGACATTTAAGAAAAAATAATTTTAATTGCATACAAACTCTTCCAGAGAATTGAACAAGTATTTCAGTTTTCAACTAATTCAACTGGTTTTAAGAATTAACACTGCCTGGATAGTAAATGCCAACAGTGGCAGTAAAAGAAAAGAAAATTATAAGCCTATCTCATTCACAAACATAGGCGTAAAAAATTCCAAACAAAATTTTATCATCTTAGAAGCAGCAATATATGAAAATAATACTATATTACGACCAAGTTGGATTTATATGTCTATCGTAAATTTGGTTTAACATTTGAAAATCAATAATTTAAGTGTGTTAAATATCCAGAAGACATATAAATTACAACTTCTAAACTAGTAAAAGCAAATAAGTAATAGAAAGTGGGGACAAAATATTTATAAAATGTTGATAAATCCAAGAAGGCAGAAAAGGGTGGGGGAAGGGAAAAGCTTTTAAGTGGAGAAAATGAAAACACAACATGAAATTGTAGAAATAACTCCAAATACACCAGTAACCATTGTACATGTAAATGCACTAACTTGTCAAATTTGTCAGATTAGAAAACACTGATAAATCAAGAAATAGTAGTAGAAGCACATTATTTAAAGCTGTGAAAGTAATAATAAGAACTGAAAACAGAAGATCTTAAAGTCTTTGCCTCTGAGGAGCTATACTAGGAATAAGAAGCATTTGTTAGGAGTTTCCCTCTAACTTCCTTCCAATTTGAAGTTTGTTACTAAATGTTAATTATAAAACTCACTCTTAACCATTCAAAAATTCCACTCATTTACAAGTGCTTTTTTCTCCTTTAAAACAATTAAAATGCTTCTTATTTCTTTCTAAGCATTATACGTTTCTAGTTTGTTAGCCCTAAAATGAATGATAAACTGAATCCCGCCTTTTAAATTCTTCTTTACAACAAGTCACTGGCCATTACCTAGCAGCTCTATATGGGGGTAACAGATTAAAAGTTCCAGATCATGGTCTTATTAAAAACCACTAATCTTCCCTTTTTGAATCTGACAATAATGTTCTCAAGTTTCTTTATTTGCCACATGGACTTTTATACAGAAGATTATAATTTCTGCCAGCAGAACACAGCCCCTTCATTTTGCCAAAGAAAGAATAAAACTGATGATTTTAATTGTTTCAAATATATTCTGTGGAGAGGTTTCCTGGCCACAACTAGATCCAGCAAAGCCACAGTGGAACTATACCCGTTTTAGTTGTATTTACTATGCCCCAAAAGCTGAAAAGCTAATGCTTTTTTTTTTCAGTATACTGAATTACTGAACCATCACAAACTCTTTCACATAATAAACAACTTGTTTGCTCTGGGAATAGTATTTTGTGAAACGATACAGAAGACAATTTTAGAACTGGAAAGGAACTTAAGAACATTCATTTTGTCCAAATCATTTTCTAGATAGGGAAAATGAGGCCCAGAAAATTTAAAATTCCTTTCTTAAACTTACAGAGAGCTAATGGCAAAGTCAGGCTAGACCTGAGTCTCCTCACTGCCGCTTTCTCTGTGTCTACACAATTAGAGAACTGGTACCAAGGAAGTTTGAGAAGATGAAAATCTGGGAAAAAAAGAGAAACTTCAATCATAGGAATGAGGACCCATCTTATACCAAGAATGTATCTATTAAACAACAATTACAGCAAAAGGGAAGGGCAGGTCAATACACTTGTTGGCAGGTCGTGGTCATCTCAGTAGGTCTTGGCCATGTGGTCCAGATCACATGGCTGCTATGTTAATTTAGATCAGAGCATTTGTGGTCAGCATCACCTAGTGTACATGAGTGATAATTGGGCTTTCTCAAATACTCAAGAAAAAGCCATAATTAAACTGTTTTTAAATAATAATTTTGTCTCAAAGGAATAACTTATTAATGTAGGCATAGGCCGAATCTAAGATTTAATTACTAAAAGCTATGTGATATTTTAGATGAAGATGAAGTGATGAAGACCTGTCTAAAAGTCTTGAGAGCCCATGCCATCACTGTGAAGCAGTGCGCTACTGAGTGCAGCAATATTTTGTTACAAATACAAAAAATTGTGTTAAAAACATAAAATTTCAGCCCCACCTAGACCTAACTGCAAGTAGAGCCAAGGATCCATGTTCTAATAAGCTCTCCAAGTGCTTCCCATACATGTTCAATAGACAGGTTTTCAACCATTTTTGCACACCAGGATCACATTTTAAAACGCGAATGCCTGAGTTCCATCCCATATTCGTATTTATTGGACTGGAGTGTAGCCAAGACATAATCATGGTTGAGAATCAATTCTCCAAAAAAAATTTGTTTTGCTGCCTCCTCCTCCTTAATAATCCCCATATGTCAAGGGCGGGACCAGGTGGAGATAATTGCATCATGGGGGTGGTTCCCGCATACTGTTCTTGTGATAGTGAGTGAGTTCTCAGGAGATCTGATGGTTTTATAAGGGGTTTCCCCCTTTGCTCTTCTATCTCCTGCTGCCATGTGAAGACGGATGTGTTTGCTTCCCCTTCTGCCATGATTGTAAGTTTCCTGAGGCCTCCCCAGCCACGCAGAACTGTGAGTCAATTAAACCTCTTTCCTTTATAAATTACCATGTCTCGGGAAGTTCTTTACAGCAGCATGAGAATGGACTAATACATTCACATTCACCCTCCTCTCACCCTACACACTCAAGTAGGCCCCCAGTGCCTATTGGTTCCTTTTTCACATCCATATGTACTCAGTGTTTAACTCCCACTTATAGGTGAGAACATGTGGTATTTCGTTCTATTCCCGTGTTAGTTCACTTAGGATAACAGCCTCCACCTCCATTCATGTTGCTGCAAAAGACATAATCTCATTCTTTTTTATGGCTGCATAGTGTTCTATGCTGTATATAATACCACATTTTCTTTATCCAATCCACCATTGATAGGCCCTAGGCTGATTTCATGTCTTTACTATTGTGAATAGTTCTCTAATGAACATACACATACATGTGTTTTTATGATAGAATGATTTATATTCCTTTGGGTATATATCCAATAGTGGGATTGCTGTGTTGAATGGTAATTCTGTTTTAAGTTCCTTCAGAAATTCAGGCTGGTTTCAAACTTCTGGCCTCAACCAATCCTCTCATCTCAGTGTCCCAAGTAGCAGGGATCACAGGCATGTGCCACCCTTCCTGGCTTGTTTTGGTTCTTTCTTATGAAATTACTGAAAATAGACATCATCCTACCAAGATTCCCCCAAAGTTTTGAACAGAAGTCTACAAAATGGAGAGATAAAAATGCAACCTATTTGAATGTAGGCATAAAATATTATACCTTCCATTTTTATTTATTTTAAATTTCAAAATTTTTAAATTTATTTTTGCCAATGATCTCTATAATATAGTAATACAGGAGTAAAAAGTAAAATACCAGGGTAAATTTTTTATAAACATTATTATAAATTCAGAGGATGCATACAACATCTATTTAATTATCAGAGTTCATGATATAGAATGACAGTTTTCAAACTTGAATGTACATGAAAAATCACCTGGGAAAAACTTACTAAAAATGCAGATTCATGGAGCCTTCATGCCTGAGATAAATTCAGTTAGCCTAAATTTGGGCCCAGAAATCTATATTCACAAGCCATGTCCCAGATGATTCCAATGTTTAAATGCCCCATAGACACTCTTTGAGAAATATTCATTTAAAACCAGGTTCTGTTGTAGTTATGGAGAAAATAGAACTGTTTGGGAAGGTAGAGCACCTGTTCAAGGCTTCAAAGGGTGACAGTACCTCAATGAGAGAATCATGTTCAAAGACACAAAGGTCAGCTCTGAAGGATATCAGTACACTCAGCAGGGTTATTTTCTTGGGGTTAGCCCTGGTTGCAAGGACAGCTACATAACCAGTGAGAGAGAGATATATATATATCATATTATGGTATGAAATATCTTATTATATATGTAATATAAAATTATTATATATATCTAATATAAATATAGATATAATATGAATGTATGATATAAATATGTTTTACATATATATAAATGTGTGTGTGTGTGTGTATGTATGTATCTAATCTGAGGAATGCAAGACTTTTTAAATTATCAGGCCCAGAGAGGCATTAAATGAGATGGCAATCACATTTTATCTCCCCCCCTTGAGCTATATAATATTCTCTTGAAACTGCTTGCTGTTGCCACCAGTAACTATAAATTAACCTAATAATGTCTCATCCTGATACCATATCCTATAGCTCAACAATGTACAGCTAATCACAAATCAATGTTATTTCTGTAAACCAGTGAGAATTCCTGATGAACAATTTTGTATCAGCCCACTCGTTGTTCCCCCTTCTTGCCTTCAAAAATATGCCTGTAACAAAGGCTGAAGGGAGCACTCCCCATTAAAACTTGGAAGTGTGTTCCAAAGAAACTATATTAATTTTGCCTCAATTTCTTCTTTTAGGTCAAGACAAGGAATATTAATGGATAGCTTTACAATGAGAATTATACCTTTTAAGCAGACTACAGTGGTTCTTATCAGTTGCCAAAGCATTATGGCACTAAAAAAAAAGAAAACATATTGGATGCCAAGTTATAATTATAAATTTACTTCTTTAGTCTGGAAAAAAGAGCAAAGAGAAATAAGTATAATTTGAAGTTTTAATAGTTACTGCCTTCAAAATATGATAGGTGACACACTGGCACAAAGAGAGGAGAAACTGGGCTAAATATAAATATGAATAACATAAACATACCAATTCAAAGGCAGAGATTGTCAGAATATATGCAGACAAAACCAACTGTATGTTTCCTACAAGAAATCCATTTACAAATAGTTAAAAGTAAACAGATGTAATAAGATGTACTGTGTTAACACTAATTAAAGAAAGCTGACAGCAGATTTCAGAGCAAATAATATTACCAGAGACAGGATTATTTCATAATGTAAACCAGTCAACTATTAAAGAGAACATAGCAGCGTAAAATATGTATGCACCTGACTACATAATTTAAATAAAAATAAAGCAAAAACTGATGTATCTGCAAGTAAAAACAAATACAACCACAATTGGAGTCCACGATAGACAATGCAGGAGTTTTAGCCCTGAGATGAGAGAAATTGATACACCAAAAAATTGGATGAATCTCAAAGGCATTATCCTGAGTGAAGAAACAAATCCAGACCAAAAAAGAATGTCTACTAGATTACTGTATTTATACAACATTCTAGAAAACTGAAACAAATCTATAGTGACAGAATGCAGATCACTGGTAGCTTTGGAATGGGGAGAGTAGATCAGAAGAAACATTTAGGTATGATGGGTATATTCATTAATTGTGGTTATAATTCCATGAGTATATTCATATGTCAAAATGTATAGAATTGTATACTTTAAACATATTCGGTTTACTGTATATTAATTAAACCTCAATAATTGTATTAGAGAATAAAAGTCACTCTCGACCCAGCAAACCTTGCCCTGCAGTCTCTGGCCATGCCAGAATTAAAGAAGTCACACCTTGTTGGGATCTGTTTTTTAAAGGTAATAATATATTTTGTAAATTACATAAACTATTCTGGTCTTACATCAATACAGGTCTAATTTGCAAATCTTAAACTGCAGTGGGAGTTTCTTTTTAGATGGAAAAGTATATCATAAACAGGCTCCATTTTCTAAATTCCTTCCATTCTTGGAATCCGCAATGCAACTTCCATAGCTACTATCCTTTCTCTTTCTGTCTCTTTCTCTAATATCAAAAACTACTTTTGCTGGGGGCTGGGTGGTATGTTCCAGGACCCCCATTGGATGCCTGAAGCCGCAGATAGTACCAAATGCAATTGTTGTCAATCAGAACATGTTTCTGTTCACGTCTTCCAGCCACAAATTTAATGCCTTTTCCATCACAACTAAACATTTATTAAGCACTGTGGCTGTAACTTTTGCAGTTTAATGTGTAACACCAAAAGTAGCACAAATTTATTTTTCCTTCATAATTTCATGAATAGAAGATTAATTCTTGCCTTAAATCATAGCAACCTCAGCATCTAATTTTTTTCTTTTCTTATTTAGTTGGGAAATTTTACTGTTTCACTTAAAAGCAGCACTTTATGGCTTTGCTTTGATATATCCAGTTTGCCAGCATCATTACTTTTGTACTTTGGGACCATTATTAAGTAAAATAAGGGTTACTTGAACACAAACACTACAATATCAAGACAGTCCATCTGATAACTGAGAGGGCTGCTAAGTGACTAACAGGCAGGTAGCATATACATTATGAATACACTGGACAAAGCGATGATTCATGTCCTGGGTGGGGCTGAGTGAGATAGCAAGAAATTTCATCATGCTACTGAGACTGGCATGCAATTTAAAACTCATTAATTGTTTATTTCTGGGATGTCCCATTTAATATTTTCAGACCAGAGTTAGCCATGGGTGTCTGAAATCATGGAAAACAAAACAGCAGATAAGGGAGTACTACTGTATTTTTACTTGCCCTAGGTAATTTATGAGATTTACAGTTATAACTATTCTAGGGGAAATTACTGATTTAAATAAAAATAATAAAGCATTAATCAAAAGGAATGAATTTAGTTTTGTGGCATTTAAGGCATCATAAATTGGGCATGATAAGTAATTTGGGATTGGCAGAACTTCTAATTCTATAAAAACATTATCATAAATAGTGTTGTTCTTTTGTTTATCTAGGACCTATGATCCCTATTTTTGGTGTCTCAAAGGAAAATTATTAACTTAATTTTCTTTTGATGTTCATTTTTTTAACTCTAAATTCTTGTGGTTGGACCAACCCATACTCCAGCTCTAATAAGCATAAAATATTGTTTCTTCTAAAAAACTACTAACTAGCACAAGAATTTCTCTATTATCATTAACAACTTATATTTAAATAAATATATATATATTAAATAAAAATACATTGGGTAAAACTAATGACAAATGAGATCCCTCAGAAGAAAATATTAATGGATTGAAGACACAGCAAATGAAGCAAAAATCATTAGTACATTAGTGGTGGGACAACATCAAGAAGTAAAATATACATGAAATTTGAGTCACAGGAAACTAGAAAATAAAGGAAGGTCAGAAAAATATTTGACTAGTGGACAAAATTTTTCTAAATTTGATGCAAAATATAATCTTACAGATCCAAGAAGCTATGTGAACTCAAAACAGAATGAACATTAAGAAAACCACATCAAGGCTCATCCTAACCCAATTAATAAAAAGAATGAAAAAGACTAAATATTAAAAGCAGTCAGAGAGAAATAGAAGACATATTACATACACAGAAACAAGCATAAGAATGGGAGAAAATTTATCATCAAAAGTGAGGTACACCAGAAGACAATAACTACTGAAAAGAAAAATTCTGTCAAACTAGAATAATGCATTATCTTAGCTCAGCCTCCTATAACAGAATTTATATAATGGGATGCAAAAATTAGCCAGACATGGTGGCTCATTCCTGTAATCCCAGCTACTTGGGAGGTTGAGGGAGCAGAATCACTTGAACCTGGGTGGCAGAGGTTGCAGTGAGCTGAGATCATGCCACTGCACTCCATCCAGGGTGACAGAGTGACTCTGTCTCAAAAAAAAAAAAAAGAATTTATATAATGGGTAATTTATATAAACAACAGAAGGATATTATTAACAATTCTGGAAGCTGGCAAGTACAAGATCAAGTCACCAGAAATTTGGTGTCTGATGAGAGTTTATGTCATGGCACCTTCTGTGTCCTTGTATGATGGAAGGGGCAAGCAGGCCCTCTCAAGCTTCTTTTATATGGGTACTAATTTTATTCATGAGGACTCTGTCTGTACAACCTAATCATGTCCTAAAGCCCCACCTCTTAATATTGTCACATTGGGGATTAAGTTCCAACATATGAATTTTGGGGGGTTACTAGTGTGCAGACCATGACATATACCCAGCAAAAATATATTTCAAAACGAAAGTGAAATAAACACTTTTTCAGACAAACAAAAACTGATAATTATTCTCTATAAGAAATTCGCTACATGATCTTATAAAATGAAAGTTTTTCAGACCTAAGAAAAATTACGCCTTGTGGAAAATTAAACTGACATAAAGAAGTATATGCATAATTAGGAAAGATATTTTTGCATTTACCATTCTATGTAGTAGGTATTACTACCCTACTTTATAAATAAGAAAACTGAGGATGAGAGAGAGAGTCCCAACTAGTAAATGACAAACCAGGGATCTGGGCCTCTATGATGCCAAATTTCATGTTCATGTTTCCAATATTATTCAAGGAAAGAGAGAACATGAATAAAACCTACACTTTTAGATTTTTTCATCCTCCAGTGTAAAGCAAAGAGAGAACATGAATAAAACCTACACTTTTAGATTTTTTCATCCTCCAGTGTAAAGCATGACATGGTGGGAGTCATGACAACTCCTATATTCTCAATATGTCTAATTAAAAAGAAAATGTTGAAATCACAGGATATGTATTCTAGAATCATAGTATACCTCTATACAAATTGTTGTTGATTACTATTAATGCATACATATTTACTATGCTTTTAAAAATAACTTGTACTAATAAGAATACAGATTGAGGAAATAACTGCAATAGGACAAAAACAAACCAGGAAAATATTCTTTAGTTGTAAATAAGAATATTACATACACAGCTGGGAGTCGTGGCTCACGCCTGTAATCCCAGCACTTTGGGAGGCCGAGGCAGGCAGATCACGAGGTCAGGAGATCAAGACCATCCTGGCTAACACAGTGAAACCCCGTCTCTACTAAAAATACAAAAAAAATGAGCCAGATATGGTGGTGGACACCTGTAGTCCCAGCTACTCGGGAGGCCAAGGCAGGAGAATGGTGTGAACCCGGGAGGCAGAGCTTGCATTGAGCCGAGATCACGCCACTGCACTCCAGCCTGGGCGACAGAGTGAGACTCCATCTCAAAACAAAACAAAAAACAAAACAAAACAAAAAAGAATATCAAATACTCAAAAAAGTTCACACATACACACAATCATTTAAGATGCCCTATATGGATTGTGACATTAAAAAATTGGATAAGCAGTAACAGCATTAGGTATGTTCAGGGATAAAAAGATCATAATATGTTATATTAAACTGTGATACCAGACTGGATTAGATGACTGCTGCATTCTGAGCTGCATAATAATTTGAATGTCATTGTTATGCACAGGAAAATGCTTTAAGTTTAGCTGTACTGAGGCCATTATGCAAATATGATCCTTCTTTGTCTAGCCTAGTCCTATTTGCAAAACTTAATATCCACAGCCATGTTTTAGAAGCTCACTAAATCATTCTACAACAAATACAAGGCAAGAATAACTAATAGAGGAAAGTTAGTGAAAAACTAATGGCTGAGGCATAATATCCAAATGAGGAAATATATTTTGTTTAAATGAATGATGAAATTGAAAATAATTATAACAAGCAAAAGATACTGCTAATTTAACAGAATAGAGAATAGAAGGGTTTACATGTTTGTGGTTCTGACCTGAATAAACCAACCCATTATGTCCCCAAAGCAACTGTTTTGTCACATTTAGAAGATTAGGACCCTCTATTACAAGTTCCGTATTTCAAATTCTAAAAGGAAATGTACCTGTCAAAGTTATTGATCTTTGAGTTATTCAATTCATTAAGAATAAAATATTATACTTTATGCATACTCAGTATGCAGTATTTGAGCCTAGGCATCCTGGTTACAGAGACTGCAGACTTTACCACTATACTGTGCTAACTCCACTACAGAAGTAATATTGTGTATTGGTGTCTGAGTGTGTGTGCATTATGTTTATGTGGTGTGTTTGGGTATATAAGGTATTTTACAATTATTAAACTAACTTTTAAAAACATTTATCATCTTAACGTTTTTTTTTTTTTTTTGAGATGGAGTCTGGCCCTGTCGCCCAAGCTGGAGTGAGTGCAGTGGCATGATCTTAGCTCACTTCAATCTTGCCTCCCAAGTTTCAGTGATTCTCCTACCTCAGCCTCCCAAGTAGCTGGTACTACTGGTGTACGCCACCACACCCATCTAATTTTTGTATTTTTAGTAGAGATGGAGTTCCACCATGTTGGCCAGGCTGGTCTCAAACTCCTGGCCTCAAGGTATCTACCCTCCTCAGCCTCCCCAAGTTCTTGAATTACAGGTGTGAGCCACTGCACCCAGCCTCATCTTAACCATTTTTAAACGTACAATTCAATGTCATTAAGTACATTCACATTGTTGTACAACCATCACCACCATCCATCTCCAGGACTCTTTTCACCTTGCAAAACTGAAACTGTATACTCATTAAACAATAACTTCCCTCTCCCACCCCTTTTCTCCACCATTTTACTCTGTTTATGAATTTGACTAATTTAGATATATCATATCAGTGGAATCAGACAGTATTTGCCTTTTTGTGACTGGCTTATTTCATTTATCATTATAGCCTCAAGGTCCATCTGTATTGCAGCATATGACAGAATTTCCTTCTTTTTAAAGGCTGAATAATATTCCATTGTATATAATAAGCCATATTTTGTTTATGCATTCATCCATCTATGGACACTTGAGTTGATTCCTTCTTTTGACTATTGTGAATAATGCTGCTATGGACATGAGCATGCAAATATATACCTGATGCCTTGCCTTCAATTATTTTGAATATATACCAAGTAGAAGTAGAAATTGCTGGATCATACAGGAATCCTATTTTTAATTTTTTGAGAACTGCCATAGTGTTTTTCATAGCAGCTGCACCATTTTACATTCCCATCAACAAAGCACAAGAATTCTAATTTCTCCACATCTTTGCCAAAACTTGTTATTTACCTCGTTTATGATAGTAGTCCGCTTAATGGACCCAATGAGATGGGATATGTGTTTTAAGTTCTTAGAAGTTTCTAGATTCTGTATTCTGAGTTATGACATATACTGCAGAGTTTATGTTACTTAGAATGTTTGCCACGACCATGTCCTCTGTTAAGAAAAGAGATAATAGGCATAAATGCACATAACTTGTACCAGATAGTTTCTGAGGCATGCGGCCATATGCTTTATACATGTGACCCTGCCCTTTGAACAAAAGAATGGCACCTGAACCACCAGACCAACAATTGGGTGTTTTGGTGGAAGAAGAAAAAAAAAAAGGGATGCCCCCAAAGGGCATCTACCCAAATTTCCTCAGCCAGTTTCCATCCTGCAGTCTCTGTCTTTGTGGGCTGTTCCCCTCTGGAGGTTTAACCAAAAGTTTTAAGTCATAACCAGTCAATCCCTAACAGCAGCAGTGGAGGCAATAGAAACAGAGATGAAGAATCTAAGACCCCAGAATGGTGAAACATTTATAGGCACCAGTTCTGGAAAGTTTGACCACTAGCCAGGTTGTCAGGGATATTCTGTTTTCCCCAATGGTACTCTAGTGTTGGGTAGACTTGGCTGCCCATCAATTTTGCACATTCTCCAATATACCCTTTCAATAAATATAATGACCTTTGTACTCTGAGCATGCCTCTGTTCTTTACAACCTGACTATGTCTAACATAAAGATTTTGAATAGATATACACTTACTAATTAAAACCAAAAAAGATTTGAGCTTTATAAAGCCATTCTTATTTTTTTAAATGTAACTTTAGTGAGGTACTTCTTTGCACAGTTATGTTCCTTTTTATGTTTTGATGCACATCTTAAGATTTCTCTTTTACCTAAGTAGGAAAATTAGTTAGGTTAAATAAAATGAAAACTGAAAATTTGGAAAATTGAAATGCATAAGGACCAGCCCGTGTAGAGACTGGAAATTTCAAACTGCAGTTAGATCTCCAAATCTCAGCCAAGATGATCTATGTCTCCTCTAGCACAATCTGTGAGCCAGGCTGACAAAGTATATACTGTCTTTTGACCCCAAACATGGAGAATAAAATCAGACCACAGAAAAGGCACACACAAACTCTTTTTCCAAATAGGCTAAAAAGTAAAAGATGGTGAGTCTCAACAAGCTGAGTTTTTTCAAACAATTTAAAATGAGGTGGGGAGATGGGGGAATAAATATCAATATACATGCCAAGTAACCATAAGTATGATGTCATCCTGGTTTTAACAAGTCAATTTCTAATTAAGGAATTGGTAAGACTAACAGCCATTTGTTGAGTGAATGTTTTGCCAGCCACTCGGCACACATTATCTAATTTAATACCTACAGCAATCTCATGAGGTAGGAATGATGTTCTGCATGTTACACATGACATTCGTTATCTGGCCAAAAACAAAAAGCTAGTAAGTGACAAAACACGTATTCAAAATCTGGCTTGCTGACACCAAAACCTACGTTTTAAATTTCATGACACTTTTCATAGGAGTTATTAAATACATAGTAATAAATAAAGAAGGTAACAAAAGTCTGCTGGGTAAAGCATGACAAAATCTCCAAACACAAAATGTTATGTGTTCTGTGAAAGAGACAATGTGTATTTCTATAGTAGTTTCATTTCTGGCCTGATGTGTGCAAACAAGAAAGTAAGGGGCAAATGAATTCTGTCTACTATTTCTTAACACATATTCTATTTTTGGTATAATTCTTTTACCCTCTTTGTCTTACTTTTCCCTAGTAAACTGTTAATTCCCTTGTCTAGACCCCAGGAACTCCTTTCCTAGACAGCTATAACCTTCCCGCCAGTCTCCTAATACCATGGCCAAAGCTATTTTCCATACCTGCCACTTTCACACTGTACTTTTATATGAAAACCCTAAGGTTTCCCATGGCTCTACTAATTACAGAAATACGGGCAATTCCCTTCAGGAGCTCACCCCACCCTACCTGACTGCTCCCTCTACTGCTATAACCCAGCTGGTTTACATATTATGTGTTATAGAGGGTCCACTACCCCCTCCATCCTAGACAAGCTGGCTCTTTTACATTCCCCTTCATCTCAAAGGTTCATGTAAACTGCTCCAAGTCATATTTGCAGAATGGTTTGCCAAAAAAGAAATTCAAAGTTGGCAAAGGGCTTTCCTGACTTTTATGAAGTCTTTTGAACAGATCTGCTTCACTATTCATCCCAGGGGCTCCCTCTTCACCATATTAATGAATTTGGCAGTAAGATTGATGCTGAGAGTCCACTCCAAATGAATTTGCAAAATTAGCTTTTATTCTAAGGTGACCACATGACACTGTATCTAGAAAGAGGAGTGGTCTATTTAAAACAGAAGTAGGCCTTTAGTTTGCCCTACTGTCTCTATTATCGGTATTCTTCCTTATTTTCAAACCTATGCTTCAAAGGGAAAAAACTCCAACTGAGGGTTGGGAGATGATACTCTTCTGAGCCAGGCAATGTTCTTTTCTATTCACAGCCACTCCTCAGCCAAACTGCAGAGTTTGTTAACTTGTTCTACATGACTGTCAATGTGACAGCCAGGGAAACAACCTCAACTATACTTAGCAGTTCTCCATCGGAATCACAGCATGATGTGTGTTAGAAAACTTGCAGTATCTCTCATGTTCTTTTTTCTGGGACTGCAATTTGTAAAGCCACCGTAAGCCAGAAGCTGCCAGTGTCCATATTTGTCACTTTGTGGAAAGGACTCGCCTGAAAAGGATGGCAACACAAAGTAGAGCCAGGAGGAGAGAGCTCTGCCAACATCATGTGAGCGCTTGGATTCAACCATGCCTGAAGACAGTACCATCCTTTGGACTTTCTGCTGATACAAGCCAATAAATCTCTATGCTTTCTTAGTTTAAGCAAGGATAGTTGGAATATTTTTGTCACTTGCAATTGTGTGAGCTCTAAATAATAAACAGTGTGTGGTTCAGAGGAAAGATGACTGTGCGAGGTATATTTCCCAATAGGAAACAGACGGCACTCTCAAATTGGGTAATTTTAGAGAACTTTTTAAATTAGGTTCTGTTTACAAAAGTGTAGGAAGGGTGGATCAGAACCATAAGGGTTGTGCATTAACTCAGGGTTTGTTAAAGTTGTGCTGTAATCACCCTTAGGCCTGAAAGGACAAGGAGAGAAATCAGTAACCGGAAACACAAAAGGGAAGACTAATGTAGAAGAAGTTGCCTCAAAACAAACAAAAAAGATGTTGAGTCAAGAGACACAGCTAGCTTAACGTGAGCTCACAAGAAAAGAACCAGGGAGTAAATACACCAACCTCACTCTTGTTGTAATCTCCTGCCTGGTATTCCTGCTGACCATACTCAGCTGAAAGTCAGAGAAGCCTATGATGTCATCCACACAAATCTGCCTCCCAGAACAGAGAATGAGGTTTGGAGGGTGGAAATTGATTTGTAGTTTCCAGTGAAAGGTATCAAGCACAGACTACATGCTTTGCACCTCTCTCTTGTCCTTCATCCAATTGAAAATACATGGTCTTCTCTCAGGAGAGATAGAAAGTTCCATCAGCTTTCATATAATCATTAAGTGATGTCAGTTCCATTATACTGTCACCTGTCTTTCAAGGTCACCATTGAGTGTGATTGTTATGCAGTGTCTATACTTCTTTAGCTGGTGTCAGCAAAGCATGGTGATCTATCCTTAAATCAGGCCTATGCTTTTGTCTTCACAATTAACTAATAATTGTGAACTCCCCATGAAGCCATTGTTGTGAATGACAAAAAGATAGAAAAGCGGTAGAAGCAGCCACAATATGTGTCTGAGCCACCTGCCTCTGTAGTCAGTGACTATGCTCAGGACTGGACTTATGTATATAGCTTCAATTTTTTAGTATAATTCTATTGCTCATATTCAGCTTTAAATTAGGTAGATCAGATAATACTTCACGTATAAAGTGAAGTTTGAATTGCATGGTCATTTATATTCCATGGTCAAGTGTTTAGTGTTTATCGAAGCCCATAGCAAGCCAAAAACTGCTTTACCATTTAAAGTTTAAGCTGTCAGTTTAAAAAGACATAGCCTTATTTCAGAACCCTAGATATCTGTGCTGTTGAATTTCCTGTTGGGTTTGCCAGAGGCTTGAAGAGCATCTGTATCTGTCATACAGACTTTCTTTCTCTATGTAAATGAGCGGCCTGCATTGCCAATGTAGACCTGATGCAGAGCCCATTCTTCCTATAGGTCCCAATCAAAACAGGTAACCTTATGAATTACCAATAAATGGGTGAGAGGATTATACCCAAATATATGCATTGCCTACAAAATTCTAACTGGTCCTAGGTGCATACCTTTTTCTAAGCGGCGGGTATTGTGTAAGGTGTAGGAATTTGTCTCTCACTTCACAAAGGATATCACATTATGCCCACTGACCCACCCGTATTTCAGCCATAAAACTTTTTCTATTCTCTAGAATGCGTATACCTTATGAAGACATCAGGAGTGTTTGTTACTTCCTGCTTACATAGTAGGAGAGTTGGCTTAGCCCTTGGGCAAATAATGATGATATACTGTAGTCCCTGCCATGTAACTGCAAGCTGCTTATAATTTTCCTTACAGATTGAAATAGAATGACACCATAACTGCAAATAAAATCACCAAATGATGAAGTTTGCTATAGTCCACTGTTATTCCCTATGACACTTCTGGCTTTTCCAAGAGCCAGTCATGTTAAATAATATATGGTAAGCATAACTACCATTTCATTTCTCAGATTTTTGATAATGATATTAATCTATGCAATATTCCCAGGAATGGGACATTGCTTTTGGTTCATTATATTATTGGGGAAAGAGAGAAGGATTGGAAGGCAGTTCCAAGGGTTTTCACTTGAGTTTTTCTACCATAACATCCTCTACTTCACAAGCCAGGGCACCAATAAGGGAATTTGCTTCTTATTAAATATATTAATTTCCCCAAACTTTCTGGATAATACATAATTGTAATATTTATCCCCAGTCCTCCTAGAGCTACTATGAGATTTCAGCAAGATTCCATCTATTACCTGTCTGCTGTAAGCTTCTGCTCATTAGGACACAGAGCCAATAGGGGTCTCCAGGAAACAGCTTCCTTTCATAAAAAAATGTCTAAGAAGCCCCAGTCAGAGCATTTGCCTTTCCTCGGTGAACAGTTACCATAGTAAATGTATTCAGATCAACTGTGAGGATGTCTTCCGAAAAGATTTACAGGATTAATAAGTCCATATTGCAATGACTTTCCTCAAAGGGGCCTGGACAACACCTCATTTAAGAAACTTTAGGTGTTTGAAAAAATTTAGATTTAGAAACTGGATAGAAGGCATGAAGCCCATTTCAAGGACTCAGCTTAGGTTTCTTCACTGTAGGCAAAAAATGTTTCCACTTACGTATGCCAAATATCTCTTTAGTAAGCTGCCCATCCATTTATTTTGAGGGGCCCCATCATCAGTTAAGCATTGTTAAAGATCCCTGCAGATCAAAATTCTATGATTATCACTCTAATCCTATGGCTTATTATAGTGTTAGCAGAATAATTGTTACTAAAGTCCTCTACAAGTCTGAGAATCCCACTACTCACATTAATATCAGTGAGCCCAGTTACATTTCATTATCCCCTCCATCTTCTCTGACCTAAAAGGAGCTATCCTACTACTGGTTTTCAAGTATACTGATACCCCTCACACCAATGCATTTCTTTGTGTTTTGTTTCATTTTTTGTTGTTTTTTTTTATACAGGTTTGGGGGTACATGTGAGGGTTTGTTGTATAGATAAACACATGTCATGGGGGTTTGTTGTACATATTACTACATCACCCAGGTATTAAGCTCAGCACCTAATAGTTCTCTTTTCTGCTCCTCTCCCTCCTCCCAACCTCCCCACTCAAGTAGACCCCAGCATCTGTTGTTTCCTTACTTGTGTCCATAAGTTCTTATCATTTAGCCCCCACTTATAAGTGAGAACATGTGATATTTGGTTTTCTGTTCCTGCATTCATTTGCTAGGATGATGGCCTCCAGCTCCATACGTGTTCCCCCAAAAGACAGGATCTCATTCTTTTCTATGGCTGCATACTATGCATGGTGTATTTGTACTACATTTTCTTTATCCAGTCTGTCATTGATGGACATTTAGGTTGATTTCATGTCTTTGCTATTGTGAATAGTGCTGCAATGAACATTCACGTGCATGTGTCTTTATGGAAGAATGCTTTCTATTCCTCTGGGTATATGTCCAGTAATGGGATTGCTGAGTCGAATGGTAGTTCTGCATTTAGCTCTTTGAGGAATCACCAGACTGTTTTCCACAATGGTTGAACTAATTTACACTCCCGCCAACTGTGTAGAAGGGTTCCCTTTTCTCCGCAACCTCATCAGCATCTGTTATTTTTTGGCTTTTTAATAGTTGCCATTCTGACTAGTCTGAGATGATATCTCATTGTGGTTTTGACTTGCATTTCTCTAATGATCAGTGATACTGAGCTTTTTTTCAAATGCTTGTTGGCCACAGGTATTTTTTTTTGGGAAGTGTCTGTTCATGTCTTTTGTCCACTTTTTAATGGGGTTGTTTGTTTAAGTCCCTTATAGATGCTGGATATTAGACCTTTGTCAGATGCATAGTTTGCAAATATTGTCTTACATTCTATAGGCTGTCTTTTTACTCTGTTGATAGTTTCTTTTGCTGTGCAGAAGCTCTTTAATTAGATCCCATTTGTCATTTTGCTTTTGTTGTGATTGCTTTTGGCGTCTTTGTCATGGAATCTTTACCTGTTCCTAGGGCCAGGATAGTATTGCCTAGGTTGTCTTTCAGTTTTTATAGTTTTTGGTCTTACATTTAAGTCTTAATACATCTTGAGTTGATTTTTGAATATGGTATAAGGAAGTTGTCCAGCTTCAATCTTCTGCATATGGCTAGCCGGTTATCTCTGCACCATTTATTGAATAGGGAGTCCTTTCCCCATTGCTTTTGTCAGCTTTGTAAAAAAATCTGATGATTGTAGATGTGTGGCCTTCTTTCTGGGCTTACTTTTCTGTTCCATTGGTCTATGTGCCTGTTTTTGTACCAATACCATGCTGTTTTGGTCACTGTAGCCTTGTAGTATAGTTTGAAGTCAGATAACATGATTTCTCCAACTTTGTTCTTTTTGCTTAGGATTGCTTTGGCTATTTGGACTCCTTTTTGGTTTCATATAAATTTTAAAATATTTTTTTCTAGTCCTGTGAAGAATGTTTTTGGTAGTTTGATAGGAATAGCATTGAATCTATAAATTGCCTTGGGCAGTATAGCCATTTTAATGATATTGATTCTTCCTATCCATGAGCATGGGATGTTTTTACATTTGTTTGTGTCTCCTCTGATTTATTCGAGCAGTGTTTTTTAATTCTCATTGTAGATATCTTTCACCTCCCTGGTTAGCTGTATTCCTAGGAGTTTTATTTTATTGTGGCAATTGTGAATGGGATTGCCTTTCTAATTTGGTTCTCAGTTTGGTTATTGTTGGTGTATAGGAATGTTAGTGATTTTTGTACATTGATTTTGTATCCTGCAGCCTTACTGAAGTTGTTTATCAGTTGAAGGAGATTTGGGGCTGAGACTATGGTGTTTTCTAGATTTAGAATCATGTTGTGCAAAGAGAGATAGTTTGACTTCCCCTCTTCTTATTTGGATGCCCTCTATTTCTTTCTCTTGCCTGATTGTTCTGGCTAGGACTTCCAATACTATATTAAATAGAAGTGGTGAAAATGACATATGTGTCTTGTGACAATTTTCAAAGGGAATGCTTCCGGCTTTTGCCCATTCAGTATGATATTGGCTATGGGTTTGTCATCTATGGGTCTTATTATTTTGAGGTATATTCCTCCAATACATTGTTTATTGAGAGTTTTTAACATGATGGGATGTGGAATTTCATCAAAAGCCTTTTCTGCATCTATTGAGACAATCAAGTGCTTTTTGTCTTTAGTTCTGTTTATGTGATGAATCATATTTTTTGAATTTTGTATGTTGAGCCAACCTTGCATCCTAGGGATGTAGCCTACTTGATCTTGGTGGATTAGCTTTATGATGTGCTGCTAGTTTGGTTTGCATGTATTTTGTGGAGGATTTTTGCATTTAAGTTCATCAAAGATATTGGCCTGAAATTTTCTTCTTTTGTTGTGTCTCTACCAGATTTAGGTATCAAGATGATGCTGGCCTCATAGAATGAGTTGGGTGAAAAGTCTCTCCTCCTCAAATTTTTGGAATAGTTTCTCTAGAAATGGTACCAGCTCTTCTTTGTACATCTCATAGAATTCAGCTGTGAATGCATCTGGTCCTGGGCTCTTTTTTGTTGGTAGGCTATTTATTACTGATTCCATTTCAGAGCATGTTATTGGTCTGTTCAGGTAATCAATATCTTCCTGGCTCAGTCTCGGGAATGTGTATGTATCCAAGAATTTGTCCATCTCTTCTAGGTTTTCTAGTTTGTGTGCACAGAGGTGTTCATAGTTGTTTCTGATGGTTGTTTTTATTTCTGTGGGATCAGTAGTAACATTCCCTTTGTCCTTTCTAATTGTGTTTATTTGGACCTTCTCTCTTTTCTTCTTAATTAGTCTAGCTAGTGGCGTATTTTATTTTTTTTCAAAATACCAATTCCTAAATTTGTTGATCTTTTGAATAATTTTTTTGTGTCTCAATTTCCTTTAGTTCAGCTCTGATATTTGTTTTTCTCATCTTCTGCTAGCTTTGGAGTTGATTTGTTCTTGCTTCTCTAATCCTTTCATCTATAAAGTTAGGTTGTTAATTTCAGATCTTTCTAACTTTTATGTGGGCATTTAGTGCTATGAATTGCCCTATTAACACTGCCTTAGCTGTGTCCCAGAGATTCTGGTATGTGTTACCTTTGTTCTCATTATTTTCAAAAAACTTCTTGATTTCTGCCTTAATTTCATTATTTACACAAAAGTAATTCAGGAGGATGTTGCTTAATTTCCAGGTAATTGTATAGTTTTGAGCAATTTTTATTGTGGTGAATTCTATTTTTATTGCACTGTGGCCCAAGAGCATGTTTGGTATGATTTCAATTCTTTTACATTTGTTGAAGATTGTTTTATGTCCAGTTATGTGGTCAGTTTTTGAGTAAGCACCGTGAGTATGGCAATAAGAAGAATGTATATTCTGTTGCTTTGGGGCGGAGACTTCTGTAAAGGTCTATCAGATCCATTTCGCCCAATGCTGAATTTAGGTCCTAAATATCTTTGTTCATTTTCTGCCTTGATAATCTGTCTAACACTGTCAGTGGAGTGTTGAAATCTCCCACTATTATTATGTGAGAATGTATGTCTCTTTGTACGTCTCTAAGAACTTGCTTTATGAATCTGGGTACTCCTGTTAGGTGCATATTTATTTAGGATAGTTAGGTCATCTTATTGAATTGAATCCTTTACCATTATGTAATGTCTTTCCTCATCTCATTTGGTCTTTGTTGATTTGAAATCTGTTTTGTCTAAGATCAGGATTGCAACCCTTGCTGTTTTCTGTTTTCCATTTGCTTGGTAGATTTTTCTCCATCCCCTTATTTTGAGCCTATGAGTGTCATTACATGTGAGATGGGTCTCTTGAAGACAGTATACCATCGAGTCTTACTTTTTTTTTATTCAGCCTGCCACTCTGTGTCTTTTAAGTGGGGCATTTAGCCCATTTACATTCAACGTTGGTATTGATATGTGTGGATTTTTTACTGTCATTGTGCTGTTAGCTGTTTATTATGTTGGCTTGTTTGTGTGGTTGCTTTACAGTGATACTGGTCGTGTTTTTATATTAGCTGGTAGTGGTCTTTCCTTTCTATATTTAGTGCTCCTTTCAAGATCTCTTGTAAGGCAGTTCTGGTGATAACGAAGTCCTGCAACATTTGTTTTTCTGAAAAGAATCTTATTTCTCCTTCACTTAGGAAGCTTAGTTTGTCTGGATATGAAATTCTTGGTTGGTCAGGCATAGAGTCTCATGCCTGTAATCCCAGAATTTTGGGAGGCTGAGGCAGAAGGATCACTTGAGGTCAGGAGTTTCAGACCAGCCTGGCCAACATGGTGAAACCCCATTTCTACAAAAAATGCAAAAAATTAGCCAGGCATGGTGGTGCACACCTGTAATCCCAGCTACTTGGCAGGCTGAGGCACAAGAATTGCTTGAGCCAAGGAGGTGGAGGTTGCAGTGAGCTAAGATCATGTGACTGTACTCCAGCCTGAAAAACAGAGCAAGACTCCATCTCAAAAGAAAAAAAGAAAAGAAGAGAAGAGAAATTCTTGGTTGAAGATTTTTTATTTAAGAATATTGAATATAGACCCCCAGTTTCTTCTGGCTTGTAGGGTTTCAACTGAAAGGTCCACTGTTAGCCTGAAGGGATCCCTTTGTAGGTGACCTGCCCTTTTTCTCTAGCTGCCTTTAATTTTCTTTCTTTCATTTTGACCTTGGAAAATCTGATGGCTATATGTCTTGGTGATGATCTTCTTCTGTAGAGTCTTGCAGGAGTTCTCTTCATATCCTGAATTTGACTGTTGGCCTCTCTAGCAAGTTGGAGAAGTTTTCACAGATGATATCCTGAAATATATTTTGCAATGTGTTTGCTTTCTTTCCTCTCCTTTCACAGATGCCAGTGATCTGTAGGTTTAGTCTCTTTACACAATCCCATAATTCTCAGAGGTTTTGTTCATTCATTTTTATTCTTTTTCCTTTATTTTTGTCTGATTGTCTTATTTCAGAGAACCAGTCTTCAAGTTCTGCGATTCTTTTCTCAACTTGATTTAATCTGCTGTTAATATTTGTGATGTCATTGCAAAATTATTGTATTGTGTTACTCAGCTCTGTCAGAGCCATTAGGTTCTTTTATATACCAACTATTTTGTCCTTCAGCTCCTAAATCACTTTATCGTGATTCTTATTTCCCTTGAATTGGGTTTTGCCATCCTTCTGAATCTCAGTGATCTTTGTCCTTATCCATATTCTGAATTATATTTCTATCATTCCAGCCAATTTGGCCTAGTTAAGGACTCTTGTTGGAGAACTAGTGTGATCATTTGGAGGACATATGACACTCTGGCCATCTTGGCCATCTGAGTTACCAGAGTTCTTGAGTTGTTCCTTTCTCATCTCTGCATGAGGGTGTTCCTTTAACTGAAGTGTAGATTGAGTAAAGTCAATAGACTTATTTTCTGGATGTCTCTTCTTTTCACTGGGCCAAGGCTTTATGTAGAGTCTTTATTTGAAGCTAACTTCTTGTTTCTGGTTTCAGAGGGGGATATGCTAGTGAGGTATTTTTGCTGTTGAAGCTTTGGGGTGTGATCCAGCAGGTGATACTTAGGCATATTGGTCAGTTGGTAGACTCTTGCTTGGTTGTGTGGCTTCCTTATTTTTCCTCACAGTTGCAGCTGTGTTCCCTCTCAGTGCTCTAAAAGTATGGGTTCCTCTCCCCCTCCCTTAAGTGTTGGCTTTAGCTCATGATTTGGCACTCCTGGGCTGCCCACTGCAGCTCTGGTGTAATCTCAATGTTTATGTTCCTTCCCCAGCTTAGAGGGAGCAGAGGAATACATGTTAGTAGTGGTTGTGGCCAAAAGTCATTTGCTTGACTCCTGGGGGCTCCACCACAGAGAGACACAGGTCAGCAATTGCTCAGTGCAGTCAGCCCAAGATGGAGGGTTAATGCTGTGGACCCAAGTAAGGGGTTTCCTCTCTGGTGACAAGCCATGGGGGGCAGGGGTGGGACCCATGGGAGACAGATTGGCTTCCTATCCTTGGGCCGATTTTAGCTTATTGGAGGTCTGGATAAAGCTCTTAGGGTCTTGGCTTCTTCATTTGTCTGAGAGTGGCAAGGGCAGTTCCATGCAGAGGCAGTGGCTGAGAGGCTTTCGGTTGCCCCTGAACTCTGTCTAGGGAGTTGCTGAGTTGATACTTGCTCAATAGCTCTGGCAGGAGGTGGCTGGAGGATCTGTCTGGTGAGGAGATATGGGAATGGGCACCCACGTAACAGTCTGGCCTTTTCCACAGGGCTGCTGCAATATGCTTGGGGCCCACTCCAGTCCCTAGTCACTTCAGATTTTTCAGAACCTGTGAAGGCTACAAAACAGCAAAGATGGCAGCCTGTTCCTCCCTCTGGGAGCTTTGTCCCAGGAAGATATGGACCTGTTGGTGCCCCGAAGTCACCTGTAGGAAGTGTCTGGAAACTCCAGTTGGGAGGTCCCACCCAGTGAGGAGGAATGGAATCAGGATCTGCTTTAAAAAGCAGTCTCAGCATGTTTTGGTAGAGCATCTGTGCTGTGCTGGGGTCCACTTTAGTCCCCAGTCACCCTAGACACTCCAAAGCCCAAAGGCCGGAACGGCTAAGTCACCGAAAGAGAAAAGATGGCAGCCCTCGCCTCCCTCTGGGAGCACTGTCCCAGGGGGTATTCAGATCCCTGTTTGCTGGAGAGCTTGGGCGGGGGTGTCTGGAAGTCCCAGCTGGGAGGTCCCACCCAGTGAGGAGGAATGGGATCAGGCACACACTTAAAGCTGCAGTTTGGCCATGTTTTGGTAGAGCAGCTGTGCTGTGCTGGGGGCTCCCTTCTGCCCTGGGTGAGCTCAGATTCTCCAAAGCATGAAGGCCAGAACATTAATGTACCCAAACAGCAAAGATGGTGGCCTGCCCTTTCCCGCCGGAGCTCCTTCTTAGGGAGGTGCAATGCCGCTACTGGTAGCTGGCTGGAATTCCAAGCCAGTGGGTCTTATCTTACGAGGTGCCATGGAAGTGGGATTGCAGGCTGTTGCTGCTCAGCCTGCTCCATTCAGCCTCTTTCCTAGGGGTACGTAAAGGAACGTAACCTCCCATTTTGCTGAAGCTACGGATACTTTTGCTAGAAAGCCCAAGTGTCTGAGGCTCCAGTATCTCCATTCATGCTTGAGTGGCTGCTCTGCCATGACTCCATATAGCTCTGTTTGTCAGACTAAAGACTAAAGATTGGTTGAGTGGGCTCACAGGGAGATCTCCTGACCCAAGGGTTGCAAAGATCTGGGGGAGAAGCATGGTTTGCCAGGGTCACTCTCACCACTTCCTTGGGTGGGGGAGGATCCCCTGGCTCTATCCCAATACATTTCTTAATGCTTTGGTGAATGGTGGGTCCTTTGGGCCCTCCCAAAGGGTATGACTGGGGAGTTGCTAAATAGTGTTGTCTATATTTATTCAAATAGCCCCATCTTCCTAAACCTTAAGTCTTTTTCCTCTGCAATATGCCACGCAATTTCCACAGATGAGTCCAGAATTCAACTAACAAGCCTAGCACACTATTAATGCCATTCTCATGTCATGGAGATGCCATATTAAATGTAGTCTTCCAGGCAAGTGTAACCATGTAAATGACTTTGGCTTGATCAGTCCTTGTATTTTTCTCCCATGCTGTAAAACCTTTAGAATTTATTCCTACACTTTTTTGGTATCTACTGGAAATACTTGAGTAGTACAGACTGGTCAATTAGTTTTTCCTTTTGTATATGCTTTCCTCACAGAGGCAGGTTTGAATTTCTCAAATTGTGCTATGTCATTGAAAAATAATTCTCATTACAGGCATAAAAGGAAAGAGAGTTGATGAGGTTGGATCTGAAAGAAAATCAGCACCAAGCTGAGTCTACTGCCTTAGATTCAATCACTCACTGAAAAGCTGTTATGCAGAAGAGGACTGTTTTTGGTGAGGGGATTGGGCAGAGACTGCTTCCCCAAGCAAGAGAATTTCCAGAAAAATCTGTAAGCTTAAGGGTCTCAGTTCTGCCAATGTCTGCTCAAATGTCTTAAACCCTTGCCTTAGGGTACAACTCCTTCCTTCCCAGTTTTCTTAGATGAGAAATCTGGCAGACTTGAAGATTTAATTGATGCTGCCATGCCACATCTCTTATAATCAAATCCACACCTTGAGCCTTAGCCAATTATGTCCTGCAACAGTAAGAGAATTTCTTCAAAGCTGCCACCGAGGTCTTCTTGTTCTTCAAGAAGTATTTCATAAATGTTTATATAATAAAAAAGATTATATTATTAATATAAATATTACATAAAGTATTATATAAATTTTTATCTATTAATTTCTTTCTTCCCTAAGTACTCTCCTGAAGGAAAGAAGAAGCCAGTTTACTCCATAATTTTTATCCTCTCTACTCTTGCCATAGTGGTCTCTCAGTGCTATGCCTCAATCTGCACATCATCCTGTTACCCCATCAATGATCATTGGCATAATAGTAATATTTTCCCATGCCATGAATTACCCATTTCTACCTTCCCCTGACAAGATTTTTATCCCTGTACTCCATAATTTTAAAGAGACTCATTTTCAGGATCCCATTTGGATATCCATAGGATATCCAGTACCAGTTAGTATTGGTCCAGTACCAATACTAATTATTGTATTATTCAGGTCGGAGCAGGAAAAAGATGGCACATTTAAATTAGGATAATTAAAAGAAGGCATATTTGCAAAAGGACAATTTGCCAAGATGGGAAATTGAGTAAACCATAAGTGAAAGTGTATTATCCCAGATTGCTTGTTACCACCCACAGTCCAAAGGTGGCAATGAAGGGAGGAAGCAATTTTCAGAATATGAAAATTGAGGTACAAGTGTAGATGGCCACTTTGACAGGATCTGGAGAAAGAGTGTTCCAGGAAAAGGGAACAAAAACTGCAAAGGCCCTGAGACTAGAGTGTAACTTGCATATTGGAGGAAGAGCAAGTAGGTTGGTATCTAAACCTGAGGGAATAAGAGAAAAGCTATTAGGAAAGAGAATAAGGAGGTGAAGAAGGTTGTCGATATTTTAAGATTTGTAAATCATTTTTAGGGTTTTTGTTTTGTTTTGTTTTGTTTTTATTGTCCATGTGATGGGAAGATTCCAAAAGGTCGGAGCAGAGTAATGACAAAATCTGATTTATATTTTAAAAGAATTACACAGAAAACTGGCAATAACAAACATGGAAACCAATTAGAATTAATTCAGGTGAAAAGCAATGGTGGCTTGGCCCATCGTGGTAGTGGTGAGGGTGGCACAAAGTGGTCAGATTCTGAATAACTTTTGAAAAGTAAACCTGATAGGAATTGCTGAGAAGTTTAATATGAGCTGTGAGGTAAGGAGAAATAAAAAGTAACCCAAAGCTTTTGGACTAACTTAAGAATAAATTTGCCTTTGACAGAGTTGGAGAAAATTATGTAAAGAACAGGTTTGGGGGAGACAAACAGAAATTTGGTTTGACACAAGTTAGGTTTGAGACACTTTCAGGAAGCCAAATGGAGATGTGAAGTAGGCAACTGGGTGTATAGTCTAGAGTTCAGGGGAGAAGTCTGGGTCAGAGATACAAATGTAGGAATGTTAGCACATCAATGGTATTTAAAGTCAATACTAGATGAGATCACCTAAGGAATGAGTATCAATAGAAAAGAGTACCATAAACTTGAAATATGAATCAGCCTATGAGCAAATTTCATCCTAACATGTTTATTCTGAGGATCTGTAAAATTGTGAAAGGTCTGGAGACTATTCTGTTTCTCAGTGGAACTATATAAAATGCTTATTTAAGGTTGCTAAACATCATGCTAGAGTTGATGAAAAAGAACCTGGATATGAGAAAAGATATAATCTCTTTAGACATATTTCTTTATTCCCTCAGGTTTCACACATTTAAAATACGCCAGAAAGTGCTTAGTAAATGCCTCATCAGGGTTTCCAGAAGATGAATGAGGCACAATCAGTACTTAGGCTTTTTGGAGGAAAACCTTTGTCTGAGTCTAATCCAAAGTAATATCTCAAGATTTTCCTCAGCAATCCTTTGGAGGACATAGGGAATAGAATTAATACAAATCTACCAGCGACAGTAGTTATGTTTATAGCATGTCTCCTGGTAAAATCACTGAGTCCCCAAAGCAGTCTTGCTGCTTTTGAATAAGAATTTGTGTCTAATACTTAATAGCAATGTCATTGATGGTGTCTCCCTTAGGAAATCTGCTCTGTGAAACCTTAAATCAATCCAATATTCTGATTCATATATTGAAAAACTGCTCCTGGACAAATTGTTTCAACATAGTTTTGATGGTTGGTAATCACAATGCCCCCCGTCATTTTTGATCTCATAGTTGCCCCAGTTTGCATTTGGAAGATAACAAGGGATGGATACTAAATGACTTGTCAAGAGTCACAGAGCAAGTCAGAAATTGGCTGCCCTAGTTCCACCCCTGGATTTACTGCCTTGTCTTTTCACTTCAGCAAAGGACAGCTTTAAAACCAAGCACAGTCACCACCAAATGTCAGTTTTATACACACTAATAAAATTCAGAACAGTTTTGAAGCCAGTTTTATTTTGAACACTTGTTCCCAGTGGCCCTTTAGCCTTCAAATGTTGAGTATTACTTTCCCAATTTTGAAAGATAATGGAGAAAGAGGACAGAAATAAACCCTGGCTGAAACTGAAAAAAAAAAAAAATTAAGTATATCAAGCAATATATAGTTGTGAAATCCTTTACCAGAGGGTTGTCAGGACATACTATATATTATTTTGTGGCCATTTAGAAATGACGTAGAAACAACCATTTTTATTTTGCTGACCTAGTTGATTGTAGCCCACAGGCATACAAACAACACTGAACTAGGCCACTGAAGAATTGCCAGGGTTGTGTTCTTCTCCAGGGGCCTGTGCACAACCTGAGGCAAAACTTTATTTTCTCACTGGTAAAGCTGGGCTGTAACACCTGATCTGTCTACCTTATAAGTGGTTGGCAAAATCACATAAGATATTGCATGTTAAAGTATAAGCATTAAAGAATAATAAATAAAAATAAAAGTAATAATAGATGTTAAGTAGCACCATGTGCTAAGCTCTAACAGCCGTGCAGCACATCTAAGAATTGTTTTATTTTCATTAATCTATTTTACACCTAATATATTTAAGTGCTAAGAATGCATTACTCTTGGTGCTGTTCTTACATGTACATTAAAACTGATTATGACCACCTTCTCAACCACCTTCCATTGTTACTCTGCCCAGTGATGAGCCAATTTTAAGGAGGCTAGGAAGTGTGTCAGTGATATGGTTTGACTCTGTGTCCCCTCTCAAATCTCATCTTGTAGCTCCCGTAATTCCCAAGTGTTGTGGGAGGGATCTGGTGGGAGATGACTGAATTATGGGAGCGTGTCTTTCCTGTGCTGTTCTCGTGATAGTGAATGGGTCTCATGAGATCTGATGGTTTTAAAAACGGGAGTTTCCCTGCACAAGCTCTTTCTCTCTTGTCCCCACTGTGTAAAAAGTGCCTTTTGCCTTCCACCATGATTGTGAGGCCTCCCCAGCCACATGGAACTGTGAATCTAATAAACCTCTTTCTTTTGTAAATTACCTGGTCTCGGGTATGTCTTTATCAGCAGCATGAAAACAGACTAATACAGTTGGCAGCCTCAAATCTACTAGAACTACGGAAGCCCTAGAATTTCACACAGAATTTAGGCTTAAGAACATAATGTGATTAAGGTAGGGAAAAGGTGGCTCTGTGAGCTAGTTAGGCAATTAGTGTTAAGGCAGGGTTTCTATAGCAATCACACAGCATTTGTGTCAAATGAATAATGTATGCATAATATATTTAATGTACATAAATGTATATATAATGGTGTATGGTGAGTAAAAATTATATATAGTCAAATTTTCTTAAAATGCTTTTGCTCATACTCTGTAGAAGGTGAGAAAAAATGGCAATTGTTCATGTCAAATTGTGCGTTTGGGAAATAAGAGCTGATGGTGATTCTCAGGAGATATAATGTGATCGTTCCTAACCCCTTGGCATGACCACTTAGTGGGAATTTGTTCAGGAAGATGGTGTTCAGGAATGAGGCTTCTGATTTCACTTTCTTCTCTTTGTTTCTTCTTTCTTTTAATCACTTTTCTGCTTTATCTGCACTCTTCCCTTTCTCTTCCATTACCCTCCTTCTCTTTCTCTTCCCTCCCTTTCAACTCATTTGAGGCTTTCATTAACAGCCTTTTCTACCTTCTTCTCATTTCCCTCTCCTGCCTCCTCTTCTCCTTTTCTCTCCCTTTCTCCACTTCCTCCCATCTTTTCCTCACCTCCATCATGTTATTTGGGCTTCTGCCTCAACCTGCTAGACCAACACCCCACTTTCTACTAAACTAGGAGCCTTTCTTCCCACTCTACCTAGATCTTGCCTGAACCTTCCCTGCTTCCACAGCCTGCCTGGTTTCCTATCAGGAAAGGACTTTTTCACTGGAACCACAATACTCATCCTGCTGCCCTGATTCCCTCCACATTGCCCCACACCCCAGAGCAGATCAGATCAGATCCCTTGATCCCAACATTGGCATGAATCACCTCTGACCTCTCTGTCTCTGGGATATAGAGCACTGGCCAGCCTGGATCAACTTTTCCACATCGATTTCTGACCTGATCCTGACATTCCCACCCCTCTCCCCAGGGGTCTGTGTCACTGAGCTCCCCACATGCTCTGAACTCAGATCTCCCCTAAGTTAAAACATCTGTACTTGAAAGGCTTATAGTCCAATTGACTATAATTGTTCTTATAGTCTGGTTGGCTAGAAATTGGCAACATGGAGAAAAATAAGGGCCAATGTGTGGGTCTAGAAACTAAGAGGAATGCAAAAGCGAAGGGATTAATATGGATTTTGGAGGTCACAGAAACTTCACAGAGGAGATAGAACTTGAAATCAAATTTGAGTGGATAGGACTAACCAGAGAAGTTATTAGAAATATATACACAAACAGGAAATTACAATTCAATTTATTATGAAAGAATAAAGGAAGGAAATTCACGTAGCCTGTGGATTGGGAAAGATCCGAAAACTGTTCCTGGAGGTGCTGACATCTAACTTGAGTCTTCAAAGACGTGAAAGTTTTATCAGCTAAGACATTCCAGACAGAAGTGCAATATTAACAAAATTCTAGAGACAAGAAAAATGTATAAATAAAAAGATGTGTGTTACTAGAGGATGAATGTTGAGACAGGAAATTAATAAAGATTGTCAGAGCAACTCATGGACAGCTTTGCATGCTATGTTAAGAGGGAGGAAAATCCAAAGACCAGGGAGAAGAGATTGGCTAGAAAAGGGTGGGCTTGGGTTGGCTTGAGTCCAGTAGGAAACTGTGGGGCAGATATCCATACGGCATGAGGAGGCAAATGCTTATGAATGGGCTGGTACCCAGAGGTCTAGCTCAGGGACTCAGGCTCTGAGAAGCAAAGTCATTTCTGTCCCAGAAGAACGAGGTTCTTTATATACCTGCTAAATGTCATGCTTCTTGGTACAGGGCAAGGTTGGTACAGGGCAAGGTTAGTACTGAGCCCGTAGCATTCAGTACTGCCTGCCAATTGGTTTAACTGGGGCATGCGGAAACTAACAATACATTTACTTCATTGGCAAAAGAAAAAGGTTCATATAGTAGAAAATAAGATTGAAAAGTATAAGTGATGCCCATATTCTAAAAAGTCCTAGAGGGGCTTAGAAGTTTAGATGTTTTAAATGGAAGTTCATTTGTCACTGACCTTTCAGCAAAACCAGGACAAACAGCCCTGGACTGAAGATTCTACTGACAATTCTAGTATAAGAAATGTAGTTCCAGGCAAAGCATATTTCCTTAGGTTAAGCATATAAAAATCTGAATTTTTAGTAAAAAAAAATAATAAATTGAAGGGTAATATATTTTATCACTATTTTTTACTATAAAATTTATTTACCTTACAAGCTATATGTTACCACTGTCATCTGCTTGATTTGCAAGCATCCAGCTTAGGTGTCATTTTTCCAGAATAGAACGTTAGCATCAAAGTGCCCTGTGCTCATGCCTTCTCCATTTAGTAGGCAAGAAAACTACCATTTCCACCTTAAATCTCAGGATTATCTTAAATTAAAGGTAATTAAAAAATGCAAAGTATCTTGAATTCCTCAATAGAAATGTGCTACATGACTGTGAGGTTCATAATTTTTAAGAATTTAGGTTCCTTTTTAGCAGCCTGACATCTGTCATGAGAAGAGAAAAGGATTGATTTAGACCAAAATTAGGGTCATTATGGGAAGCAGTATGATCATTTGACTGGAGGTTTCAGAAAATCTTGTTTGAAGGGTGAGAATGCAGAACTGCCACTGCTAATTAGATACCAACATAACAATAGAAAACAACAGCTGTGGGCCAGGCACAGTGGCTCATGCTTGTAATCCCAACACTTTGGGGAGCAAAGGTGGCAAGACGGCTTGAGGCCTGGAGTTCAAGATAATGGGCAATATAATGAGACCTTGCCTCTAGAAAAAATTTAAAAATTAGCTGAATGTTGTGACACGCATTTGTAGTCCCAAATACTTGAGAGAATGAGGTGGAAGATTTGCTTGAGCCCAGGAGGCAGAGGTTGAAGTGAGCTGAGACTGTGCCACTGCACTCCAGCCTGGGCAACAGAGGGAGACCCTGTCACATAAAAAAAAAAAAAAAAAAAAAAAAAAAAAAAAAAGAAGAAGAAGAAGAAAGGAAAGAAAAGAAGACAACACAACGATCACGCAAGTTTTGCTGGACTACTAAAGTCCAACAAAAAAAAAGTTTTGTCAGTCAAGAATGGCTCCAATTATGGAGGCTGAAAAGTCTCAAGAGCTGCAAGCTGGAGACGCAGGAATGACGATGGTATATTTCCAGCCTGGGTCCAAAACCCCGAGAACCAAAAGAGCCAATGGAGTAAGTTCCAGCTCAAGTCTGAGTCCAAAAGGAGGAGAGAACCAATTTCCCAGCTCAAAGACTGCCCGCAGAGGGCAAATTCTCCCTGATTCTGCCTTTTTATTCTATTCAAGCCTTCAATAGATTGGATGAGGTTCACTCTCATTGGGCAGCTCAATCTTCTTTACTCAGTCTACTGATTCAAATGCTAATGTCATCCAGAAATACCCTCACATACACACCAAGAATCCCAGAATAATGTTTAACCTAATATCTAAGCACTGACTAGCCCAGTAAAATTGGCACATAAAATTAGCCATCACAAATCCACTCCTTGTCAACCACATGCATCTCCTTAAACCATATTTCATCTTCAAATAAAGACAATAACAAAAATCATAATTATACTGAACATTATACAACTCTCCTGCATACAACTGAAAATTCACTAATCCCCACCCCAGAAGAAGAGGTAAAGTCCTTGAGTGAGGCTTACTTTTCTCCTTCACCTCATGTAACTTAAATAGTATGATATAAAATTAACAATATTTAAATATTATAATATAAAGGCAATACATCTGATATGGTTTGGCTCTGTGTCCCCACCCAAATCTCATTTTGAATTGTAATCCCCACATGTTGAAGGAAGAACCTGGTGGGAGGTGATTGGATCATGAGGGTGGATTTCCCCCTTGCTGTTCTCGTGATAGTGAGTTCTCCCAAGATCTGGCTGTTTGATAAATGTCTGGTGCTTCCCCCTTCTTGCTCTCTCTCCTGCTACCATGTAAGACATGCCTTGCTTCCCCTTCACCTTCAGCCATGATTGTAAGTTTCCTGAGGCCTCCCCAGCCATGCAGAACCCTGAGTCAATTAAACCTCTTTTGTTTATAAATTACCCAGTCTCAGATAGTATCTTTACAGAAGTGTGAAAACAGACTAATACAGATCTTACGGTTCCTGATAAGGAAATAAGGAGGAAAAAACAGAGATTTTTAAATGTATGTATGGTATTTATAACAAAATAAGAAACAATACTCATGAAAATTTAGTCCTCATTTCTGCAGCTGGTCACATGGTCATAGCTGGTATTTATAACTACTTTCTACTACCCATTCTGTATTCCCTTTGCTTTCTCCAAGGCCCTCAATTGGTCATGGTTCTTGACCTGGTGGGATGGCACAAACGTTCATTCCTGAAGCATCTCAGCCATTAACAGTCCTGCCTGAATTAGGTTGTTGTAGTTTTCCATTGACCTGAATCACAAAGCATGGTAATACTAAGAAATGCCTGAAGGAATCTCCTATATTCCAAGCATACTCTTCTTTACCTTCATTGTGGAATAGTATTCAAATTTCTCCTTGGTAGTCAAGGTCAACCACCCCAGCCAGCACAGTAAGTCCTTTCTTTGTCTGTTGATTCAGGGGCATGGGGAGCCCAAAGTGGCCAAGTGGCAGTCTTACCTTCCAGTTCAATATTGTTGTGTCTCCTGGTGGCAACATTCCTACCTTTGGAACTAAGACCTCTAGACCGGCAGAGCATAAGGTCACAGAAACAGGAAGCAAAAAAATTGCTAGCCAGTCACTACAGATAATAGTGAGTGGTGCCACTCCATTTCCACTGCTTGATTCTTGTACTCCATGAATCCTGACTAGGGGACAAATAGATCCATATGTTGGACACTGACTCAAAGCACATATAGCATATACAGCATTCTTGAGATTCTTGCTCCAGGTCTCCAAGGTATCACTACCTAGCTGGCACTGTACCTGAGTCCTCAAAAGGCTGTTCCACCATTGTTTCAAGCTAGCTGCTTCAAGATGATGGAGAATGTAGTAAACCAGTAAACCCCATAAGCATAGGCCTATTTCCACACTTTTGTTGCTGTGAAGTGAGTTCCTTTATCAAAAGCAATGCTGTGTGGAGTACTATGACAGTGGATAAGGCATTCTATAAATCCACAGATGGTAGTTTTTGCAGAAGCATTATATG
The DNA here is from genome assembly GCF_028878055.3 of Symphalangus syndactylus. NCBI lineage: Eukaryota > Metazoa > Chordata > Mammalia > Primates > Hylobatidae > Symphalangus > Symphalangus syndactylus. Next base: position 37,986,464 of record NC_072432.2, read on the forward strand.
CAGGGATGGCAAATCTGTATTCAGAGTAAGTGTCTATTCCATTAAGAGCAAAACAGTGTTCCTTCCACGAAGGAAGCAGTACCTGCAACCTGGTAGCTGGCTGCTCACCTCAGGGAATGGTGTCTTCCTCTCAAGGGAGAGGGAGAGAGAGAGAGAGAGAGAGAAGAAAAAGGAAGGAGAGGGGAAGGAAAGAAGGAGAAGGGAAGGGAGAAAGGAAGGAAGGAAGGAAGGAAGGAAGGAAGGAAGGAAGGAAGGAAGGAAGGAAGGAAGGAAGGAAGGAAGGGAAGGGAAAAAATCTAATTTTTTAATATTTCAGACAAACTTTTCCTATGTTTCAGAAAAAAGGACCACTTTCTGGAGAAATTTATGTCCTCCCAATTTTGTACTCTTGGCCAAAATGAATTTTCCTCCCCTAACATCCATATGCTGATCCTGGCAAAGGATTGCTACTGGCCCATCTTGAGTCATGACTCTACCCATTGGAAGCATCACTTTGGCCTAGGGTGTAAGGTACCAGGATTGCCCAAACCTGGGTCACATTTCCATGAGTACAGCAGGAAAGAAGATAGGGGTGCTATCACTTATAGGCAGATACACTGACTGAAAATATGTCCAGAACCACATGGAATTGTGGAGGAGAGTGGTTTCCCAAAGAAAGGGATGTTGGACAAACCAAAAATAATAGATGCCTATTGCCATGGCTTTGAGTCTCCTTTTATTTTTTTCTTCATGTTAATAAAATTATACTGTTTGACACTTGTTCATGCTCATTTTAATGAATATCTAGTTCAATTTTATTCTTAATATAAGGGTAGCTCTGGCTAAATGTGTACAATGTACAATGTCAAATAGCTAGAAAAGCAGCGTTGTTAATCATCATTGTTATAGGATTCAAGGCAAATAGGTGTACTCACCAAAACAATCACCGTGATACAGATGGTAGCAAGGAACCATAGAAAGGCCATGGGATTGAAATTGAGCTTTGTCTCTGATTAGCTGGTGACCTAAGCAAGTGGCTAAATGTCTCTGAATTTGTTTCCACATCTAGAAATAACGGTAATATTAATCTCATAGGATTTTAATCAGATTATGAAGATCCAGTGGGAATGTTTTAGCATAGTATCAGTGACAGTGCTTAGTAAATATTGCTTCTTTGTCCCCAACATCTATACACCCACCCACCAATGGCTTCTCACTCTTGTTGAAAAGTTCAGTTGGGGTTGTTTAAAGGAAAAATTGGCTAAAGTGATTTTTGGCATATATGACCTCCCAAGCATTTCTGAGAAGCAATCAGATGGAATTCAAGATGAGGATAAGACAAAGCCCAGTGGTCCTGCATGTCTAGCAGATGTAGTCTCAGAGAGTAAGATATGGCCGGAGAATCAGAAGCATTTCAGCAGTCTCTGGGTAAAGGTAGAAGGTAGAATAGATATCATATTATGAATATTGCTCAGCCTAAATGTCACCTGCTCAGAGAAGTCTTCTCTAACCATGTAACTTAAAGGAGGCCTCCTAGTTTCTTTATTGCTCTATCCCCAGGGCCTAGAATGGGGTCTGGCCAGTAACTGACACTCAATAAATACATGTTGAATTAAAGGACGAAAGAAAGACACAGGAGAGAGAAGAAGAGAGAAAGAAATGCTTTTGATTGAGGTCAGGAAACCAAAATGAAGTATATAACGAAGACTTAAACTATATGCTGGAAATATTTTTCAGCTAAAAAAAGCATCTGGTGAATCATTGACTTACTCTGCTGACAGTTTAATCTTAAAGAAGGGTAAGTATGTGATAAAAGGTGGTTTCAGGTATGAAGGAAATAACTGGTAGATCTAATTTAAAAGCAAATTTATTGAAATAAGTGATGGTTAACTTGCACAATTGTACCCAGTGAATTCTTATTTCAATTCCAAAAGAAAAAAAAATGTGGTACTCTGGAGGGAGGAGAACTGAAATCTCTCCCATCTCTTGTTTTTGTTTTGTTTTGTTTTTATGACTGTGTGTACCCATCTCCCATCTATTAGTAGAAAATCATCCCAAGATCATTTGCTTTGTGCCTCCTATGGGCTAGATGGTATTCAACTCTTATTCTGGGAAGTGATAATTATTGCCCCCATATTACAGGTGAAAAACTGAGCTTCAAAGTGGTAAAATGACTTGTCTAAGGTCATGCAGCTGAGGTAGGTTGGGGCATGAGATTTAAGCCCAAAGCTGTCTAATTGAAAGCCGAGGCATCTTTTGTTATGAAAAATAGAAATATACTACCTCTTAGAAATAAGCATCATTCACTCAAAGCTATAAAATACCTTATTAAACATCAAAAGCCCAAACACTAGTAAGAACTTTACCAAGGCTCTATACATAACATTATTGAAAAGTTTTCTTTAATGAAATGTTTTTATTTTTATTCTGTTTTTCAACTGACTTCTATTATAATATTCAAAGTACATTTCCATAGAAAGACTAGGCCCAGAGCATCATAAAAACATTCTTACTCAAACAGAACTCTTTTAAAAATCATGTTCCAGATAAAGTTGATGTATAATGATAAAATATTCATGTAAACCAAGTCACACGATTCATACAAAGCACAGAAATCATATTTACGTCTGGCAAAGTTCAATGCCCTAAAAAAGAAAACAAAGGATAGAAGGTCACTGTCTTCAAATCACTCTTCTATGAAATCCCTTTACCAAGATTCCACATGTAGCTTTGATTGTTGATACTGCTCTGTTTCCAAGCACATATAGAAACTGCTGGTTTTTAAAAATAAATGAGTTTTGTTGGGCTGCAGTGGGAAGGAGACAGTAAAAATCCAGAGGCAGTAATTCAAAATAAGTTGAAGAAAGTCTAACGAGGAAACTGATTTCCAGAAACACAGCCAAGAGCATCTAAAATATCACTCCTAAGAGTCATCAGGCCACATTCCAAGTTTGCTCTTTATTTAATAAATTCATAGAATCATTGCATTTTAATGCCCAGAGGCAAGTGGAAGCTTTCACCTCTTATTTTTTATGCAGACTGAAAACCTGGAAAGGTTAAGTCACTCACTCAGTGCAGGACGGCTGGTTAGACAGAGAGCCTTCCAAATTGTTCCATTAGGGTAACTATCTCTTTATAAGAGTTACTTTTACAAAGTATTTAATAAAAACTGTATTTCATATAGCCTAAGCACAGTAGGCTACGTTAGCAAATTAGCAAACCACTATAAATAATAATTATACTTTCATCAAGTTGTTAAAATAAAATGTTATCTAATAAAAAATTCTTTTTGAAGAAATTTGAACTCTAGAATAAAGATGCTTGGTGAATCTATAAATAAACAAACGGAATTTCAAGCTAGGCAGTCGTGCTTGTATTAGCAAGATTCAGCAGTGGGATTTAGAGCAATCAACTTTATACCCAGATAGAATAAAAGAGGCTGTGGAGGAGAATTCAGAAACAGCTAGGATATTATTAGCAAAATACTTATTTAACAGAAGTGTGCCAGTTGGCACAGGATACACAGGGACCCGTTTGGAGTGGAAAATGAGAAAGGATCAAAGTGCCATGGAAAATAGGAGCGAATGTGAAAGAGCTGCGATGAATCCATACAGCATAACTCATTTCCCTCTGTTGGCAGCTTTTCAGGACCAGCATAACATGGCTCTGTCAGTGGACATGTCCAGCAAGGGTTTAAAAAATGAAACACTTCTACAGCCCTGCCAACCTACATTTAAAAAAAAATTAAAAGCCACTCTGACAATGCCCTTGGGGATGTGAGGTTCCAAGAGTCAAGAAAGCACAGAGCTGGGGTTTCTACTTCCTACCTTCTTCCCTTTGCTGTGTTTGCTGCACAGACTGAACACACAGTTACAGCAGAAGGATCACAGAATAAATTGACATATTCTATACCTTGTTCCTTAAATTTTAAGAGTTTCTTTTTCGTACACATTGGCGGCATTTGTATTATTATTTTAATTCTTTGCGATTTCATATTGGACTTTGACATAAAACCGTTTTTTTTTTTTTTTTTTTTTTTTTTGCCAGCAACAGAACTTGGTCAGCTGCCACTCTGAACTAGTTCCACATGATTTCTCTCCACTGTTTATAATGTGATCTAGTTTTGGTGAAAGAAAAGAGTTCATGATCCTTTACTGCAGGAGCTTAGGGAAAGTGCTTTGCCAGACATGGAAAGTTTGTGACCCTTATGGAACTTCATAATGGGTAGATCAAGTATCTGATCCTTAGAATAGGTAACAGAGTGTTGGGAACAGGGAAAGATCTCTTGGAAGGTAAAGTTAAAAGGAGAGTACTATATCTGCTGATTAGTGCATCAGACCGAGACTCTGTACACAGCTGGACATTGGACCTCGGCTTCCTGTACCACTTGGGGGTAATTAGCAAGAGGAGTGAGGTGCAAATACACTAGACCCTAGCACACTAGTCACGCGCCTGGTGAGCATGAATTAATCTCACTGAGCCTTAATTGTAGCATCTAAATATGAGAATAAACATTAATATTTTCAAGGCTGTTATTTGATAGAGAAATGTCTGTGAAAAAGTCCTTTGCAAATTATAATGTGATACATGGAGATTAGCTATTAATGCTATCAAGCAAAGTTGTGTCGTTTATCAGTACACACAGACACACACACTCACACAAGGTGTAGGGGTGGGGGGAATCTAAGTTACTTCATTATTTTAGTATATGTTGATTTGCCTACCTCATGTAACTTAAAGTAGTCTTATATTACTGTTATGTATTCTATGAGTCTGATAAGATGCAAAATGAATTTGTCTTCAATGAACTTGAGGCATATTTTCACTGGGACTAACAGAGAAGCCATCATGATTCCACACAGCGTATTCCCTTGACTGGTAACAGAGTTGGAAACTTAAGGTAGGTGGAAGAGCAATTTGGGGGTCTACATCATCTTAATGCTGCAATATCTATTTAGAAAGGAGAAATTTACATAGAATGACAAATACATATTGTATAATTCCTCTTACATGGGGCACATGAAGTTGTCAAATTTAGAGACAGAAAGTGGAATAGTGGTTACCTGAAGATGGGGTGGGGGGATTGTTGTTTAATGATTGCAGAGTTTCAGTTTGGGATAATGAAAAGTTCATTATTTGGGATAATGAAAAGTTCTAGACAAGAACAGTGTAACAGACACAATAATGCAAATGTACTTAATGCCAACGAACTGTACACTTAAAAATGATGAGAATGGTAAATTTTATTTGAAGTATACTTTACTAAAATTTTTTAAAAGAAAATTTTATTTCAGATACTTTGGCCACTTCATATTAAATAACTGATTTGATTAAGGTTTTTATGGATTTGTTAAATGCACAGTACTTAATGATCTACATCAAGTTCCATTACATGTAAGAAAAAGAAAACGGTTATTAATGAAAATCTTTTATCACATTATCACTTCTGGATTGGCATGCAGCCATAAGCAAATTTTAAAAAGACCAAATTGTCCACATTTTACTAAGATGTAGCTTTATTATATCTAAGTACACTGTGTCCCCATGAAGGGATTGGAGATAATTTCATCAGCTATAACTGAGTCCCAAATACTATAAACTCATAGAGAAAAAAAATGTCATTAGTAGGATACATAAAGCAACATGGGGCTCAGTGCAAAAAGAATACTTGTATCACACAGCTTATATCAAAGGTAAATACATGCATAATAAAAACTATAATGAATCTAAAGAAAAAATTTGATATTAACAGCAAAGGAAAAAGCAAAGGGAATTTTAGGCATATAAAAGGATCATAAATATGAGGCAAATTTCAAAATCATACATAGAAAATGATTAACTTTGTAACTTCATCACTAGAAATTAGAAGATAGATAAAACGTGGAAGATATCCTGTATTTGATCTTAGCCAAAAGGTCAAGAAGCAATGAAATATATCCTGTCTGCTATTCAAAAAGCTATGTCAGGCCAAGTGCAGTGGCTCATGTCTGTAATCTCAGCACTTTGGGAGGCCGAGGCGGGTGGATCACCTGAGGTCAGGAGTTCAAGACCAACCTGACCAACATGTTGAAACCCTGTCTTTACCAAAAATACAAAAGTAGCCAGGCATGGTTGCGCATGCCTGTAATCCCAGCTACTTAAGAGGCTGAGGCAGGAGAATCACTTGAATCTGGGAGGCAGAGGCTGCAGTGAGCTGAGATCCCACCATTGCACCATTGGACTCTAGCCTGGGCAACGAGAGTGAAACTCCATCACGAAAAAAAAAAAAAAAAAACTGCTATGGCAATGGAGCTGAATTAGTATCCTTTAGTTCAAAAGAGGAGCTAAACAAGATCTGGTGAAATTAAAGATGTGATATCTTGGCTGGAAGAGAAAAAAATGACAAAGGAAACTAGTTCAAATTAACTCAATTCCTTGAAAAAGGAGGTTTTTTTTTGTTTGTTTGATTTTTTTTTTAAATTTTTTATCTCCATAGGTTTTTAGGTAACAGGTGGTATTTGGTTACATAAGTTTAGTGGTGATTTGTGACATTTTGGTGGAGTTATTCAATAACTATATCTCTAAAAGCAAACTAATTCCCAATCTTACAGTCATCATAGTAGATTTTCTGAAATACTGGAAATCTCCAATGCCCTTACTAAATAAATGGAAAAGTCAGATTGTTTTCTTCTGCAAAATAGCAACTTATTTCATAAAAGCATGATTTAAATAAAGCAAGTTGTTTATTTCAGTGCCAGTAAGTGCCTTGAAGTCCTTCCTTTTTAATAAACAATGTCTGCTCAAATAGCTCCATTTTTTAAATCTCCAAACTGGGAAACAAGTTGTAGATTGTTTCATTCAAGCCTCTAATACCCTTTGCTAAATCCTGAAAGAAGTTTTATCTCTGAGCCCTTGGACCTCTTACAGCATGGTGGAGCATTAGCAACAACTAAGCTGCATCAAGGCTCGCCAGACAAGAGCTTCGGAGGCAGCCTCCCAGGGAGCAGGGTCATTTCCTCCGATTCTTCCCAGCACACACATCTCTGCCATCTAAATTCTGCTTCCCTTGTTTCCTTTTACCTTTGCTCAACAAACATGGTAGCTTGGTCTCAAAGGAACAACATTTCATTTCTTTTCTAATCTTTTTTTCCCAGTGTTGATAACTTTTTCTGTGTTGTTATTAAGGTAGTGATGCCAATTCTAGCTCTTTGGTTGTTTCTTGTTTGTTATTTCACATGGGAATTGGATTTATTGATCCAGTGACTACCAGCAAAGCCAGAAAAAAAGTAAAAGTTCTATTGATTTTCTATTTTCTTCTAATATAACTAGAGATGTTTTTCTTCTTTTAAGAATTTAAAATTCAAAAGTCATCTCATCTTAAGTCTGAAATCATTTTTATATACTTATATATTACAAATACACTTACAAATACACTTCATATTATTCATAAGTATACTTTTATATTTGAATTTTTATAATAGCTGTTTATTTCCATTGGTCAAATGAGATGCACATTATATCCTATCTGAGATACACAGACCTTCATGCACACAGGTATACACGCACGTGTGTGTGAACACACATACTACACATCTATCTTGGTTTTGGGTCTTTACCTTGCTCTTGGGAAATTCTAACAAGACGTTCCCATAAATCTAACTCCATAAGTTATGCTAACAAAAGACAGTGTGTTAATGTAAATATGCATCTACAAAGTGTTATGAACTCACTTATGAGGCATTCTCAATCATAAACAACCACATTCTCTTTCAACATTTGTTGCTAAAATGTACAATAGTAGCATGCACAACAGACACACACACACACACACACACACACACACACTCACAACCCCTAAAGGAATGAGAACATTTGGCTCATGTAAAGAGTAAACAGATTTTTCAAATATATTATTTCTCAAAGAAATAACCTAGAATGTGAGAAATGAATGGAAAGAAGCACACTTATTAATGTGTTTTCTTTTTCAAAATCCTGAAAACCAGCCATATGTTCTACATTATGAATATGCAGATGGTCTCAATGCAGTTATTTTTTTCTCTAATTAAAACCATCAGAGTAAAATAATGCAGTAGTTTAGGAAGCTGATTCAGCTGGGTCTCTTTTTCCCCTTCTCCAAAAGTGTGCCAAAGCCTCTCCATGTTTACATAATTTGGGAATTCTTGCTGTTAAATGAAAGAGAGAGACAAGCAAAGCAGCAGGAAGGGTCCTTGATTCTTGTGTTCTTTGTGGCAAATTGTGCACTTTATGAAGCAAATACATTTCACAGATGGATTTCTCTTAGATACTTTTGTAAAGAACCCACCTTTCGCATTTATTAAGCAATAACTTCTCTGAATTCAGTACCCTGAATGATCCAGCATGATGTTGAAATCGAGTGTATCAATTTAACCTGTCAGCCTGCCTGCATGTACCCTTAACGTCAGCTGTGAACTAAGCATGTCAACAGGGCTTAGCTAAATTGCTCAAAGTAGAGGTTTGACATTCTAGTGTAATGTGCCATCCACTACTCTTTGAGGAAAATTGGGATCAACCATAGATGACAAGTATATGAACTATTACTGTACTTGTTCTTCATCTGAAAATGACTCTAAAAAAAATCTGTTTCAGGCTTTGTATCTTTCACATATACAGTTTTCATTCCTCTGACCCTTTAGCAACCACAGACTATTTGATTTTTTTAAGGCATTATTAGAAAGGCAGCCCTAAAGGTAAATAAATTAGCCATATGAAGGTTATATTAACTTTAAATTCATATTATTACCTTGTTTAACAACATTATTCTGATAAAACCCTTTTCCCTTAGCACATATATGTGTTGGGAAATTGTGATACTCAGTCTTCAAAAACGGAGCAGTTAAAAAAAAAAGCAACTGTAAGGGAACGAATGTTGATGAAGACACCACTCTTATAAATTACTCTCTAAGAACCTTATTTTGTTTAACCTACCAAACTTGATAGCTGAACTCATCATTGCTACAGCTTTGACTACCAAAACAGAACGGTAGCCAAGGAACAGCCCAATGAAATGGGGCAAAATGAAAATTACATATCCATTCATCTGGAGAATGGCATTCTTTACAGGAACTTTAAATCCTTCAATGCAAAAGTTTTTTTATTTAAAATAAAATAATCTTACTTTAGCTGAGTACAATGAAAAGAACTAAAGGAAGGGGAAAAAGTGTGGAAAAGGAGGTGAGAAGACTGTACTAGAAGTAAACTTGATGTTCAACAAATGTTATCTAAATGTTGGCATAAACACAATTCCAAATCTGGAGGGAACATAATGAGAAAAGTCTGAATTTTTTTCTGCCAGGAAGCACTCAGAGGGAAAGTAAACATTCTGCATAATAAAGTATTCCCTCCCCTTTTCAGACTTTACTAGTCTGAACCAGAATTATTTATTACATAAATCATCATAAAGTTATCAGAGCAAATTGGAGCTACAACGGTTGTAAGATCTATTTGAAAAGATGTGTTAGTTGTCTTCTGAGAGCTCTATTGACTATCAGAGGATTTGCTTCGATAGGTGTTGATGGAGCTGCTAAGATACAGCTGGGAGGACAGAGACCCAAGGCATTTTACAAATCTTAGTCTCTTACTTAACTGCTTATGGGGATTATTAAGCTCTTGCTTCCAACACACCTTTCTATATCTTGTGTTTCTGAGGCTGGGGCTCTACAGCCCACAGTTCTGCTTTGACAGCTGGTTCCATTAGACTTTACCAATAGGCAATAGGGGAAAGGTGAAGGCTGGAGGAGGAAGAAAGCATCTGCTCCTACTTCTCTGCTTCCTGGATTTCATTTGTTTCCTGTTCCTCTTTGCCTTTGGCTCACCTAGCAATACTTCTTCAGCCCAGTAACAGCAGTTCCCTCCAGTGGCAGAAGTCTGAAGTTCTAGCGTTCACAGAACCAGCCTCCTGGTGTCACTTCACAGATTCTAGAACAAGTATGTCATGCCCCTCCCAAGGCTCCAGCACCAGCCGACCAGTACCCATTCTCAGATATCTGTGCCCCAGCTGCACAAGGCCCCCTCCTCTAAACTCAGAGACACCAACACCAGGCAGCATCTACACTTGGGAGGCCCTTTCTCCAAGACTCCCTGTCCAATTATCTCAATTTTTTCCCTTTACTCTCCCACCCTTAAGGTGCTAGCTGCCTCCTGCAGGTGTCACCAACCCCATCATTTGCAGAACCCAATGAAAAATAAAAATGTGTGCTCCTTGTTCAAAAATTATTAAAAATTTTAAGATGGCAACAGCAGAGCATTAAACCAAGCATACAGCCCTTCTCAACAAGGAACCTGTGCAAATGCAGGGGCCGCAAACCCATGAAATCAGCCCTGCTGACCCAGACTACCTCCAAGACATGGCAATGTACCTTTTTGGCATTTTCAGTTCTTTAATTTAAAATTAACAATTCATAACATTGAAAAAAGGTATGATTTCTATCTCAAGACTGGACCCTAGTCAAGACACTCTTCCATACCTCGTAGTAAAGGAGTGAAAAAGAGAACTCAGAACCCAAGTTCTCATCCTCTTATCAGTGTTCACAGGATCAGTGCTCAGAAGTCTATAATTTAAGTCATTCCTAACTCATTTCATCCCACAGTTGTGTCTGTTTCCTAGCAATATATCCACCAATGTTCTGAACATGGTAGTACATGGTGCCGAATTAATACAGGTGCAAGTAACCTATCTCTATATGGTGTTTACTCCCCTGGTAATTAATTTAAACAGAAAAAAATTAATAGATAAAAACTACTTTGAATTTTTAAAATTCCTCAAAGTCCTAAGCAATTTTGAAATCAGATCTTGCAGTAGTAAGCATAATCATCAATGATTATTTCGCATTCTATTGCATCATTTCTCTTAACCTCATTTAGGGGAGAAAAAGAAAGCAGAGAAGGAAATGTCTTTAGACAACAGCGACAAATCGAAGTGTTATCAACTGTGAACCTGAGCTCCCTTAAGGAGAGAGTGCTTTAGACAAGCATTCTTAGCTGAAGACTCTGCAGAATGGAGCATCCTCAAGTCTCAGTAATTAAAAATAAAATTTTACTCAGTAATGGGAGAGAAAAGCATCTAACACTTATGCTGCAGCTATCGTATGATTGAGTACAGCTACTCTACACAACTCCAGCCTTTTGTCAATAAGCCTAAGTATTTGGTACTACTCTACAATTACCACTTACTGAATACTTACTATGTGTCAGGTCCTGGGGTAGACATTTAAACACAGATTTTCTTATTAACCTCCTATCAACTCCAAAATGATATTGTCATGCACACATTCGTAATGAAAGAACTAAAGTTTAGATAGATTCAGAAATACACAGTTGGCCATGCTTAATAGTAACTCTAGATAGCACGACATAAGATTTGTCTTGATTTCTTCTAAAACAAAACCAAGTTCCCCTAGATGTTTTTACAACATTCCCAGAGCCATTGTTATTAAACTAATCTTTGGGGCAATTGTTTCCCTTAGAGATGAATTAACTTAGTAGATTACTAAGGAATCCTTTCCTCAAGGTGGTATCATGCCTAGATAAGTAGAGACCACCTAGGGCAATAACGGTATTAGGTCAGCCTCTAACCCTCTAATACCTTCTTGGGTCACATACACAGAAGGTAGCACTAGAGACGCCAAGAACTAACTTAATAATTTAGAGTCAGGTGGACCTCTGAATGACATCGCAATCAGAAAAAAACCTAGAAAAACTTAGTTCATTATGCAGATATTTTCATATATCTGGCTGGCTGATATTATGGAGACAGACTGTCTGAACACTTTTATGAGTTCTTTAGCTTTTATTTAGGTATTTGGCATTAGCCTGTACCTTTCCATACAACTACTTGGCCAAGCTCCTTAGCCATCCCACACCTTTTATGGGTCAAAAATAATTCTATACATATATAAATCCCATTTCCTGTTACGCTTTTCTTGCCTACTATAGTTCATATGAATGAAGGATTTATAATTTTGTTGCTGTAACTAATGATGTTAAACATAAAGGTAAACATATGGTTTGGGATTTGCATCTGAATAAGCATGGAAAACATAACTGGAAAATGCTGGTGGGTGCTGAATTATCTGGCTACAGGAGTGGGTAGTCCATTCAGGAAGGCTTGGGCAGCTTTACCTCTGCAGATTCCTAAATCTGCAAATCTATTTAAAACCCAAAGCAGAAAAACTATGTATCCAATCAAGCACAGTGAGCACAATTTGGAGTCTTTCTCTACTAAACACATATGCTTTAGAAATGTAAAGAGGGTAAAGAAAAAACCTGCAGAGTTTCAAAACTCAGGAAAAATGCCCACAAAGGCTAGTCTTATTATGCAGACTGATGGCAGGCAAGGGGATCATTAAAAGCAACTCAGTGCATGCAGGAAGCCCTGTTTCCCAAAGACCTGTAAATAATAATAATCTGAAGGAATTCAATATTAGGCAGACACTTCTCCCTGCTGTTCACCGATTGGTTGAATATATTTGCACTTCTTTAACATCAGCAAACTTCTCAGTCTAAAATGGCTTTTCAAAATATGCAGCTCTGTTCAGACCTTAATAATATACCAAAGTTGCCTGTGGCAAAAGCCCATGCTATATTATCTGAATTTTTTTAATGCAGTGACTATGTTTCTAATTACCCCTCCACATATTCTACTCTCAGTTATGAGCAGGACCATTGACTCTTTAATAGCAGCCTTGCTACCAGAGCACCTACATTGACATTAGCGTCTACGCTACAGAAACATGTCTCAGAGGTGTACACGCCTGTGTTTACTCATGTTCATCTTAGCCACATAACCAATGCTCTAGAATGTACCAAAAAGCATGTGTAGGGGAGGGAGTAAAAGAGGGAAAATGAAAAAAAGAGTTCTAGAATAACCCCTAAAACTAATAAAGCATTTCTCTTATCCTAGGTTCTGGTCTAAGCACTTTAAGTATGACTTCATTTAGTATTTACAGCACCCCTAGGAAGTAAGTACTATTATTATCATCCCAATTTTACAGTTAGGAAACAGAAACAGAGGGATAAAGTAACTTGCCCTAATTTACACAAATGAGTAGTGGAACTGGGATTCAAACCCAGGCATGCTCTTAATTATAATGTCATGTGTTGTCTTGTTAAAAATAAGAATCTTTTAAAAGATTATCCCAGGAGGATAACAACACAGATGGCTGAAGTCTATAATCAAGAAGCAACCAAAATAAAAAATGTTTAAACCTGCTCCTCACTATCTTATATCATAGAGATGATAGATGGTTAGAGTACAGATATAATGCATCCATTTATATACAAAAAGTAAGTTAACTGGAAGTACCTTCATAATTTTGAGGAAAACTGAGTCAGAAAACAGTATATTTGAGGAATTAATTCTTTAAAATAGACAATAAATTTTTTAAATCATGATATTATGTATCAATTGTAATGAAATACCCCAAAGAGAGCAAAGCACGGGGAAGAATTTTATAGGAAACTGCAAAATCAGGCTGAATAACTCTTAAGTCCTACATATCAAAATCTCAGATTTTTGTTTGAAAAAATAAAAATTATTTTTTAAAGCATCTACCACCCATTTCTGCTACCCATCTGTACCTTCATTGTCACATGTCATCAAAACTTGGCTGTAGGACTATTTCTATATATTATGTACAGTTAAATTCAGCTAACAGTTTGGGGACTTCTGGCATGAGAATTTTATCTAGTGCTAGGAATCTGACATGTTTCTGCTCTCTTTTAGGAGTTCGCAACTGAGAAGGAAGAAGAAAGATGCCAAATAACACCAAACCAGATGTGCTCTGAGAAGTGCTAGTCTACAGAAACAGCAGAAGACGGGTGAGAGCCAAGTGGGGCATCTGAAAAACCCTGTGGGACAGTTAAGATATGAGATTTAGGATGTCATGGCTAGAAATATGGGAACAGGGCATACAGAGGAGAAGCAGATGAGTGATGCCAGCCAAACTATGTGTAGTCTAAGGAGAAGGAAGAGGTCAGCTGGACTCTGAGAAGCTGCAGCATAGATTGTGGCATTGTCAATTGGATCGAAGAGATAACCTAGGAATAGAGTGGAGAAACTCATGTCCTTATCTAATGAAGCTGTATTTTTCCCAAATACCAGAAAAGAATGAAACATAAAAGCATGTGATTCCTTCTAATAATCTCTTTCCTGAAAGCGAGGAATAGCTAAACAAAAGCAATAACAATAACAAGAACCATATAGTACTTCCTTCACTGATTCCACACACATTTTTGGTGGAAAAACTGATTCCTAGTAAGTGATGCAATGGACCAAGAGTCAGTAGGACCAAGGTCTAGCTGTGGTAACTTAAATTGTTCACAACATAACTTTGGGTCAATCTGGGTAACAGTTTCCTTAGCAATAATGCCAGTCAGCTGGATTTGCAGAAAGAGCCTGCTGAATCCCACCATTTCTATGGCGTTGTCTCAGAGAAGGTAAGAAAAAGCACAGCCCTCCCTCCACCCGCTCAGTATATTTGGGCTTCTGCAAGCACTTTCACTTGAAGAATACGTTCTAAACTTTACAAACCATTTGAGAAACACCTGACTACATCACCTCTAACATTCCTTTAGCTTTTACATGCTATAAATCCATGCTATTTCTTTTGTTCGTATAACTTAAAAGTGCATTTCTCATTAACACCTAAATATGCACCATATATATATTCATGTGCTATTGTGAATGCATTTGATAAGGCCTAACATGGGATCCAGTTTTGTTTCTTCATCTAACAGGCTTTTGGAGATGTTTTCTCATATTTGCTAATGGACATATAGGTAGGCAAATGAACACTCTAAATGCAGAGCATGATTTGTGGTATAAAATAATAGAAACCAAGTAAAACTTTCTATGGAAAATGAGTTTTTGACTTAGTCATTGTCCCAGCAGTTCTTGGTGTCCCAAAAAATGCAGGAGATTAGCCAGGCTGCTGGATGCCAAATTTGCCAAATCTCCCGTCTTGCTCCATTAATCCCTCAGTGACTCAGAAAAAGTAGCTCTTAGCAAGTTGCCTAGTCAGTAAAATAGCCAGCATACAATGTATGTAAGCATTAACTAACAAGAATGAATGATTCTTCTTGTCTTCCTGAGCAAGTGACTTGGGCAAGGCCTAAGGGAGAGTTAACACTAAGGCCAGCCTTAGGCCTGACATGAATGGTTGGGTTCCCAAATTCCAGAGGATAGATTGGTTCCAGTCAAATAAGAGAGGTAAAGATCTATTTTGTGCAAGAGTAAGCCATATTCAAAATTGAAAATCTAAAGATGAATTTTGGAATTTCCCCCGCTACATGACCCTTAGCTCCCCACAGCTCTGCTTCCCAGCACCCAGTGCCTTGTGCCTTTGGCCAGCTCTCAGATCCCATAGCAGCTGAGACTGCCCATCCAGGCCTTTTCGTTATTTAATTTGTAGAAGTGCTCACTCCTCCACACCTTTGCATATCTCCCTTTTTCCAGCACAAAGGCCACTTGAGCTACATCTCACTGCTTAGGACTGCTCTCTGTTAGCTTTCAGACAGGAAATGTGACCAGCACATCTGTGTTCATGTTTCAAGCTGTTAGTGAAACTTGTAACCTATCCAGGAAAGAATTAACCTGGCATCATGTGAGAGGTTCTACCAACTAGTTCTGACCATCCTGAAGACAAGAATCTTAACTGCACTAATTGCCAGGAGGGCTCTAATAAAATCTGGAAGTTCTCTTTATTTTTAACTTAGTGAGTAAGAAAAGGAAAAATGGATGAGCCTTAAAGGATTGAACCTAAACTAGAATTAGATACATATTTATTTTATTATACAACTGACTTAGGCAAAAATGCAGTCAGCAGATCATAAAGGATGCACAGTGGGGGTTGTGATGTATATTTCCAGTTCCTCATCAGCAAGAGTCAGTGAAAACCCTTTGTCAGGTGTGACTGAGAAAATGATTTCCATATTGTCACATCCTGCTAATCTTCCCCACATCACCTACTCCTGTCCCACACCAGACTGCCGTGGGAATGGGCACATTCTTATATCCATATTGTTAAACATAGTCTCTGTATTTGCTCAAGGTTCAGATTTTAATAGAAATATTTTAAGCAGTATTATTGCTAAGAGGTCGTGTTTACCTCCAATATGCAGCCCTTGTTCCCTACTTCTTTCAGGAATGGTGTGTGTTTGTGGCTCACACCCATCTGCAGTCTCCCAACTGCACTCAGCTTGCTTCCGGTGTGTGCTGCCCAATTAACGTTACTGCTCTACTGAGATACTGGTGAAAATTATAGTCCATTTGTTTTCATAAGAGTAGGAATTTTCAGTGTCAAGCCATATTTTTTAAAATGATTTCTCCTCTGTAGCAGAAATGTTGAAACCATAAAGATTCTATTGTGATGTTATTAAATCTCATTAGGCTTCTGTTTAACACGGATAATTCCTGATACCATATACAGTTGCTTCCTTAATATGCCACTTGGATGTTTTAAAGGCACTCAAAATAATATTTCACACAAAAAAGCTTGAATTCCATCTCATTTTTCAATACTGGTTCCTCCCAGTCCTTCTCCACCTCATCAAAATCGCACATTCAGCCAGTAACTGAAGTCAAAAATGTACAAGACATCCCAGTTTTCTCATTTCTCACTTTCCCCATCTAATCCATCAATAAAAGTTGTAGCCTTAACCTCCAAAATATTCCTCCCTTACTCCCTCCTCCACATATCCACAGCCACCATCACCTCTGACCAGGGCTATGTATGCTACGGCCTCCTGATCACTCTCCTACTCCCATATCTGTACCAGCTACAGATCATTCTTATCAACAGAGTGACATTTATAAAATATAAATCAGATCACTTCACTACCCTGAATAAAACTTTTCCTACTGAACTTAGAATAAATTTCAACTCTTACCCATTACCTGTTAAAACATACACAGTCTTGCTCCTTCCTCTTTCCCAAGCTCCAAGGGCAAGCAACAAGGTCTTCTCCATTCTCTTGCTATAACACATTTGACAGGTGACACCTTCTCATTCTATGGGTGTCAGTTCAAATGTCACCTCCTTCCCTGCCATTCATAGCCACCCTCTTCCCTTGACCTAGTCAGACTTGAAGGGTAGGGTAGCCTGGCTATTCCCTTTATGGCCTTTACTTTGTCTGATCGATATTTATTTTTTGGTATACAGCCTGGCATCCACTTCTAGGATGCAAGCTCCATGAAGACAGAACCTTGTCTGCTTTGTGCATTGCTCTATCTCCCACCACATGACAATACCAGGCACAGAGCAGGCCCTCAGTGAATATTTGATGGCATTGAATGATTATTTATTTGGAATACTGGCTATGTCACTTACTTAACCGGGTTACTTTTGTAACATTACTTAATTTCCATTTACCTCAGTTTTCTCATCTATAAAATTCAGACAAAGCAGAATCGATCTCATTAGGTTGTTGTGAAGATTAAAATAACATATGTTGGCTGGGCATAGTGGCTCATGCCCGTAATCCCAACATTTTGGGAGGCCAAGGTGGGAGGAACTTTTGAGGACTGGAATTCAAGACCAGCCTGAGGAACAAAGCAAGACCCCATCTCTACAAAAAATACAAAATATTAGCTGGGCATGGTATCAAGTGCCTATAGTCCCAGCCACTTGGGAGGTTGAGGTGGGAGGATCCCTTGAACTCAGGAAATTTAGGCTGCAGTGAGCTATGATTGTACCACCACACTCCAGTCTGGGCAACAGAGGGAGAACCTGTTTCAAATAAATAAATAAATACAGAAAATAAAATAAAATATGTAAAGCACTCAAAAGAGCACTAATTAAGTATTATTGTTATTGAAAAAATAAATGAGCCACCTCATGTGAGCTTTATTATCAAGTAATCACTATCAAGAAACAAATGAATTTTAAAACGGGCCCTCTGAAGATGACACTTTAACCAACAGAGAAATTCCAAAAAAGAAAAAAGGTCATATCTGATTTTATGGTAAATGATGGGTGAGTTTTGTGGTTCCCATCAAATTTTTCTCCAGGACTTGCTCCTCTTTCTAAGCATAAGGCTGAAGCTAACTCTATAAGGAAGAGCACACAGTACAGTATTTGCCTGCAACTGTGGTCATTTAATCACTCAGTCTCCTTTCATCTATGAAATAGTAAGATGACATATACTGTATTATAATTATAGTATATTAAAAAATAGCTATATAAGAATATCTAAGTCAGAGAGTTAGATGAGATGTATACAACTTACATAAAAATACATTGCCTATATGAAGACTAGCAGGAAGTTGAGGTTGGCAGTGTTGTCTCTTTATTCCCACTCAATTACTTGGGTCCCTTCTAGGCTAGGTGCTAGGAAAGTATCACCTGCTGACTGTGGATGCTTGCAACACTGAGAATAAAACAGAACCCTGATCTCAAGGAATCCAGAGTGTGGAGGGAAGGCGGCCCTGTAATCCAAGTGAACACTGCCATGATGGCAACCAGGGGACAAGCAAGAGTTCCCGAGGTTGCTGGGACCCGGACCATTACCAACTCCACCTGCAGTGGGTGGGGGGTTTGTTGAGGAGGGCTTCCCGATCTCAGCTGCTGTGACCCAGAGACTGGTCTTGTGGTCAGGAACATATCCAGGATAGCAGGAGAGCTCTGAAACTGATCTAGAGTTTTGGCTCTGTTTGAGGTACACCTAAGCTGGCCCCGAGATATTCAAACCTCAATGAAACTCAAACCGAATGTGCTATTTTCCAACTTGTAAGCCAACCCTAGGGCCGCCTGTATTTCTCGGAAGTTCTCTAAATTGAAGATCTAGAGCCAGGATAAACCACTAGGTTTTCTTGGAATGCCCATTACTGCTGCAATCACCTCTTATCTGCCTGCCTGCTTCAGAGTATAAAGAAATTTTATACTTTTTAAGGCCCAGTGTAAACCTCTTCTCCTTCAAATTGCTTTCCAGTCCCCTGTCCGTGTTAATCTCCCCCAACCAACCATATCCTGCCCCTGATGTATTCTTTTAAAGTCAAAAATCCATCATATTTTTATTGCATAATTATTTATCTTGGCATATGTTTCTTACATTTGATAACACAAACCACTATAATAGAAAAAATAGAAATGTGTTCTTTTTTGGAGGAAGAGGGGAATTTTCTGCTTTGTTTTCAATGTTTCGCATAGAGTCGACACTTGAGCCACAGTCGCAGACTCATACTCTGAAACAAAGGTCCTAAAAAATGAAATGAATACAGCATTTGAAATGGAACAGGTCTGGTGGTTAGGACAAAGGGAAAAAGGGAACAGAACACAAGAACATCTTTATATTGTAATTTAAGTAATGTAGGGAAGGATTTCCAACCAACTCTGGCACGATAATCTGCCTAAAGTTCTTTCCACTGGGCACTAACCTGACTGGAGACTCATTTGGTTTAATCACCATTCTTTTTGAAAAAGTAAATATCACCTAGTGAGGTATCAGTCACTCATAGAAGGTATAAGATTATGTTTAAAGACAAGCAGATGCTAAGGAAAACGTACGTTAAATTGTGAACCAATGAAACATTTGCCCTTTATTAGCTGAATAACCTTAGAAACAATCTCACCCAACTCTTACACCCTCAGAATATTTGTTCCAAAACAGGGATAATGAAGCTTTTTTTCAGAGAACTGGGGTAAGGATATGGATAAGGTTTCTGTGAAAGTGCATGAAGCAGTAGGAACTCATGTGGTAAGTTCCTGCTGTTCACATTGTGGGAACTCCCTGCAACATGAATAGC
Source organism: Symphalangus syndactylus (assembly GCF_028878055.3). Lineage (NCBI taxonomy): Eukaryota > Metazoa > Chordata > Mammalia > Primates > Hylobatidae > Symphalangus > Symphalangus syndactylus. Next base: position 38,006,202 of record NC_072432.2, read on the forward strand.
TACCTTATCATTCACTAATTCATTACCTAATACCTATTTATCACATACTTACTATATGCCAAGTGCTACTGGTATAGTAGTAAATAAGAAAGAATAGTCCCTATTTTCATGATGGGAAAGATGCGTATTTAGCAAACTGTAGCAAAATTAAATAATTGCTGCTGTGACACGTGAAGAAAGAATAATAGAGCACCAAAAGAATGAATAACAGGGAGAGCCTTCCCTAATCTTTTGCGTGGCTGGTTAGAAAGGACTTCAGGAGGCCGGGCGTGGTGGCTCACGCTTGTAATCCCAGCACTTTGGGAGGCCGAGGCGGGCGGATCATGAGGTCAGGAGATCGAGACCACGGTGAAACCCCATCTCTACTAAAAAAATACAAAAAATTAGCCGGGCGTGGTGGCGGGCGCCTGTAGTCCCAGCTACTCGGAGAGGCTGAGGCAGGAGAATGGCGTGGACCCGGGAGGCGGAGCTTGCAGTGAGCCGAGATTGCGCCACTGCACTCCAGCCTGGGCGACAGAGCGAGACTCTGTATCCAAAAAAAAAAAAAAAAAAAAAAAAAAAAAAAAAAAAAAGAAAGAAAGGACTTCAGGAATGGGAATCCATACACGAGTGAAGAAGAAATTGTGGAACATGATGCTTCCTAGGTAACGCTTGTCCAGCCAAAGAACTGCTTAAGATAATGGAGTTTAAGGGCGGTGGGGAGGGCAGAGGTAGCGACTGGGATGGGCATGAGAACAGATAAGGAAGGTCTCTAAATTACAAGTGAAAGATGAGATATGGCTGCTGGGCATTGTCCCAGCACAGTCCTAAGACTAAAACAAGCTATTAAGGTGCCATCATATCTGAAATGTTAATAAATAAGACTTTTTTCCTTAAAAGCTCCTCAGTTGTCCCCCCTCTGCTTCCTACCTCCCTCACTTTCATCCCAATCCCTGAGAAGCCTATACGCCTAGGCATAGGAGAAGAACATAATCGAGCAGAAAGCAAAGCACAGCAAAAATTTTCCTAGATAATGTTTCCGAAGACAAAGTCTTTAGGTGCAGAAAGCACTCCTGACATAAGCAAGTGTTTGAGACCAAGGGATGTAAGGAATGTTGAGCTTCCCAAATCAAGGAGATTAGGGAAGGTAGAGTTCCACACAATGTCTTTGTCTCAACTCAAATGTACAAAATATCCCCCTGGTTCAGGGAAGGGAAAGAGAGAAGAGAGTTGGTGACAAAACAATGAGAGTGAGTCTAGAGGGGGCACTTGTTCTGCCCCTAAAATGTGGCCCAGCCCAAGAAAGGTATGAAATCTCCAAAAAATAAAGAACCGCTCCTTCCTTATAGAACCTCAAGGAGTTGGCAAAACCCTTGGGGATGTACTGGCTGAATGGCTGGTTGAGACACACATGGTGAGGCTCACATGCCCTGTGAAATGATCTGATAGTTCTTGTGCTCACAGACTCTACATGCAAGTAGTCAACAGAGCCAGAGCCAATAGGGCTAGACATAGACACAAGGTGCATCAGGACAGCAAGCCACAGAGGCAAATGACCAAGTCCCAACAGGATAATAGAGACCTTGAAACTTCCTATTTCAGAGAATCGGGTAGAGGCTATTTAGGAATCATTAGGACATTGAAGACACTGAATTGACTGAGATGAAATAACACTTGTTTCACGAAATGGAGGTTTAGAGATAAAAAATAGTTGTTACATAAAAACTAAAAGTTACATGTCTGCATGCCTTAGTTTGTGAACTGAAATTCACACCTACTACACCTAGATGTTCTTAGATGCCAGTTTTGCTTTTCCATCACCTGAGCTGTTCCCAGACTCCTTTATTTCAAGGTAAATTTCTGCACTTCTGTTAAGTCCCAGGATTACTGCAAAGATGCTTTCTAAAGGGAAATCAAATCATTACAGATTTTGCTATTATTATTGTGAACCTATGTGTCCTGCTGTGAAGTGGCCTCCATTTAATAGGCTGCAAAAAAGAGATGAAAAGCACAGCAATTATTATCCTTCTCAGATGCAGGAACTGAGCTCAGACCCCAGCAACTGGAAATCTGTATATATCCTGGTGTTGGCAAAGCTTTTAGCCGTTCTGCCTGGAGTCTTTCTTTGAAGTGTGTCCAAATGGGACTTTGAATACCAGACACTAGCCACTCCTTGCTCTCTACTACAGGATTAAGAAACATGGTTTTGTTTGATGGCATGTCATCTAAGGTGGTTTTTACCTTTTAAATAAAAAAGATTACTCAAGCTTCAAAGCTAGTTTTTCCTTGGCAAAGGGCAACACAAATTCTTGGGGGAAGAAAAAAAGGATAAAAATTCTGAGTCTTTCTAGTTCTCTCTGGAGTTCCTTTTTAGGTCATTTTCACCAATTAGTTCCCAAAGATCCTTGCTGACAGCAATTTATAGACGAAAATCCAAACCAAATGAGCCCCAGCTGTGGGACAAAGGCTTCCATGGTAAAGCAGGGAACAGATTAGAAGCTGGCTTAAACACACACACACACACACACACACACACACACACACACACACACACACAAAATAAATAAATAAAATAACTATGGGAATTCAGCTAAGGAAACTCAAGGAGGTCTGGACTCCAGGGAATAAGTTCTGAGTCACTCCAGCCATTTCTCATCTCTCTCTGTCCTTTTTTTCCTTTTTTTTTTTTAACCTGCATGGCCTGATCCTCAGGCCCTAACTCAATCTTTCTGCATGCTACATTGGGTCACTTGGCCTTGAAATCTGAGCATGGCTAAGAGTTGAAAATCATTCTAGGGTCTGTTTCTACCAACCTCCTGGTATAACATTATTTTGTCCTTATAAAAAGGAGATAAAAATGTCACAGGCAGAACTTGGAAGAAAAAATCAAGTAAATAGAACAATACACTTCATAAATACAAAGTGCTTTCAGAGTGTGTCCCAGGCAAGGTTATGCATGGTTTGAAAAGAACTGAATTTTAATAGACAAAATGTTGCACTCTAAATGCTTTTTACAATGGTAGCCCCATTGTGACTAGCTTTTCAGTTAGCTTAAGAGAATTGTGTTTTTCATGTGATTTTGCCAAAACTTAATATTCATAGAAATGATACTGTGCTCAGGATACCTGAGATCAGACCGGAGGAATTTCTCTAAATAACAAAGGGACCAAAAGGTCATTGCAGTACCTGCAGAACATTAGAGAAGGTAGGGTTAGAAAAACTACACCAACAAAATGCTTATATCTTTGCTGTATAAGTTTGCCTGGACTGCTGTAACAAAATGCCACAGAATGAATGACTTAAACAACAGAAATTTACTTTCCCACAAATATGGAGGCTAAAAGTCCAAGATCGAGATGTTGGCAAGTTTGATTTCTCCTAAGGCTTCTCTCCTTGGTTTGCAGATGGCCACCTTCTCACTGTGTTCTCCCGTGGTCATTCCTGTGTGTGCACACATCCCTGGTGTCTCTAAGTGAGTCTAAATGTCCTCTTCTTATAAGGACACCAGCCATATTATAGATTAAGATCATTTTAAATTACTGTCTCCAAATACAGTCACATCCTGAGGTAACAGGATGTTAGGAGGTGGCACAACTCAGCCCATAACAGTGTCTTACACCAATATTTAATGCTGCTGAGTATTATAGCCACAATCTACATAGTTGGGGTCTTAAAAGTAGGTCACATAGGTAACAATACTCAGATAATGAATAACCATAATTTGTAATCATGTTATTAAATCAATATATTTTCCCTGTATATTGCAGAATATTCTCTTGCCACCCACCCCTCACCCCCCAAAATCCCTATGGTATGGTAAACTCTATGGCTGTCAACCAGCAAGCTCTGTCTCAATTGTCTAAGAACTGGAAGTAAGGAATGCCTGATACAGGTGGCAAGGGTGCAGTGAAAGGAGGGTGGGGAGCACTTGGAATCCCTGCGGCCCCTCTTTCTCCCCCACAGGTCTCTTCCTAATTCTCTCCACTCCCAAAAAGTGGAGATTTCTAAGTTTGACTTCTAGAAATAGATGGTGCTATAATTCTTACACATTCCATCCAACTCAATAGATCAAGAATGTATTAAGCAAATATTTTGGACCAGATAATATGTCAAACACTGAAGGTGACATAGAACCTGGTTTGAATGAGGCTTTGACCTCAAAGAACTCTTTTTCTTGTAGAGGGGAATGATTCCATTAAAGATAACTAATTATAATGTAAGGCAGAACAGAATGAATGTAGGAAGAGTTAGAAACAAATACTATGTGTAGTAGTACTTCAATGAAAAACAAGAAACAAATGCTGCTTGGAATACATAAGAGGAAGAGATCAACTCCAGATGGGGCTGTCAGAAAAAGCGCCACAGAAAAGCTGGAAGATGGGCTTTGATAAAGGTATATGATTGTGATAGAAAAGTTGGGAAATAGAGAAAAAAAGAACATTTCACGAGACAGGAAAAACACATTGTATGTAGTACAATCAGGAAAACATAGATGCGAGCCATATTTTACCTTGTTTGAATATCAGTTAGTGTTAATTTAGTAGACAAAGGGGAGCTATTGAGGTTTTTAGGAAAGGTGTCAGGCTGTCTTCGTTTTGTTTTATAGAGATTAATCTAACAGCAATATATGTAATGGGTTGGAAGGGGAGTCTGGAGAAAGGGATACTGGATTAGAAGTGATTGAAGCAGCCAAGAAGAATTAATATAAGGCCAAATTCTTGGCCACAGTGAAAATGGGGAAAAGGAAGTTGACTTGAGAGAATCTTTCAGACATTTGGCATTAAACACAAATTGGGATAGGGTGGCAAAGTTGAGAAAAAGTACTTCCTATATGACAAAATGAACAGAGAATTTTGTAGAAGGAAGAGATGACAAAAAGTGTGGCACATAGTCTTTCAAAAATGGCTGTGTTCAGTCATTCTTGCATTGCTATAAAGAAATACCTGAGACTGAGTAATTTATAAAGAAAAGAGATTTTGATTGGCTCACTGTTCTGCAGGCTGTACAGGAAACATGACCCCGGCATTTGCTCCAGTAGCTTTCACTCATGGCAGAAGGTAAAGTAGGAGCAGGCATGTTACATGGCAAAAACAAGAGCAAGGGAGGTGGAAGGTGCCACACAGTTTTAAAGGATCAGGGAGAACTTACTTCCATGAGGACAGCAGCAAGCCATGAGGCATCTGTTGCCATGACCTAAACACCTCCCACCAGGTCCCATTCCAACACTGGGAATTACAATTCAACATGAGATTTGGTGGGGACATATATTCAAACTATCTCAATGGCCCCAGACAGTCTCTCTTCTCCTGGTACCAGCATGTTACTACTCACCCCAAGAGTTGTAGCATACTTCCCCTCCCCTTGAATGTGGGCTGGCCTCAAGACCTACTTTGGCATGTAGACTGTGCCTGATGTGACATTCTAAACTTCTTAGCACAGTTCTTAAGAGAAGAGATCTCCTCTTGGAACCCAGCTGCCGCAAGCGAAGGAAGTGTTGACTAGGCTACTGAATGATTAGAATCCCAATGAGAGAAACTCTGAAGGAGGAGATCATCTTAGAGGTTTTTCCCAGCTGAGTGAAGACCCTAGATAGGATCAGCAGAAGAACTGCCTTGCTGATCCTCACTCAACCCAGAGAATTATGAGAAATAATAAACCATTGTTGTTTTAAGCCACTAAGTTTTGAAGTAGCTTGGCACACAGCCATAGATAATGAAACTTAGGGTTAAGCCCACAGGGAATCTGTATTCATCTGCTTGGGCTGTCATAACAAAATACCACAGACTTGTGGCCTAAACAACAGATGTGTATTTTCCCATAGTTCTGAAGGCTGAAAGTCCAAGATCAAGGTGCCAGCATAGTCCAATTCTGATGGGGCTCTCTTCCTGGTTTGTAGATGACACATTCTCTTTCTGTTCTCACATGACCTTTCCTCTGTGAGCACCAGAGAGAGAGAGAGAGAGTTCTCTGGTGTGTCTTCTTACAAGGATATTAAACCTATCAGATCCAGACCCTACCGTTATGACATGGTTTAACTCAGTTACTTCCTCAGAGGTTTCATCTCCAAACACAGCCACACTGGGGGTTAAAGCTTCAACCTATTAACTTGGGGGGACACAAACATTAAGCTCATAATATAAAACTTCTAAGTAAAAGAGATTTTTTTTCTAGAGGCAAGAGCGAAAGGTAGAGAGGTGGATTAAATTCAAAATTGTCAAGGCTTAGAATCATTAAACAACCCAGCACAGTGCCTACTACATTGGATGAGCTCAAGAAATCTCACTGAACAAACAGAAAAATGAATTACTTGATAACTTTTAGGTGGAGCCTCAAAGTATAAAGGTTGTTTTAAGGACAGTTTTATGGGTAATTCCATGTCTCAGGGAAGAGTCAACTGATTCTCTGAAATAAGCTAGCTGCGAATTCTTAAAGAGGATCATCTACAGGCCAGGCACATTTCCTCACGCCTGTAATCCCCGCACTTTGGGAGGCCGAGGCAGGTGGATCACGAGGTCAGGAGATCGAGACCATCCTGGCCAACATGGTGAAACCCCGTCTCTACTAAAAATACAAAAATTAGCCGGGCATGGTGGCATGTGCCTGTAGTCCCAGCTACTCAGGAGGTTGAGGCAGGAGAATTGCTTGAACCCAGGAGGCAGAGGTTGCAGTGAGCCGAGATTGTGCCACTGCACTCCAGGGTGGGCGACAGAGCAAGACCCTGTCTCAAAAAAAAAAAAAAAAAAAAGAGGATCACCTATAATTATATATGAGTGGTATATGGAAATACGTATACAAGATGTTCACATGGAATACCTGGAGGAGGAGTGGATGGTCAGTGTGAATGGAGAAAGAGGGGTGGAGAGGAAAAAAGAGCCAAACCAAATAGGAAAAGAAAGGTGACACTAAAAGCTACATACTAAGATTTTATATATGCATTTATGGAAAATAATATGTAATTTTTTTCATATTTTTAAATGACAGGGACCACTCATCCAGAAGGAGTATATGAATGATTTCTTCCAAATATAAGTCACAAAATAAACAGAGATAAGTTGTCACTGTGATAGAAAAGATCAAATCTTCAAATTGCAGATAGTAAGCCCAATCTCAAGACAGAATTAATAAAAGATGGTTTGCGAGCTCATACAAAGGGCCCATGGGCTTGTCTAATAGAATCCCGCCAAACTGGCTTCATTTTCTCTTTATCCCATAGACATAGTATACTTTGATTTCAGCAAAGCATTTGAAATATTATTCAGTAACAATTTTGTGGGCAAGATTAAGAAATAGCTGGTTTAAATAGATCCTGCTATTGTGGGAAGGAAGATTTGTAGTAGTTTGGCACAAGAGTTGTCCTGGGCCCTGTCCAGGAAGTTATTTTGTGAATATCTTAAAGATTTTTTTAAAATTCTCAGATTTCCAGACAATAAAAAGTTGTGAAGTCTTACTAAAATGCTGGACCGAGATCTTAACAGGTTGGAAGAATGGATCTTCACTGAAAAGCTGTAATTTAATAGGAAAAAATATAAAAGTCATACATAGGTTAAAATAATAGTATTGAGCAGATTTTAAGAATGGTTTGTGTGAAAAAATAAACAAAAGTTACTTGTAGTTTGGCTGACAGAAGGCTCAATGTAAGTCATGTGTCATTTAACCCTAGGAAGTTAATAATCTCTTTCACTACTTTCCTGGACATGTAGGTTCAGACAAAAGGAGAATAGTAGGCCACTGGTTTGACGGAATCTGGAATATCATGTTTCATTTTGAGCAAAGGGGAAAATCAGGTAGTGGAGATGAAGAAAGCCACATCATATGTAGAATAGTGAAGAAACTAGAATTTCTGTGCTATATGGTAAATTGTAGCTGTTCATTCACCACCACTACTTAATACAAAGTTCTGATATTTTGAGCTTGTTAATGGTCCCCATCTTGAATTATTTGTTGCCTTTCCCCTTCTTAACCTCCCGAACTTCCCAGCTTCTGACCTTATTGTACTTTTCTCCCTGGTAAAGGACATTATTTACTCATTGATTCAATTCACACATATTTATGGATCACCTGCATTCTAGACAAATTTTCTAGGCATTTGAGAATCAGTGAACAAAACAAACAAAAATCTCTGGTATCATGAGGCTCACATTTTAGAAGAAAGTGACAGAAAATAAACAGACATTATAAATGTATATATTTCATGGTATGTTAAAGGTTGATAAATGCTGTAAAAGAAAGGAATGAATAGAATACTACAAAGGGGTTCAAGGGCACTAGGAATAAGGTGGAAGCATTTGCAATTTTAAGTGGTTTTGTCAGGGCAGGCCTCTTTGAGAAGGTGATATTTGAATTAAGTCTTGAAGGAGGTGAAGGAGTTTCTCACATGGCTGCATGGGAGCAAAGCATTTCAGTGCAAAAGCCCTAAGCACTGTGTGACTAGAAGGGAGTAAGAAGAAAGGTTATCAGGAAATCAGCTCAGAGAGATAATGGTGCCAGGTAAGAACTTCAGCTTTCACTCTAATTAAGGTGGAAATCCATTGGTAGCTTTTGCTCCTCTAATCCATTAGAGAAGCAACGTGATCTGACTTACATTTCTTAAAAAAGCCAATCTAGCTTCGTTGTGAAGGACAGATTCTAGAGGAGCAAGATGGGAGCCAAGGTAACAGTTACAAGGCAATGGCATTGATCCAGGGGGGCAGCAATGCCACTCACATCAGCACAGTAGCAGTGTAGGAAGTAGAAAGGTAAAGCAAATGAGACTTCCTGAATGTTTAGATGTGAGCCTGAGTTTTTTCAGCCTGAGCAGCTTGAAGGATGAAGCTGCCATCAAATGAAATGGTGAGTGTGCAAACAGAACAGCTTTCAGGAAGAAGATCAAAAGTTCAGTTTGGGATATATAAAGTTGGGGATGTCTATTAGACCTTCACATGGAAATGTCAAGGAGAGAGTTTATTATATGAGATCTAGACTACAGATATAAATGTGGAAGTCTTTGAATGTAGGTGCCATTTTAAGCCATAAGACCGAATTATAGCATCAAAAAAGTGAGTGTAGGCAGGAAAGTGAAGAAGATCAAGGTTGAACTCTGGGGCTCTGACAATAGGAAGTCAGGGAAAATAGAAAGATGTAATAAGGCAGAAAAGGAAAGTCTAACATGTAAAAAAAAAAAACAAAAAAAAAAAAAAAAAAAAAAAACAACACTAAGATACTGCGGTGCCATAGAGGCCAAGCGAAGAAAGCATTTCATGGAGAAGGGTGTGATGAACTGTGTCAACTGCTGCTGATAGGTCAGGTCAGATGACCACAGAGAATTGACTGTTGGCTTTAGCACTGTGAAAGTCATTAGTGTGTTTGATGAGAGCAGTCTAGTGGAACGGTCAGAGACAGAGTCAAATTAGAGTGGACTGAAAAAGGAATAGAAAAAAAGGAATTTTAAAATGTTGCTACCAATGCACAATCACTAGAAGATGTGGGGTCAAGGAAAGATTTTTTTTAAGATGGGAATGATAACAGAATATATGATTGTAGCTAAGAATCAGTAGAGAGTAAAACTTGATAACGTAGAAAAGACAAGAAAAAAATTGCTGGAGTGATGTTTTTGGTAGATAAGAGTTGATGTGATCTAGTGAAAAAGTGGAGAGACTGGTCATCATGAGGACACAGAAGTTCATCCATGGAAGCAAGTGGGAAGGCAAGTGACGACACTAGAGATGCTGTCATTGGTTAGATGGGTTGGTGAGAGTCTGAGAAAGTTCTTTTCCGGTTGCTTTGATTTTTCTTAGATGTGTCACTTGACTCTGCTTCATTCTTAAACTGAGATATTAATTATCTCAATTGTAATGCTGTCAGTATCACAGGAAAATGGCTTCCTTATCCAGCTAGCCCGATGACCTAACACCTCCATGCAGAGCCTTTGGCACAGAATCCTTGTCTGGTCTATACTAGCCACCACGGGAGTGACCCATAACGTTTGTACATCCTAGAAAAGAGAAGATACATAAGGAATACCACTAGATATACTTTAGTATTTGACTCATTGGTATTTTATGTAGTTTTAACAAGTAGAGTGAATGTAAAAACAAACAACCACCACCACCAACAACAACAAAATCCAACCTGTGAAGTTAGAACCCATAGTCCCTTCATTTTCCTTATCCTCATCTTCCTACCCTCACTTTCTCTAGCTTCATTCTAAGCATAAGAGTGGTCCACCACTCCACCATCACTCATAGGATGACTTGCCATATCATTTTTACTATGATGCCAGTGTAGAGAAGCAATGATGATTGCTAGGAAGAAAACGAGATTAGAGACTCCACCCTCCTCACAGGACCTACTCTGAGGGGGCTCCTTGGCTGTCTTAACTGAGTCTTGTGAATAATGCAGTTTCTTCAGAAGGTTTTTGTAATATCAATTACGATAGAAGAGTTTGAATCTAAAAAACTGCCTGAAACTAAATCATCTGATTAGCCCTAGTCATTAATTAAAATGCCATAATATTAATAATGGGTCATGGCCTTATCTCTGCTCAACCCACATCAAAACGGAATTTAGTTTTCATTGTTCACACATACATAGTGGAGTGGCAAAAGAGCTGATCACTAATGTGGTGTAATTAAAAGGAGGCCTACAGGCTTCTCAAGAATATCTCCTCCACTTTCCTGAACATGGTACTGTTAATGACAGTTATTTGGGTTTTTATGTCTCCAAATAGCCTCCATTAACAGAAAAGGCACAACTAAGAAAGAAGCTCATTAAGATGGCCTCTCTCAGTAATATATTCCAGTGATTAGCTCATCAAATTAGCAGTCTGCCACCAATGTCAATGAATTGCCATGTGACTATGTGACAATGAGTACAAAACTTTCAAAGAGATGGAAAGGAAAGGTCAGGAACCTGAAGTAAAATGTGGGATGCCGCTATAGGGAAGGAGCCTGAGGCACATGAGGATGCTGGGCTCCTAACAAAGGAGGTGAGGTAGAATGTTATCTAGCACCTGGACACATGAGTCTCCACGATTAAACTCCAACATTCCAATTCACTGTGCAATCAGAAGATGCTTTACTGATGATGATAAAGCAGTTTAGACAGAGGAAATAAAAGATTAGAGAATCAGGCTTCTCTGGTGTAAACAGCCAGATCTCCAAATAATCAGACTTATTTAATCATTTGATAAATGCCTAGAAGAAGACTGTGTCCTAAACTCTTAAGTTTGAGAAAAGCCATAAGATCTTAAGGTAAATGCAAATTGACAGACTGATTAGGCAGGAAAATTGAAGAAAATTAATATTCCAGATGAAATCGTTCAGGTTAGTACTGCTTTTAGAAGAGGGGCAAGTTATATTCACACAGATGAGTGACATTTTACACGAGCATGTTTAATGCTGTCTCTCCCTGAGTAATCTCATGTATACCTGTGACTTCTCTCAAGCATTGCCTCTGTTATTCCTGCAGCCAATAGCCAGTTGATGGTGATCTGCTAAGTGAACATTTCTCTAACAAAATGTCCCAAGAGCCTAACATACTAAAGTGTGAAGACAGAGGAAGAAAAATGGGTGGTGTTCTGACTTATTTTTAGGGAATACAGCATTTCACCAATCATTTTCACCCATGGAACAGTCCTTGGGAAAACTTCAAAATTCATGGGCATGTTGTCTGTGAAGCTGGAAGAGTAGGGGAGGAAATGGACAGGAAGCTCAGCCCTTCAGTTATGATTGTAAACATCTTCTGGGTAGATGTCCTTGAGGTATGGAAATGAGAAAGATTAATAGGTCATGATCTAATCAAGAACATATTTTTACTTAAAAGCATAACTAATAAATAAAGAATGTAGTAAACTCATTTCAAATGAATAGGCATAGCAAAGATATAAAAATACAGTTCAAAACTACAAACTTTGAGGCATAAGTTAAAGTTTTTTTTACCTCCAAATAATTGCTACTGTTACTCTGGTTTTCATTTTGTCTTGAGGAAAACTTTGAACTTACACTCTTATAATGAGTGTTCATAAATTCCTGACCTTATGATTGTGCACTACTTTTTTCTTAACCAAGGTTTAACTGCTTTAGAGTAATATCAAAGGCATTTAAGCACTTATTTGCAGTTAACCAAGGAGTAGGCATTAATTTGCCTCCTTACACTCATGATTACCTCTGCTTCTTAGCAGTCAGCCATGGCATCTCCACTGGAAATGCCTGACATTCCTATTATCAGGTTCATTCTTTGCCCAAATTCTGACTTTCTTTCCTTTGTCCTTCTCTTTCCTTTCCTATCACTCTCCCTAGATAATATTGTCCAAATTGTACTCATGTGCAGATGATGTCCAAATATGTAAATCAAGCCAAAATTCCCATTTTCCAGGCCCTCACAGCCAACTGTCTTTGAATATCTCTCTCTAGATGGCCCATCTGTATCTAAAGCTGAATGGCTGTAGAAGGAATGTAACATATCCATTCCAAAATATGTTGTTGTGTGACATCATCTTCCAAGATAATCACTTTCAAAATCTTAATGTCATCCTTGAGTCAACTTATCATTTTCCACATCAAGTAAATTTTCATGGCCAATAATTTTTTCTTTCCCAATTGCTCTTGCATGAGCTTCCAACTTTTCATTTATATGGGCCCTGCCCATGTGCAGGTTCTCATTTCTCTTACTGAGACTCCATTATCATAGTTTAACTGGTTTCCCTGTCCCTCTGCCTTCTGTATCTGTCCCTTTCCCTCTGCTCTCAGCAGTAATTTCCTTTCTCACTCCTGCTAAACTTTCCACACATAAAATTAAAATCTAACCTGGTATACACTGATTCCAATCTTTCCTCCTACTACAATTCTACCTCATCCTCATCTGTTGAAATAACAACCACACCAGTTAGTCAGCATGGACTAAGTTATGCTGTAATAATCATTTCAAAATCTCTGTGGATTTCAGCAAATATTTGTTTCTTAGTTATGATACCAGTTCTCTACTCCATGTTGTCTTCATTTTAGGTCCCAGAGGAAAGAGCCCCTGCCTGGAACCTGATGGTCCTGTGACAGAGAGAAAAAATTGATGGCAAAACTATACAATGTCTCTGTGAACTTCTACATACATTTCATTGTAAACAAAACAAATGGCCAAGCAAAACAAATGGCCAAGCCTGGCATTAATGGAGTAGGAGGTCTAATTCCTAGACCTCCAAAACATATCAGCAAGTATTTTGAACAAAGAATACAATCTACCACACCATCATTAAAGGTACACCAAAAATCCCGGCATGTTTTTGGTGTCTTGATTCTTTTCCTAGACCAAGGTATCTCAACCTTACTACAATGGACATTTTAGACTAGATAATTCTTTGTTGTGGGTGCTGTTTCTGCATTGCCAGGTGCCTAGCAACATCTCTAACCTCTACCCAATAATAGCCAGTAGGCTCCACACACACTCAGTCAAACTGGCAATCAAAAATGGCATCAGACCTTGGGAAATGTTTGTTCCCTGGAGGGGCAAAATCACCCCCAGTTGACAACCACTGCTCTGATCTATGAGTCATTAAAGAACAGGAATGATGTCTTAGTCATTGCTCCATCTCCATGGCACTAACCACTATAAATGGTATAAACTTAATAATTGTAATATAATTGAATGGAAATTACAAAATAGAATTTTCTTTATTCAAAACTTAAGGGCAATATTTGTATCTTGAATGTCTTTTGAGAAAAACGTAAACTTCAGAGACAACTAAATTAAATCCTAGCTTCTCCACTCTAAAAATCTGGGAAATTTGCTTATCTTCTCTAAGCCTAAGCTTCTTTGTCTTTGTAATGGAGACAACAGCACCTCCCATGCAATTTTACGGTGATAAGCCAATGTATATTACTTGGCATACGGCATGTGCTCAATAAATGGTGTCTATCAGCAGCAGCAAGAGGAGCACTTTCTCCATCACACATAAAATATGAGATGTTTAAAATAACATTTGTCCTTTGGCATAGAAATGCCAAAAGTTACTCCCAGAAAGAGAGCAGCATGGTTCCACAAAATACTGCCTGCATTTGTTTCTCCATAAATAAGACTTGTTGTCAAGAAACTTGAGCTTAGTGGATTGCCATAAAACACATAAGCTTGGCTATGAGCAACAGGTTTTTGTGGCACTTTCCTGGATGTCAGCAGAATCTTACACATCAGGCAGCAAAGTGCAAAACATATGCCCTCAGCAACTTGCCAAAAACCAATAAAAGGAATCAAAAGCAAATCCAAAATCGAGGCAGGCAGCCACAGTTTGGGGCTGCAAGCCCCCATAAATTCACATGGAAATGCACTTTATTTTAGCAAGAACCTGACTAAACAAAACCATTTCAAATGATAAAAAGAACATTCATATAGCTACATATCATACAGTCAGGAACATCAAAATGACAAATCTCTTCAGGATTTTTTAAATATGGTCATTTGGAGCAATATATGTTGACAAGTCCATTGGTTTTGCAGTTAGAAAATGTTAACTCAACAGAGTAGAACTGGCATTTTGGAAGAGAGTGGCACATTGAGAGATTATCAAGACATGTGGCATTTTATATCCAGATGCAAAATACTTCCTTTGTTTTCAGGTTAAGAAGTTCGTGGCATGGTAATGACAAGTTTAAAATACACAGAAAGAGAAGAAAAGTCTCCATTTATAAAACACAAGTTATACAGTCTTTTTTTCAAATTAATGTGATTCATTGTCCAGCATAACTAAATGAGAAGGACGTGTGGCTTTGTATGTTTGATTTTTAAAAAAAAAATAATTATGAGACTTTCAATCTGGTAGAAAAATTTAGATCCCAGGCCCTGGAGACTAAAACTCTTCCCAGCACCAGCACCAAATGCTGTTGCTGCTGCAGCCATGGTAAGGAGGTTACATTTTTCTGTTGGAACTCAGATTTCAATCCAAAGACCATTGTGCTTCAGCCTATTTCTTCAGTAAAACTGGGGTCAGCCAGCTCAAAACATTAAGCTTGTTGACCCTGCACATCAACACTCAGAAACCCGCTGCCACAAAGGTCTGGTCCCAGCACCGTAAACTGATCTCTTCCTCTGCAGCAAGAGCTGCACACCATGTAATCCTCCCAGGTACCTGCCTGCCATCTGGCCTGAAGGCCCCCTCCCTCCTTGCAAGCAGTACTGTAGTAACCAAATGACTTTTCAGCAACAACACCCTCTCCGATCTAAAATGTATTTTCTTCACTTGCAACATTCCTAATACTGATGGGGAAGTTTGGCTTAATGAGCCCCAAAGGGCAGCCTTTACATAGCTTACTGAATTCTAATGAGATAATTAAACCAGATAGCACAAATCTTTGTTGATTTTTGCAGATATAAAACAAACAGTGATATTATATTATGTGCAACTAACATTCCATAAGCAAATTATTTCCAAACACTTTACAAACTTAATAATTTAAAATTTAGGCCCCAACTCAGAAATTAGTACTTGCTTTGGTCCAGATTCTGGAGTTGTCATATGATATTGTATAAGAATTTACAGAAAATAAATACAAAAATCTTCATTCATGCATACATTTAGGGAATAAATATTTATTCCACACCCAATTTTTGTGCTAGCCACTATTCTCGGCATCCAATTGTAGTAAGGTTCTAAGATCAATTTCAAGTTGTGATTTAAATATTTAAGATAAATGGTAACAACAAATATATATATATATATGATTTAGACTAAAAAGCATAGACTGACAGTTTCTATTTTTTGTTTATTTTCCCCGACCTCACCATTCCATCATGGGTAACCAGCCAGAAATGTGCACTTTTTTGTGTGCTTTTTGTTTTATGTATTTTATGACTCTTTCAACTGTGGAAAGATTCACAAAGTAGAGTAAGAATTAGTTTTCAGGAAGTAGTTTTGACATGCAAATCAAAAGCAGAGGCCTATCAATATGGCTGCTGCTTCAGTGCTGAAGCACTTTGCATAAGAAAAAAGTTGTTTAAACTTAAGGTAAAAAGCACTGGAATTTAGTGCATTGCTATTCCAGAAAACTTTTCATAAAAAATGTGACAATTTTCATTGTCAAAAAGTTTTCTTAAAACATTGAGACAAAAAGATTTAAAGAAAACATTTGTAACAGGGAAAAACTGGTTCTTTTTTCTTTTTTTTCATGTAAACTAAAAAATATGTAACTTTCTCATACAGAGTTTTTTCACTTCTTTTGTACAAATGTTTAAAAGATTGCTTAAACTACTCTATATGTTTTTAATTTTCCATCATTTTCTATCTTAGTTGCCAAAGCGTTGTCATTTGTTCTCTTTGGGAAGAAGACTGAAAATGTGTTAGATGAGAAAATAAGCGAGGGTTAAATATTGCCTCTTCCTCTTCTCTTCTTTCCTCATTCCTAATTGATTTCTTCTGGGAATCAGTGGATCCTATTGATATTCCCAGGACAGGCTTCTGGCAAGTCAGTGTTAACCAACAGTATCACAAAGCAATACTGGACTGCTCTACACAACAGCAAGTAGCAGATGGAAAAGTGAAACACTTAAACATCTGGACATTCTCAGAAAATTGTTTCACCTGAACAAATTTTCTGAATTATTAGAAATGAAGTTTTTGCTTCCCACTTGGATGTGTGTTTTTATAATAGTTGTTGGGCTAGAAAGAATGTCTTAGTGAACCTACAATGACCTCTTCAGTTTAGCTTTCTCCAAGAGGAAGACGTAAATTAATCAAGGTTGATTGGGACAATAGTATTATAACATCAACAATTTTGATATCTTTCATCACAGCAGGTAGAGATGCAAGAAAGATAATTGTCATGCAAGGACAGGTGTGATGAATGCCCTATTTTGTGCCATTCTACCATGTTTCTCTGCCTTAAACATTATTAGTAATTTTAGCCACACACACACACGCATCTCAGAGATGTGTTTAAGTCAAATGTCAATAAGAGAAGATTAAGTTATTACATTTAGTGACAATTTCCACTATAGAATTTACCAAAGAACCTTTTCAACTATAATGTCAGCTTAAGTGGGACAAATTTCACTTTGGAAAATATTAACAGTAACTGTCAGGCCTCTGAGCCCAAGCTAAGCCATCATACCCCTGTGACCTGCACGTACACATCCAGATGGCCGGTTCCTGCCTTAATTGATGACATTCCAGCACAAAAGAAGTGAAAATGGCCTGTTCCTGCCTTAACTGATGACATTGTCTTGTGAAATCCCTTCTCCTGGCTCATCCTGGCTCAAAAGCTCCCCGACTGTGTACACTGTGACCCCCACTGCTGCCCACCAGAGAACAACCCCCCTTTGACTGTAATTTTCCTTTACCTACCCAATCCCATAAAACGGCCCCACCCCTATCTCCCTTCACTAACTCTCTTTCAGACTCAGCCCGCCTACACCCGGGTGAAATAAACAGCCATGTTGCTCACACAAAGCCTGTTTGGTGGTCTCTTCGCATGGACGCACATGAAATTTGGTGCCGTGACTCGGATTGGGGGACCTCCCTTGGGAGATCAATCCCCTGTCCTCCTGCTCTTTGCTCCGTGAGAAAGATCCACCTACTACCTCAGGTCCTCAGACAGACCAGCCCAAGAAACATCTCACCAATTTCAAATCCGGTAAGCAGCCTATTTTTACTCTCTTCTCCAACCTCCCTCACTATCCCTCAACCTCTTTCTCCTTTCAATCATGGTGCCACACTTCAATCTCTCCCTTCTCTTAATTTCAATTCCTTTCCTTTTCTGGTAGAGACAAAGAGACACGTTTTATCCGTGGACTCAGAACTCTGGCTCTGATCACGGACTGGGAAGGCAGCCTTCCCTTGGTGTTTAATCATTGCAGGGACGCCTCTCTGATTATTCACCCACATTTCAGAGGTGTGAGACCATGCAGGGATGCCTGCTTTGGTCCTTCACCCTTAGCGGCAAGTCCCACTTTTCTAGGGGAGGGTAAGTACCCCAGCCCCTTCTCTCTGTGTCTCTACCCCTTCTCTGATTTTCTGGGGCAGGGGCAAGAACCCCTCAACCCCTTCTTCTTCACCCTTAGTGGCAAGTCCTGCTTTTCTAGGTGGCAAGAACCTCCAGTTGCTTATTTCTGCACCCTGACCTCTTATGTCTGTGCCCCAATCCCTTATTTCCACACCCCAATCTCTTATATCTCTGCACCCCAATCCCTTATTTCCATGCCTCAACCCCTTTTCTGCTTTTCTGGAGGGCAAGAAGCCCCCACCCCTTCTCTGTGTCTCTACTCTTTTCTCTGGGCTTGCCTCCTTCACTATAGGCAAGCTTCCACCTTCCATTCCTCCTTCTTCTCCCTTAGCCTGTGTTCTTAAGAACTTAAAACCTCTTCAACTCACACCTGACCTAAAATCTAAGCATCTTATTTTCTTCTGCAATGCCACTTGACCCCAATACAAACTCGACAGTAGTTCCAAATAGCAGGAAAACGGCACTTTCAATTTTTCCATCCTACAAGATCTAAATAATTCTTGTCGTAAAATGGGCAAATGGTCTGAGGTGCCTGACATCCAGGCATTCTTTCACACATCAGTCCCTTCCTAGTCTCTGTGCCCAATGCAACTCATCCCAAATCTTCCTTCTTTCCCTCCTGCCTGTCCCCTCAATCCCAACCCCAAGTGTCCCTGAGTCTTTCTAATCTTCCTTTTCTACAGATCCGTCTGACCTCTCCCCTCCTCACCAGGCTGAGCTAGGTCCCAATTCTTCCTCAGCCTCCGCTCCTCCACCCTATAATCCTTTTATCACCTCCCCTCCTCACACCAGGTCTGGCTTACAGTTTCCTTGGGTGACTAGCCCTCCCCCACCTGCTCAGCAATTTATTCTTAAAAAGGTGGCTGGAGCTAAAGGCATAGTCAAGGTTAATGCTCCTTTTTCTTTTTCTCAAATTAGATAGCGTTTAGGCTCTTTTTCATCAAATATAAAAGTCCAGCCCTGTTCATGGCTCATTTGGCAGCAACCCTGAGACGCTTTATAGCCCTAGACCCTAAAAGGTCAAAAGGCCGTCTTAGTCTCAATATACATTTTATTACTCAATCTGCTCCCGACATTAAATAAAACTCCAAAAATTAAATTCCAGCCCTCAAACCCCACAAGAGGATTTAATTAACCTTGCCTTCAAGGTGTACAATAATAGAAAAAAGTTGCAATTCCTTGCCTCCACTGTGAGACAAACCCCAGCCACATCTCCAGCACACAAGAACTTCCAAACGCCTGAACAGCAGTGGCCAGGCATTCCTCCAGAACCTCCTCCCCCAGGAGCTTGCTAAAAGTGCCAGAAATCTGGCCACCAGGCCAAGGAATGCCTGCAGCCCGGGATTCCTCCTAAGCCGTGTCCCATCTGTGCAGGACCCCACTGGAAATCGGACGTTCAACTCACCTGGCAGCCACTCCCAGAGCCCCTGGAACTCTGGCCCAAGGCTTTCTGACTGACTCCTTCCCAGATCTTCTTGGCTTAGCAGCTGAAGACTAATGCTGCCTGATTGCCTCGGAAGCCCTGTAGACCATCAAGGACGCCGAGCTTTAGGTAACTCTCACAGTCGAGGGTAAGTCCGTCCTCTTCTTAATCAATACGGAGGCTACCCACTCCACATTACCTTCTTTTCAAGGGCCTGTTTCCCTTGCCTCCATAACTGTTGTGGGTATTGACAGCCAGGCTTCTAAACCTCTTAAAACTCCCGAAATCTGGTGCTAACTTAGATAATACTCTTCTAAGGATTCCTTT
Source organism: Symphalangus syndactylus (assembly GCF_028878055.3). Classification (NCBI taxonomy): domain Eukaryota; kingdom Metazoa; phylum Chordata; class Mammalia; order Primates; family Hylobatidae; genus Symphalangus; species Symphalangus syndactylus. Next base: position 38,025,888 of record NC_072432.2, read on the forward strand.
TTAGTTATCCCCACCTGCCCAGTTCCCTTATTAGGCTGAGACACTTTAACTAAATTATCTGCTTCCCTGACTATTCCTGGGCTACAGCCACACCTCATTGCCACCTTTTCCCTGAGTTCAAAGCCTCCTTCACATCCTCCCCTTGTATCTCCCCACTTTAACCCACAAGTATAAGACACCTCTACTCCCTCCTTAGCGACCGATGATGCACCCCTTACCATCCCATTAAAACCTAATCACTCTTATCCTGCTCAATGCCAATATCCCATCCCACAGCATGCTTTGAAAGGATTAAAGCCTGTTATCACTCGCCTGTTACAGCATGGCCTTTTAAAGTCTATAAACTCTTCTTACCGTTCCCCCATTTTACCTGTCCTAAAACCAGACAAGGCTTACAGGTTAGTTCAGAATCTGCGCCTTATCAACCAAATTGTTTTGTCTATCCACCCTGTGGTGCCCAACCCATATACTCTCCTATCCTCAATACCTCCCTCTACAACCGATTATTCTGTTCCGGATCTTAAACATGCTTTCTTTACTATTCCTTTGCACCCTTCAGCCCAGCCTCTCTTTGCTTTCACTTAGACTGACCCTGACACCCATTAGGCTCAGCAAATTACCTGGGCTGTACTGCCACAAGCCTTCACAGACAGCCCCCATTACTTCACTCAAGCCCAAATTTCATCCTCACCTGTTACCTATCTCGGCATAATTCTCATAAAAACACACGTGCTCTCCCTGCTGATTGTGTCCAATTAATCTCCCAACTCTCAATCCTTTACAAAACAACACTCCTTTCCTTCCTGGGCATGGTTAATGTGGTCAAAATTCTACACAAGAGCCAGGACCACACCCTGTAGCCTTTCTGTCCAAACAACTTGACCTTACTGTTTTAGTCTAGCCATCATGTCTCCATGCAGTGGCTACTGCTGCCCTAATACTTTTAGAGGCCCTCAAAATCACAAACTATGCTCAACTCACTCCACATTTCTCGTAACTTCCAAAATCTATTTTGTTCCTCATACCTGATGCATATACTTTCTGCTCCCCGGCTCCTTCAGCTGTATTCACTCTTTGTTAAGTCCCACAATTACCATCGTTCCTGGCCCGGACTTCAATCCAGCCTCCCACATTATTCCTGATACGACACCTGACCTCCATGACTATATCCCTCTGATCCACCTGACATTCACCCCATTTCCCCATATTTCCTTCTTTCCTGTTCCTCACCCTGATCACACTTGATTTATTGATGGCAGTTCCACCAAGTCTAATCGCCACACACCAGCAAAGGCAGGCTATGCTATAGTACAAGCCACTAGCCCACCTCTTAGAACCTCTCATTTCCTTTCCATCGTGGAAATTTATCCTCAAAGAAATAACTTCTCAGTGTTCCATCTGCTATTCTACTACTCCTCAGGGATTATTCAGGCCCCCTCCCTTCCCTACACATCAAGCTCAAGGATTTGCCCCCACCCAGGACTGGCAAATTAGCTTTACTCAACATGCCCCAAGTCAGATAACTAAAATACTTCTTAGTCTAGGTAGACACTTTCACTGGATAGGTAGAGTCCTTTCCTACAGGGTCTGAGAAGGCCACCACAGTCATTTATTCCCTTCTGTCAGACGTAATTCCTCAGTTTAGCCTTCCCACCTCTATATAGTCTGATAACAGACCAGCCTTTATTAGTCAAATCAGCCAACCAGTTTTTCAGGCTCTTAGTATTCAGTGAAACCTTTATATCCCTTACGGTCTTCCATCTTCAGGAAAAGTAGAACAGACTAATGCTCTTTTAAAAACACACCTCACCAAGCTCAGCCTCCAACTTAAAAAGGACTGGACAATACTTTTACCACTTTCCCTTCTCAGAAGTCAGACCTGTCCTCAGAATGCTACAGGGTACAGCCCATTTGAACTCCTGTATAGACGCTCCTTTTTATTAGGCCCCAGTCTCATTCCAGACACCAGACCAACTTAGACTGTGCCCCCAAAAAACTTGTCATCCCTACTATCTTCTGTCTAGTCATACTCCTATTCACTGTTCTCAACTACTCATACATGCCCTGCTCTTGTTTACACTGCCAGTTTACACTGTTTCTCCAAGCCATCACAGCTGATATCTCCTGGTGCTATCCCTAAACTGCCACTCTTAACTCTTGAAGTAAATAAATAATCTTTGCTGACAGGACTATGCTGAATTTCCTTAGGCACTCTCTAATCAGATGTCCTGGGTCCTTCCAATTCTTAGAGCTTTTATACCTGTTTTTCTCCTTCTCTTATTCCATTTAGTTTTTCAATTCATACAAAACCGTATCCAGGCCATCACCAATAATTCTTCACGACAAATGTTTCTTCTAACAACCCCACAATATCACCCCTTACCACAAAATCTTCCTTCAGCTTAATCTCTCCCACTCTAGGTTCCCATGCTGCCCCTAACCCGCTCGAAGCAGCCCTGAGAAACATCTCCCATTATCTCTCCCTACCATCCCCCAAAATTTTCACCATGCCAACACTTTACCACTATTTCATTTTATTTTTCTTATTAATATAAGAAGACGGGAATGTCAGGCCTCTGAGCCCAAGCTAAGCCATCATGTCCCCTGTGGCCTGCACGTACACATCCAGATGGCCGGTTCCTGCCTTAACTGATGACATTGTCTTGTGAAATTCCTTCTCCTGGCTCATCCTGGCTCAAAAGCTCCCCCACTGAGTACCCTGTGACCCCCACTGCTGCCCGCCAGAGAACAACCCCCTTTGACTGTAATTTTCCTTTACCTACCCAAATCCTATAAAATGGCCCCACCCCTATCTCCCTTCGCTGACTCTCTTTTCGGACTCACTCCGCCTGCACCCAGGTGAAATAAACAGCCATGTTGCTCACACAAAGCCCGTTTGGTGGTCTCTTCACATGGACGCGCATGAAAGTAACCATATTTTTGGCTGGGGTTTATTGACATCAAGACACTCTACTGATGAGGACTATACATACCAGAAAGCTCTCCAAGGAAGACCCTGTATCCAATTTTGGGAATCAGAGGGCCCGAAGGTGAGCCTGAGGCAGGCAAGTGCTGAAATCTGAGCCCTGAGTCACAGATCCACATGCTGATCTGAGTCAATGTTAAGTGATCTAGGAAGCCAGGTGCAGTCTCAGCGAATGGGGCTGGGAGCAACTAGACTAGGGAAACCAGAGAGCAAATTATGGCTAGAATCTGGGCCCAGAAGGAAAATGCAGTGAGGAGAAACCCAGTCAATGGCAAATGAAGCAGATGACTATGAATATTGAATAAGGAAGCTGCAATAGGATCCAACTGTTACATGGCACATGGCAGCCAGCCGTGCATTTACACCAGACACCAAAGACTGGGTTTCACACTACATTCACTGATAAGAACACAGCCCCTGGCTCCTGCCAGTCCCACTCCTCAACGGTTCAAAGAGCAGGCAGGGTAGAGGTGGACGTTCAGAGCAGCTCCACAGCCCCTCATCCAAAACTTTTGGGCTAAATGTGTTTTGGAGTTCAGATGTTTCAGATATTAAAAAGCACGCAACAATTTGTATGGCTCTCTGAAGGAATGATGCTCGGTGAAAAATACCAATCACAAAAGGTTCCGTAATGTATGATTCCATTTATCCAGTATTGTTGAAATACCAAATGATAGAGAACAGATTCATCATTGTCAGGGATCAGGGAGAGAGGCAGTGAAGGTGGTGGCTGTGACTACGACAGGGTAACACAAGGGATCCTTGTGATGAAAACTGTTCTGCATCTTGATGGTGGTGGTGGTCACACAAGTTTACATGTGACAAAATTGCACAGAGTTTTAATACACACAGACACACACACACAAAGTGAGTGTATGTAAAACTGGTGAAGTCCAAATAAAGTCCATGAATTTTACTAATGTCAATTTCCTGGTTGTGATATTGTACTATAGTTTGCAGATGTTACCAGTGGAGGAAATTAGGTGAAGAGTATACTATATCTCTGGGTCATTTCTTACAACCACATGTGAATCTATGTTTCTCCCAAAATACATTTTAAGGGAAACATTTTAACAGGCAATAACATTTTAAAGGTGCATATTTGGTATATTATGTAACACTCCAAGCAGTGTCAAACACATTAATATTTCTTCAGCAAAGTATGTGACTATTCACACCAAGTGAAATGTAGATTATAAAAAGCCACCTGTCAGCTTGGATCAGGTGTTATGACCACATGAGTTCAGGTTTAGTCAGGTTTTGCTGCCAAATTAGCCATAAAAACACTTTTTACTTCTTCAGAGATTTTTGGATTTTGGGAGTACAGAAAAAGAATTATAAACCCATGCCCAGCTCTGGCCACAGAGGATTGATAACACTGACTAATTTGTTTGATATCTTCTGTTTCTTCTTTCTTACTTCATGTTCTGTAGAGAAAAAGTGGGTGGGGATTGCAATTTTTTAATATACTTCCATCACAGAAGGAGGTGAGAAAGAGCTGTTCTTATGCACCCTTTTGAGAAGTTAGACAGCAATTTCCAGGGTAGATCTGGCAGAGGAAGGCTATGGACAGAAAGACAGGGTCAGCATGGAACAACGGGACACTTCTTTAGCTTTTCCTAGAGTTTCTCCATACTATCACTTTGTTATTTGATTAGAAACAAATTTTCAAAATGTTTTGAAGTTCTTAAATTTTAAAATAGTCAAAACATATATATAAACAATATGCATTCATTTATAATTAACTAGCTGAAATTTTCTATCAGTTTGTATTATGCACTTTTATGTTCCTTTTCACTGCGGTGGAGAGATTTGACCCTATCTGAAATATTTGACCATAATTAAATACTTCATGGGTGTAACAGCTAGTCAGCATTAAATAAGGTTAGGAGTTCAAAATGAGCAATGGATCTCATCAAATTAAATTAGAATTCAAACAATATGAAAAGAACCTAATTTATTCACATTACCTGAGTCTCAAGTGTTAATCTACTCTGCACTGTTCTACACACTGCAGTTAAAATTATCCTATGAAATATAAAGATGACAATATCCCTCTCTTTTGTTCTCCTTAGTACATACAGAATAGTGTTTGAGCTCTCTAGGGTTAAAGAAGATGCCTACAATAAGCTGGCTGCAGTTGAGCACAGCTGAGAGTCACATGTCTCTCCATTCTGCCCATTCCAGACTATGCCCCTGATGCATCATTGATGTCCAGTTTTCTAAGCAGGCCATGCTGTCTCATCTCTATGCTTTTGCATATGTTCCTCCCTTGGTGTGGAACACCATTCTCCCCATCATTTACCTGGCCAACTGCTTTGATCCTGGAAGGTGCCATTTTTTTTCCTGGATGCCTCTGGGATCTCTCCTTTCCTATATCCAACAGGATACAGGGCTAAGAACCCATGAGCACCTATGGAGAAACTTATCATGCTACATTATATTGTATATCCCTTAATGTGGGCAACTGAATGTTTCTACTTCCTCAAAGCTTAGTATAATGCCTAACATAAAATAGCTACTCAATAAATAAATAAAAAATAGTTTCTGTTTGACAAACGGAAGAACAAATAAGTGAATGTAAACATCAACACAACATATCAACTAAAAAATCCTATACTTTGTTAGCTGTAAGACTGGCAAGTTAGTTAACCTTTCTGTAACTCAGTTTGCTCAACTTTAATGTAGAAATAATGTAGTTCTTGCCCCATCAGTTAGATTAAATCAGCTAGCACATAGAAAACAATCGTGTCATCTAAATATTTAGGAAGCACTTAGCAAACACTAAAGTTATGAAGTGCAGGCATGCATTGTGGAGAACTTTAAATATACTTTCTATTCTGTAAGTCAGGGAGAGCCACTGAAAGATTTTAAGCAGCAAAATAATATATGCAGTTCTGTTTTAAAAAGAGCATTCTGGTGGCAGATATAGGGTTGGTGAGAAGTAGAGATCTTGGTGAGAAGTAGAAGCAGAGACCATAGTCAGGAAGCTGTTGCAAAAATCCAGACAGTGAGTAAGGAAGCCTTGAACAGAACAAGATAACCAATTAGACAGGGAGATTGATCAAAAAGGAGAAGCTAAAAATGAGTTTGTAGCCCAGTAACTAGAAAGACATTAATAAAATGGGGAGCAGATAAATGGTAGAATTTATTCTAAGATATTTTAGGACACATAGTCTTGGGGCCTCCAGAAAATTCACATGAAGATATCTCATGAAAGGATTCCATAAATCCTTTGGGATACATATGGAATATTATATAAATTGATACATAGAAAGCAAGGCCCAGAGGCAATTATAAATGAAGATTTGGAACTTCATGAAGATAGAAAGACTAACACTAGAGTTCAACCTGGAAATCCTGTTAGATATGATCCCGGAGCCCTTGAAAATCAAGAGGACTGGGGTGAGCAGAAAAAAAGAAGGAGAAAACCAGCGAAGTATAATCCATGATGAAAAACCCTCCAGTGTTCTTTCCTCTTTCCACCTACTGGTGTGGATTTAGGGTGTTTTCCTGGTAACATCTGGTCAGATTCCACACAGGTATCTACTTCCTTCCCTTAGAGATTGATGTGCACCTCTTTGTTAGTTAAGTAATGATTTGCACTTGGGATAATGTGAATCATGAGCGGCAACGGTAACATAAGACTCACAGAAGCAAAGCAAGGAAGAGCAAAGGACAGTCCCCAACACTGACACTGTGAAGCCCAGGAAGGGAAACACAGAAGCTCTTTGACATTCTCGTTAGATAGTGGTTCAAATTCCATTAAAGCCACATTCTTGTCAGATTCCAGGATCTTGTTGAAAGAAAAAAGGAAGGAAAGAAGAAAGGAAAGAAGACAGAAAAGGAATGATGGAAGAAAGAAAGGAAAAGAATGAAAGGAAGAAAGTTTGTAAATGACACCTGAAGGAAAGAGGAGAGCAATTATCAAGAAATAGAAATGATGCTTTATAAAGAAGATACTTATTTAGTTCTCCTTATAATTTACAAACAGTCAGAAAAAGAAAAGTGGAGAAACAAAGACAGAGATGGGGGCAAAGTTTTCATAGGTCAAGCTAAGTGCAAGTAGAAAAGTTTAATATATGAAAAGAATTGTTAGATAAGTGTTGCTTAATTGCTCCAATTAAGTCTCAAAAAACTCCTAATTTGTCTTATATATTTTGTCCCACAAAAAAAGTAAGTCTTCAGTTCTCTGTTCATCTTGGTGAATGAAAAAGAACATGTCTTCTCCCATTTGTGAATTATCTCAGGCCTTGTTTTTGCTTATTCTTGGGCATGTTGTAGTCCAGTGATATTTTGATTCAATAGTATCAGGTAGAAAGAAGTTAAACATTATTACACATTTATAAGTGATGAGAGAAAGGATGAAGTTAAAACAAAAGACTGATAAGAGTTAGGGTTTTGCTTTGAAATTCGATGCTCCATAATACCTGTGGGGTTTTTTTCTTTAAATTCCATCAAATTTCTTGACATGCTTCTCACAGAAATGTGGAGACTGTATCCGCTCTCCTTGAATCTGAGCAGGCTTGGGACTTCTTCAAACTCTAACGTATAGTGGAAACAGCAGCTTGTGACAACTGAGGTTATGTTATAAAAGCCTGTGCAGGTCTCCATGCAGTTCTCTTGGTGTGTTTGCTCTCTGAACACTCTTGAAATGTATCTCTCAAAACCCAGTTGTCCATTTGTGAGAAGCCCAAGCCACAGGGAGAAGCCAAGTGTAGACACTGCAGTAGCAAGGCCCAGCTGAATGCAATCTCCAAGTTATCTCGGCCCAGGAACCAGACATGTATGCAAATAAACCTCTGTAATTCCAGCCCCAGTCATTTAATCTTCCCAACTGAGCACCAGATATGGTGAAGAGACAAGCCATTCCAATCATGCCCAGTTCTAATGCCAGAGGTACAAAATCCATAAAGATGTTAGAATGGCTGTTGTTTCATGCCAGTAAGTCTCGGGTGGTTTTATGCAGCAATAAACAATAGATAAGCTCTTACCAATGAGAAAAATAAATAGCTATATCAAGCTGAAAATTTTTTTAGGAGTTGAACAATTTGGAGAGTTGGGGAGGAGTTTCTTTCTTTGACATGAAATGGGCCCTAGACAATGTCATTGACTACATTTTAATATCATTGCAACAGTACAAAATAAAATCTCCTTGAAAATAAGTGGTTTTTTTTCTAAAATTCCTCTCATTGAAAAAGAGTTCAAAAGTATTATTAGAAAGCATGAGCTTTAGGCTAGAGAAAGAATTTTTTACACACTCTTCTGTCTTAAGTAAATGTTCTCAGATGGCTCAGATGGTGAGAATTGAGGTGTGGGTGGATATAATATTGAAGCACAAAGGGTAGGTAGTTTACACTCCATGTTATTAGCAGAGCTAAAAACAAAGACTCTTCTTTACCAGAATAAATAAAAGCATCTACATATTAATTAGCTTGATTGTGGTAATCACTTCACAATGTATACCTGTACATATATCAAAACATCACATTGTATACCTTGAATACATATAACTTTTTATTGTCAATTTTATCTCAATAAAGCTGAATGAATAAATAAATGGATAACACCTACTTATAATGAATAGCTTCTATTTTGATCCATTTTGGAAAAAAATACTCACAATAAAGATGACTGCCCATGGTTTTCAAATAAAATTTTAGAAATTTTTTTCCAACCCCAACATTTGTGAATAACAAGTCATAACATGTAAAAAACCAATTAACATTAGAGAATTATTAGATATTTTATTAAGTTTCTAGAGACTATTTCAGGATCATCCCAGAGTTAGCCAAAACACTAAAACTTCTTATATGTACTGCAGTATAAAATGAAATCGGAACACCTGCAGTCAAGCCATAGTTTATTCAGTTGCTAGGTGTGAGTCAGCACCACTGCACCTTTCTGAGGTTGTTTTCCTCATTCGGCAAGTGGAGATGATGGTCCCTACAATCCCGTCACTGAGTTATTGTCAGACCTCAGTGAGTTTGTGTGAAAATGTTCTCACACTAATGCCAATTGAAACCACAATGAGATACTATCTCACACCATTCAGAATGGCTGTTATTAAAAAGTCAAAAATAACAGATACTGACAAGGCTGCAGAGAAAAGGGAATACTTATACACCATGAGTGGAAATGTAAATTAGTCCAGCCACTGTAGAAAGCAGTTTGGAGATTTCTCAAAGAACTTAAAACAGAACTATCACTCAGCACAGCAGTCCCATTACTGGGTATATACCCAAACAAAAATAAATTGTTCTACTAAAAAGACACATGCACTTGTATGTTCATCACCACATTATCCACAATAGCAATGACAAGGAGTCAACCAGAATGCCTATTGATGGCTGATTGGATAAAGAAAATGTGATACATACACACCATGGGATACTATGCAGCCATAAAAAGAAATGAGATCATGTCCTTTGCAAAAACATGGATGCGGCTGGAGACCATTATCCTAAGTGGACTAACACAGGAACAGAAAACCAAATATCACATGTTCTCACTTATAAGTGGGAGCTAAACATTGGGTACCAATGAACCTAGAGATGTGAATAATAAACACTGGGGGCTACTAGAGCGGGAACAGAGGAGAAGATACAAACCTTGTCTGAATCTCTTCTCAGACAAGGGTGGAAGGGTTGCAAAACTATCCACGGAGTACTATGCTCACTACCTGGGTGATGGGATCATTTGTACCCCAAACCTCAGCATCACGCAATATGCCTATGTAACAAACCTGCACATGTACCCTCCTAATCTAAGGTAAAAGTTGAAATTATTTTAAAAAAGAACCAGATTTTTTTTAATTCTCAAACTAAGACACATTAAACATTATTATTATTAAAGTTTATAAATATCAATATCAAATTTCTTATAAATATCAAATGTCAAATTGTATTGTGTTTTAATGTCAAACTTTTTTTCTTATTCCACAGAAATCTGTAGCTACATGTAGTATTCATTGGCACTCAAGTTAGCAGAATATTTGATTCATCATTGAGAGACTAGCTCTCCAATAATTTTATGATTGCTATTCTTTTGAATATATTATGACTAGTATTTGGGGAAAAGTATGTTTTGTTATTCATTTTTTTGAACATCAAACATTTATTAAGCCAACTACTAAGTGTGAGACATTGTGCTAGAACTGAGGAAACACTGATAAGCAGAAGAGTCACATTCACTGCCCTCATGGAAGTTTAACAGTCTTAGAGTAACATGGATGTTAAGATTCCTTCCTGATTGAAGAGAGAGATCTCACATAAATCAGGATATAATAAAAGAATCCAGGAGAAACCAGAGTTGAATCACCCATGTATTGCTAGGAATTATATTCAGCTGCAAATAATAGAAACCATACTACAGTAGCTTAAACATATGAGGGTGCTATTCTCTCATATAAAATGACACCTAAAAGTAGGCAGTCTAGAGCCTGAAGGGTAACTAGGTTCAGCAAGGACTGAGACTCTATCTAGCCTTCTGCTCTCCCATCCCAAGTGCATGACTTCCAGCCTCAAATTTATAGGATGGTTCCTAAAGTTCCAGCCATCACACCCATTTTCCAGCAAGAAGGACTGAAACAGAAAAGGGCAAGATGTGCAAACATCCCTAATTTGGTCACTTATTCGCCATTCCTGTTAAGAAGGAAGAAAAAAAATGTTACACAGACAGCAGTTTCCCCACAGCTCAAGACGTAAGGGCCAGATTATTCACTGGGGCTCAGTAGGGGTCACAATCCTGTATATACAAATTAAATGGGAGCCAAGTATGTCTCTTGAAAGAGATAACAGAAAAAAAAAATGGAAGATAAAACATAGGCTATGGGATCCTCAAGTCACAAAATTTTAAGTGTTTTAATGAGGAAATGGCTTTTAATTCCTGTCCAATGACATAAAAAAATTTACTATTAGACCTGCTTCTGGGACAGGGAAGTCAAAATGCTGGCCCTAATCCATGTCACTGAGAGGTAAGCTTTGAGCTAAAGGATAAACAAAATAATAAAAATGCTTACAAAATTCTATCAAAACTTAATGTGCAGAGAACGGCTAGAAAGATTGCTCTCTTCCACTCCCTGGGCCAGCCATGCTAATTACATAACATGCACTTAATAAATATGTGTTGAATGAATTAGTCATGGTACACTTTCCCACTGAAACTAGACATGCCCTCAGAATCCTTCTCACACTTGTCTCCAGCAGACCTTACCAATCTACCACAGACGTAATGAGAGGGGAAACAAATCTGCCATCATCATGCTAGGACTGAGTAGCCTAGGTTCAGCAACCTATCTGTTCCTTGAAAACTTCAATTCTTTCTTATTAGGTAGTCAAGACTTTTTAGGGGAAAAAATGTCAACAGTGCTAAGAATAAATAAAAGAAAATAATTTTTTCATCTTAGCACAGAATTCAAAGAGGGATAGTAGTAGTATTAATACAGGCCTAAGAACTAAGTAAGGTAGAGGAAATACGATTTCATGTGAGAAAATCTCAAATAACATTAAGACTTGGGGAACTATGAAAACAGCTGCTTTCCTTACATGCAGTTTCTCTTTGTGGAGCGTGAATGTGAGTGTGTATTGCGTAGGTGTCATGTGTTTTAAGAGAGAGCAAGATTCTTTACAATCAGAAAACCCCATTTGTCATTTATTCTAGATGACTACCAGTCTGCTGAAGATGATTTTCTGAGGAGAGAAAGTCACCCAAAACATCAGAAACATTGAAGAAACAAAGATTCAATTAACATTTCTAAAGTACCTACTATATGCTGTGCAGTACTGGTGCAGGATTGCTATGATAAAGACAATTGTCATTGCCTTTGCGTAATGAAAATGGGGAAGATAGACATCAATCAAATTAGCACATTAATGATTAATTACAAACTAGGTCAAACACCCTGACAGAAAGGAACACAATACCATCCATAAGATCCTAGAATAAGAACAACAAAATGTATACCGACGCACTCTTAGGAATGTTTATGTGTGCCAGGTAGGAAGAAGGGGAGACAGGGTTCCAATATGGAAGCAGTGCCTTCAAGAGCTCCCAGGCAGGGTGTAGCACAGTAGGTCTGATGAACAGAAAGGAGGCCTGTGTGGCTAAAGAAAGAACAGGCAGCAAGTGTTCAAAATGAGACTGAAAAATTAGCAGGGAGCACCCACAGGGCTTGGAGGCCATGGGAAGGTTTACATTTTCATCTTAACTGCCATAGGAATCCTTTAAAAAAATCTTAAGAAGTAGGTGACATAATCGTATTTGCACTGCATGGTTAGCATGTTCTTGATGCGAAGAGAACACCATAGCACCATGTGGTAAACTGGAGTTACAAAACACATAATACAAGCAAACAAAGAAAATGCAGGAGCGAAGAATTTTGCCTCAGATAAATCCTGACAGCAGCATGAATAATAGGTTGATAAGGGCAAAACAGGACACTGGAGAGACGAATTTGAATAATACAAAATGTAGAGGATGGAATTGATTTATGATGCATTTAAAATGTGGAAGTTGATGGAGGGAAGGATCTATAATGACTCCGGGTTTCTGGTCTGGATAAGTGAATGGACGGTGTTGCTATTTACTGTGATCATAAACACAAGAGGAAGACCAGATCATAAAAGAAATATGAGTAATCAAGCTAGACTTAGTTAAGCGTTCATGAGACACCCAAATGTATATATGCAGAAGAAAATCAGCATGAATCTGTATCTCAGAGGAAATTTCACAAATCTATCAATTTAGAAGTCATCAATATAGGGACAATAGTTAATGTCATAAAGGTGAATAGGTCACATAGGGAAAGTATTTATAATGATTTACCATCAACTATAAAATAACATTGGGTATTGGCAGCTACAAGAAGAGCCCAAGGTAGGAGAATGAAGAAAAATTGTCAAGGAACCATATGATTAGAACCTTTTCAAAAAGGAGGGTCATAGGGGCAGATGAAGAAGGACATAAAGATGGAAAAGTGAACATTAGATTTAGCCATTGGAAAGCTTTGGCAAAGCAGGGTAAGTTGAATGGTGGGAGGGGCACCAAAGTGCTGTGGGAAAGGAAAATACAGGTAATAAGTGACTGCAGGCTGTTCTTTCAAGAAGTCTGGCTAAGAAAATAAGTCATTAGAAAGAATGGAAACAAGAGAATGAATAGAGTAAAGAAGCTATCATGTTTATAATGCAAGAGACTTAAATATGTTCATAGGCTATGGAAAAAAATAGAGAAGAGACAGTACCATCAGGAAAAGTAGACCTCTGGTGAATTGCATGGTATTTGTAACTGGACACATTGTTTCAAGTTCTGCCTCACTATCTGTCCATCTTGAACAAATTAATAATATTCACTAAGCCTCAGTTTTTTCATATGATTATTATGAGACTTAGAGAAGATAAATGTATACCTAAAGAGCATAGCATAATGGCTATTAGAGAGAAAGTGCAGCACTCATTTAATGATCTCTGTTTTTACTATTATGCATAAACATTAAGTGACAAAGTAACAAAATATAGTTTTTGTTCGTGGTAATGATGAAGAACATAAAGTCATACAAACAGAAAATTATATATGTTAGAAAAGTTAAACAATTTGTCCTGTCTCACACAATCTGAAAAAAGGAAATTAGATGAATAACAATTCAGCAAATACTACAAATAACCAGCTGACTGCAAGATCAGATCGTAGTATCAACATTGCTTTAAGAAGCAAAAATTACTGTCTGAGACAGAGTAATTGCTATTAACAGTTTTGCTGTTATGAGCACTGATAGAAGTAGGAGAAGCCAGTGTTTCACAGTAAAGTAAACTCTGGTGCCATGTTTAAGTCAATGTGGTCACATCTACTCCCACACCTTCAAATATTACCTTCATGTAGATAAATATCAAATCTATGTAAGAGCTCCACACCCTATGAATTAATGTTTCCATATCATAACTTTCTGATACCTCACTTATATTGCAAACCCAAATAATCTAAAATCAAAATCACATTTTTTAATCTCATTCCTTTCCCCATAAACACACATATCTAGTCAGTTAATGAAAGGGATTATGGGGAACGATTAGTAGTTGAAGAAAGAAAGAAAAAAGTGAGAAGTAGAAAAGGGAAAAAAATGAGAAAAGGAGAAAAAGAAAGACAAGTAATGAAGGTAGGATGAAGAGAGATTTTGAATTCCTTGACAACACCTGAAACCTTTGAATCAAATCCATGTTTCAACCTAGTAACATTTTCTACTCTTTGCTGTTGTTTTTTAAACTGGGAATAAAAAAGCTTTGTCAATTGACTGATTCCCCCATTTATTCATGCACTCAGCAACTATTTATTAACCAACAATTGTGAGAACAGTCCTTGTAGACATCATCAGAAGACAGGAAAACTATGAGCCACAATCCCTATCCTCAAGTTGCCATTAAATTCTCTAAGAAAAATAGATGTTATACAGAAAAATTATCAAACAAAGTTCAAACGATGGGATGACATTCCCAGACTTCCTGATGGTGCAGAGGTAGGTAGAGATACTATTCAGTGGCTCACATTTGGAGTTTCCCCTTGGAGGCCTCTAAACAGATTGGCACCCAATAAATGTTCATTAAATACAGCAATGAGTTAAAAACAGTAGCTCAGTCCTCCCACAAACACTACTTTGTTCATTTATTTTTATTCACCATACAGATTGCATGTATATTTTGACCTTCTGAGACCATTTTTTCAGCTGTGCAAAATAAATTATGTCCATTAACAAATAAACTTGAAATAATATCTTCATTTTACCTTTCCTTGCCTCACTCTAACACCAATGGAAGCTGCTTGAAGTTTGAAGTTATCACAATGGCTTACAGCTTCATTCTGTGATGCATCTAATCAGAGGCATTTCTCACTTACCTGAGATGGCATATATATACATATATATAATATATATATATGTATATATATGTGTGTATGTGTATATATATGCATATATACATATATATACGTATATATGTGTGTGTGTATGTGTATATATAGAGAGAAAGAGAGAGACACTAAGGCAACAATTTTCCTTTAAAAAATGCTTTTAAAAACTCCAGTAAAGTCAGGTTACATCTTAAAGAAAATAGCTCATTGAACTTTTAAAGAATTTGACTACTAACAATTCAAGTAAAAATTATCTTTTGTGTTAGGTACAAGGTTGGATAATACATTAGATTACTTAAGAGTGAAGGCTTGGGAATCAGACTGCCTGCCTTCAAATCCCAGCTCTACCTTTTTTTTTTTTTTGCTCTGTGAACTTGATAATACTTAACTTTCATTGCTTTGGTTTTATCATCTTTAAAATAAGAATACAAATATTTATCTTATAGGATTGTCCTTTTCAAAATGCCTAACACAGAAAAAGTGCTTAATAAATATTAGTTATATGGACTAGTTCCTCTCCCACAAAGCTCATAATCTTCTAGAGAGAAAGCTATGCAATGCATAGTCACAATGCAGTGCTACGAGTGAATGTATGAAATACTCTGCAGAACGCAAGAGGTAGGGAGTAATTCTATCAGGAGAATTCAAAGGACGTTTTGAAGAAGAGGTGGCCTTTGATTCTTCTACTCAGGCTATGTCAACACACATAAATCCATACAAACAATGTTATTAATTAATGTTTAATTATAAATGGCTGTGTAATTCAATCAAAATGATTAAAATCTCTGCTTTAAGAACTGAACACTCGTGTGCAAATATAAGATACTCCCTTTTTCTTCCCTATCTCCTAACTTTACTCTGCCCTTTAATAGTTCTTATTCCTTCCTGCCCTCCTGTACTAGCCCATTTTCGCACTGCTATAAAGACATAGCTGCGACTGGGTAACTTGTAAAGAAAAGAGATTTAATTGCCTCACAGTTCCACAGCCTGTATAGGAAGCATGGCTGGCAAGGCCTCAGGATAATTACAATCCTGAAGGAAGGTGAAGGGGAAGCAGGCACATCTTAAGTGGCTAGAGCAGAAGGAAGAGAGCAAAGTGGGAGGTGCCACACACTTTTAAACAACCAGATCTTGCAATAGCTGAGAACATCAAAGGGGAAATCTGTCCCCATGATCCAATCACCTCCCACCAGGCCCCACCTCCAACCTTGGCAATTACAACTTGGCATGAGATTTGGATGGGAACACAGACCCAAACCACATCACCTCCCTTTCCTCCTTTCTGTTCTTCTTGTCTCTTCCTCTCCCTTCCTACCGTCTTTCCTCCACCACAAGACCTTTTTCAACTTACATTCCTAAACATGACTCTGGAATTTTCTTTAAGAGGCTTCCCAGAATGACAATCATGCTGAGGCGCCACAGTAAATAGCTGTAATTGTTTATCTGGCTTCCATGTTTCACCTCTGGGAGATGTAGAGAGGAGATAAAATCGGAGTAAGGTGAAAGATCTTCAGTGGGTTAAGTTTTATGGAACTCTCTCCTACCATTGAGCCCATCGAATCTGGGCTTTTCCATCATCTGAAACTTACAGAATATCATAGGCTAAAAACATGGCACCCCAAAATACATTCATGTCCTGATCCCTCTTACCTGATATAGGAAAAAAGAAGCCTTACAGATTTAGTTATGGATACTGAGATGGGAAGATTTTTCTGGATTATCTAGGTGGGTCCTAAGTGCAATCACATGGTCTTTACTAAAGACAGGGGAAAATTTAACACATGCAGAAGAGGCAGCAATGTGATCACAGAGGCAGAGATCAGAATGACTCAGCCACAAGCCAAGGAATGCTGGCAACCACCAGAAGTCATCTAGAGCCTCCTGAGGTAGCCCAGCCCTGCCAATACCTTGATTTCAGCCCAGTAAAACCACTTTTGGACTTCTGGCATCCAGAATTGTAGCAGCATAAATATCTGTTGTTTTAAGCCACCAGGTTTTTGGTAATCTGTTTTAGCAGCCATACGGAGCTAATACATAGGGCTTATCAGTGACTCTTGTCTTGTCCTATAACGTTTTTAGGTCTCCAGGCTCTCACTTTTAAAGGCTGTCAATACTCATAAAATGGGCCTCAGACACTTTTGCTTAATCTTAGCCCTGAATCATTTCCCCTTACATATTTTAGATTGCACCTTCAGATACTCCCAATTTCTAACCTCATTATTCTTTTTCCTATTTATATCACCCCACCAATACAACTGTATGTTTCCTGTTAACTTTGACTTGGATTTCCTCATGACTATCCTGGGGTGTTCTAGTTGGCCCAGCTTCTCCATACATAGCCTATCTGTGAGTTCACTCCAACCTTTGAGCAGGGCCAAGCTTCTTTTGGATAATCTTGACTGCTCTCATGTGAAGTGGTTCTTCTGTTGTTGTTTAAAACCAAAACATGAGGCCAGGTACGGTGGCTTATGTCTGTAATCCAAGCACTCTGGGAGGCTGAGACAGGTGGATTGCTTGAGCCCAGGAGTTCAAGACCAGCCTGGGCAACATGGTGACACTATGTTTCTTTACTAAAAAATACAAAAAATTACCTGGACTTGGTGGCACACTCCTGTAGTTCCAGCTACTCGGGAGGCTGAGGTGGGCAGATTACTTGAGCCTGGGAGGTTGAGGTTGCAGTAAACTGATATTGCACCAGTGAACTCCAGCCTGGGCAAGACAGTGAGACTCTGTCTCAAAAAAAAAAAAAAAAAAAAAGAGAGGGAGAGAGGGAAAACCAAAACATAATCAGATATCAGTATCTTTATGCCTTTCTTTTGGAGAATATTCAATTCTCCTGAACATTTCCTGTACCTATGCATATCTAAGTAAAATCCTGGTCCATGTGTTTCCAGATCTATGAGGCCTGTTTAGCGTTGAAAGTTAATATGTATCATATTTCTCTAATCTTGCAACGTGAGCCAAAGTGAACAAAAAGTTGAAATCTGGTGAGCTATTCAGAATGATAATTGACACGCTCAGCTGTAAAAACTGTATGGAATTATCTGGTACTTTAAGGATTAGGTGAGTGCACAGTAGATGCTTCATAACTTATTGAATAGATCAGTGAATAAGTTTAACAAGTAATTTGCCTTACTGTATTAAGTATTTTTTTAAATTCTTCAATATAGAATTGTTTGAGTATTTAAATGAAGTATTTAATTTAAATTTAATTAAGTATTTAATTAATTTAACTATTTAAGGATTAAGCATTTTTAAAATACTTAAATACAGAAGACACTTTGTATTTTTATTCTAATTTACCTAGAAAAAGGAACTGTGTAATTTCTGCAAAGAAGAATGACCACTTGGGTTTTTTTGATGAGATGATGAATAACAAGAACAGGAGACGCTTTATCTTCCTCTAAATTTTTAAAAAGAAATTTCCCTATTTTGAAACAGAGAAAAATTGCTGTTTGCAAGAAAAGCTGAGACTGCTTTTGAAGGCTTAAATCATCTAATTCCATTCCTGTCCTTGCTTCTGCCCCACAACACGAATGCACAGTGTAACAAATAGGTGCCATCTGCCTTTTAATTATCTGAATCAGAATAATGGAAACACTTAAGAAATGACAACATGGTCTGGTCTTTATTCGGTTAATTAAGTGTAGCTATTTTGCTTGTTTGAAATTTTACAGAACAAACAATCAGCTAATCTTTTATTAGCAAACAGTCAGTCTGGAGTTATAGAGTTATACCTTCAGGCCACATCCAATGGAGTGAATTATCTGAGGCAAGATGGTTATTCAGAAAACAGTAATAAACTTCAGGCTGGGGATTTGGACTTAACTATTTAACTGATTTTTAATTGGAATTAAATCATTCCACGCAGATAAGAAAAAACCTAAGAAGAAAAGCAAAAATAAATGTTCTAAATACTAAAATTATTTCAGAAAATAAAGATGGGAAATTGAAAAGGCACAGAGAAAATTCCTTGCTTAGTGGAAAGTTATTCCATATTTCACTGTATATCAAGATTGAAGTGCAATAAATGCTAGCTAGTTACCCATAAGGCCATATTTTTTCCAATGCATTTAAACAGTAAGATCCTCTTACTTTCCAAGCTTAAAAAAAATCTTTTCTCTTTCTGGAAAACAAATTAATTACTAAGAATCCAGAGTTCACTCCATCTTGTATACAAGTTGTTATATGTTTACAGCATCAGAATTCAGAAGCTATACTGCCAAGATTGTAGGCTTACAACTTCCAAAAGTGAGGAATCCCATGTTTTCCATGGTCCCAAGTTCTAAAAAGAATTAGTCACTTCACCTCTCATCACCCTTGACTTACAAGTAAAAGTTCTGATCTTTTCTAAAGTAAGGTTTCAAAAGTGAATGGAAGAGGTGGCAAAATGGGAAGTCAGGCAATGAGCATGTTATCAAAGGTGTTCCTGGGAGGCTAGCAAGATAGCCAAATAGGAACACCTCTGGTCTGCAGCTCCCAGGGAGATCAACACAGAAGGCGGTTGATTTCTGCATTTCTAACTGAGGTACTCAGCTCATCTCACTGGGACTGGTTAGACAGTGGGCGCAGCCCACAGAGGGCCAGCTAAAGCAGGGTGGGGTATCGCCTTATCCAAGAAGCACAAGGGGTTGGGGAACTCCCTCCCCTAGCCAAAGGAAGCTGTGAGGGACTGTGCCGTGAGGAACGGTGCACTCCAGCCAAGATACTATGCTTTTCCCATGGTCTTTGCAACCCACAGACTAGGAGATTCCCTCAGGTGCCATTGGGGCCCTGGGTTTCAAGCACAAAACTGGACAGCCATTTGGGCAGACACTGAGCTAGCTGCAGGAGTTTTTTTTCATACCCCAGTGGTGCCTGGAACACCAGCAAGACAGAACTGTTCACTCCCCTGGAAAGAGGGCTGAAGCCAGGGAGCCAAGTGGTCTAGCACAGTGGATCCCACCCCAATGGAGCCCAGCAAACTAAGATCCACTAGTTTGAAATTCTCACTGCCAGCACAGCAGTCTGAAGTCAACCTGGGACACTCTAGCTTGGTCGGGGGAGGGGCGTCTGCCATTACTGAGGCTTGAGTAGGCGATTTTCCCCTCACAGTGTAAACAAAGCTGCAGGAAAGTTACAACTGGGCAGAGCCCTCCACAGCTCAGCAAAGCCACTTTAGCCAGACTGCCTCTCTAGTTTCCTCCTCTCTGGGCAGGGCATCTCTGAAAAAAAGGCAGCAGCCTCAGTCAGGGCCTTATAGGTAAAACTGCCATCTCCCCGAACAGAGCACCTGGGGGAACGGGTGGCTGTGGGCACAGCTTCAGCCAACTTAAATGTCCCTGCCTGCTGGCTCTGAAGAGAGCAGCAGATCTCCCAGCATAGTACTTGAGCTCTGCTAAGTGTCAGACTGCCTCCTCAAGTGGGTCCCTGACCCCTGTGTTTCCTGACTGGGAGACACCTCCCAGCAGGGGCTGACAGACACCTCATACAGGACAGCTCTTACGGGCATCTGGCGGGTGCCCCTCTGGGACGAAACTTCCAGAGGAAGGAACAGGCAGCAATCTTTGCTGTTCTGCAGCCTCTGCTGGTGATACCAAGGCAAACAGGTTCTGGAGTGGACCTCCAGCAAACTCCAGCACACCTGCAGCAGAGGGGCCTGACTGTTAGAAGGAAAACTAACAAACAGAAAGGAATAGCATCAACATCAAGAAAAAGGATGTCCGCTCAGAAACCCCATCCAAAGGTCAGCAACATCGAAGACCAAAGGTAGAGAAATCCATGAAGATGAGGAGAACCCAGCTTAAAAGGCTGAAAATTCCAAATACCAGACTGCCTCTCCTCCTCCAAAGGATCACAACTCCTCACCAGCAAGGGAACAAAAATGGATGGAGAATGAATTTGACGAATTGACAGAAGTAAATTTCAGAAGGTGGGTGATAACAAACTCCTCTGAGCTAAAGGAGCATGTTCTAACCCCATGCAAGGAAGCTAAGAACCTTGAAAAAAGGTTAGAGGAATTGCTAACTAGAATAACTAGTTTAGAGAGGAACATAAATGACTTGATGGAGCTGAAAAACAAAGCATGAGAACTTCGTGAAGCATACACAAGTATCAATAGCTGAATTGATCGAGTGGAAAAAAGGATATCAGAGATTGAAGATCAACTTAATGAAATAAAGTATGAAGGCAAGATTAGAGAAAAAAGAATGACAAGGAACGAACAAAGCCTCCAAGAAATATGGGTCTATGTGAAAAGACCAAACCTACCTTTGATTGGTGTACCTAAAAGTGACAGGGAGAATGGAACCAAGTTGGAAAACACTTCAGGATATTATGCAGAAGAACTTCCCCAACCTACAAGACAGGCCAACATTCAAATTCAGGAAATACAGAGAACACAACAAAGATACTCGTCGAGAAGAGCAACCCCAAGACACATAACCGTCAGATTCGCCAAGGTAGAAAGGCTCAAAATAAAGGGGTTCAGGAATATTTACCAATCAAATGGAAAGGAAAAAAAAAAAAAAAGCAGGGGTTGCAATCCTACTCTTTGATAAAACAAACTTTAAACCAACAACGATCAAAAGAGAAAAAGAAGGGCATTACATAATGGTAAAGGGATCAATGAAAAAGAAGAGCTATTTAAAATATATATGCACCCAAAACAGGAGCACTCAGATTCATAAAACAAGTTCTTAGAGACCAACAAAGAGACTTAGACTCCCACACAATAATAGTGGGAGACTCTAACACCCCACTGTCAATATTAAACGGATCAATGAGATGGAAAAGTAACAAGGATATTCAGGACTTGA
Source organism: Symphalangus syndactylus (assembly GCF_028878055.3). NCBI lineage: Eukaryota > Metazoa > Chordata > Mammalia > Primates > Hylobatidae > Symphalangus > Symphalangus syndactylus. The sequence continues at coordinate 38,047,566 of NC_072432.2, forward strand.
ACTCTGCTCTGGAGGAAGCAGACCTAATAGACATCTACAGAACTCTCCACCCTAAATCAACAGAATATACATTCTTCTCAGCACCACATCACACTTATTCTAAAATTGACCACATAATTGGAAGTAAAACACTCCTCAGCAAATGCAAAAGAACAGAAATTATAACAAACAGTCTCTCAGACCACAGTGCAATCAAATTAGAACTCAGGATTCAGAAAGGAGGAAAGATCTAAAATCGACACCCTAAAATCACAATAAAAAGAACTAGAGAACCAAAAGTAAACAAATTCAAAAGCTAGCAGAAGACAAGAAAGAACTAAGATAAGCGCAGAACTGAAGGAGATAGAGACACAAAAAATCCTTCAAAAAATTCATGAAACCAGGAGCTGTTTTTTTTGAAAAGACTAACAAAATAGATAGACCACTAGCCAGACTAATAAAGGAGAAAATAGAGAAGAATAAAATAGACACAATAAAAAATGATAAAGGAGATATCACCACTGATGCCACAGAAATACAAACTACCGTAAGAGGATACTATAAACACTTCAACAAAAATAAACTAGAAAATCTAGACAAAATGGATAAATTCCTGGACATACACACCCTCCCAAGTCTAAACCAGGAAGAAGTCGAATCCCTGAATAGACCAATAACAAGTTCTGAAGTTGAGGCAGTAATTAATAGCCTACCAATCAAAACAAGTCCGGGACCAGATGGATTCATGGCCGAAATCTACCAGAGGTACAAAAGAAGTTTGTACCATTCCTTCTGAAACTATTCCAAACAATAGAAAAAGAGGGACTCCTCCCTAACTCATTTTATGAGGCCAGCATCATCCTGATACCAAAACCTGTCAGAGACACAACAAAAAATGAAAATTTCAGGCAAATATCCCTGATGAACGTCAAAGTGAAAATCCTCAATAAAATACTGGCAAACCAAATTCAGCAGCACATCAAAAAGCTTATCCACCACGATCCAGTTAGCTTCATCCCTGGGATGCAAGGCTGGTTCAACATACACAAATCAATAAATGTAATCCATCACATAAACAGAACCAATGACAAAAACCACATGATTATCTCAATAGATACAGAAAAGTTCTTCAATAAAATTCAACAGCCCTTCATGCTAAAAAGTCTCAATAAACCAGGTATTGATGGAACATTTCTCAAAATAATAAGAGCTATTTATGACAAACCCACACCCAACATCATACTGAATGAGCAAAAACTGGAAGCATTCCCTTTGAAAACCGGCACAAGACAAGGAGGCTCTCTCTCACCACTCCTGCTCAACATAGTATTGGAAGTTCTGGCCAGGGCAATCAGGCAAGAGAAAGAAATAAAGATATTCAAATAGGAAGAGAGGAAGTCAAATTGCCTCTGTTTACTGATGACATGATTGTATATTTAGAAAATCCCATCGTCTCAGCCCAAAATCTCTTTAAGCAGATAAGCAACTTCAGCAAAGTCTCAGGATACAAAATCAGTGTGCAAAAATAAAAAGCATTCCTATACACCAATAATAGACAAACAGAGTGCCAAATCATGAGTGAACTCCCATTCAGAATTGCTACAAAGAGAATAAAATAGCTAGGAGTATAACTTACAAGGGATGTGAAGGACCTATTCAAGGAGAACTACAAACTACTGCGCAAAGAAATAAGAGAGGACACAAACAAATGGAAAATCATTCCATGCTCATTGATTGAAAGAATCAAAATAGTAAAAATGGCCATATTGCCCAAAGTAATTTATAGATTCAATGCTATTCCCATCAAGCTACTACCGACTTTCTTTACTGAATTAGCAAAAACTACTTTAAATTTTATATGGAACCAAAAAGGAGCCCACATAGCCAAGACAATCCTAAGCAAAAAGAACAAAGCTGGAGGCATCATGCTACCTCACTTCGAACTATACTACAAGGCTACAGTAATCAAAACAGCATGGTACTGGTACCAAAATAGATATGTAGACCAATGGAACAGAACAGAGGCCTCAGAAATAACACCACACATCTCAGCTATCTGATCTTTGACAAACCTGACAGAAACAAGCAAGGGGGAAAGGATTCCCTATTCGATAAACGGTGTTGGGAAAACTGGCTAGCCATACGCAGAAAATTGAAACTGGACCCCTTCCTTACACCTTATACAAAAGTTAACTCAAAATGGATTAAAGACTTAAACATAAGACCTAAAACCATAAAAACCCTAGAGAAAACCTAGGCAATACCATTCAGGACATAGGCATGGGCAAAGACTTCATGACTAAAACACCAAAAGTAATGGCAACAAAATCCCAAGTTGACAAATGGGATCTAATTAAACTAAAGAGCTTCTGCACAGCAAAAGAAACTATCATCAGAGTGAACAGGCAACCTACAGAATGGGAGAAAATTTTTGCAATCTATCCATCTGACAAAGGGCTAATATCCAGAATCTACAAAGAACTTAAACAAATTTACAGGAAAAAAACAACCCCATCAGAAAGTGGGTGAAGGATATGAACAGACACTTCTCAAAAGAAGACATTTATGCAGCCAACAAACATATGAAAAAATGCTCATCACCACTGGTCATTAGAGAAATGCAAACAAAACCACAATGGGACGTTATCTCATGCCAGTTAGAGTGGTGATGATTAAAAAGTCAGGAAACAACAGATGCTTGAGAGGATGTGGAGAAATAGGAATGCTTTCACACTGTTGGTGGGAGTGTAAATTAGTTCAAGCATTGTGGAAGACAGTGTGGCAATTCCTCAAGGATCTAGAAACAGAAATACCATTTGACCCAGCAATCCCATTACTGGGTATATACCCAAAGGATTGTAAATCATTCTGCTATAAAGACACATGCACAGGTATGTTTATTGCAGCACTGTTCACAATAACAAAGACTTGTAACCAACCCAAATGCCCATCAATGATAGACTGAATAAAGAAAATGTGGCATATATGCACCATGGAATACTATGCAGCCATAAAAAGGATGAGTTCATGCCCTTTGTAGGGACATGGATGAAGCTGGAAACCATCATTCTCAGCAAACTAACACAGGAACAGAAAACCAAACACTGTGTGTTCTCACTCATAAGTGGGAGTTGAACAATGAGAACATGTGGACACAGGGAGGGGAACTTCACACACCAGGGCCTGTCAGTGGGTGGGGGGCTAGGGAAGGGATAGCATTAGGAGAAATACCTGATGTAGATGATGGGTTGATGGGTGCAGCAAACCACCATGGAGTGTGTATACTTATGCAACAAATCTGCAAATTCTGCACCTGTACCCCAGAACTTAAAGTACAATTAAATAAATAAATAAAGGTGCTCCTGACAGAGAAGGACTTCAGAGAAGAGAAAAAGCCCTCTGTCTGGTGTTCTCCTTCATATTCTAAAGTCTGAATATCTGAGAATCATATATGCAGATTTTGCCTTTGACCTTTTTCTACTATAGTTCCTAAGTTTTCTTTCCAGTCATACCAGTTCTGTGTCATCCATTAATTAGAATTAATATTAACAACAGCAATACCTGAATAGGCCTTCAGTGTTTGTTTAATTGGACCCCCTCCTTCTAGAGATAAATTACTAGTCCCAGGTCATATCGTTAGTTTGTTGGTGGCTGCCCACAGTCAGAGCTGGGATCTACTATGTGATTCTGATCACCCCTCCCAAGTCTTTCAAAAAGCATAATTTGTCCTCGCCAATGTGCTGGAAGCATAAGAGCCATCGCAGGGATTAAAGCTCCATCTCCACACTCCTCCCAGACCACTTAAGCTGTTTGGCTCCCTCTGCTTCCTTAACCTGTTGTTTTTGTTTTTTTTTTTTAACTTTCCTTGTCTTCCCTGTTTCCTAAAAATGTTCTCTCAATGGGTCCTTTGCATCTCTTTTAGGATGTGACTTTTCTGTTTTTCTCCCTCTGGTTGGCTACATATGCTGCACCAGTGTGCCAGAGCTACTCTCCTCCCTCACTGCCCCACCAGAGCCCTGCTTCAAAAGAGGAAATCTCTCTAACACGGGAACCTCCCACTGTGACCCCATCTTGTCTTGACTCCTTTTGGCTGTTGGTTAAAATACTTGAAACTGAACATAATCAGATATGAGGCTTTGGTAAGTTTTAGCACATTGTTTCAACAAAAATGTTTGATACCCTTCATACTTTTATACAAGAAAATTAAAACCATCAGCCATTGCATTCAATACTTAACACTCTAAATTTTGCAGTCATTTTGCCTTTAAAATAGGAATTTTCTTCTCTTCTGGCTTCTTGTGTTTGAACTGAATACCAGTGAGGTCATAGTATATGCCAGAAAGGGCTTTTAGAAATCATTGCCAGTGCATCAGTAATATCACTGCTGAAGTGAATGGGGGGAATTACACAAAATCCAAACAAAAAATAACTCAGACGGATGGCTATACGTCTAAAGAAGAAATCCTCGAGGGAAAAATACCACACACATTCACACAAATAATACAGCCTTAATTAAAGCTCATTCGTTGTCAGCATTGTGTCTCTGTAAAGTTTTCACTTCAAATATAGCAGAATGAGGCAGTATCTTTTCTCATTTTTGTGTAATTTATCTTGACTAGTCTGTTGATAAGCAAAAACTTGGTTTTCAATCTGTTTACTTCCTCCCAAAGCCTGACCAAATGAAGTCTGAAAAAAACCCTACAGTTTTTTCAACAGGGGAGGATTTTAGTATTATTATTATTATTATACTTTAAGCTCTGGGGTACATGTGCAGAATGTGCAGGTTTGTTACATAGGTATACACGTGCCATGGTGGTTTGCTGCACCCATCAACCTGTCATCTACACTAGGTAGTTCTCCTAACTCTACCTCTCCCCTAGCCCCCGATCCCCTGACAGGCCCCAGTGTGCGATGTTCCCCTCCTTGTGTCCATGTGTTCTCATTGTTCAAGTCCCACTTATGAGTGAGAACATGCAGTGTTTGGTTTTCTGTTCTTAAAAACACTACGTATTTTTACCATTCCCACCCCTACTCTTTTTCTCCTATGTGCAGTGAACCTCACATTTACTCAAGTTTTGATAAATATCCTTTGCCATCCTACACATCAACCATTAAAACAATTTAGTCATTCTGTTCTTCAGGATTACCGAATCCCAAATACATATTTGCTCTCATATCTCCCTTTTCTCAAGCTGATAAATGGCTCAAGGTATTTCTTTTATAAAATATATGCAAGTGGTTTGACCACATATGACAGGCAACTCTGAACAACCTTGAAAATAACATCCATGTTAATCTGTAGGTAGAGAATGCAAAATCCTCACATGAAAGTTAACTAGCCTTTATTCAGTGACAAGGGTGAATATAGCCAGTAATGATTTCAGAATACTTGAGATGGCTCTAAGAAAGCCTGCTATGAATTACAAAATCAGATTTGTGAGACTTTGACACTGTACTTCATGCTGTTTGTAAGAAGAAGTCAATATCCTAATGTCATTTTTTTTCCAACACTTCCTCAGCTTTCATTCAAAGATACCAGGCACCTTTGAGATGTAGTAAGCTTAGTTGAAAGAGCTTTGGCTCTTTCAAAAAGCATCTTACTTTTTGTTTTATTCAAATGAAATAGCATCTACTAGAATTTCCCCAGCAAAATGCTAAAATTTTATAAAACAATGTGGTAAAGAAAAATAATAGCTACCATTTTTTTAGCCTCTACCATTTATAGAAACCAAGCAATCTAAATGTGTTTTTTTCCCTTACATTCATCCTGTAAAACAGGTGTTATTGGCTATGTTTTATAAGACTCAGATTAAGAGGTGGCCAAAGGCCACAGAGCTAATAAATGACAGAGTGGAGATGTGAATTCGGTTCTCTCAGATGCTAAAGCTCAAGCTCTTTCAACTAAGCTCACTACAAGATGCCTGGCATCTCAAGGGTGCCTGACGTTTTTGAATGAAAGCAGAGGAAGTGTTGGAAGAAAAATGACATTAGGATATTGGCTTCTTGTAATAAACAGCATGAAATACAGTGTCAAAGTCCCGCAAACCTGAAAGCTCACACATTTTACAAATTCAAACATAATTTAGCCAATGTATTCATCTTGCTTTAGTAATTAAAATATTCCTAAAGTTATAGCATATATCTCTGCCTAAACCAAAAATATGTGTTGCATAGTTTTTTTTTAAAGTCATCATATTTTGACTACAGTAGGTATAAACGACCAATATGGATCTCAAACCATTCAGTCTGATGGAGGAAATCTTTGTGGTTCAGTTAAACCCCGAGATGTTTCAATTTGGTTAAGTCCATTTTCTTGACTATATATATACATTTTCAGCTAAGAAAGATGTACACACTTTAACAAATCCTAAAGAAAAAAAGTCTTGTTCCAGAAGATGTGGGGAATCGGGCAGATACGTAGAAGAAAGTATCAGGTAATGAAAATGTGAAGCAAGCCAGTGTTCTGGAGTTGACACATTATGTATAATACCAATTTCTACAAGGTAGATGGAAGAATGTCTTGTCTAATACAAAAATATCTGACCTAATAGAAAATGAAGAAGAGCTGGATTGTTTCTCTTTGGAGCTGCATGCTTTTTTCTTGACATCTTGCACTATCAAGAGTTACTCTACTGAATTTAAAAGATTAATTTTGTCCTCAATCTCAAGGAGATCACTATAGAAGCAACTTTTTTTCTCTTCAAATTCCAACTTTGTATTTAGAAATATAAATTTTACCATAGTCTTATTAAAATGCCTCACCCAGGGTAAACAAAAACATGTTTATGCAACAGCTCCCTCTGGACCTTAAAAAAAATAACCAGTGATTTGATATAAAAGGGAAACTGTGCATCTTCAGGAAGAATTAAGATTTCTCCCATGAAATTAGTTTTTCTAATTACATTTTCCTAATTGGCTGGATTTACCCTAGTATGTCAAGTCATGTGTTTGAATGATTTCTTGTGATCCTTTAGAGAGACACTCAATAACAAGAGCCTATGTGTGTCATTTTATATTTGGTCAGAGAATTGTTCATGCTCTAATTATATTATAAAAGGGACAGCTTCATTAACCAAAGTGGCAGAAATAACAAAAGCATCTAATTCTTATTCCATCTGGACATTTCACAAAGCTGAAATACTCTTCCTATTCAAAACTCTGTCTCTAGTGCATTTATTTAAATGAGCTTCCAACACAACTATTGACTAAAGAGAGAAGATAGACTCAGCTGTGCTAAAACCTGATTTCCTCTGAAGTATCAAATAGTTTCATAAATATTTCAGCATGGAGAAAGGAAGGTAAACATTTTAAATTAGGAAATATGGCAGTCTGCTAATTTAGGAATAATCAGAAATGTCTCAAGTCAATTCAAATTTATAAAGCACCTACTGTATACTAGGCTATTGTCAATACTAATGATGCAAAAACAAATTATAGCAGTTTTCACCCTCAGAGTTCTTGGGGCTGGTGGAAGAGATAGGCACATGAATAAACAGTTTAAAGATAAAATAGTGCTGTGGTACAGGCACAAACAGTCTAAATAGAAGTAACAGCAGCTTCAACTCTTTTGAGCCTCTGCCACCTCTCTGGTGCTAAGTGTCGTCTATGTTATCTCATTTAATCTTCACAACTAATTGATGTGATCAGGTGTCATGAAATACAGTGAATGTAATCATTTGATAAGGATTTATTGAGTGCTTACTAGGTTCTGGGCCCTATATTATGCACTGGATAAACAGTTGACAAGAAAGACAAAATCCCTACTTTTGTGGAATTTCTATTGTCTCGGGAGAACAGAAAACAAGCAAAATAACTATTTTATATATATATATATATATATGAAGGTGATCAATTCTATGAAGAAAATTAAAATAAAATATGAAAAGGGGGAGGAACACAATTATAAATGGAGCTGGCATCAGGGAGGCGTCACTGAATGAATGACATTTGAGCAAAAACCTCAAGGAAGCAGGGAGTGAGTCAGTGAGGCAAGGGGCTGTTCACATTAGGAAGTGACAGAGCTAGCTACAACTAGGAAGGGAGGGAGCTAGCAACATGACAATGTGAGGAGATAGCCTTGCTGAGTCAGGGAAGGGCCTGGTCACACTGAGGAAGAAAAGGAGAAGCCACCTCTGTGAGGAAGTGAAGAAGCTAGCTGTACCGAGGAAGTGAGGAAGCTGGCCACACTAATGAAGTTAAAGAGCTAGCTATACTCAGAAAGGGAGGGAGATAACCATACCTGTGTCTAGAGAGAGGACATTCTAGATATAAGCAATAAAAAATGCAAATATCCTGAGACAAAACATCCAGCAGGTTTAGAGAAAGCAAGCAATGTGTAAAATAATGCCATTTCTGTAAAGTATATGGTGTGTGTACAAAGAGGTACGTGAAGAAATATTTACTAATAGAAATGTATCTCTGACTTGTAAGATTTCAGTTACTTGTTATCCTTGTCTTCAAATGTTCCGATTTGTTTGAATTCTTCCTAATGGAGGTGTATTATTTCGTAACCATAAGAAATGCTTTTTTCCTTTATGGAAAAAAACTGAATTGGCGTATGTTCACGTATGTGTTTAGTGGCTCAACAGACTGCTAACTCTCTCTCTATCCATTCTTCCTAAGTAATAAACACCCCAGTATACATTATCTACTTGCTCACTTAAACTGTTTTAGTTTCTAACAACTACTTTACCCAGACTCTTTTCCTGCTAGGCATAGCCATGTGAGTAGGTTTGTCAAATAATCTGTAAGTGAAAGGATTATGGATGATTCAAGATAAATGGCCTTAATGGTGGGCGCTTCATAGGCTTTTCCACCTCCTCCTACTTCTGGCCTGGAATCGGACATAATCACTGGTGCACAAACACTTTCTTGGGAAATAAGGATGAGGGTCTTGTCCTAGGGATGTCAGAAACAACTTCATAAAGCACCTTACCAGCCCACTCTTGCATTAAGACTTCTTTCGTAGCAAGAATAAGATCTTACATAATAAAGCCACTCTTTATTTTGGTGGTTTTCAAACACATGCAGCTGAATTCAATCCTAGCTAATGTTATACACAAGACTGTATTCAACCCATGTCTTCTTTGACCATATTTAGTGCTCTTGCCATTATGCCACAGTTGTCCCTTGCACCAGAAGCAGATCTTGGAAAAGCAGATAAGTTAGTTGAGAATTTGGGTTGCACCAAAACTTGAGAGAGCCATGTGCAGTTGTGTGCTAGAGGAAATATTCAAAAGGTTGTGGATCAACTAGAAGCAATTAGAAATAATAGAATTTACTAACAAGCCAAATTAATATTTCAAAAGACCAAAGCTTTCCTTTATACCAAAAATACCCAGTTAGAAAAAAAAATAGCAGCAAAATTTATAAAATAACTACCTAAGAAATAAAAAAGGAAACGTGCAAACTTACAAGAAGAAAACCACAAAACTTTAACAAATGAATAAAATGGGCTAAAGAGATAGTCTAAATAAATAGTTCTTTAAAAGTAATTACAAAAGAGAAAACTCAAATATTATAAAAAATTAAAAGTCCCTTCTTTACAATAATAAAAGATACTTAAAAGTTAAAGTACTTATAGATGCATAATATTGATGCAGAAATTAAATAGATTCAAGGAAAAGAGTACAGCCCAGAAGCAGATTCATATGTACATGAATATTTTATGTATAATCAAAGCAGCACTTCAAATTAAAGGAAAAATAATGAATTATTTAATCAATGATATTGAGAAACTATATTCATTTGGAAGAAAATAAGGTTAGAGCCTCACCTCATTCCAAATATTAAAATAAATCTCAGGTTGCTTAAAGTTTTAAATATAAAAAAGCTCAAAAAGCACTAGAAGAAAATGTACAGAAAATATAACTAGAAGGAGTAGAATGCCTTTCCAAGAAAGAAAAGAAACCCAGAAGCCATAAAGGAAAAAAAAAATTGTGAGCAAGACTATATAGACTTTAATTCTGTTTGACAAAGTTGCCGTAAATAATGTTAAAGGACAAACAGCAAATTGAAGAAAATATTTTAATATGGAAGTGGACAAAAGCTAACTTACCTAACACACACAGAGTGTCTTCAAATCTATAAGGAAAAAGCAAAGGTAAAAACTATAAACATGTAACTCACAAAAAAGAAAATAAAAATTCTCAAACTTACTAGTAAATATACAAGACATGAAAATTAAAACAATATAGCATGTTTTACCTATGAAATGGGCAAAACATTAAGACTGATAATAACCAGTTGTTAAGGTGTAAGCTGGATGTTTTCTAGTCCTCCAGATTATGCTTCACTCTTCTCCACCCATCTGCACAGTTCCCTGGGAGAATGATCTGTACGGACTCCCTCAGTGAACTCTTACCCTCTGACTTCTCTATGGATTTTACCAAAGAGAAGCAATAGCAGCTCATCAGAAGGAGGCTAGAGTTTTTACTCACCTGCCCCCTTCCACTTTTACAAGCCTCAAGGCTTTGCACCATCCCTTGTGGCTACCCTACACCCATCACACACCTGTGGAAGAGCCTTTATAAAGCTTCCAATTTGAGTGTGCCATTTGTCACTGCCAGAGGCGGTGAAAAAGATGACATTTTCAGATTCTTTTGAAAATTACATTACAAAAGTGTAATACATTAGATACCCATAAAAACATTAAATGTGCATATCATTTGACTCAGCAATGCCATGTTTAGGTATTTATCCTTCAGCAATATTCACTGCAAGATTATCTGTAACAAGGAAAAATGAAACGTAATCATCATCAATAGAGAAATGGTTAAATAAATTATGGTATACCCATACTATTAAAAACTATGCTAGTGTTTTTAGAAAGAAATAGCTTCATTCTCATTATTGTATAGAATTCATTGTTTAATTATAGTAGTGTTTATCCATTCTACTGTTGGTCAGCACTAGGATGGTTTCCAGGTCTCGGTTATGACAAATGTTCACTATTGTGAACATTCTTGTACACGTGTTTTGATGAATATATGTACCTATTTCTGTGGGTATTTATGGAGGGGTGGAATGATTGGATCATGGGGCATGGATGTTCAGATTTAATATCAACTTCCCATGGCAGCCATGGGAATGGGCTGCTCAGATGCTGTGCTGTGGGAGCACAGGTGACTGACACTCCCAGCTTCTGCCCTTCTGGATTTGTCTCTGATTGCACCAAGGCCACATTTTCCCCAAACTACCTCTAGAAAATGACTGAGAACGAAGTTAAGTACTAGAACAAACCCGTTCCTGTGGGACATGGGTTTCGCCTAATTGACAACTTTGTTTTAAGAACTCTTAATTTTCCTAGCTAAAACTTTCTTAGATCTGCTCGGCAGCTGGAGACTCTTCTTACAAGTCCTCCTTCCTCCTTCTGCAGGTGTCGGACCAGCACTGTGGGTTGGAGGCCCTCCCAGCCTGCTCATGTTCCTTCCCTTTACTCCACAATAAATCTCTTGCATGTCTACTTCCATTTTGGCATCTACTTCTCAGAAGACCCAAACTAACAGACAGTTTGCAAAGTGTTGTACAAAATTACTCTCCCACCAGCAATGTATGAGTTCCACTTGCTCCACATCCATACTAACACTTGCTATTTTTTATCTTTTTCATTGTAATTGTCCCAGCATTTGCAGTAGCAGTAGTATCACATTGTGTTTTTAATTTTCATTTCCCTAATGACTAATAAAGTTAAGCACTTTACATGATCTTTTGTCATTTGAGTATCCTCTATTGTGAAGTACCAATTCAGGTATTTTTGCCTAATTTTCTATAAGGTTATCTGCCTTTTTAATTTATAAGAGTTCTTTTCCTATCTAAATATAAATCATTTGTTAGGTATATGGATTGGAAATATCTTCTACCACTTTGTGTGTTGTATTTTTGTTCTTTTAATGTTAACTTTTGTTGAACTGAAGTTTAATAGCATGCAAGAGTATGGATGAATCTCACAAACATAATGTTGAACAACAAAGAAAATGCCAGATACAAAAGTGTACATACTATATGATTGCATTTTGGATAATGTTCAAAGTGGGAAAAATTAATCTACAGTGTAAAAGTAAAAGGGCAAGATAGTGACTAGCCATGGTATGGGATAGCCAGTTACTGAACGGAAAGAGAGATTAAGCAGAATTTCTGGAATGCTGATAATGTTCTATTCCTTGATGCTGGTTACATGTATATGTTCACCTTGTAAGATGCACCAAGTTTTACACTCAAGATTTAAGCAATTTTTTGTGCATGTTATACTTCAATAAAAATTTTTCAACAAATAGAGAACTATGCATGTTTCAGGAAGAAAAAAAATTCTATTATATTGCTGAGTGAAATAGACGTGTCGCTAGACCATATATAAATAGCATTAACCTGGCTAGGTGACGTAGCTTATGCCTGTAATCCAAGCACTTTGGGAGGCTAAGGCGGGTGGAGCACGAGGTCAGGAGTTCGAGACCAACCTGGCCAACATGGTGAAACCCAATCTCTACTAAAAATACAAAGAAAAAATAAATAAATAACTGGGCATGGTGGCATGTGCCTGTAATCCCAGCTACTCAGGAGGCTGAGGCAGGATAATCAGTTGAACCCGGGAGGCAGAGGTTGCAGTGAGCCGAGATCATGCCACTATACTCCAGCCTAGGCAACAGGGTGAGACTCCATCTCAAAATAAATAAATAAAATAAAATATATAGCATTAACCTATTTATTTGCAAAAACTTTTGTATATATGCTTAGAACAATAACTGGAATTAAACTCACTAAACTGCTCCTTAGTCAGTGGAACTTTCTGATTCTCATTAAATGACCATTTTTATGACAAGAAACCCCAAGCAGAAGTAGTTATTGGAGCCCTCAAAGATAGCAACAGCAACAATATACATTTAAATTCAAGGTCGCTAAATAAAATAATTTTTGAAAAAATACTTTTATTTGAGAACTATAAAAATATTTTAAAAAGGAAAAAATCCCCTTTTCAAGCTAATCCTCTCTAATAAGTGATCTTCTGGGAAAATACGTGTTTCTAAAGATCATGGAATTCTTAGAATGACAAAAGGCTTCTAAAAGGAAAAAGAACAAATTCTTCCTCTCCAGCCAGCTTCTCCATGAAGTAAAAGTTACATTTAAGCTGGGTATTGTGGTGCGTATCTGTAGTCCCAGCTACTGGGGAGGCTGAGGCAGGAGAATTGCTTAAGCCAAGGAGTTCAAGGCTGCAGTGAGCTATGATGACGCCACTACACTCCAGCCTGGATGACAGAGTGAGACCCTATCTCTAGAAAAAAACAAGTTACATTTATTTATGCAGGAAGACATGAATATTTTTCTTCTTCCATTTTAACTTCCTAAATCCTACCTATTGTTCATTGCTTAACAAGCATCCCCTGCCTGACTCAAGACCCCTGGACCATGCCAGTGGGTGAGGATCTCTGCCTCTGACTATCTATTTCTTACCCATTCTGTATGACATTTCTTATTGTGAAATTTTCTTGCTGTTTTGTTATATTCCTGAAAAAATTACTTGTATCTTCACACACTAGATATTATTGTAGTTTGAATATCATCTGGTTTTACCTTCTCATTTGATTGAAAAAGAAATCCAAGTTCACACCTTTAGTGAAAAGAAGAGTAAAATCCCCTGCTCACTAAGTCAAAGTCAGGCAAGTAGAAATGGATGACAGCTTGTTGCTCTCCTCTGGTAGCCTACAGCTGAGAAAGTACAGGCTAGTCCCCACATAGGCATAAATAGGAGAGAAAGAATAGAAAATTGACAATAGATTTGAATTATTAACATCAGAATCTACTTAGAGCTGCTGCATTTACTCAGGGCCATCATGGAGAGAGCAAGCTATGAACTGTGGCCATTAATGGAAGACTTTCTCATAATGATGAGAGGTTTCAAACAACTGTGCTAACATGGCCAAAAGGAAAAAAAAAAGCATGTCTTGTAGATCATGTCTTTTCATTAGCCCATGCAAACATCACAGAATGGATTTACAGAAAACAAAAACATTTCATTGAAAGAATTCAGCAAGCCAACTAACTTGACATTGTGCTGGAAAATAAAAAGAGAATAGACCAAATCGTTAGCATTGGTGTCATGTAAACTTAGTTTCAAAACCAATTTAACTATCACTGTCGCTTCTGGGCATACAACATTTATTGAGTGCCTTAGGCTGTTTTCTATTGCTTATAACAGAATACTTGAAACTCAGTAATTTGTTTTTAATTTTACAGTTATGAAGGCTGAGAAGTCCAAGGTCAAGGGTCTGTATCTGGTAAGAGCCTTCTTGCTGGTGGGAACTCTCTGCAAGAATCCCAAGGTAGTGCAGAGCATCACATGACAAGAGGACTGAGCTTGCAAACTCAGGTCTCTTTCTCTTCTTATAAAGTGACCTGTCCCACTCTCATAAACCATTAATCCACTAACTCATTAATCCATGAATAGATTAATCCTTTCATGAGAGCAGAGGCCTCATGATCCAATCACTTCTAAAGGCCCCACCTCTCAATATTGTCATATTGAGGATTAAGTTTCAACATGAGTTTTGGAGGGAACAAATATTTAAACCACAGCATTGTGTTTTCCTCCAGTTATAAGGGAATCCATGAAATTGTCATGTCTTTGATCATCCATCATAGCCAGTCTAACTAAAGCAATAGCAGTGCGGATTCTTCTACCCGGCACAGATTCAGTTTCATAGTCATGTATACATGTTAAACCACTCCTTACAACTTATTTTCTCTTTATTTATAATTACCTCACCTTTATTTTGTATTTTGATGTTATTATTTTATAATTTACACTCTGGTTTTAAACAATTTCAAATCTTTGTAGAATTATTGATTAATAAATATATAGACAGCCATAGAGATAGATGTCATAAATTGGACGTGGGAGACAACAAAGATTTGGATATTTAACTCAAACTTTCTTGGTTTCTCCTAAAGCACTGTTCCCAAAGCCACGGGAACCACCCCTTGCATCAGCGTGCCCTGGATGTTATACATGGAGGCAAAGGAGATTATTTTCAGAGCTTTAAGATTTAATGATTGCCCTGCTGGGTTTCAGACTTATATGGGGCTTGTAGCTTCTTTGTTTTGGCCAATTTCTCCCATTTGTAGTGGGAACATTTATCCAATGCCTGTATCTCCATTGTATCTTGGAAGTGACAAACTTGCTTTTGATTTTACAGGCTCACAGGCAGAAGGGACTTAGCTTGTCTCCGATGAGATGTCAGACTGTGGACTTTTGAATTAATGCTGTAATGAGTTAAGATTTGAGAGACTGTTAGGAACGCATGATTGGTTTTGAAATATGAAAAGACATGAGATTTGGAACGGGCCAGGGGTGGAATAATATGGTTTGGCTCTGTGTCCCCACCCAAATCTCATCTCAGATTGTAATCCCCATGTGTCGAGGGAGGGAGGTGTTTGGATCATGAGGGTGGCTTCCCCCATTCTGTTTTCATGACAGTGAGTGAGTTCTCATGAGATCTGATGGTTTTATAAGTGTTTGGAAGTTCTTTCTTCACTTCTTCTCTCTCTTGCTGCCTTGTGAAGAAGATGCCTGCTTCCCCTTCTGTCATGATTGTAAGTTTTCTGAGGCCTCCCAAGTCATGTGAAACTGTGCATCAGTTAAACCTCTTTCATTTATAAATTACCCAGTCTCAGGGAAGTTCTTTATAGAAGTGTAAAAATGGACTAATACACACAGTCCTAAGGAATTGAAAATTAGATGATGAATATAATTTTGTTACCAACTTTGATGAACTTTCAAACAGTGTGATTATCTGAAGCTAGAACACTCCCACAACTTGTACAGCTTGCAAAGAACTCATTTCTGGAGACAAAAGGTAGAAAACCAACTATGTCTTCCAGCCAAACTACAGTATTAATATTTTTATATTAATCCTTTATGAAAATATTGTTAGCAATCTCCTATAAATGTATTATTTTGAAAACAGATATATACATTTTCTTGTTTCTGATGGTAATAAGACTCTTAGCTATTACAGGCATCAAAAACAAGAAAATGTATAGACACACACACGTTTAAGTTAAACATACTACATAATGTATGTGACTAAAAAGTCAAAGAACCCCTCTTTACTTGCTTTGAAAATATGTCATCATTCTTCTGAAACACTAGTTCTATAAAAGAAGGAAAACAATACATAACTAATCTTCGGTTGTGATTGAAAGCATTTGTTCCGTGATTGTGTGCTGTCTGAAGTCCTGTCTGAGTCTATCTTTGAATCTATGTGATGATGTCTGGGTCTATCTTTGAGGCTGTGTGATGGTTAATAGTGAGTGTCCATTTGATTGGATTGAAGGATACAAAGTATTGTTCTTGGGTGTGTCTCTGAGGGTGTTGCCAAAAGAGGTTAACATTTGAGTTGGTGGACAGCGAAAGGCAATCCACTGACCCACTCTTAATCTGGGTGGGCACAATCTAATTAGCTGCCAGCACAGCCAGAATAAAAAGCAGGCAGAAGAACATGAAAAGACTAGACTGGCTTAGCCTCCCAGCCCACCTCTTTCTTCCATGCTGGATGCTTCCTGCCCTTGAACATCAGACTCCAGGTTCTTGAGCTTTGGGACTCGGACTGGCTTCCTTTCTCCTCAGCTTTCAGACAGCCTATTGTGGGACCTTGTGATCACGTGAGTTAATATTTTTAATAAACTCCCCTTTATATATACATCTATCCTATTAGTTCTCTCCCTCTAGAGAACCCTGATTAATACAGGCTATCTTAGGCTGTCCAACACCATTTGCTGAAAAAGGCTGGTCCTACCATTTTTTTTTTTTTTTTTTTTGAGACAGAGTCTTGCTGTCACCTAGGCTGGAGTGCAGTGGCGCGATCTCGGTTCACTGCAGGCTCCGCCCCCCAGGGTTCACGCCATTCTCCTGCCTCAGCCTCCCGAGTAGCTTGGACTACAGGCGCCCGCCACCTCGCCCGGCTAATTTTTTGTATTTTTAGTAGAGACGGGGTTTCACTGTGTTAGCCAGGATGGTCTCGATCTCCTGACCTTGTGATCCGCCTGCCTCGGCCTCCCAAAGTGCTGGGATTACAGGCGTGAGCCACCGCACCCGGTCAGTCCTACCATTTAATGTGATATATATCATGAAAATAATAAGTGTCACTCTGTGTGTCATTCTGTTTGAAGCTTTGCTTCAGGAAGAAAGTCCTTATAGCTCTTCTTTTATTTAATTAATTATCCCCTAGGAATTATCTAGATAGCTCAACTGGGTTTTAGGAAACTAAAACCTTATGTTATTTTAATTGAGTATATCTTCAACCTTATTGTTGGAAGGGAGCCTTACTTGATATTTGATATTAATACTGACACTGAAGAAACAGGTCAGGGAACTGGAATTGTCATCTGTGACCAATCAAGTCCCTCTGGACAAAACCATTGCTCAATGGAGCTTTAACTTGTTGTGCTGAGATGTCATACCTGTCAGCTAACTCACACATCTTTCCAAGAACATATAAGGTTTGTTTTCTCCCTGTCTATAAAGGCAACATATGTTCCCAGCATTCATTGACAGATTTTAACAGTATTTTTCCCGTAGTCGTGCTGTTAGTTGAGTTGTTAAACACAAGAATTTCTGTTTTGTCTTCAAATAATTCAGAACTACAGTCAGAACTAGGGGAAAATGGAAAAGCAGATTGACAGTTTAGCTGTCAAGATTGTCCAACAGTTGCTTAGCTGTTTATAAGCTAAGCACTGCTTGTCCTCCTTCCATTTCTCTAGCAAATGGAATACAAGGGAAATATACCTGGACTTTATAGATGTAGACAACTGGAAAACACCAATATAGGTTAAGTAGTCATTTAATGAAAGTTAATCTTAAATTGTCCAGTTACTTGTGGCTAGAAAATTTTTATGATTCATACATAGACCCGCATTACATCTAAGCTCTGCCTAAGAGACCAGAAATGCTGGGTGGTAAGCAGAGGCAGTATAAAGCAGAGAAGATGAGAAGATGCTAAGGACTACATGGAGCTTGGAGGCGCCCCTCCCCAAGATGCTTTATTCTAGTTAATAATGCCACATAAGCAAGTGCAAGTAATAGTAGATAAAACTATGCATAAGGGTAGATATAAAGAGAAAGTTTGAGTGGTTAGCATGGAAGAAAATCATGAGAATGAAGTGAGGGAAATTTGAGGTTGGGTAAAATTTGGTTGTCAAGCATTTAAAACCGTAAATGCTGGATATGAAGCTGGGTATTCTTTTTAAGTGATTCTTGAGACATCACGTGGGACAGTTTCCTCATTCTTGGTATGTATGGTGTTCTAAACAATGACAGTGCTGCAAAGGGAAAGGAGGTGAATTTTCCAGGGACTCCAGCAAGGATATAATCCAAGAAGAGTAATTTTACATAGAAGATCATAGGCTCATTGCTAAAGAGGAATTTCTCTATTTATGAGAAAATGAAAACATGTTCAGAGTCTGGTAAGTGCAGCCCAGGTCTATAATGCATCCAGAGCAGTGTGGAGACTGCAACTGTGGCCATGACTAGGATCAAACAGGAATAAGATTCAAAACCCTTCAATGATCAGGGTTTGCTTTGGGCTTCCCACTGCAGCTGCATCTATTTACATTTTTTAAAAAAACCCACTAATTATGAATAAGACCTTTGGAGACCCAACCTACATCAGGACTAGAAGAAAGATTTAAAATTTTTGTCTGCATCTCAAGCAAGCCAGAAATGCACACTTCATTAGTAACATCACTTTATGTCCTGGGCCCATGTGGCAGATTTATTCACAAAGCAAAAAGTTAAGGTTGGCTTTTTTTTCCTCCTTTCACAAAAATTTAAAGCCAAAAAGATAAGTTTAATGAAAAGCAATTATTTACATACTTTAGTATATGGCTTACTTCTTAGGTCAAACCAAAGGACAAAGCCTGGACTCGTCATAATTAAAAAAAAAAAACAACACTTATTTATCCATATAGTTGTCCCAAATATTAGTCATAAATCACATTATCCCAGGTCCTTTGAGGAGCATAGTAATTTAGTAACTCT
Organism: Symphalangus syndactylus; assembly: GCF_028878055.3. Classification (NCBI taxonomy): domain Eukaryota; kingdom Metazoa; phylum Chordata; class Mammalia; order Primates; family Hylobatidae; genus Symphalangus; species Symphalangus syndactylus. The sequence goes on from NC_072432.2 coordinate 38,066,575, forward strand.
TCGTTGGTACACTTGTCTCATGTTCTTTTTGCAAAGTATTTTGTGTCCTCATCTACTATCAATATCTGAAATAGAATGAGTAAAGTTGATCTCTCAGTAAATTATTGCAATGCCCACATTCCCGTATCCTGGCCAGGAAACAGGATCCTAGGGAATGTGGGCAATGCAATCATTCACATGCCCTCAGCGTGGTCATGCCTGGCAGGCCAACAGAGCATGTTTCTTTCATGGAGGGCATGGCTGCAAACCCTCAAGGACAGCATGGCCCACTCTGGTTTCACTCTTACCTCTGAAATGTATCCCTCATTGGAGTTTGAGAGGCAGCATGACTAACTGTGATTAGGAGGCCACATGGTATGATGGAAAAAAAAAAAAAAAAAAAAAACCTGAATTTGGAATCAGAAGGCAAGTTCTTGTTCCAGTTCTAACTGATTGGCTGCATGACTTCAGGCAAGTCTCTTCAAATTCCTGTCCTCAGTTTCTCATTTGTAAATAGGGGTCATGACGTTACCCTACCTGGTTGTTTTTGAGGATTAAATAAAATAATATGTGAAAGCAATGAAATAATATATATAAGTGAAAAATTACATCATTAGTAATCAAAATTTCATATTTTCTAATCACAGAAATTAGACTGCCCCTACACAGTTACATTAACTGATTTTCCAAAAGAGGTCAATTAAAAAAAGACCCTGGTTCCCTGGTCAAAAGTGCATTAGCAGAATGTTTACTCTTCCAAAATGGTTGTAATTATCTTGAGACTCCTGTGTACCACTTGAGTCATGTAATACTGTCAAGATTTTGAATCTACATTGATTTATTCATATTCACATTTTTCTCATGACCAAGTGAGAAGAATGAGTAATGACAAAAATAAATGGTGCTCCCTTAACAATTTCTGATTTCAGAGGCCTCTTTCAGTCACATTTAATTGTAGGTAATTAATCTCAGAACAGTGTACCTTTACCTTACCTGTCCTTGGAAAATGGGTGAACAATATTGATAGATCAGGCTCAATTGAAACCTTGACTAAAGTTGACATGGGAAGATTCCCAGTCTCAGGGTCAGAAAACCAGTGCTCTGGACCCAGCTGTGCTAAAAGCACAAAGTATGTGGACATGACACCTAACCTCTATGGAATCTGCTTTTCCATCTGTTAAATAGATAAAAGGGAGATTACTGTTCAATTCTTCTTAACTATTTTGTGTGTCATGGGTCTTTTTAAATATTAAAACTCACAGCCACTCTTAACTCTATCTTCAGACTATTTAACACAAAATAAAATTTTAGCCAAGTTCAGGGAATTTAAGGACCCACACAGACCATCTACAGAAGACTTCGGAATAAAAATGTCCAAATTAGATCCTATAATCTTTTCACCTTGCATTTCTTTCCTAAAATGGAAGGGACACATTCTTGTTTGGGTCACAGACATGAAACCATGGCCTGGTGTGGCTCATTTTCTTCCAATAATAAAGATTACCTACTCTGATGACATACAGAAAAAAAAAAAAAAACTCAGTGTCTGCCTACTATATTCTTACAAAACAGATCACTTCTGACACCAGATGTGTGGGGGTTTTCCTCACACACCAAGCAAGCAATCAGTTCTGTAGTGAATAGCAGATGAGTGTCCTAAAATTCAGTTCAATTCTGATACTATCTGCTTGGAGATTAAGTCAGATCCCACAGGTTGAGGACTCCAGTTCCACAGGACTGCCCCCCACACACTGCTGATGCCAGACCAAAATCTCAGGTTGTTTTACCCGTGATTCTGTCCAACCAGCTATAAAATGGGATTTGCATGATTTACTCCTTGGGTATGAGTAATTTGCAAAATCAGCTCACAGAATTCAGGAAAATATATTAATTGCATTTGCCAATTTATTATAAAGGTTATTACAAAGGATACAGATGAGGAGATCATTAGGGCAAGTTACGGGAGAAAAGGCACAGAGATTCTATGCCTTCCCTGCATGTGCCACACTCTAGGAATCTCCATGTGTTCATCTATGCAGAAGCTCTCTGGACGCAGCCCTTTTGGGTTTTTATGGAAGTCTCATTGATACAGATAGGAAACAGGAAAATACAGGGTAGAAGATGGTGGGGTCCCTGGCAAGGGCTCCACCCTCAAGCCTGGACCCATGGCCCTAAATGAAAACATGCATTCCTGTTTTCCCACATGAATGTTGCCTTTTTCAAAACCCCCCTGGCCTGCCATGTCCCCCACCCTGTACCTATAAAAACCCCAAGCTCCATTGGCAGAGCAGCAGAGCAGAAACACAGAGAAGGAGAGAAGAGAAGAAGCATCTGAACGTTGAGAGGAAAAGAGGCAGCTGGACATTAGCGAGGAGTTTGGCTAGTTCAGCCCAGGATAGCAGAAGTTCAGGGAAAGATTATATTCCCACTTTATCCCTTTTCCAGCTCCCCTTCCCACTGAGTGCCACTTCCACCACTCAGTAACATCTCCTCATTCACCATCCTTCAAGTCTGTGTGACCTCATTCCTCTTGGGCACTGGACAAGAACCTGGGTGTGGGTGCAAGAGGTTGTCACGCTGACTCTCCACTGAGCTGTTTAACACTTAGCTGTCCACAGATGACAAGTGCTAAGACAACACTGATTGTAACACATGCCTTCTGGGGCTCCAGAGGTCGCCAGCAACCCCTAGATGCTGCCACAGGCCTGTATGAGTTTGTTCCTGCTGGTACCTAAAGGCATTTGCCCCAGCTCCTGCACCCACTCACCTGTATGCTCCCCCTCCTGCAAGGGGTTTGAGCTCACCTCACCGAGTAAACGAGCCACACCCCTGTCATAAGTTCTTTGAAAGGGTCAAGGGAACTCTCCTGTCTCATCATTATATAGGCATGATTGATTAAATCATTGCTCATTGGTAATCCAGTTAATCTTCAGCCCCTCTTCCCTCTCTGGGGGTTGGGTGGGGGATTTGAAAGTCCCAATGCTCTATTCTTGCCTTGGTTTTTCTGGTGACCAGCCCCCATCCTGAAGCTACCTAGGGTCTGCTAGTCATCAGTCAACTCATTAGCATACAAAAGACACCACTTTACAGATTCCAAGGGTTTCAAAAGTTCTATGCCAGGAAACAGGGACTAAGGCCAAATATGTATTTTACAATATGTATTCAAAGACCACCTTCGGTCTTTGAATTTGGGCTTCGAACATGAATCCCTCATATTGAAAGAATATATAACTCCAGAGATACCGGCACATTACTAGAATCCTACTCAGTCATTAATGATTAGTCCACTTCATTATCATAATATAAGAATATGTCTCCCAAGGTGAGGCCACCCAGGTTTACAGGCTTCCATTCAGTCTTGTAAGGTTCCAAAAGCAGGAGTGGTCTCAGCAAACATAAAGCTCTACCCCTTCAGGCATCTGGTATAATTGAGCTGGGAGACAATATCATCATTACTTGCTCTAACCTCTTTTGAGGTGTTAATACTGAATTTACCTCATTACATGACAAATTTATTTATTCCTTTACCTTAGCTACTATTCTTCCTTCTCTTCATTTATCCAAACTTTCCCATCTTTGAAAGGGACACTAGGTTTGGCCACTGTGATTGTCTAGACTGCAGTCAACAATCCTAATCTAACAAATGCCTTCTCCTTACTCCAATCCTATTCAGATAGGATAAGGTTACACAGTTGCAGAACTAGTGTGCCATCTTTACCACCAGGCAACATAGCCACATTCACTTTTAGCCCCAATTTTGCCGGATGGAAGGAAGGCACAACTTACCCGCATCAGGCCCCTAGGAATTCTGACAAAGGGTTTAAAAATGTAGTCACAGTTTATTGCTTAGTAGTAGTTGCTAGAAGGTGCCCACAAGTTTTTGCCATAAGCCCCACTTCATGTTCTACAGAGGGCTATCCAACAGACAAATTGTCCCAACCAGAGCTCTAGCTACTATTCTATACTGTGTGGGCCCAGGCAATCTTCCTAACTCCCATTTGCATGTTCCTTTAATAGTGATTGAAGGACACATTTATATGCCTTCTGTTTTATAATGCTAAGTATAGGAAATATTTCCAAGTCAGATACAATGTCCATCTCCAGGTAAAAGAGATATAATCACTTCACATGAAGCAAGTTCAAATATACCAGTCTCCTCCAAACTTAATTCCATCAACCCTTACTTTACTAACTGTAGCCTCCATTAGGACTTTATCAAAAGATTTTTGATACTAAGTAGGAAAATTCTTCCCTGACCAGATATAACATTCCATGCTTAAACATTCCAACTTTTATAATTCTATCAATCCCTACATTTTTATGTTCTAATTTCAAGAACTTCTATTTCCTACCCCATCAAGAGCAACATAAGGTCAGATACAACCAGGTTGGTGCACGTTTGTGTCCTCCCACAGGTGAAATTTTATTGATGTTATTTCAATCACAAAAGTATTGGGCTAAATGGAATTCTCAAGGAGGCAATTCTCCTTAGTACCCATTCATTGGTAGTCAGAGCTGTGGGTACATAGGCTTAAGGCATTCCACAAGTCAGTCTATATCATAAACCATACATAGTAGCATACTTAGTCAATATATAAATGATATAGGTTAAAATTTCACACCGAACAGAGTAGCATTTAACATCAAGAGAAGAGGGGATAGGAAAAAAAGTTTAACAAATAAGCCCAAGGAGAGTGACATAAACAAGGACAGTGTCCTGGAATCAGACCTTGCTTTGGGCAGAGCTCTCTGTGGCAGATGCCAGGTGCTGATTATGAGTGACAGCCAGATGGCATCCGTCAAGATGGCCATGTCAAGCTTGAGAAGTCCTGTTCCTTTTATGGTCCCTGAGTCCTCTGATGAGGACTGATAGTAAAGTGTTATACTCTTATCTGGTTGGATGTTGTCTCTATTGGATAGTGAACATATGGACTCTTTTGGCTTGATGTCTTTTGAAATGTAAGATGGAGTCTTTTTCTAAAACGGACTCACTTATGTCGAGGGTATTTTGTGCAACCCACAGATCATTTTACCCTCTTCTGCAAAAGGCTTTGTGTCTCCAGAAGGGTGGTGAGCAAAACGACCCTGACCGTTTTGTCAATGTTTATCTTGATTAATGTGTCACAGGAAATTTCAGATCAGATTTCTCATTTTAATCTTTGCCTTCTGACTTTGAATTTCTCCAAAGTGGAGTAAATGCAGCAAATGTGTGTGGGACCAGGTGGCTGTCTTTGATCCATCCAATCTTAAATAGTATTGTATTAAGACCTTTGTTTTAACCCTATCAATTTCCATTTTATTAATCCCATTTCTTATGAGAAATAAAAATAAAATTTGAAGCCCCCCAACTGACTGAATGAACCCTTTTTTGGCCAAGAGGATCCCAGAGAAACTTGGAAGCTGAGTTCCTTGTTAGGATGCCATGGAACATCAGACTCACCTAGTTATAACCCCTCCCTTGCTAACTGCCATTAAGCTTTTTTCCGTAAGGGTTAAACAGAAATCGACCCTTTCAAGAGACTCCATGGCTGATTTCTACCGACCACCTGATGCTGCCCCTCCCTTTTGTGATTTAGGCATAACAATTGACCAGCATTCCTCCCTGATAAGAGAGCACCAACCATGGGGTGGGTATGGTCAGTCTACAGAGGATGCATGGTGAGAGTTCATGTCCTCTACTTCACCCTTTGCCATCATCAGAGGGCTGAAAACTCCACCCTTGAATCATGCTAATGCTGCCATTTTTTTAACATGGGATGAAAGGAGAGGCATGAAGCTCAATTGCACATGAGCATGTTTATCCTTTCATAAATATTCATGACCTCTCCTATAGCATATTGAATATTTACATTCAGCCACCTTTTTCAGCATAGATCCTTGTCTTTTTATTCCCTCCTTCCAAGGGCCTGTTTCTAGATTCTTGCTGGAGGCTATGCTTCTCAGCCCGTCAGAATGGCCACCCTGAAGTCTGCAACTCTTTATGAGAAATACAGCTCTCCTTTCCAAATTTATGTACCTCATCATTCTTCATTTGACATCTAATAACCATCTAAAGATTTTCATCCTGCTAGGTAGAGTCCTATGACTCTCCCTTTCCTTTTTCCTCTCAGCTTCACCTTTATCCATGTCTACTTTACTCACCTTATTTCTTAAATAACAATCTAAAAATTTTCATCTTCCTGGGATAACTCTTCTGTTTGCCCTTTCTCCATTCTCTTGTTAATTAACCTACTAGTTGTATTAGCACCTGTAAGACTTATGAGGGGAAACTGATATAACAAATTTAATGAGGCTTCCTCAACTGTCTTTTGATTTTGCAGCAGCAAGGTCATATGGGGGAGTCCACATTAAAGGAGGATTCTTAACCACAGCATTTACCACGACTTGGTTAAGAAGCATATTTAGCAGTTGAATATCACAGTCATCATAAAGCCCGTTCCACATGGCTTGCATATCAATTGCTTCATCTGTAGTGTTCCACTGGCATGTATAGGTAGAGTCAGGCAGGCTCCTTCTCAGGGTAAACAAAGTTCACAGTGGCTTTTATCCAGTTCATCAGTGTATCTGCTTCCCATGTGTCTAGATTGGGTATAGCAATCTGTGATTGTTTCATAATTAGCTGTGAGTCCTGCATCAACCCAAACATGCTCTTTAACTCTGCTGCATTTGAAACTAAAGATAATGCTCCTAAATTTGTTGCTCTCACAGTCGATTTCACAGATTCAAGAATCTGATGATGCCAGTCTACAAAATGAAATGATTTCTTCACATTACACCCTCTGGTTTTAATAGTTTTCTTGATTTTGCTCTTCCCCCACATTGACTGTCTTCTTGGTAACCACAGGACTTATTTTCTGTTGTCTTTGCCTAATTTTTCCCTTGAGGGGTGACTTTGAGTCTCATGACCAAAGGTTGGTCAAGAGTCAAGGATCAACCCAGCATTCTCTTTTACTTTCATTTTAACTGCTACAGATAACAATAGCCTTTTTCTTATTATCTTTGATTTCCTTATGCATCCAGTGAACCAACTCCCAGGGAGTTGGATCCTTCTTTAAACTCCATTGGTAACTTTTATCTTTAGGAAATGATTGCAGCACAGTTACTTCTTCTTACCATGAGCGACCACATGGCCACCCAGGAATGAAAGTTCCTCATGCCCCACCGTCTTACGATTTCTGTTTCTGAATCACGTGTTTCCACAAGCCAGGGCTGTTCTAACGAAACCCACTTCTCACATACCAATTCTGACAATACAGAAGAAGAACAAATTCAGTTTCTTCCCATGTCTGCTCAGACCTACAAATGGGTATTTAACACTGCTGCCTAGTGAGATAACAGCATCATCTTTGCAAATAATGTCAAAGTTCCTAAGTAATAGAAATGAATTCAATTTGTCTCAATGATACCAGAGAATTTGTTGTCCATAGGCCCTGAATTTTCTCTCAGGCCACTCTCTTCCCCAAATGAAAACAATGCTGATTAGTTTTGTCAGAAACTGTAGGTTCTCACCATTTGCATTCTCCTCTGAAGAAAGTACAATTTTCCTAATCCAAATCAATATCAACCAAATGTTACAATGGAATAAACACATTTTCAGACATTAAAGTTCTCCAAATATTTTGCTTTTATGGATCTTTTTTTAGGAGATTGCTGGAGATTTTGCTTATCAAAACAAATAATTAAACTAAAAAGAGCAAGATGTGAAATCCAGGAAGTGAGAAGTGTAACACAGAAAGATCTCTCTGACAGCAAGGATAAGTCCAGAGACATAGCTATGCAGAAAGGAGGATATGTGGAAAATAGAATTAAAAGTTACTTCTACAGAGCCATTAGAGGGTTTACAAAACTGTAATCAGAAACTTGAAAAAAATAGTCAAGTAAAATAATAAAAGGATTACTAGAGATGAAGAAGGATGGGGGTGAAAGGAGATAGCAAAACATCGGTTAAGGGATACAAATGTATTGATAAATAGGAGGAATAAATTCTAGTGTTCTATGGGACTAAAGGGTTTTGAAAATTAACAACAATTTACTGTATACTTTTACCTATCTACAAGGGAAGACTTTGAATATTCCCAATGCTACCAATGGAAAAGATTCAAGTTACCCAAGTTACTGGCGGCAAATTTGTATGGGTCCACAGCACCTTCAGTCCTTGCCCCCTCAGAAGATAAAATTCAACTCAGAAGCATGAGGCAGAAAAAGAGACCAGGGCAAGTTTCAGAACAGGAGTGGAAGTTTATTTATAAAGACCTTAGAACAGGAAAAAAAGGAAAGTGTGCTTGGAAGAGACCCAAGCAGGCATGTGAAGGTTAAAGAGAGAAGGCCAAGTGCCCTGTTGAGCCATGATCCTAGGACTTTTATACATTGGCCTCTTTCTCGTGATTCTTCCCTTAGGGTAGGGCTTTTTGCATGCCCAGGGCTTTCCTTACCCTTTAGAATTGAGCATGCACAGTTTGTTTAGTGAGTTATATGCATGTCCATCTGAGGCTTTCTTCCCTTTTCTGGTGGAGTGTGCCCCAGGAAGATCATACTTCATTTTTTTTCTTAACACACATGCCCAGGAAGTTGCTTCTCCCTAGGGCCTGCATTCAGTTAACATTTTGATGTTAACAGGTGTGGGCCATCAGGAAATAGCCTCTCCCTGATCATTTTTAGAGAGGCAATGTGATAATTGCCAAACCATCACCTGACATTTCTAGTGGGTTAGGGGAGAGCCTTCTACTGCCCTGCTCATGCCTATCTACTTGTAACACCAACACAAAGAAATGATAAATGTTTGAGGTGATGGATATGCTAATTACCCTGATTTGATCATTACATACTGTACACACATATCAAAGTATCACACTGTACCCGATAAACAGGTATAATTATTCCGTGCCAACTAAAAGTAATAATAAATGCAACAAAAACTTCTAAGAGAGAAAAGGTAGTGAATGGCAAAAATAAAAGTATGTTAAAAAATTCACTTAGTAATAAATAGTTACAAGATAAAAATAATAAAAACTCTAAATATGGCCTTAACCATAAGCTATTTGGCAAGTTTTCAGGAAAACAAATATTTGTATATGTGAAGAGGGGTATAGGAAAACAAAATCCTCATCTTCTACCATCAATAGATAATAAGTAAACATAAAATATAATAAAGCATTAGTATGAATATGCCATTAGAAATGTGTAATTAATTACTGGAAGCAATAGCTAAAAGAATTGAATATAATTGTACCTGGGGACTGGAAAACAGGATGTCGAGAGAATAAGGCAAACTATAATATTATTTGACTTTTATAATTGTGTATACTAAATACCTTGATAAAAATAAAAAGTAAATATTAAAAAGATAATAAGAAGAATATAAGATAGACGATAGTCGTATGTGCCTCACTCTGGAGAGGAGCAAAATGTTGCCATTGTTCTTCTTTTCAGAGTCTAAGGAGATTCTTCTGCTACCCAAGGTCATCTTTATGTAACCTCTTCCTAGACCCCACAGTAGGTTCCAGACCATATTGGAATTGAAGATGTTTCATGGTCTTTCATTATTTGTCTTTAGCTGTGATTAAGAAGTAACATAAGAACTCCTAAGAAAAAGATATTACCATTGCGTTTTAAGTAATCATTTTGATTAAGTGACTTATTGCCATGTTAATGCAATATTATTGACTCAAGATCAACTGTGTGAAGCTCAGCTTTTGTCTTATCAAGTTCCATGTATTCTGTGCTTTCAAAGCCATCACTCATTACACTGTTGTTGCCAAAATCAATTCACACAACTTCTAATTTTACACATGCTAAACTAAAAACAAAGTGGCATACCAGTCAGGAAATCCTGACTACAGATGCATTGAAAATGAGGGGTATCCCCCGTGCATTTGGTTGCTGGAAAGGAATGTCCCAAGTTGCTACTGCCTGCTGAAGATTAAAATGCTCTGCAAATGTACTGACACTTCCTCCTTCCACCTTTGCTGGTATGACTGATTGGTTCCATCTCAGAAAAGATAATGAAGAGCAATCAGACTGGGTCTCTTAGTAGGAACACGGACAATTTTTTCCACTTTGTCTACCCAGCAGATAAAACAGATATTGGACTTGGGCATGTAACTAATGAAATGAGAACAACAGACTTTAAGAGTATGAAAGGAAAATCCTGGGGCCCCAAAATTACTAAGCCAAGGGAAAAGTTAACCTAGAAGTGGCTCAGGATAAACTTGCCTTTCATTCTATTCAAAGTCATCCCTTTGCTCACTGAGACAGATGTATATTCTGATTGCCCCCTTTGGAAAGTCTTAGTAGAAACTCAAAGAATGCAACTGTTTGTCTCTTACCTACCTGTAACCTCCATGGAAGTCTCCTCTCTGTTTTAAGTTGTCCCTGCCTTTCTGGATGGGACCAATGTACTTTTTAAATATATTGATTGATGTCTCATACTTCCCTAAAATGTATAAAGCCAACCTGTGCCCTAACCACCTTGGCTACATGTCATCAGGACCTCCTGAGGCTGTGTCATGGGCATGTGTCCTTGACTTTGGCAAATAAACCTCCTAAAATGATTAAGACTTGTCTCATCATTTTTCTCAATTGACATCTGGTAACCATGAAGGAATTCTGAGTAAAGATGACCTGGCCTGCAGCTGCTCATCTATCAATGTTTGATACTGGCTTGGGCACCTATAGCCCAAACTGATAGGACAATTTCTGAAGCCCAGGAACTCTTTCCTTCAGGGATCCCTGATCTTCCAACTTTTTTTATTGGGGGTCTGAGGTTTATTTGCTGTTAAAAAACTCCTTTTGGCGGGAGTTTCCACTCTTTTCCAACAAGGAAGGCAAGCCTGACTCTGCATCAGCAGAGAGTGATTTTGAGCTTGGGCCCCATTACTAGGTAAAAAAATTGGTTTGGGATTCTGTCTCGAAAATTCTTTTTAAATGATTAAAATTAGCATTAACAACCAGCTGATGTTAATTTCTGCTTACATATAGAACACTCAAAAATCTTATGATTTGTGTAATCATTTTTGGTTTTGCCTAACTACTTTGTTGTTTGTTTCTGTCTTGTTGGGGTTTTTTGTGCATGTGCTTTGGTCCTTTCCCTTATTGAATTCAACCAACTCCAAACCCTCTAGCTCATGAGCGTGGAATCTTCCACTTTGAAGAACTAAGAGCACCTTGCTCCCCTCAGCCTTACAAGGCATTCTTAGGCGACTGAGAATCACGTGAGAGTGTCTGGGAGGAACGCTCCCTAAGACACGCAGCAGCTCTAAATAGGATTCCTCCTCAGAAAAATGTATTTAGGGTCTAATCTCAGCCAGCAGGTGCATATAAGGAGCTGACCCCTCCCACAGCTTAAGCCCCTGACATACTGTGCCAGGTAGCTACAAGATGAGTGGACCGAACCAGTTCAAGGGGTAACAGCCCTGAAAAGCTAGGCCTGTGAGCAGCACATTTTGGGTCCAACACCTGTCCCAACTTAGTCAAATTCAAAGGTGAACTCTTAAATAATGGGGAGCAAGGCCTCTAAAGTGGCTAAATGCCCACAAAAAAAAGGTGGTATGGTGGGGGGAGGAAAATGGCCAGCAAAAGGAAAACAAAAAAGAAGAAAGCTTTTGGTTTTGACTACTAAAGGTACTTTCTTTATATAACAAGGCCCCTTTTTGCCAGCCAGACCAAAGTGAAAGAGCAAGAGCTATACTTCTGAAATAGCAGCATTTTGTCCTAGCTGAAATATGGAGATGAGATTTCAAAAGTTTTTTTTTTTTTTTTTTAAGGAACTCAATTGTTAAAAGTCAAGATGTGTATATGTGTGCATGTTTGTATTTAAAAAGCCTTCATGTTTTGGGGTTTTTCTGTTTATTTTTCTCTCCTAGAACCTTGCCTTTTTTTGAGCAAAAAAAAATTTTTCTTCTCAGTTAACTGAATTCTATTTTCACCTGACTTTTTGACTAAAATAGTTATTGCAACAGAGGCTAGTCTTGGGCTTTATAATGAAGAGCGTAATTTAGACACTCAGAAGTGTCTTTACTTAAAAACAAATTATGTGCACTGAAAAAGCATCACGTGGTCTAACCTCAAAATAATTCTCATTTTTTGAAGACCCAGGATTCAGTGTGGGCTCTGCCAAGGGCTCAGAGATCCAGTCAAAAAAAAAAAAAAAAAAAAAAGGTAGTCTCTATCTAAATAAAATTGGTCTCCTTTACAATCCAATGATAAATTTCTATAATTTTATGTTTGATTGGCTAAAAGAAAAATAAAATCATCTCCTTCTAACTACCCTATTTTTATGAATTTGAACAGACCACCAGACTTTTTCTCTCTGTACCTTATGATGCAAATTTTGCTATTTGATTTTCACCTGAGTTGTTTCCTTTAATATGCAAATTTAAGGCTATTTAGCTGACAACTGCCTAGAGTTGTGGAACAGGTTATCAAGAGTTGGGAAGTCTAAAATAGGAAAAAACAAAAAAGGATCTTTATGAATCTGTAAGATGTACTTCTATCCACATGCCTGATATGTCTATGTATTTATGTGTTGCGTACACAATGTTTCACTACTGAAAATACATAAAAGAGCTCTAATTAATTGGTTCAAGAAAAATAAAAGCACTTGAATCAAATACTTTATCAGGAATAAAGAAAGGACTAGTCAAACGTTTTTTCAATTTTATGTAACTTAAGTAAAATCTTTAATAATAAGCTAGCTTTAAAATTATTGGTAAAGTAATATTAGAAATGTGTTAAGAATTGCCAGTATGCATTTTGTTTGCATTTGTTAATCAAGGAATTTCATACTTATCCCTGCCAAATACTATAAGGTATCAAAATTTGGCATGGGGGTTACAAAACTATAAACCCAGCCCAAAATAGAATGATCTTTTCTTGTGTAACTTTTAATACATAAGACATTGATATTGGTTTAATAAAAATAGCTGCATCTTCAATTTAGTAAGATTACCATAACCTCTAATCCTGTGGCTTTAGGCAGTCTAGTTCACAGGCAGTAAGAAGGTTTGTTTGGGGAAAGGACTATTATTGTGTTTGTTTCAAAGCTAAACTGTAAACTAAGTCTCTCCAAAAGTTAGTTTGACCTATGCCCAGGAATGAACAAGAACAGCTTGGAGGGTAAAAGCAAGATGGAGTCAGTTAGATCAAATGTTTTTCACTGTCTCAGTTATAATTTTGCAATAGCAGTTTCATGACTTTAAATCATGACTATTGCAGTTTTCATAAACAATCTAGGTAAACAATTAAAATAAAATAATTAGGTAAATGTAATGGGATAAATACTTGTAGATAAAGTTGTCATAATTTATAATATAAAGATAAATTAAATAATATATATTTTATTATTTGAGTATTTTCCAATAAAAATATATATTAGGAAAATACTCCTGCTAAAAGAAATAAGTAAGCTTATTTAAAGGTAATGTATAAAATAAGGTAAAAGGGGCCGGGAATTAAGAGAAATGTAAAGAAAATTATAGAAATAAAGAGGTTTTCTTGGTTAAAAAAAAAAGCTTAAAGAAAAATAATTTTATATAAGAAAAAATCTTGAATGGTAAATTTAAACCTAGAATAAAATGACTGATTGTTTAAGAAAGAGCAATGTTCAGGACAAACCAGAAAGTCCAAGCATGTCATAAATGATCTTTGTACATTATACTAAAATAATTTATTAAAAAATAACTCATATAATCAAGTTGTTTATAATTAAGGGGAAATTATAATGGCCTTTCTAGAAATTGGGCTTGATGTAAAAAAACACTTATACACTAAATTACTGGTTAGAACAATGAAATTTTCTTAAGGAGTTAATTTACTCTTAATAAATGATAAAAGATTTTAATTTTTTTTAACCCACAGTTCAAGTTTTATTGCATCTCATCATTTTTTAGCTTTCTCTCCCTTTATAAAAAGCATGTTTTCTTAAAGGTCTAAAGGAAATGTTTTCTTCTAACATAATATTATGTGCACTGCAGAAGATCTTTTCTTTTGCTTTTTGGTAACTGGACTAACAAATTTTATGTTTTATCAAAATAATTTCTATGCCATTATTATTCAGTTTGGTTTGCTTAGGAAACACCTGAGATTTAAACATTTTTTAATTAAGGTTATTACATTCGTGTATCTTTGTGTATGTGCTTTCAAGTCCTTGTGACACTGAATTACAGGGCTTTGACTCCTAGGTCTAAACAGAACACCAACTCCTGCTAAATCTTAAACACTGACAACAATTAAAGACTCATCTACAGGCCCTGTAGAAGATGCTAATCAAAATAAACTGCATTCCTAAGACACAGGGCCAGAAATTAAAGCTTTTCAAGTCCTCAAGGCCCAGGGACTATTGCAGAAGAGGTGGGTGCATGAGACTGTAAGGGCTAATTTTAAAAGATAAAATAAGTTCTGTTTCTCTATAAATTAATCATTAATGTCAAAGGCACACTCATGTAAAACCAGTATCTTGAAACTGTTCTTTTGAACTATTGACAGCTTTTAATGATTTAGTATACTCCTATGAACAAAATTTGGAGCATATTTGTTTCTCTCTACGTGATTTCTGCAGAATTTGGAAACTATTTGTGAGGATTCTTAACTTATGGCAGTATAGTTTTTGGCATAAGTGTAATAAAAATCTGTTTTTATTTGTAACAAGACACTATTGGAGAAATTGATTATTTTACCAAGGCTTTAATTAGAATGGTGTGCTTTCCTTTAAGGAATCAAACTTAACTGATGGAGCCTATAAAAGCCTTTAAGAAAACTGGTCTCATATTTTACACAGTCTCTGCACAGGATTTCTGACATGTGGTAAGTAAAAAACGTCACTTTCTGACATTTTTTAGATAAACTGGGTCCAGGAGCCTAGGTTTATCTTGGGACCTCAAGAGGAGAGGAAATCCACCCAACTTATAGGTACTTGATGGTACACATCCATAACTGGGCTTGGCTTTTAAAAAGTCTTAACTGAGATTCTTTCTATGGAACAAAGTTCCATCAAAGCCAATATTAAAAAGCCTATGTGAAAAAGAATTATTCTTGCTGCACTGTATACAAATAATGTGGCCAAGTAAAATAAAGCAAATCGGTTCTACCACGATTTTTCTTTAGTAAAAATGGAAAACTGGAGGGAGAAAAATTATGTTTCAAAAACTATAATACACCTGCTGTTACATTCTAGTCTTGCCCAATGTTTTTCAATTTTTATTATTTTCTACAGTTTGGACTGAATTCTAATTTTTCTTGGCTACAAGTCTTCAAAATAATGTTTTCAATTTTTTTTAGTTTGTTCCTAATTTGGAGTCACTAAAAACTAAGCTGTGCTTTTGTAAAGCCCTATGAACTAAAACTAGACAACTGAAACTTCAGAAGAAAATAACAGCAACCTATTTACATACATAAGTTACTTTCACACCTGCTTACTGATGTATAGTCTTCAGAGTAATGTGGCCTATATCAATTTTGCAGGATTGTCCTTTTGTTTGTTGTTGTGGGAAGTCAGGGACCCCGAATGGAGGGACCAGCTGGAGCCGTGGCAGAGGAACATGAATTATGAAGATTTCATGGACATTTATCAGTTCCCAAATAATACTTTTATAATTTCTTATGCCTGTCTTTACTTTAATCTCTTAATCCTGTTATCTTCATAAGCTGAGGATGTACATCACTTCAGGACCACTACGATAATTGTGTTAACTGTACAAATTGATTGTAAAACATGTGTGTTTGAACAATATGAAATCAATGCACCTTGAGAAAGAACAGAATAACACCAATTTTTAGGGAACAAGGGAAGACAACCATAAGGTCTGACTGCCTGCAGGGTCGGGCAAAAAGAGCTATATTTTTCTTCTTGCATAGAGCCTATAAATGGATGTGCAAGTAGGAGAGATATCACTAAATTCTTTTCCTAGCAAGGAATATTAATATTAATACCCTGGGAAAGGAATGCATTCCTTGGGGGAGGTCTATAAATGGCCACTCTGGGAGTGTCTGTCTTATGTGGTTGAGATAAGGACTGAGATATGCCCTGGTCCCCTGCAGTACCCTCGGGCTTATTAGGGTGGGGAAAAACTCCACCCTGGTAAATTTGTGTTCAGACCGGTTCTCTGCTTTCCAACCCCGTTTTCTGTTATTTAAGATGTTTATCAAGACAATACGTGCACCGCTGAACATAGACCCTTATCAGTAGTTCTGCTTTTGCCCTTTGCCTTGTGATCTTTGTTGGACCCTTATCAGTAGTTCTCCTTTTTGCCCTTTGAAGCATGTGATCTACTCCCCGTTCTTACACCCGCCACCTTTTGAAACCCTTAATAAAAAACTTGCTGGTTTGAGGCTCAGGTGAGCATCACAGTCCTACTGATACGTGATATCACCCCGGTGGCCCAGTGGTAAAATTTCTCTCTTTGTACTCTTTCTCTTTATTTCTCAGCTGGCCGACACTTATGGAAAATAGAAAGAACCTACATTGAAATATTGGGGGTGGCTTCCCCCGATATTGGGCACGCCAACATGGTTTTCTTTTTCCTAAGTGCATGTGGGAACCCAACTCCCTTTGGTAAGTGCGGAGAAACGTTCATCGGTCTGGTCCACAGAAACACTTGTTCGGCTCCCTGACATTTGGTGAGTTGTCTGTGTATTGTCTGGGGTTTGTTGTTGTTTTCTCCTTTCTTCCCCCTATTTTGTTTCCATAGAAAATGAGAGTTCACAATCTTTTAAAAATAAGCTTTCCTAATAACTCTTATGTGTATGGGAATAAATCATCCAAAGCATAGAAGATCAGACAAAACCTGGGACCAGATACTTATTTTCTCCTAAAATGCTTTCTCCAAAACATTTTTAAAAACAAAGGGGGAAAATATGAAAGGAAAATCTTGAGGTCCCAAAATTACTAAGCTAAGGGAAAAGTTAAGCTGGGAACTGCTCAGGACAAACCTGCCTCTCATTTTATTCAAAGTCATCCCTCTACTCACAGATGCATATTCTGATTGCCTCCTTTGGAAAGGCTTATTAGAAACTCAAAGAATGCAACCATTTGTCTCTCAGCTACCTGTGACCTGGAAGACCGAGTAGTACCTGACTTTCTAGATGGAACCAATGTGCTTCTTTCATATATTGATTGATGTCTCATGTCTCCCTAAAATGTATGAAACCAAGCTATGCCCCAACCACCTTGGCCCCATGCCATCAAGACTTCCTGAGGCTGTGTCATGGGTGCACATCTTTAACTTTGGCAAATAAAGCTCCTAAAATGATTGAGACTTGTCTCCTCATTTTTCTAAATTGACAGAAGAAATCATTTGGCTGTCTCCAACCACAAACCCCAATCACCATAAGAAACATATCCTAAGTTCACACCTTTGAATACTCAGAAAACATTGAGGAAGACAATGCAGACAGTTTACTCTCATTGTTACTAGGAAAATAGCTCTACATACAAATCCTATTGAAGTTCATGAATTTCCAGGTCATTTTTCTCTAGTCTGCAAAATGCATTTATATGCACACTCCAAACTGAAAATAATTTTTAATGATAGCCAGCACCATCTATTGTATATTTTATATTTCTCACTCTGTCTTTGCCAATTATGCAATACCTTTAGAGATGCGGATCTTACTTCTTCCAAAAGCAGCCTGATCCTGTATATCAAGGAGAGTCAGGGAGATCTTTCTTTCCTCTATGGCTCAGTGATTTCCACCCAATTGTTATTTTTATTTCCTTTGGAGTCATAAAAACAACAACAAATCTAATCTCATTTCCACATTATAGCCCTTAAAATAGTTGGTGACAGCTTCCATTCTCTCACCACAAGTATTCTGTCTCCCACAATGCCCAGCTTCTTCAGCTTTATGTTACATAAACATATGTTATGTTAGGCCATTCTTGCATTGCTATAAAGAAATACCTGAGGCTGGGTAATTTATAAGGAAAAGAAGTTCATTTTAACTCATGGTTCTGCCAGCTGTACAAGCATGGCACCAACATCTTCTTAGCTTCTGATGAGGGCCTCGGGAAGCTGCCAAGTATAGCAAAAGGTGAAGGGGAGCAGGTGTTTCACATTGCGAAAATAAGAAAAAGAGAGTGAGGGGGAGGTGACACACTTTGAAACAACTAGATCTCGTATGAACGAAGAACTCACCTCTCACCAAGGGAGTGGTGCTAAACCATTCATGAGGGATCTGCCCCAATGATGCAAACACCTCCCATCAGGCTCCATCTCAAACACTGGGAATTACATTTCAACACTAGATTCGGAAGGGACAAACATCTAAACCATATAATATACCATGGCCCTAATTCTGTTCACTGGAAGGGTATTGTTTGATTGGGCTTTGAGCAAGGGTTTTGAGTCAGAAAAGCCTGAGTTCTAATTTTACATCACCCCTGAATGTGTATGACTCTAAGTGAAGTACCTAAGCTTCAGTGTTCTAATCTAAAAAAAAAAAAAGGCAATAGCAATATTTACCTCTTAAGAATATGAGTAAAAACTAATCAAGGTGCATGAAATGAATTAGATATCAAGATAATACTGCATTGCTGCTGTGGTGGTTGAGTATGAATGTGTTTCAGTTTGTCTATTCTCTGAAAAGAGATACATCCAAGTCTCAATATACTATTCCAAACATGATCTGAACAACATTGAAAAATGTCATAATCTTGCACCACTGGGAACAGCTTTCATGATTGGCAGGCCTCTTTCATTTCTTTATTTACTCATCAATCATGCAAAAGGTATTAATTTCTGCTAAGACCATGGAGCCACATAATTCTCTCCAACTATCCAGGATTGGCCCTGACCAAGGATACCAATAAAGGAAAAACTGGAGTATGTTTTCAATTTCTAAGATTCTCCTTATGACCCTAAGTAGAAAATGGTAGTGTGCTTTCTCTATTATGAAGATGAAAGAAGAAAAGAAATAATAAAAACTGCCAGAATTTCCTTGTTGGTTCATTTTTAACAGTTCAGGATGTGACCAGATGCCAAAACAACCCTGAAAACAGGACTTTGGCTATCTGAGATGGAACAGTTACAGGTTAGACAACAGTGCTAATGACAACTTGTTTTACTTGCTGTCAATATTTAGACCTCGGGGAAAAAAATGTGTTTGAAGAAAACTTATACCTATCTTTGGAAAAATAATACATTTGAATTGATTTTAGTTTAATTTTTTAAAAACTTTGTCAATAACAATAGGTGACCAAACAACCACATCGATGAGTATGGCCCTGGGTTGTTTTTACACTCTATATACTAGGCTTCTCAGGAAAAAGAAATGCATACAGCCTTGGAGCTTTGGGAATAAGAAACCACAGGAAAGATGGCAAAACTGAAAGCATGACTGTTTGATTAGGAGAAATATCAGCAATATGTAAATCGTGTGAATTAAAATAATTGAATCAATTATTAATATAATTATTTTGTTTTGTTTGCAGAAAAAAATAGAAAACATGAAGAGGCAGAAAGGATGTGAAAAATCTCCCATAACACTGCCACCAGAGATAATTGTCATTTAAAAACTCTGTAGAAAGAGAAAAACCACATGTTCTCACTTATATATGGAATCTAAAATAATTGAACTCATAGAAGCAGAGAGTAGTGGTTACCAGCAGCTGTGGAGTAGGGATACGGAGAGATGCTGGTCAAAGGGTACAAAGTCACAGTTAGACAAAAGGAATAAATGCTATATATTTAAGGTGATAGATACACTAATTAGCTTAATTCAATCATTCCACACTGTATACATATATCATAACAGCACTGTATACTCCATAATTATAGATGATTATAATTTGTCAAAAAAATTATTTTAAAAGAATCTATCAAAAGTAAATAAAATAGATAAAATCTCTGCATATAAGGCATATTTTATACCATTTCAAAAGTGGTATTTTGAAAAAATATATTTTACAAGGCACTTTTAAACCATCATTAACAAAGATCAGAAATAGCAGAAAAATCGCCTCTGAATTCTAGTAGCCAGAGCACTAAAATAGGATTTCTATACTTTTTTATTTAATTTCTCCTCATAATTACATAATGCCAAAGATTCATTAAAAAAAGAATGTACATAGTCTTTTCCAGGTGGTTTTAGGTGCAATAACTATAACATTGTAGAAATTAGGGAAATCATTTTAGCCTGCCTTTTGTGTTTAAACAAAAGAGTCGTGTCAACCAGAAAGCAAAAATCTAGTTATTGAAGAGTGAGTGGGTTCTGGGGAAAGAAAAAAAGAATATGTTCAGTGAAGACAAGTTTTCTGAAAAAGGAAAACAAAAAACCAAAAACAAACAAACAAACAAAAAAAAACCTTTCTGGTAAACTCAGATTTTTAATGGTATGTAAAAATGTTGGAAAAGAAATGTATAGTGTACTCAGTGAAAAATATAATTAGGAAAATAATGAAATTAAAATAATGTTAGAAAAGCTAAATTCTAAAGTTAATAGAACTAAAGATAATAAGGACCTTTTAAGTTAGATTTAAAGCAGGTAGAATCAGGAAGGTAAAATATCCCTGAGTGTGAAAGATGGTGCTATGTTAACAGATATTTGAATGAAGATAGTATGAAATTTTCCCTTTACACTCAACTTCCCCTAGGAGAAGAAGGGTCTTTATATTAGAAAGCATAGACAATCACTCAAGTCCCTTCCAATTTGAACAGAAGGGATTCTAGGGATGTTGCATTTTTCAGCAGATTGTTTGAGCTTTGGGTAAATACCACCGGACATATAGTTTCAAATCCAAAAACTTTTTAGAAGTTTAAAAACTAAGAGACAACTTTTCACAGAACAGTACAGCTGATATCAAAAGATTGAAAACATTATATTAGGAATATGATTATAGGACACATAATATAATATACATATGTAGAGAATTACAATGCTGCCTACAACTTAAAATTAAAACCCTAAATTCAGGAGGCCAATGTCAAAAGACAATAACCTCAGCATTTCAACTACAGCCTTGTTTGTTTCTCAACTATCTGAAATCACAAACTGCTTAAAAACCTATTATTTATTTCATTTTTCAGAATATTTGCTTAAGAATAAAGAAATTCATATTATGTTCTTAGCTGCATCCAGAAGGAAAAGTCAAACTTCTATTTTGCTCAAAAAAATTCAATGATCTTCCATATTAGTCAATGTCCTGTGATTACTCCCCTGTGGTTTCATTAGAATTAAATGACAAGCAAGCATTCAATTAGTGAAAGACACCGGAGAAGTAAGATGATATTCAACTCATGTCACAGGAAAATAATTTACAATGTTTTAACAACCTAAGTTACGTTAAATTTGTGGCATCATGAAATTCCTTTTAGATAATTTCTTACGTAATTCTCAAAGCTAAAATGTAATACAGTATCCACATTATTTTTTCATCAATAAAATAACAAATTTAAAAACACTTTAAATAAATATGTTTAAAAATTAAATATATGAGGATATACGTGTATGTACACATAAACACACATGTGCATGCAGTTTTTTGTTATTTTGTCTTTTGGTAAAGAATGTTAAGCCACACGATTTTTGCTAAAACATGTACTCTTAACTGGAAATGCCTATCTGTCTCTAGGAACTATCCAATCAACCTTGTTGGTACCTCAGTGCTGTTGTTATAATCTAGGGTGCACTCAAACTGAAATAAATTTATTGAAGTAATATATGGGACTTGGGGAGGGAGATATAATGCTGTGTAATAAAAGTAATATTTTTTAAATTGGTGGGCTTTCTACTGTACCTTTCTAAGTACATAGCTTAAAGCATTTTGTTGTGGTTGGGTAGGAGAAAGGTGTGGCTAGTGATTCGAAATGCAAAGAGAAAGGGAAAGTTTTAATTTTCAGACTAGGATTAAGCAGCAAGATGCATGCTATTGTCTTAAGGCATGATTTTCTAAGTAGTGGAATTCTTACTTTCTTTGAAAAATAAGTTATTAAGCCAAGAAGAGTCAGTCCCTACTTTTTTTTTTTTAGAATATATAGAACATAACCATTAAATGTTAAGTCTTCCATTAAGCCTTGGCTAGAATTAAAAGAGAAAATAAGATACAGGGGAAGCAGAGAGACTTAAAGACGGCTGACTAGAGGCATCTGGTACTTGCCTCCTCCATAAAAAGAACTAAAATAGCACACACTGATATAATCACACTTTGAATAGATTATCTAGGATTCCAACAGAGAAGTGAGAGGAAACACCTAAAACAAGGAGAGAGAAGCTAGGCAGTCTGCTCATCCAGGATTGGCTGGGATCCTGAATAGGCTCCCCAGTGCAGGAAAAGGGCAAGTGAGAGATCCCCAGAATGGAATCCTCTCTTATGGCTAGGATTCCATTTCTACTATGGAATCCTAGCCATAAGAGAGCACCTCCACCCTCATGGCCCTGAGACTTACATAGGGAGCTGCCTGGAAACTGCACAATATTGCTCCAGAAAGGGAGATTACACCGGGTGACATACCCCCTGAGTCCTAAACACCTGCAGTATAGTACTAATCTGAGGACCCATTCTCCATCAGACTGCCTCCTGCCCTGGGCCCCAGCAGCCTCTGCATCTATACAGCCCTGAAACCCTATTGACATCACCTACCCACAGTCTTAGCTGCTGCTGGCTGCTGCCCCCAGAAGTATAAGCTATTGGCAGCAATCATGCTTCCACCAGCAACTGAGTGACAGTACATTGTCACATGCCCTAATAACAGACTCCCCTTTCTGCAGCCACCACAGCTGCTGACTGTAGCTGCTTGAGCCAAAGCCCAAGCCACTGACTGTAACAAGCCACCCCCAGCAGTAGAGCCATGGTGCATTTACAAGCACCCTGAGGAAAGGCTACATGGCTCACATCCACTACATGGGGCTATAGCACATGCCCCCCAGCCACTTGCCTAAAGCTGCTGCTACAGAAAAGAAACCTACCTTCTCCAGCAGCAGGGCGCAGCACAGCCAATGCTCTCCCTATCCAGGTATTCTTCCAGGGACCTGGGGATCATCCCACCCCTGCCTACCAGAGCCAGTGCCTGAATGCACCACCAGGGGGCCTGAGGACCAACACAGTTATCCAAACTCTCCTCCAGTGCTTAAACACACCATACTGGGGGCAAAAAGATCACCCGGTTTCATTCACCACCATTGGCACCTAAGCACTCCTCCCAAGATCCTGAAGTCAGACTCACCCAAGCAGCCACTCCTGACACAGGATTCTTTCAGTGCTGCTTTGAGAGCTGCAAATCACAGCCAGGGGTGCCTCTGCCCAGGCTTCAGTTGAGCCCACTGGGCTCACTCCACCCACTCGGTCTGGCAGGCTGTGCCCTAAAAGGGTCGCAGCTCTTCACTCCTGTAGTCCAGCCAATAGGAGCATGTCACAGCTCTTTTTCACTCATGCTGCCCACAGCTCACCAAGCCAGCCAGAAATGTGTTACAGTTCTTTTATTTTTCCTGCTGTTTGGTGGGTTTGGGGTTTTATCCCATGACCAAGAAGAATGAGGTATGCAGTCACTGGAGAGTGAGCAAGGCAAAGAATTTTACTGAGTGACAGAAAAGCTCTTGACAAGAGGGAACCTGAAATGGGTAACCCTGTGTAAGACGGGGCCTGAAAGCAGGCTCAGCTGTGTGTCTGAGTCCAGGTTTTAACAGGTTTGGAATGAGGAGGCATGGCTACAGGTATCCTTGGAAAAGGTAACATTCAATTGGTTAAAAAGCATTATTCAGAAAGAGCCTATCAGGAAAGAGTGGGCAAAAAGGAACAGAAGTTCTCACCCTGGTCATGGACTCTATTTGGAACTGGCAGTGTGGTTTCTGGGCTTTAAATTTTCTTTGGTTTGAAGGTTGGGTTTTACCGGGGACCTTCCCCTGTATGCCTAGGAATTTGTCTGTCTCCTGCCACTATCACTATCACCACAGCTGGCATCTATCTGCACACACCTCTTGTGGGCCTATCAACTGGGCACACCCAGCTCACTGAAGCCACCACTCACACTGGTGCAGACCACTCAGGAGCCAGAGGATTGTCCCACCACTGCTACTGCCATTGCCCATACCACATCTGCTGCCCAGAGGCTTGAAGACATGCCCACCCATCAAACCCATTTCTGCCACTGAAAGCACCCAAACAAGCCATGTCAGTGGCCCAAGAATCAGCCTCCCTGAACCTGCTAACACCAGTGTCAGCATATACCACCCTGGGTTCCAAGGACAGCACACTTGGCCCACTATTGCCACTAGTGGGGCCTGAGGACAGGCCCACTTAGCATTCCCATTACCGGCAATACTTAACCACAGATTCCACTAACAACCACAGCCTATACCACTGAGGAGATTACACACACCACTGTCAGTGTTTACAACTAAATAAATTATATGGAGACTCTACTACTTCATACACACAGAAACAAAACCAAATGATCTATCTAATTAACACCATAGATACATCTTCAGGAAAAAGTCTTCCTCTATGAAAGCAAACCCAAAACATTAGAAGAAGTAACTGCTACTCCAGATATGCAGATATCAATGTAAGGACACAGGAAACGTGAAAAAGCAAGGAAATATGGCACTTCCATTGAAACACAGTAATTCTCCAGCAATGGATTACAATGAAAAAGAAATGTATGATACATTCAAAATAATGATACTAAAGAAGTTTGGTGAGATATAAAACAAAATAACTAATTAATACAAAGAAATTAGAAAAACATTTCAAGATACAATTAAGAAATATACTAAAGGGATAAATGTCAGCAAAAACAAACAAATGGAATTGCTGGAACTGAAGAGTTTACTGAAAGAAATAAAAAATACATTCAAAAGCTTCAACAATAAAGTAAATGGAGCAGAGGAAAAAAATTCAAAACTTGAAGACAGAGCTTTTGAAATAACCTAGTCAGACAGAAATAAAAAAGAATGAACAAACCCTCTGTGACATCTGGGATATCATGAAGTGACAAAATTTTTGAGTTTTTATTGCCCCATAAGTCAAAGAGAAAACCAAAGGAATAGAAAACCTATTTAATGAAATAATAGCTGAAAACTTCCCAAGTCTAGCAAGAAATTTAGATATTTAGGTAAATAAAGCTCAGAAATTCTCAAATAGGTAAAACTCAAAAAGTTCTCTTCCATGGGACATTATAACTGTCAAAAGTAAAAGAATTCTAAAAACAGCAAAAAAAAAAAAAAAGAAAGAAAGAAAAAAGCAACCAGTTACTAATAAGGGAATCCCATCAGATTAACAGTATTTCTCAGCAAAAATTTTACAGGCCAGGAAAGAATAGGATAACATATTTGAATTGCTGAAAGAAAGAAAAACTGCCACTCAAGGATATTATACCCAACAAAGTTATCCTTTGTCAGTGAAAGAGAATTAAAGTATTTTTCAGACAAGAAAAATCTGAGGGAATTTATCACTAGGTCACTTGTATCACTACAGGAAATGCTGAAGGGAGTCCTATGCCTAGAAGCAAAAGAACAATATCAACTATAATAAAAACATGGAAGTATAAGACCCACTAGTAGAGCAAACACAAAATAAAGAAGCGAAAGGACTCAAATGTTACCACTAGAGAAAACTGCCAAACCACAATGATAAACAGTAAGAGAGAAAGAAAGGAACAAAGGATATATAAAATAACCAGAAATCAATTAAAAAAATGACAGAAGTAATCACTCACATATCAATAATAACCTAATATGTAAACAGATTAGACTTTCCACTTAAAATATATAGATTGACTGAATGATTAAAAAACATAATCCAACGATATGCTGCCTATAAGAAATTAATATCGTCTGTAAAAATACATAACAGTAAAAGTAAAGGGATGGAAAAGGATATTCTTTTTCCAATGCAATTGGAAATAAAAAGAGAGCAGAAGTAGCTGTACTTATAAGATAAAAATACTTTCAGTCAGAAACAGTAAAAAGAGACAAAGAAGGTCATTATGTAATTATAAAGGGATCATTTCAACAAGATGATGCAATAATTCTGTACTTATATGTATCCAACACTAGAGCATCCAGTTATACAAAGCAAATATTATTAAAACTAAAGGGAGAGACAAACTCCAACAAATTATAGTTGGGGACTTCAACGCCTCTATTTTACCATTGGATAGATGATATGGTTGGGCTTTGTGTCCCACCCAAATCTCATGTTGAATTGTAATCCCTATAATCCCCAGATGTCAAGGAAGAGACCAGTAGAGGTAACTAAATCACAGGGGTTGTTTCCCCCATGCTGTTCTCCTGCCAGTGAGTGAGTTCTCATGAGATCTGATGGTTTTATAAGGGGCTCTTCTCCCTTTGCTCAGCAACTCTTCTCCCTGCTGCCCTGTGAAGAAGATGTCTTGCTTCTCCTTCACCTTCCACCATGATTGTAAGTTTCCTGAAGCCTCTGCAGCCATGCTGAACTGTGAGTCCATTAAATTGCTTTCCTTTATAAATTACCCAGTCTCGGGCAGTTATTTATAGCAGTATGAAAACAGACTAATACAACAGATCATCTAGACATAAAATTAACAAAGAAATGTTGGATTAAACTAGAATTTAGATCAAATGAATCTAACAGACTACAGAACATTTACAGAATTTTCATCCATCATCTGCAGAATACACATTCTTCTCATCAGCTCATCAGCACACAGAACATTCTCCAAGACAGACCATATTTTAAGACACAAAACAAGTCTCAACAAGTTTTTTAAAATATCAAACATCTTCTCTGATCAAAATGAATAAAACTAGAAATCAATAAAAGTCAATAACTTTGGAAACTAGCAATTTTAAAACATCCTTATAAATGACCATTGGGTAAGAAAAAAGTTAAAGAGGAAATAAAAAAATTTTTTGAAACAAAAATTAAAACATAATATACCAAAATCTATGATTTACAACAAAAACAGTGCCAAGAGAGAAGTTATAGCAGTAAATGCCTACATCAAAGAGGTAGAAAGACTTCAAATCAATAACCTGATGTACCTCAAGGAACTAGAAAAGCAAGAGCAAAACAAATCCAAAATTAGTAGAAGAAAAAAATTAAAAGATCAGAGCACAACTAAATAAAATAGAGACTAAAAATATACAAAAGATCAATGAAACAAAAAGTTGGGTTTTTTTTTTTGGAAAAATGAACAAAATCAATAAACCACTGTCTGGAATAACTAAAAAAAAGAGAGAGAAGACCAACAAAAAAGTAGACATTAAAACTGATACTACAAAAATAATTACGAGATGATTATGAACAAATATATACTAACAAACTGGAAGACCTAAAAAAAAAATGAATGAATTCCTGGACACACACAACCTACCAAGATTGGATCAAAAAGACATAGAAAAGTTGAACAGACTAATAATGAGTAATGAGATTGAATCAGTAATAAAAAGTCTTCCAACAAAGAAAAGCCCAGGACCAGATGTCTTTACTGCTGAATTATTCCAGGCTTACAAAAGAGAACTAACACCAATTCTCTTCTACCTATTCCAAAAAAAAAAAATTGAAAAGGAGGAAATTCTTCCTACCTCAATCTATGAGGGCAGCTTTACCCTGATACCAAAACCAGGCAAGGGGACAAGAAATAAAAAAGAAAACTACAGGTCAATATCACTGATGAACATAGATGCCAAAATCCTCAACAAAATACTAGTAATAGAATCCAATATCACTATATAATATGCGATGATTAACTTGGATTTATCCCAGGGATGCAAGGATGGTTGAACATAAGTAAATCAATAAATATGATACATCATATTAACAGAATGAAAGATAAAAACCATATGATCATCTTCAATAGGCACAGAAAATGCATTTAATAAAATTTAATATCCCTTTATGTTTAAAACTCTCAATAAGATAGGAATAGAAGGAACATACCTCAACATAATGTGAGCCATATATGACAAACCCACTGCTAACATCATACTGACCAGGGAAAAGCTGAAAGCCTTTTCTGTAAGAACTGGAACAAAACCAAAATGCCCACTTTTACCACTCCTATTCAACATAGTACTGGAAATCCTAGCCAGAGCAATCAGGCATGTGAAAGAAATAAAAGGTATCCAAATTGAAAAAGAAGTCAAATTGTCTCTCTTTGAGATAATATGATCCTATATCTGGAAAAACCTATAGACTCCACCAATAAAAGCCTCTTAGATCTAATAAATAAGTTCAGCAAATTTGCAGTATACAAAATCAACACACAAAAATCAGGAGCATTTTTATATGCCCATAATGAACTAGCTGAGAAAGAAATCAAGAAGGCAATCCCATTTACAATAACTACACACACACTTGCACACACACACACACACACACACCCCTAAACCAAAATACCTACACATAAGTTTAACCAAAGAGAGGAAAGACCTTTGTAAAGAAAATTACAAAACACTTATGGAAGAAATTGAAGAGGACACAAACAAATGGAATGACACCTCACGCTCATGGATCAGAAGAATTACTACCGTTAAAATGACCATAGTACTTAAAGCAATCTACAGATTCAGTGCAATCTCTATCAAAATATCAATGTCATTTTTCACAGAAGTAGAAAAAACAATTCTAACCAAAAAGGGTCTGAATAGCCAAAGCAATCTTGAGCAAAAAGAACAAAGCAGGAAGCGTCACACTATGTGACTTCAAAATATACTACAAGGTGCTAGTAACTGAGACAGCATGGTATTGGTATAAAAATAGACACATAGACCAAAGGGAAAGAATGAAGAACCCAAAAACAAACCAACGGATTTAGAGCCAACCAGTTTTCAACCAGGAATGTGCAGTGGGGAAAAGACTCCCTCTTTGATAAATGGTGATGAGAAAACTAGATATCCCTATGCAGAAGAATGAAACTGGATCCCTATCTCTCACCATATACAAAAATCAACTCAAGATGGATTAAAGATTTAAACATGAAACCTGAAACTGTAAAACTACTAGAAAAAAAACAGAGGGAACACTTTAGGACATTGGTCTAAGCAAAGATTTTATGGCTAAGAGCTCAAAAGCACAGGCAACAAAAACAAAAATAGAGAAATAGATAAAAACAGATAAACAATCAACA
Organism: Symphalangus syndactylus; assembly: GCF_028878055.3. Classification (NCBI taxonomy): domain Eukaryota; kingdom Metazoa; phylum Chordata; class Mammalia; order Primates; family Hylobatidae; genus Symphalangus; species Symphalangus syndactylus. The sequence continues at coordinate 38,095,590 of NC_072432.2, forward strand.
GAGTGAAAAGACAACTTGTTGAAGGAGAGAAAGTATTTGAAAACTAATCATTTGGCAACGGACTAATATTCAGAATATATGACAAACTCAAACAACTCAAAAGTAAAAAAGCAAATAATCACATGAAAAAGTGGGCAAAGGACATGAATAGACATTTCTAAAAAGAAGATATACAAATGGCCAACAGGTATAGTTTTAAAAATGCTCAACATCATTAATCATGAGGGAAATGCAAATCAAAACCACAATAAGATGTCATCTTACCCCAGTTAGAATGGTTATTATTAAAAAGATACAAAATAATGGATGCTGGCCAGAATGTGGATAAAAAGGAACTCGTATACACTGTTGGTGGAAATGTAAATTAGCATAGCCTCTACTGAAAGCAGTATGGAGAGTTCTCAAAAAAATAAAAATAAAGTACTGTATGATTCAGCAATACCATTACTGGGTATTTATCCAAAGGAAAGAAAATCAGTTTTTCAAAGGGATACCTGAACCTATGTTTATTGCAGCACAATTCACAGTAGTAAAGACATGGAATCAACCTAAGTATCCATCAGTGGATGAATGGGTAGAAAATTATGGTATATATACATAATGAAATACTATTCAGCCAAAATAAAGAATGAAATCATGTTATTTGCAGCAACATGGATGGAGCTAGAGGTCATTGTCTTAAGGGAAATAAGCCAGGCACAGAAAGACAAAGATTGTATGTTCTCACTCATATTTAGGAATTAAAAACTTTGATCTTATGGAGGTAGATAGTAAAATGATAGATATCAGAGGCTGGGAAGGGTGTGTTTGGTGGCATTGGGGACAGAGAGGAGGATGGAGAGAGATTGGTTAACGGGTACAAACATACAGTTAGAATAAATTCTAATGTTTGATAGCAGAGTAGATTGACTGTAATTAACAATATATTGTATATACCCTAACCCTAACCGAAGTAACATTACATTGGTCACAAACTTCGGTTGTATATGACAGCAGGCAAGCAATATCAGGTCACCAAGGTACATTAGTTTGAGGACTCTGAGTCTTCTCCACCACCCAAGACCACATAAGTCATACACCTTCTCCATATATGTCTGAGGAAAAAAAGCAGGGAGAGAGGGAAGCTGCTGAACAACTGGGAAGATTATTTTATAAATTGAAATTTTAAATTATTAGATCAATTACATTTTAAACTATACAGAAAATTTAATTTTCTTTCCTGCTATTAGTAAATAAGTATTTTGGAAGAAAGCCAATTAGTTATAAATGTAATAAAAACTTCACATTTCCATTGTAAGTTTTAATTGTGAATTAATTGGATTTGTGAAACTGCTACCTCTGGTTCTGCTCACACAAAAATCTTGATTCAAATTGCCAGCTAATTCCATCAGAAACAATGGTTCTTTATACTGAGTCTTTGTGGATATGACCTAAAGATTTCCAGAAAAGTGTAAATCTATACCCTGCGCAAAGAACCATACACAATTTATGGTAGAGTTACCTTAGGTATAAGTCTACATGAACATCTACAAAGGATGCAAATTCAGAGTCTCGCCCTTCTGTTTTCTCCTCCAAAAATGTCAAGGAAAACCCTCAGTTCTAGCTCTTGGGCTTGTCTCCATTCTGGTCTGGTCTTATTCCTCACATGTCGTCCAAGTTTCCCCTAAGCATGCCCCAGGTTTTCTTGTCTTGTTTCGGTGTTGTTTGGGGTGTTGCTTCCTTTTACCCAGGCCCTTCGCTATTGTCTCTGCTAACATACTTGCTCTAAGTCCCCTTAGGAGCATTCTACTTAATGAATTTCTACTGAAATTGACTGCCTCAAATATGCACTGCCACATTCTGCCTGTCTGCTTTATTATCCAGACATTGGCTTGTCATTTGCCTAAACCTGAAGTTCTCTTCTAGCAATAATGCTTTTTATCCTTTACATGAATAAATTGGGCATGAGAAACACCCTCGAGGGTTACTGAAAAGACTCTCCTCAGAGTTCAGCACATGACGCTGTGAGAATTCCTATGCAACATCATTAAGCACCCCATACCCAACAGTGTGCAAGTTTTACCATGAAAATGGCAGGTATCGTAGACATTGCAACTTTCCTATCACATTTCCTCCTGGATTTATGCTTACAAATACATTTTTGACAGCAGTAGTTTTTGCATTTATTACATATTGCTTTGGATAAATTGCTTAGATATTTAGTAGTTTTTATTATTATTATCCTTCTGAATGTCTTAAACCTTGGTAGCTACATGAATACATTGCATTTGGTGAGTCAAATTATAGTTTAGAACATGAAGTTATAGCTAATGAAATTGTAAGAAAATTTTGCTTTGGGACATTTGACTGTCTAATAAAGATTTTTATTCTTCTGTGAAACCTAATGATAATTTCCTTCTAATGCAATAAAATTTTCATTTAAAAAGCACTGTATATTTTCTGTTACGTTCTTACATAAAGACTTTTTCAATACAAAGAATTAAATGCAGAATAAAGCAGTATTTTATTTCTGTGAGATGGGCACTGAAACCAATATACAACACATTGAGAGATCAAAGCCAACGGCCCCATATTCTTGTCTCATATCTTGGGTGTAGCTTCCTTTTATCAGAGCCCTTTCAGGCAAGCCTCTGACCAGGTTAGCTAGACATATGAGAAGAGTCCAGAACTTCCACCTCCACGCCTCCATTCCAGATTACCTATGGAATCTGAAATAAAAGAGATGCAAACAGAGAAAATGCACTTTGCTAATGTGAGTGCATATTCCCTAAGATACTATACTCATGCACTCAATTAAAAATAATCAGTCTCCTAATTGGTCCAGGTGCTGAACTGTGCTCTCTACAATACACAATGACACAGTCTCCACCTTCCAGGAGCTCACAGGCTGGAAAGGAAAATAAGATGTGCATAAGTTTTCCCAACAATAAGGGAGAGAGAATGGATGCAACAGAAACAGTACCCACAGTAATGCTAGAGAAGTTTGAAGGAAGAAAGTGACATCCAGCTTAATGTTTGGCAAAGAGTAGAAGATGGCTTTTGAGTTGAACTTTGAAGAATGTGCCCTATTTTCCCATGGTAGACATAAGAATTGTAGCTTTTACAGATGGAGAGTAAAATAAAAAATGTAGTTGGAAGTCTATTCACGGCGTACAGGCAAAAATCAGAAACAGGGACAGGAAAGCACTGGGAAATGGGGCAGCAGAAGGAAGGAACAGAGAATGTTGCATACAAGGGGAAGGGCAGGAGTTACTTGGTCTTCAGTCCCAGTCCTGCTCTAGACAACCAAGGCTCTGTCAGGAAATCAGAACCATTTTCCAAAGCTGCAAAACTAAGGAAGATAGGTTTGTTCAACAAACAATAAAGTGGTTTACTTAAGAACATAATCCCCTAGAACAGGAAAAGCTGGCTGTGTTAGGGTGCATCGCCTTTCTGCTGTATTGGTTCAAGTTGGCTGATTTAAGAGTCTGTGCCTCATTAGGAGTAAAAATGTAAGCAAGATCAAACAAAATTTACATAAAATGTTTTATTCAGCTTAATTCTCCCTGAAATTCAAATTGGCTGAATAAAAACAAAGACATTGAAAGACTTGGAAGAATTGAAAGTCAAAATTTTATATGATCTGTATATATGCGGGCTGAAATTTTACACTAAAGCTGTCAGCTAGAATAAAGAACCATTGGCTTGCATTCTTTCAAAGCTATCCCATCATCAAGAACAGAGATAATCTGTGACCAATAAGATTTCTAAAATAATTATTCCAAGAAATCTAGAGATTTGCACGTGTTGTCATTTAGAAGTAAGTTTGTGATTAGTGTGAAAGCAAAGAAAATTCTCTTGTCAAAAAAAAGAAAGATATAGGTAGTGTTTAATTTATCAAGATTGCATACAACGCTACCATGCTATCTTATGACTCTGAAAACACAGTTTTCATAGAGACAATTGAGGGAATTAGATATGCAATTTCAACTATCCATTGAACACTGCAAACCGCTATTATTTTATGGTTGTTACTCACTAGCAAGTTATTTTCTGTGCCCTTTTAATTTGAGGAACAATCCAAACAATGGCACAGTCCTAGAATCATTACTATGTAATGTCAGTTAAGAGGTTTTAATGGAAGGCACTTCCTAATGGAACCATCTATATGAGAGAAAATAATCACATAGAGCTCTGGTCCAATAAGACTTTGGCATTCAAAGGAAAAAGACAGAATCAAAGACACTGAAGAGGAGAAAGGGACATTATAATGTAGCTAGATGTCGCAAGGGGGTGTTTTCCTCATTGTTTTGTGCTATATGACTTAACGTTGGCTTGTACCATCCACTTTTCTCCATAAATCTAATCAAAATGGCAGCTTAGAAAAAGTAACAAAGCCCTGAGGTCTTCCCTGATATCCTGGCTGATACTGTGTACCACCTGCTTCACTGTCACTGCCTTACCTTCTTTTTTGTCTTTTTTAATTTTTACAAAGTTCTTCACCCTTTCTAACATATCATATCCTTTACTTAGCTATTATGTTTATTGTTTATTGTCTGTCTTCTTTGACAAAATATAAGATCCACAAAAAATCTTTGTTTTGTTCACTGACGTTCTGATGTACATGAAGAATCTATAGCAGTGCCCTGTACACAGTAGGCCCTCAGTAAATATTTGTTGAAAAAAGTAAGTAAATCCAGTGCTTAAAGGAGTGCACTCTTGAGAATTAATTCTCTACTGGTGAGATTGGCAAAAGGCTCTAAATGGAATTGCTGAAGCTATAACATAGGAAGGCTAAAGATATTTAATATGCCAAGAAAAAAAAGTGTATGCACTCAGGCTTACATATCAAGTCTCAGATAAGGAATGGTGGGGGGGGGACAAAACTCATGTAAATCTTCAGCTATGCCCACAAGTTCTAGGAGGGAAAGTAAGTAGAGTACGTTAATGGAAAGAAAATAATCTACTATATGCTGGTTGTATACACACATGAACACATGAAGGCTGCTTAAAATATTATTTTCCCTGTTGAATCCCTGTTCAGGTGGTTTAAAGCAGATTTCTCAATGACACAATGATTGGCAATTTGGGTTAGAGAGATGTCTGTTGTGGGGGCTATCCTGAACCTTGAAGGATGATTGGCAGCATTCCTAGCCCTGCTCACTAGACACCAGTATCACCTACCTCCCACACAAGCTGTGGCAACCAAGTATAACTTCAGAAATGACCAAATGTCACTCTTTGTCTAGTGGAGGGGAGGCATTGTTGAAAAGCACTACTTTCGAGTCTGTCTGGGTTAAGTATCTTGCAGTCTTTCTTTCTCTGGCCTCCCTTTCTCTTCTTTCCTTCTTCCCAATATTATGTCTATATTTTTAACCCCTTTACCTTTCCCCCAAATTCCTGGCTTCATCCTGGAGGCTTTTCAAGTTCACAATTGTCACTATTCCTCTCTTTGTTCTGAAAAGCTGGTGCATGATTTTTACTGGCTATCGCAAGAGGTAAGTTTAGGTCAGCCCGATTCTTTATAACAAATTATTACCAAAAGCAAATAGAAAGAAAAGAAAACAAGTTCATCTTACTAACACCAATCACCTTTCATAGCATAATTTCTGAGCACTATTAGACAAAGTTTCTGGCTTGATACCTGCATCCTGGGGATAGAAGGAAAGAAGAGAAGAAAGAAACAGGGAATCATCTTTGCTTCACCCCATCCCTTGTACCCAGCTATCTCAGAAGTGGGGAAATGGAGTTCCTTGGCAATTAGCACCCAAGAACTATATACTACATTCAATAAGAAATTTGAATGAGCGTGACTTTCACTTCTTTTTTTTTTTGTTTTGTTTTAGCTCCAAGAAAGAGACTAAAACCTACATCCTCAGCTCACGATAGGGAATTGAGATGCTGCATCTTATTTGTTCTGATGTTTTATTCCAATTCATTCTTAAGCATCAAAAACCCTTTTCAGAGTCTAACAGAAGCAAAGAAAGGTAGAGAAAGGTGTTAAAAAATAGTACAACATTCAATCTTGATTCTTGCCTAAAAGAATTTTTTTAAATGCTGTTTCAGCCTTTAGTTTTGCAAGTCACATTTCACGACAACACTGTCTAGAAAAATGTACTGTGTGCCCAAGCCACCAGTACAAAATCAAAACACCCACTATAAATCTGACGGTGAATCAAATTCCACCAGGGAGAAATGAACTACCAAGGAGTAAGCTTGAGATTTTCTGGGAAGCACTGATTCTTTCAGGGCATTATAGGAATCATTTGATGTGCAAAAATTTAGGAGATTTCTGAACACACAGCTAAACAGGTGCATACCCATACCACAATTAAATTGGGAGCTCATTTTCTTGATTTAACAGCAGGGATACAAAGGTGGAGACAGAAGCTTGATCTAAATTGGATACTGTTTCCCTCATGCCTTTGTACCTTCCCAGAATTTTTTTTCTTGTACCTTCCCAGAATTTTTTTCTCCCCTTACAAGCAGTTTTCTTATACTTCTAGACTATTTCCTTGCATTTTTTTTTGGCTTTGAATACCCTATACATGAAAAGCTACCCATCTTTCTTAAGGCACACTCTCCAAAAGACCAGATGAAATTACTTTCAACTGCTATCAGCCCTGAGAATGTTTCGCTTAACCCCTACTATACCTTCCACTGTCAGACTAAGGTGGCCTAGAAAAAAGAAGGTAGAGAAAACAATATGGGGAAAAGAGAGAAATCAAAAGTATTTTGGCACCAGCATTTTCAGAGCATCCACTGAGTATTATGGAGTGAAAAAGGAGCACGTTTATTTATGGGGAAAATAAGAGAAACAATCTAGACACAGTGGCTTTCTCTTTAAATAAATAAATTCATGCTAAACATAAACATTCTAAAATTACTTTCTTACAGTCTGGTGAAATGTGAAGTTGAATAAATTTTAAGTAAGGTAATCACACATTTTCTTACAGGAAGGTGAATTTTGAGTTAGATTTAAAAGGAAACTGGAATTGTATGTTTCAAAATAGCTAGAATAGAATAATTATAATGTTCCCACCACAAATAACAGATAAATGTTTCAGGTGGTGGATATCCCAATTACCCTGACCTGATCATTATAAATTGTATACATGCATCGAAATATCACATGTACCCCCACAAAATAGGTACAACTATGTACAACTATGATTTACCAATTAAAAATACAATAAATAAATAAATAATTTTAAAAAGCAAATTAGAGATCTAGTGGATAGATGGAATGGGGAAGAATAGTGTTAAAACAATTATCTTTATAACTGGAAATATGTCTCAATGTTTATAATAAATATTTAAATCTATTAATCTTTATTTAAATAAAATATATCCTATCAATCATATTAATACGGAGTTCTGGTTCCCATTCTGCCAATAAACATCTCCGTGACCTTAATAAAGACTTCCCTCATCCCTGAATCCCTGTGTCTTAACTGTTAAGTAAAACAATTAGATTAGCTTTTATCTTAAAGTCTACTGAAATTGATGAACAAAATTTGCATAGTCTCTGGGACTCTTAGTCCTGAAGACTTATCTGGAATACATGTAAAAGTATTATTTATTTTCCATTATTCTTTATGTTGAAAACTCCCCAAATGCTTAAATTACAATTGCTCAAAAATACCTTGAAGAAAAATGGAAAGATAACCACAAAATGAGTTCTAGGTATTTGAGGAGCAGGCATTTACTTAAAGAATGTGAAACAAATGCCCTATAAAGGCCCTCCCCATTTGTTTGTTGAAATGTTTTAATTTTCTACCTTTTTAACTAGGCTGACATTACATTATGCAAGAGAGATAAAAATATAAGCAATCTAATGTGTTAACAGAAATTATAGTGTATCTGATGTGTACTACCCATTGTTTCCTAAAAATAAGAGCATTGAGGGATTGGAGCTAAGCTGGGTGGTTTTGAAAGGAGAATGGAAGTAAATGGGAAAGGATTAGAGTATGAGGCACTGTAAAGGCATGCAAACTTTTCCAACAATGAAGAAGCTGGGACTCCCAGGCTAAGTACATCAGAAAGCCCAAAGATGCTGAGGAAGCCAGGGTGGGAATGAGCGAAAGGCGCTGTGAAGAAAAACCAACTCAAACTGCATTTTTCCTTTGCTCTCACACCACAACATCCACAATCAACATGGAAAATTTCCATGACCAAACATGTGTGAGCTCTTCCACACACACCAAACAAGCAATCAGTTATGCAGCGGCTGCCAGCTAGGTGCCCTCTAATTCAATTCCCACATTATCTACCTGGAGACACCACCAGATGCCACAGGTTGAGGGCTCAGTCCCACAAGATCAGCTCCCCCACCCTCTTGCCTTTAGAAACCAGTCTCAAGTCCAGGCCTCTTGAACTTCTGACCAACTGGCTTCAAGTTGGGGCTCCTAAGGCTCCCTCCTTGATCTTGATTAATTTGCCAGAGCAGCTCACAGAACTCAAACACTTGCATACATTTACTGGTTTGCAATAAAGGATTTTTCAAAGGAAACCAATGAACAAGGTATGGGGAAAGGGGCGTGGAGCTTCTATGCCCTCCCTGCATTCAGGCCCTTCCAGGAACCTCCATGCGTTCAACTCTCTGGAGGCTCTCTGATCCCTTCCTTCTGAGTTTTTATGGAGTTTTTATGCCATTGCATAGGCATGATTGATTAAACCATTGGCCATTGGCTGTCTCCAGTAGATAGTTTGGCAACTGAATTGGAGGGCACCTAGCTGATGTCTGCTGTAGAATTCATATGTGGGGGAAAACCCATACACTGGTCACAGAAGTCTTCTGTGTTGATTGTGGTTATTGTGGTGTGAGAGCAGAGGAAAAATGCAGTTTGAGTTGTTTTTACCTCACAGCACTTCAGCTTCTCTGTCGTCCCCAGAAGTCAGGGGTGGGGCTGAAAGTCCCAACGCTCTAATCCATCCTTGGTCTTTCTGGTGAAGAACTCCCATCCTAAAGCTACCTAAGGGCATCCAGCCATCAGTTAATCATTAACATACACAAACACCACCACTCTGGAGGACCTAAGCATTTTAGAAGTTGCATGCCAGGAAACAAGAGTCAAAAGCCAAATACATATTTTACAATGTCACAGGACCCCAGGTTTCATAGAGAAGAATTGTAGAGGTTCACCAAAGTAAAGTTCACCTACTTTATGGTTTTATCAAGGGCTCTCCCTGTTTAGATGCAAAATATTTGTAGAAGGATGACGCCATATGCAGAGACTCACAAGGTGTCTTGATCCCAAAGTGAACAAATACTCACGAACAGTGTTGGCAAATTCTGCTGTATCTCATGGACTTCAGCGGACCTGTAAGGAGACCAACTGTGCTGTGTCACATCAAGGCTTTCCTATTGCAAGAGGAGACAAAGTCCCAGGGGACTGATCCACTTTTACCAAGCTGACTTCTAGAAAAACTCAAATTCTCAGATGCTGGAACTCTTCCAGAAATGAAGGAATTTGGTAACTTGGTGGCTGAGTCAACTAGTCCTGTTAGATGGTCAACATTTTTTTTTTTAATATTTTTAAGTGGCAACTCTAGTATATGAGAGAATGAATGTGACAGCTCAATTTGTATAAAGCTGCCTTGACTCTCTTGGCTCCTTCATAAACCCTGTAACTAAATGAAAGTCTAACAAATAAAGGGAAGCTACCTTTCTTTTTTCCATATTTACCCTTCCCCCTCACCTCACTCATAATTTTACAGGTTCCTTTATCAACATTTAAGGTGGTTGATCATAAAGTGGAAATGTAGAAGATTTTCTTTAACCCTGAATTAGCAAACCAAAAATTAGAATTTGTTGCATTCCTAGAACTAAGGTCAGGGTTCCCAAGCAGGTACTCAAGCAAACACAAAGACAAAACTTCCATTTCATTTCAGAAAAGCCTCCATAATCCCATGAGTTAATTCCCATAATAGATCATCTCATCTATCTCTCTCTCTCTCTCTCTCTTTCTGTCTCCTGTTGGTTCAGTTTTTCTGGAGAAACCTAATACGTATACTCTTTCCCTGGCTCTTTGAGTATAATATGATTGGCTAGGGTTAAGAACACAGCCTCCTGTACCCACTAGCTCATTCCTGATTTAATGAGTCCCCCCCAATCCCTCAGAACACCACACTTTTTGTCAATTATTATTTGCATTAATATACTTGAAAAATGTCATTTTCATGCATAAAACACCTCCATACTAAAAATAACTCCCCTTTCTCTCCCACTCAAAAAGAGAATTCTAATATAATGGTTACATATAGGGAAAATTTTGAACTTGAACTTACTTTGTAAATTACATTTAAACATTCACACAATGTAATACCTTATTTTTTTATAACAGATTATTTGTGAGGTATACTTACAACAAAAAAGAACAGTCCATTGTGTCCTATCTAACCCAAAGATTATAATAAAATATACTTCAGCAAAAATAACTATAGACAATGAATGCTATTTGTCAGGAAGATATAAATTCCTATAAGGAAGTTTTTCTGATTATTTTACTCAAAGGTATAAAAACTTCTCAACCAAAATCAGTTTCTACTAGAATATAGTCTGTCATGTTTAAGTCATGGCAGCTGAGCCAGGACTATATTCTACACTACATCAAGTAAGATAAAGGAGGTCCAGAAATACTTTAAAGCAGAAATTTAAAGTGTAATTAGGATGGCTAACATTTAAGTGATATTCAAGTTGCTCCTTTATGAGGCTTGCAAGGCCCTTTGGAATCTGACTTCTATATCCTCCCTTTCCAATCTCATTCCTCATCATTTCCCCACTTCCCTCCTCTAACAACCTCCATCCAACCACATTATGCACTTCAGCTATTCTGAACTTCTCTCCTGAAACCAGCCACTCATAGAGCAACACTTTTCAAATCCTGGCTCTACCTGAGTAACCTGAGGCAAGTTTCGAAACTCTCTGTGACCCGGTTTCCTTATCCTCATTTCTAAATTTATAACAGTAACACCCAAGTCATAGGGTCACTGTGAAAATCAAATGAGATTACGACTACTCATATGAAATTCTTATCATAGTACCTCATTTAGTAAGTGCCCCCAAATACTGGTTGTTGTTAACAGTATTGATTCTTCTGTGCATAACATTTATTACACTCCTCACCTCCTTTCACATACTTAGTTCCTATGCATCTTTCAAACATCAGCTTAAATAGGGAACCTTCCCCAAATAACCGCTTCCTACCTAAGTGAATAGTCCTCCTATTTGTATGACTGTAATCCCTGCACATCCCATATCAAAGAACTTAACATCACTTGCTGTTATCTCCTGTATGTTTCTCATATTCTCCCACTAAACTGCAAGCTCTGTGAAGACAAGTACTACATTTATTCAGCTCCCAATTTAATCTCCATCCTCTGTCATAGCACTTCATACATATTACGCCTTCTGTGTTTGTTGAAAGAATGAATGAATGAAACTCAACTGGCAAGGGAAAGTCACTTTGGCTTTAATTTAGATTTTGGGTCTTTTGCTTTATTTTTAATATAGTCATGGTCTCTTCTGTGAAAATAAAAAAATCTAAACAAATTAAATTTAACAGACTTTAATTAAGCAAAGAGCAATGCAGGAATGGGGCAGCCCCTGATCCAGAATAGGTTCAGAGATACTCCAGCACTAGATGGTTGAAGAATATTTATGGAAAGAAAAAGGAAAATGTGAGGAAATGGAAGTGGAGTACAAAAACAGCTGGATTGGTTACAGCTTGGCATTTGCCTTGCTTAAACATGGTTTTAACAGTTTTCTGCCTTGGATTGGCTGAAACTCAGTGATTGGTACAAGGGTAGGTTATAGGCTGTTTACACGTCTAATTAAGTTACAGTTCACTATGTACAGAGAAGCCTTTAGGCTGAACTTAAAATTGTAAAGAGACAGCTGTAGACTCGACTTCATATAACGCTTCTATGGCATGTTCAATTAGCTAACCGTACCCTCCAAAACTACTGATGGCTGCTGGAAAAGAGAACTTCCAGCAGTTGTTTAACTGGGAACAAGTTGAAAAATTATTTGAAATGGAAACCACTAGAATGAATTGTAAACACTTCCTTAATCTTTTTCCTTTGTATGCCTCAGCAGGTAAGGCTGCTTCTGTGCCCCAAAATTGGGACCATATGCTCCGTAGTTTCCTGCTCTGACCAATTGCTATCTGTGTTACCAAAGCATATTTTGTAGATTTTATTTGAAAAAAGAAAGTTAGAAAATACTCAAAGTATTGTATAACATGAATTCTTCATTTAAATTTATCATATTTGATCTTTGAAAGCTAAATAACTAAAATCTCATTTCTACTAAATTATTCTATTTTTTTCATACTAAGGCTAAATGTGGGATCTAACATTTCACAAAATTTTGTGTTTTTTTCAAAACACATGACAAAATATAAAAGCATTTTTATCAAGATTAAAGTAATTTATGGAAATTCTAGCTCTACATTATAATTCACTATGTAAGCAATGATCTAGTTCTATTTCAATATTATGTTTTTTAGTACCCATTAAGATTGTGTGTTAAGTGCTTTCCTTGTCACTACAGTAGTTACACACATACATAGTAAGCAATTATGGGTATAATACCTCTGTAATAATAAATAATGACATTTGTTAAACTCTAGAGATTCATTTATCCATTCAGCCAATAATTATTAAGTATCAGACACTGTGCAAAGAATGAGCATATCATGGTGAACAACAGAGAAATGGGCCTGGACTCTTGGAACAAGATGAAAACATTACAGAAATAAGCCTAAATTATATGTATATACTTATAATTATAAGTTATAATAAAATGTACAAAGAAAAAAGACACTAAAAGATAGAAGGAATCTAATTTAGATTAGAATGTTAGGAAAATCTTTCCAAGGACATGGTATTTAAAATTAAACTGAAAAGCATGAACACCAATTCTACGTAAACTCACCCAGGAAATACAAGAGGAAGAAATACTGTATAAAAATAATTCAATAAGGCCAGCATGGTACTGACACCCAAGCCAGACAAAGATACTACAAGAAAAGAAGAAAGGAGAGAAAACTCCCAATTATATTCCTCATGAAACAGGAGGAATATTACTGAAATTGAAGTGAAAGTCCTCAACAAAATATGAGCAAGTGGATTCAAGAATAAAAAGAAGATAACATACCGTGATTAAATATGTCAGGAAATGTAAATCTGGTTGAACATTTTTAAATCAATAGATATAATTCACCATATCAATAAATTAAAGTAGAAAACCATATAATCGTCTCACAAGATGCAGAGAAAATATTTGACAAAGTTTAACATCCACTCATGATAAAACCTCTCAGCAAAGAGGGATTGTGGAGAACTTCCTCAATTTGAAAGTGAGCATCTCAAAAATACTTCCAGCTAACTTCATAGTCAGTGAGGAAGGACTGAATGCTTTCCCTCTCAGAATGTGAACAAGGCAAGAATGTCCTCTTACTACTCATATTCAACACTGTACTTGAGGTCCTTGTCAGTGCAGTAAAAGGAAAAAAAATAAAATAAAGGCATCCAGATTGGAGTGAATGGAATAAAACTAAAACTGTCCTTATTTTTATTTATTTATTTAGAGACAGAGTCTCGCTCTGTCGCCCAGGCTGAAGTGCAGTGGCGCGATCTCGGCTCACTGTAGGCTCCGCCCCCACCCCCGTCCCCTCCGTCCCCCCACCCCTGTTCACGCCATTCTCCTGCCTCAGCCTCCCGAGTAGCTGGGATTACAGGCACCCGCCACCTCCCCTGGCTAATTTTTTGTATTTTTAGTAGAGACAGGGTTTCACCATCTTAGCCAGGATGGTCTCAATCTCCTGACCTCGTGATCCGCCCACCTCGGCCTCCCAAAGTGCTGGGATTACAGGCGTGAGCCACCGCGCCCGGCCAAACTGTCCTTATTTTTAGAGAACATGATTGCTTGTGGAGAAAATCTCGAAGAACTTACCAAAAACTTAGTAGAACTAATAAGTGATATTAGCAAGAAGGAAAAAAAACAAGGTCAAGTTTATTTTGTATATTGCAGTTCTGCATTTCTAGATAGTATTTCTGTATTTCTATTTTATTTCCATATGCTAGCAATAAACAGTTAGAAATTGTAATTTTAAAATAGCATCAAAAACATAATGCTTAGCTATAAATCTAACAAAATATATGCAGGTTCTGTGCTGAAAACTGTAAACCTCTAATAAAAGAAATCAGAGAAGATCTGAATAGAGAGCTACATCATGTCTATTGTTGGAAAACTCAATAGAATTAAGATGCAAATTTCCCCTAAGGTAATCTGGATGCAAAGCAATTCCATTCAAATCCAAGTAGACATTTTCTTTTGAAATCCACAAGCTGATTCTAAATATATATGAAAATCCATAAGAATAAAAAAGTCAAAATATTTCTGAAAGAGAACAAATTTAGAAGACTCAACACTATCTGATTTCAGGATGTATTATAACACAGTATAATACTGGTGAAAAGACAGACATGTAGATTCACGGTATAGAATAAATACTAGAAATAGAGTAACTATACATGAGCAATTGATTGTTCACAAAAATGCAAAGGCAATTCGATAGAAAAAGCATTGGTTTTTAACAAACGGTGCTGGAACAACTGGAAATCTATATGTAAAAAAAAGTTCGAATTCAGACCTTGTATCATATGCAAAAAGTAACTAAAATAGATCATACTCATAAATGTAAAACTATAAAACACATAGAAGAAAATCTACAACAAAAATCTTTGTGACCTTCACTTAGACAAAAATTTCTTGGACATGACACCAAAAATATGCCCCTTAAAATTATAGTAAATTAGACATTAGCATAATTTTAAATTTTTCTCCAAAAGATGCTGTCAGAATAAAAACACAAACCACAGACAGAGAAAACATTTGCAAAACACATATCTAATAAAGGGCTTATATCCAGAACACATAAAGACCTCTCAAACTCAATAATAGGGAAACAAATAATTCCATAAAAATACATAGGCAGGCTGGGCGCGGTGGCTCACGCTTGTAATCCCAGCACTTTGGGAGGCAGAGGCGGTCGGATCACGAGGTCAGGAGATCGAGACCATGGTGAAACCCTGTCTCTACTAAAAATACAAAAAATTAGCCGGGCGTGGTGGCGGGCGCCTGTAGTCCCAGCTACTCGGGAGGCTGAGGCAGGAGAATGGCGTGAACCCGGGAGGCGGAGCTTGCAGTGAGCCGAGATTGCGCCACTGCACTCCAGCCTGGGTGACAGAGTGAGACTCTGTCTCAAAAAAAAAAAAAATACATAGGCAACAGATTTGAGTATACAGTTCACCAAAGAAGATATAAGGGTGGCAAATAAGCTTATATAAAGATGTTGAACAACAGGGGTTGTAGGAGAAATTAAAATTAAAGCCACAATGAGCTACTGTTACATTCTATTAAAAGGGCCTAAATTAAAAAAAAAAAAAATTAAAAGATGACAGCATGAAGTTCTGGCCAGGATATGAAGCACCTGGAACACTCATACATTGCTGGTGGAAGACAAAATGGAACAGCCATTTTGAAAATCATTTTAGCAGTTTCTTATGAAATTATTAGTATTATTTTGAGATAAGGTCTTGCTCTGTCTCACAGGCTGGAGTACAGTGGCGCCATCACAGCTCATCGCAGCCTTGACCTCCTGGGCTTGAGCTTCTTCCTTCCTCAGCCTCTGGAGTAGCTGGGACTACAGGCACATGCCACCACACCTAGCTAAGTTTCTTATAAAATTAAACACACTCTACCATAAGACTCAGCATTTCACTGTTAGGTATTTATCCCGGAGAAATGAACATGTTATGTTCATATACAAACCTTTAAGCAAATGTATACATAATGAGATTATCTTTAATATCAAAAACTGGAAACAACTGAAATGTCTTTCAACTGGTAAATGGATAAACAAATTGTGGTATAGCTGTGCAATGAAACTGTACTCAGAAATTAAAAACAAAACAAAACAAAAAACAAAAAAGAAACTACCAATACCCGCAACAACCTGGATGAATTTCAAATGTTATCACTCTTAGTGAAAGAAACCAGACTCAAAAATCTATATACTTGTTTAATGATATTTGTATGTCACTATTGAAGAGATCATTATTTGCCAAGGACTGGGAATAGTAATAAAAAAGCAAGCATGCTTACGTTAAAGGCTTTGCCTATGATTTAGATAGTTTCTCATAATACATTGGTGTATGAAAGGAAATCAAATTATTTAACTGACTAGATTTTCTATTCATACACAACTATTTCCAGTAAGCACTCCTACAAACTGTTTATATAGTATTAGTTAGAGGATATAATGAAAGAGCAATAAAACAAACTTCTTTATCACTGCACTTAATAAACACCTGAAGTTCCCCAATGTGAACTTTCAGTTATAAATAATTGACTGTATCCACATTTTTCTGAAATCTGATAGACTGTGTCACCTTGCACTCAGCCTATAATGGCACTTAGTTTTTCCTAATTCTTCTCTATGCTTCAAATTTTTAAAAAATCAGTTCTGTTTAACCTTGTGAAGATGCAAACTGGTGATAGAATGGATTTTCTACACTTTTAAGTAGATAAAAAAGGACATTCTTAATTATTCCAGGTACGTGTTTTACCTCAATCATTCCTTATGCCCTATAAGTCCTGAGAGCAAGGCCCATTCAGCCAAGAAGATATTATTTGAAGTCTTTTGTACATAAGTAAATTGTTTTCTGAAGTCAAATCCCAAAGGGCTTTGCAAAATTTCAGTTAGTCAGGAGAGCCAAGAGCAACTACTACTTTCTATAAGTTCCAATAATCTTTCTGGCCCTATGGGGGCATTTAGTTTATGAGTTATGCGTAAATACCCTAAGGAAATTGAAATGAGTAATTTCTTTATTTCGCTAGTATTGGTTCAGACCACTCATTTTATTAATTCTAATAATTCTCCTTGGAGGCAGGTTAAGTGGCAGCCTCATTAGTAATGCTGCCCAGACAAAGACAAGAGGCTCTGTGGCCTGCCCAGGGACTGACTGTCAGGCAGCTGGCATCCAACACCTGACCATGGGCCCATGCATTGGTCCTGAACACGCTAGCCACTGAAACCGCTTTTTAATTGGCTTAAATGGGCTTGTTTATTTTCCACTTTTCTGTTTATTGAAGTAGAAGTGGAAACTGGCCTTCAAAGACCAGCCTATCAGCATCTCCTTCCTTGGCTCGCCTGACCTTCAGGCAGTGCAGCTGCCTGAACTGAGTTAAAAATGGACTGTCAAGCTGGCTTTAATTTCTGCTGCTCTGCGTCCGAATGTCCTCCCACTGATCTGTTTATCACACCCTCTATACCCCTTCTGTTGTTGTTTTTCTAAGAGTTTTATGCCAGGACAGCTGAAACTGCCTTTCAAGGTTCTAACCTGCAAATCCTTCTACACATAATCCTAGAGGACCTGGGAGCCAACACTAGGATCTCTACTGTAGGAACAACCTTCTCCCTCCAGGCATCCCCTAACCCACCCCAAGCTGACTCTCCGAACAGATCATCTCTTACTGGCACACCAAAGCGAGAAAACCGTGGCTTAATAACTTTGGAAGAAAAAAATCAGGTTTGGCATCTTGCTCATGGGTTGTGAGGGCATGTTGCCTCTTTCCAGGGCTCCTCTGCCCCTCTGTGTGTTCCTGTGCAGGACCACACGGAGCCCTCACAGGGATTATCTGCTGATCCCCAGCAGAATATAAAACTCTTTATCTTCAGTCTCTGAAATCTCTTCAAAACATCCCAAACCAAAGATCTTCCCAACAGGGCTCGCCAGAAACTTCTGCCTCCGGAAATGACAGTTGCTCTCAATGATGCACGGATAGAGGAGTACCTTATATCCTACTAATGGTGTTGTGTGTTTCTTGGCAAACTCCCGCTCAATTCAAGCTCCCTGCACTCTGGGGCAAGGTCTAATTAGAAGAGTGCCAGGCTCACCCTTCCTGCGGAGAAAACGCATTAGCCACAGATGTAAGTGCACGAATGATGCCAGGGAGCCACGGAGTGCATGGGGTCATTAAGGCCCTTCTTAAAATGCTGGAGAGCCTTCGATGCGGGAAAGGAAAACTAGATCTGACCATGTGCAGCAGAGGAGGATACAGAAACCCTGGGAGGCAGAGTAGAGTTGACTGGGTTAGAGGCCAGAAATAAGTGCATAAATGATGCTCAGTGGACGTTGCAACAGATTTAAACCAAGTGTTCAGGATGACACAGCAAAGCCTCAGGACAAGGAAATACACAGATCGCTTAAAGCTTCCCGCTGCCGGGAACAGCCTGAGTGTGAAAGCGCGGACGCTCGGGGAGGGGTCGCACTGAAGAATCAGGTTCAGGCTTTGGCGAGTCGTGCACCCGGAATTGCGGTCACAGTGGCCTGAGTTCTACCCTGGAAGCAACAGGTGTCCGCCCTACCACAGGCTTATCCTCAACTCCCAGCGGCTAGGCTCGGGCTCCCTGGAAGTGTAGGGGTTGAAAGGGGACCAGACTCGGGAGGGGAGGGGCGGGGCGCCGGCCGGGGAGGGGCGGTGCAGGTGGGCGGGCCTGGGCAGGGTGGGGACTGGACCTATAAAGTTCTTGCTGCCCCGGAGGCTATGCTACTGAGAGGAGCCGGCGCAGGGTGGTCGGGGAGGGGTGAGCAGGGTGCCGCTGGCTGCTGGGGTCTGCAGGTCATCGAGTCCCCAGGAGAGGGGACTCCTAAGAAGGCACCTGCCTGTGTTTACCCAGCAGCGAGCGCGTCGGCCCCCGGGAACTCCCGGCAGGTGAGCGAAGCTGCGGCCTTGGTGGGGGCAGCGGGGCCGGGGGGCGCACCGCGGGGCAGGTCGCTTCCAAGTTTTGCGAACTGTTGGGTTAGTTTCAGGTTGCGGCTGTAGTTGGCGGCTCCGCTCCCAGGGCTTTGTCAAATTGAGTTGCAGAGGCCGGTTCCCCCCCTTTGGCAAAGGAGTTCCTCCGCTAGTTCGCTCCCGCGATGCCGGGCATTTTAGGAGCCTCTGCACGACTCGCCTGCTTTTGCAAATCCGTCTCTTCTCGCTTCATTTTTTCCAGCGCTCAGGAAAGGCCCTTGCGCCTCACGAGGGAAACAGAGCCGTTGACCATGGTTGCAACTGGCAGTTTGAGCAGCAAGAACCCGGCCAGCATTTCAGAATTGCTGGACTGTGGCTATCACCCAGAGAGCCTGCTAAGTGGTGAGTGTCCCTGCTGCCCACCCTTCTCCCCTCCCAAGGTCGGTGCCTCTCGATCTATGGTGGGCGGGCTTTCGACTTCCTCCCCTACTTCTACGTAGGGAATGCCACAAAATCCATCTGAGGAGACTCCTTTCCAAATTTTCTAACATCTTCTCTCCATGATAGAAACAAAAGTAGCAAAAGTAGAATACCCGAGGGCTGCATCTTTCTAGTCTGGTGCCAGTAGGCCCTTTGGGATTAAGTTCCTTATCTTACATGATTGTGAAGAACAGTTATGTGTGTTGTAGCAAATGTATTTACCCTGTAATCAATTATCACCCCTCCCCCCTGAATTCCGACGCACCCATTTGCAAGGTATTCCTCACTCTCCCCTGACTCCAGGGAACTACTGATCTGATTTTTATCGTTCCAAGTTAGTTTTGCCTTTAGGTAAGTGGAACCATACAGTAGGTATTCTTTTGCATCTGGTTTCTTTCCCGCAGCCTAATGTTTTTAAGATTCTTTTATGTTGTTGCTTAAATCAGTGTGTTCATGTTTATTACTGAGTAGGATTTTCAGTCGTGGATATACCCATTATTCCATTTTTAATGTGAGAAGGAAACTGTTGAACAGCAGCGGTGCTTGACTTGCTGTCATTCGCAATTTTAACAGCAGTTTCTAAGTGAACACACTGCTCTGCCACTAAAGAGCTGTAAGAGCACAGATAAACTGCTTAAGCTCTTCGTGTTTTTCTCCTTTCAAGGTGAAGTGGTTGATGACCTAATTTATAGGCCAGAACTCCAAAATTACATGAAGTGGAGAGGAAAAGCCAGTAGCAGATGAAGGTGGAGTAGGCTTAGGGAGAGGAGCTGGGAGGGCATCTGCCTGCACCTTGTTCATTTGACTCCGTGTGGTGTGGCATCCTGCCAAGGGGTAGGATTAATTTGAGGTGTAGGTGACCAAATGCAGAGCTATCTCTTTTCCTTTGAGCCAATCTAATTTTATTTCCCTAGGACTATTTTGTTTTGCTTGGCTAAGAAAAACCACCCAGCCGGTTATAAATATCCTCATGAACCTCAAAGGTCTTCTCTGCGCAATTTTTAATTAAAGAGGTTAAAGCTAAAATTGGGACCTACAGGCCACTCCAGTAAAGACTTAAAGAAAGACACAAATTTGATAGATCTTCAATATAACTCTTCAAGTTCATGGACTTTAAGCATAATAGTAAAAATTATTTATTTATTTTACAATACATGTATTCCTAGAGTTAGAAAGTAACAACCCCTTAGTCCAAAAAACAAAGTTATAACTTTTTATTCCAGAAGTAATGCGTGTTTTCTGTAAAACAAAATTAGAAAACCCCCATAAGCAAGTAGCAGGAAAGAAAAGAAAATCACCAATAATCTGGGATAATCACAAGTAGATTTTTGATGCATAGTCTTTACGATTGTGTGTGTTTTGTGTACACATAAATTTAAAGAAAAGTGGTTATAGCCTATGCACTCGATTTATCTCAACCATTATTTCATACATGAACTTTCATTCATGAGAGCTTAAATTATTTGCTATGTTACCTAGCTAGTTAACAGCTAATTGAGGTCAGCCGACTCTGAAACAAATACAAGAAAAAGGCAGACATGGTAGATAGAGATAACCGATGTTGATATCTTGGTGTTTTTTTCTACTCTTTTTTTTTTTTTTTCTGTATCTAAAAAGAAAACTCCCATTTCTTACAGATTTTGACTACTGGGATTATGTTGTCCCTGAACCCAACCTCAACGAGGTAATATTTGAGGAATCAACTTGCCAGAATTTGGTTAAAATGCTGGAGAACTGTCTGTCCAAATCGAAGCAAACTAAACTTGGTTGCTCAAAGGTCCTTGTCCCTGAGAAACTGACCCAGAGAATTGCTCAAGATGTCCTGCGGCTTTCCTCGACGGAGCCCTGTGGCTTGCGAGGTTGTGTTATGCACGTGAACTTGGAAATTGAAAATGTATGTAAAAAGCTGGATAGGATTGTGTGTGATTCTAGCGTGGTGCCTACTTTTGAGCTTACACTTGTGTTTAAGCAGGAGAACTGCTCATGGACTAGCTTCAGGGACTTTTTCTTTAGTAGAGGTCGCTTCTCCTCTGGTTTCAGGAGAACTCTGATCCTAAGCTCAGGATTTCGACTTGTTAAGAAAAAACTTTACTCACTGATTGGAACAACAGTGATTGAAGGGTCCTAAAAAGGGAAAAGATATAAAGGTTATTTCATGATTGGGTAGTAAAACTATTCAGCTAGTCAGCTAAAGTCATTTGTAGTTTGCCCCACCTGCCCTCAATAAGAAACCCCAAATGTAGTCCATTTTCTTTCTGTGTTTCACATTCATAGCAACTGCAGCTAACAGGCTGATTTTCTGGCCTTCGGAGAAGTGATTCAAAATAGTGTACATTTTCTGCATAGATCCCATTTTTGTACAGAATTGAATGGGATGAATAGGTAAGCAAAAGTAGAAGCCCATTTGAGTTTTACATTTGATTCCACAATTTTGTTTCAGGTAGGCTTGGTAATAGACTATATAAACCAGATTTGCCTAGTTTGATTTTCATATGGCTTTTTTTCTGTAAGTTTTCAGAGTGATTCTTTAAATCACAGAATCTTACTAAATGATACTTAGCCTATCAAAACTTCCAGAAGCCCACACCACCAGTTCCTGACTCAAATTTGAAGGGTTCTTAGACAGGAGGGTAGGATTAAGTAGGTGAGTTTAATTAAAGCTTAACCCTAGGTAAGAGTGAATGAGAAATATTACGGCAGTAATGGAACTGCTTCACTGTTTCTTGGTGACTTCCTCACTCTAATGTTGAAAAGAGGCAACAAAAGCTTGTGCTGCCATTTCAGTAACCATGGTGTTGTTTTAGATGCCTTTATAAGCTCAGTTTCCCTTGTTCTTAAGTGTTGAATATTGTCTTTAAACTAGAAAAATGCAAAATATTGAACTGATATTTTTGTGTGTAGTTGATTACTCTTCCATTGAGTGAATGATTTATACCTGTGAGGATAGGAAATTAGTTCTGAGACCTAGTCCCTCTCTGATTCACTTAGTAATCTATCCTCTTTTCAGTATTACATGTGCTTAATCTCAGATGAACCATTTCACCATGGCAGTGTTATCTCATCTCTGGGCTTTTCTGGGAATTGAACTATCTCTCCTTAACCCCAACTGTCAAGGGCAGTAGCAGTATACTACCACTTTGAATTATTGAAATGGGTCAATTTACGAAGTCTGCATTGGCTATGGAGATATGGTTTATAGTACAGCCTAGAGGATGAAACTCACAGTCCAGATAACCATGCACGCACCCAGATTTTTTCCACCTTGGATACCTGTCACTAGGGAATAATAAAGGCCTTATTTTTTGTCTTATTCCAACTAAGTAGATCATTATCTCTTTCCTTTTTTATGTTAATGAGAGAATTTAGCCTCCACTCAACAATGTTCAATTCAGCAAGGCTTTCATATCCTTGCTGTGGGTCATGGATAAGGAGCTTATTCAGGTTTCCTGCCCTAGCTATTAGCTCCACTTCACATGCTGGAGACTGGTGTAGGGACAGATGTATTCATCCTGGTGTTATGGAAAAACAGGTGTGATCCTGTTACTGATACTATAAGTGACCTAAAATGTCACTGTTCAAATTAGCAAGTGTTCTAACAAACTAAACTTTTCAAATGCTTGGAAAGATACTACAAAGCCAATCTTTATAGAATTGGGACAAGATAAATCAACGTTGTTTTGCGTGTCTATTGTTAGGCTCCAAAGGTTCACTATGTTTCTGCCGCTGTCCTGGAGTTGTCACCACTGACTGGGCAAGGCTTCTCGGGCATGGATGTAGAACTGTTGTCCTTTTTCCACTAACAGTTACCTTTGACTCTCTTGCCTGTTATGCTTACAAAATGGTGATGGCTTATGGAAGGCTGTTAAATTAATATTCCTGTTAAAGGAAATTAAAGTTTGTCTATTTTTGACAATAAAGCATTATATATTTTTAATTCTCTTGTCCTTTTTTTTTTCTTTCCCCTACTTGATGCAGTGGTCATAGGATCAGGGCTGCAATTACAGGGACTGTAAGTAGGGATGGCTCATTATAAACCTTATATCAGAATTCCTTATGGGCCTGATAGAAGTGGGTTGTGCCTTCATCTCATTTGGCAAAATTGGGGTTAACAGTGAATGCAGCTATTTTGCCTGGTAGTAAAAACAGCCCACCAACTCTGGACCTGTGTATCCTAACCCTATCTGAATACGAGTGGACTGAAAGGGAGCACCTGCTAGACTGGCATTGCTGCCTTCCGCCTAGACAGACAGGGTGTGCAAATGGAGGCAAACCTTCACTTCCAAAGGTGGAAGATTTGGGGTATAAATGAAGAGAAGGAACAATAGTCGCTGAGGTTAAAGGAATTAATAAGGGTTATATAAGGAGGGAAATCCAATATTATCACTTCAAAAGAGGATCAGAGCAAGTGATGATGATGTCTTCCACCTCAGTTATAACAGATGCCTGAAAAGGTGAAGCTATGTTTGCGGAGACTACTTTTGAAATCAGACAAGATCGAATGGAAGCCTACAAACTTGAGTGACCTCATTCTGGGAGACATATTTATACTATACGACGGACTTGATTAATTATAAATGATTCAGTGAGATTCTAGGAGTGCTGCAGTATCTTTTAAGTTGTATGTCCTTTTGATGTAAGGAATCCTCATTGGAAGATTAGGGTGGTTTTCAAATATATATTGTGAAATATACATTTCGTCTTAGTCCCTGTTTCCTGGTATAAAACTCTTGAACTACTTAGATTCTTCAAAGTGATGAGTGTCTTTTGTATGCTAATGATTGCCTGATGGCTGGAAACCCCCAGGTAGCTTCAGGATGGGGCTTGGTCACCAGAAAGACCAAGGCTGTATTAGGGTGTTGGGACTTTCAGCCCCACCACAACCTCACATCCACCTGGAAGGAGAGATGGTCCGAAGATTAAGCCAATGGCCAATGATTTAACCAGTCTACATAATTCTACATAACGAAGCTTCCATAAACACCTAAAAGGACTGAGTTCAAACACCTTCTGGATAAGTGAACACTTGGAGGTTCCTGGAGGATGGTGGGTATGGAGAGGGCATAGAAGCTCCTGCCCCTTCCCACATTTCTTGCCCTATGCATTTCTTCATAGGCACTCATCAGCATCTTTTCTATTAATCTTTATCATAAACCAGTAAACGTAAGTAAGTGTTTCCCTGAGTTCTGTGAGCTGCTCTAGCAAATTAATCTAATCCCAGGAGGGAGTCATGGGAACCCTAATTTACAGCAGGTAGTCAGAAGCACAGGTAAAGCAAGCTGGGGCTTGAGATTGGCATTGGAAGTTGGGGGAGGGGGACACTCTTGGGGACTGAGCCCTCTACCTGTGGTATTTGAGGCTGTCTCCAGGTAGTGTCAGAATGGAGTTGCATTAGAGGATACCCAGCTGGTGTCAGATGCGGAATTGATTGCTTGCCTGATATGTCGGGAAAACCCACACATTTGGTCACAGAAGACTTCTGTGTTCATTTTTGAGTGAGAAGGTATAGGAGAAAGCAAGTTTGATTTTTTTTCCCCTCAGTATTCTCAGAATGGGTAAAGGATGTTGTTTTCAATAACTGGTGCAATAACAACTTTTCACAGGATATAAGTTGAATGCATACACATTGAGCATAAAAATCAATTTCAGGTTGATTAAGGAATTAAATATGAAAGGGAAACTTAGAAGATGGAATTTTTGTAATTTTGACGTAGAGGGAAGAACTCTTAAATAAGACATCAAGATGCCCTGAAACATCTCTTTATCAAATAATCCTATAAGGAAGATAAAATTAAAACTCGGGAACTGGAAGAAAGTGTTGCAACACATATAACTGAAAAATGGTTTGTAACCAGAATACCTCAAGAATTTTTGCAAAGCAATAAGAAAAACACAACCCCCCAAAAAATATGTCGTCAAAAGCCTGAATAGGCACTGTATGGAAGAGGAAGCCAATCTGGCTGATAATTATATGAAAAGATCCTCAATCTAATTAGTAATCAGAGAAATTCAAGTTAAAAGCAATAATAAAATATCAATACAGACATCCACATTAGTAAAAATAAATTGATAATTCCAAAAGTTGGTGAGGACACAAGAAAAAAAATCAACAAGTCAATATATGTATATGGCATTATTTTATAAAATTGAATGATAAGTATATTTCGTGAAGCAGCATATCAAAGAGTGTTCTTCAAACTATTTTTTTTTTTTTTGGAGAGAGAGGGTCTTGCTCTATCACACAGGCTGGAGCACAGTGGCGTGATCACAGCTCATTGTAGCCTCTATTTTCCAGACTCAGGCGATCCTCCCGTCTGAGCCTGCCAAGTATCTGAGACCACAGGCGTGCGCCACCACACCTAGCTAATTTTTTTATTTTTTTATTTTTTGTAGAGACAGGGTCTCCCTATGTTGCCCAAGCTGGTTTTAAACTGCTGAGCTCAAGTGATCCTTCCACTTTGGCTTCCCAAAATCCTGGTACTACAGGTGTGAGCCACTGTGCCCTGCCTGTCAAATTTTTTAAATTGTCATTCAAATTATTTATCCTAAGTTTAAAAAGTTGCAAATGATGTATAATCCAGAATATGACAAATACTGGCCTTTTAAAATAAAACTATTACATCATTTTTTAAATATTTCCAATGGAATGTAACTAGCATAGTAATTTGACATTCAAAGACATCTATTTAGAAAATATTATAAATAAGGTCTTCAACAGAATTAAATTTTTTCAGTGTTACTTTTTCTTCATTCCTGTATCTTTTCAAAGTCTACAATTTATACTGAGTTTTGTTTAATGTAATATCTTTTAAACTCTCCTCTTCCTATAAGGACATCAGTCATTGGATCAGGGTCTACCCTAGGGGCCTCATTTTAACTTAATTACCTGTCTAAAGTTACATTTACCGATTTTTTTTTTTTTTTTTTTTTGAGACAGGGTCTTCCTTCCATTGCCCAGGCTGAAGTGCAGTGGCAAGATCATGGCTCATTGCAGCCTCGACATCTCTGGCTCAGGTGATCCTCCCACCTCAACCTCCTGAGTAGCTGGGACTACAGGCGTGTGCCACCATGCCTGGCTAATTTTTTTAAATATTTCTTTTAGAGACAGGATTTCACCATTCTGCCCAGGCTGCTCTTGAACTCTTGGGCTCAAGCAGTCCACCTGCCTCAGCCTCTCTAAGTGCTGGGATTACAGGTGTGAGCCTCTGTGCCTGACCAAGATTTTTTTTGTTCCTTCTCCACTCCTACTGCCTCAATTGATTAGCCTTTAAAAATAAAATAATAAAATAATAAATTACAAGTGATCTGGATGAATCTTTGGAATATATTATTGATTACAAAAAGAAAGTCACAAATGAACAAATAGACCTTTTTTCTGTTTATGTAATAATCAAAGACATAAAACATTAAAATGTTTAGGGATGCAAATATATATGATTTATCTATTTAAAAGTCTGGAGATTTGTAAGCGCAAATTTTGGAAGAATGAACACGTCTAAAGAGAGAGAAAAGTAAGTGGGAATAATAACATTAACAGAAAACATCAAAGGAAATAGTAGCAATCATTTCCTTAAATTTGGAGGTGGGCATAAATATGTTATTGAATCATAACTCATTATGTTTTACATGCATTTGATAAATCTCTTTTTGTGCTTAATAATAAAACATTTAAAAATGTTTAAAGGCAATTAAAAAACTTAAATAAAATTCTAGGGGAAAATAAAATTATCTGTATCTCTACCCAAGAATTTTCTGCCAGTCATGGTGGCTCATGCCTATAATCTCAGCACTTTGGGAGGCTGAGGCACAAGGCCCACATAAAGCCAGGAGTTCAAAATCAGCCTTAGCAACAAAGTGAGACTCCTGTCTCTACACAAAATTTAAAAATTAGCTGAGTGCAGTGGCCTGACCCTGTAGTCCAGGTTACTTGGGAGGCTGAGGTGGAAGGATTGCTTGAGCCCCAGAGTTCAAGGCTACAGTGAGCTATGGTCACACCACTGCACTCCAGCCTGGGTGACAGAGCAAGACACTGTCTCAAAAAAAAAAAATTATTGCCATTGCATATGGTTAATCTTGCAACAGATTTACCTTTGCAGAGGATAATATAAAGTGATTTTTACTGCCTGAACATGGAATATCTGAAAAATTCTGACAGATTATATGTTGAGGAATGCAAATGAGTTAAAGAAGGCTGCTGAAGAACTTGACTATCTGGATAACTAAGACTTGATCTTATTTTCAGAACTAATAAGGTAGAATTATTTACATAACAAATATTTGCTAATAATTTACAAATATAAAAAGGATACTTTTTCACTCTATCCAAACATGCTGAAGGAAAAGCAAAGACAGATGGTTTGATTCATATAAACCAGATTATAGCTCAAGTGTGGCTTTGTTGAGAAAGAAATTTTCTAAACCTGTTTCAAGGCAAAACTCTAAAGCCATTCGAAGGGAATATAGAAAAGCATTTTGCAGTATCCTATCAGCAACAGCATAAAGATATTGAGCCAACTGTTACTGTGTCAGAGAATCTTCTGGGTAGCTACCACCTAATTCAAAGTGAACTTGCTGTCGCAGACACTGTGAAGTCTGAAGGAAGTACCAGCAGCATCAGGACAGACAAGTTTAACATGAAGGGAAGTGAATCTGGTGTCAAAGAACTGTCAAGGGTCTAAAATTAATCCAACTTTCAAGGTAACATATTAGCCTGCCACAGTTTCATGGATACTTGTAGAAAACACAAGACTCCAAGGATTTTACTACTCTTCCATAGCCAGCAGCATGAACATCAGCATATTTGCATCAGTCTACTCTTCCCTTTAAGTCCCACAGAAGTAGTAAGGTTAGGCCCAGTTGGATGCCTATGGGTTACATCGCAGGAGAGGAACCCTGAGCTTAGGGAACCCAAGAGGATGCCTACCCTTTGCTTCAGACACTATCTATTCCACAGTTTTCCACTATAAAAATATCCTTGAAAAGACAGTCCGGAACTAAAAGCAATCACTGCCTCCCTTGTAAGACAAGCAGAAATATGAGAGAACCATGGAGAATTGTCTCCCACAGCCAGTGTAAGAACTGGGCCTGTATTAGTTCTTACAAAGTAAGCTTTATATATATATATATATATATATATATATATATATATATATATATACACACACACATACACACATACACACATACACATATATATGTGTATATATACATACACATATATACATATATATCTACATATATATGTATATATATATCTTAAGCTCTGAGCACAGATATCAATCATATTTTACACTGCTTCCTCTATTGTCTTTTTATAATTTTAACCAACATTATTAGAGATAAAGTGAATTGCAACATAATAACTAAAGAATTTTCCTGGAAAATATAATAGTACTGAACTTGTATGTTATAGTAGTCATTAGACGTTCCCCAAATATTCTGCTTCTTCTTCTGGAGATAGGATATAATTATATTTCTCCACCACGAAACCCCCTTGAAATTAGCTAAGGTCATCTGAAATGCTTTCACCAAAGAAGTGTGACCAGAAATGACAAGAGGACACATCTGTCAGTCTGAGTCACTGAGTAAAGAAAATTAATCCAGTTCTTTCACTGCTGACTCAAATTAGAGCTATAGTGTAAGTAAGAAATAAACCTTCTGTTAACCTACTGAAATTTGGGGGATTTTTGATATTGCAGCATAATCTGATCTATCCTGATTAATGCCTATGTGCCCAATAATATGGCCTCAAAATATTAAGTGAAAATTTGCAAAATTAGAAGGTAGATTGAGCAACTTGCAATCATAGTGGACCATACTAATACACATCTCTCAATAATTGAGAAATCAATCAAAAAGAGAATTAAAGAAGTGAAAGATGTGAATGACACTATAAACATTAGTTTTATGCACCATATTTAATGACCATGCCTGGAACTATAAGCCCCCACTTAGTAAACACACGTTATTTTCATGTATACATAACAAATTCACAAAAACTTAAATTTTATAATACAAAGCAAACCTTAAATTAACAAAGACTGTTCTGTGAAATAAATTATAAAAATCTAAAAACCAGCCACAAAAACCTCATACATTTAGAAATTTAAATGCAAATATGCTTCTAAAGAATTCATGGGTCAAAAAGATAGTTAGAAAAAACTTGGAATTTAATGACAATGAAACTGTTACATGGCAAAACATATAGTATGCGGTTAAGGCAGTTGTTCCTTGGTGAACAGGTCTATGCATACCTGTCTGCAAAGGTCCAAGGAGGCTGAGAGGCTGAAGAAAGAGACTAATAAGTCTAGTTTCTCAGAAAGAAACATGTAATAGAGACTTACAACAGAAGCCATGTCTCATGTAGCCACCATGAAATGAGATGGTGAATCCCCATGCTAATACCCACCAGAACCAGGGTTTATTTACCTTAGGGAATTTGCCTGTGGGCCAGATTTATGGTTGGTGTCTGTTTACAATAACATTTATGGTACACAGTAGATAAAGTAGAAACCTTACAGGCATTTCCAGAAGAAAGGGGCTGATGAAACTACTACATAGCAAAACATACGGTATGCAGTTAAAGCAGTTTTCCTTGGTAAGCAGGTCTATGCATATCTGTCCCAGCTGAGAGGCTGAAAAAAGAGGCTGATAAATTTAGTACTGAGGTTAATCAGCAGTCAACATGGCAGATTCATATCCAAGATGGAGTCACTTTAGCTTCCACAGCAGTACATGAAAAGAAATGTATAGCCTTAAATCCTTGTATGAGAAAAGAAAAAAGATGAAATCAATGAGCTAAATGCCAAGTAAAGATGTTACAAAAAGAAATAGAGAAACCCCAAAAACTAGAAGGAAGGAAATGATAAGGATATAAGCAGAAATTGATGACTTCAAAAATATAAACAATAGAAAGGATCACAAAAATAAAATCCAATTTTTAAAAGGACTATCACAAAAATAAAATCCAATTTTTAAAAGGACTATCAGAAAAATAAAATCTGATTTTTAAAAGGACTATTAATAACATTCACAAACTGTGAAAATGGACAAGAAAATAATGGAAAGCATCCATCAGCAGCTATAGGAATGAAAATGAGGAATATAGACAGATACAACAGATAGTATATGAAAAATAGAAGTACATACTCCAACAAAACTAAATCTTAATATTGTGTTGACTGAAAGAGGAAAAATGATCAGTATAATATAACATATTATTCATGACTCTATGTATATATATATATAGTAACATTGTAAAACATAAATGTAAAAATTAAAGTTCAAATTCAGTGTAACAGTTACCCCCAGAGAAAGCATGGAATGAGATCTGAAAAATCAGTATAAGAATATCTCTAATCTGGAATGCAGTTATTTTCTCATTCTCTATATGTCTCTATTTGCTTGAATATTTTATAATATTTTAAAGTACTGATTATTCATAAGGGGATTTACTCAAGGCATGGAGTTGTACATAGAAATAATGTGGCAACAGAAAAAGTTTTGAAATCACTCTGAGCAACTTGAAGGCAGAGACTTGGATTTTTATCTTCGTCAATGTTTAGTAATTTCTTTGTTAAATAGATTAGTAAGAGGTGAATATGGCCTGGGATGTGGAGGCCTTTGGGATTCCACACTAAGAAATGTATAGTTAGTTACGTGGTTGAGCGCTTTCATGTTTACAAGCTATTACAACATAGAATTTTGGGTAAATCAATCAGACAATATTATATATAATAATTTAATAGCCTTAAAGAGCCAAGAGGCATGAGGTCAGTGAAAAACCTATTGAGGTAGCCTAGGTAGGAGGGGAGACATATCTAAATTAGAATAGAAACATTTTATGTTAAAATATTAATAATGGTGATAATAATTAGCTCAAGGGTCATTACAAGGAAAAATGAACTGGTTTTGGTATACGGGTCTAAGGAAGAGAAAAAGGAGGGTATCAGTAAATTTCTGGTATTCAGGCTTTTCTGCTGCTTGTTTAATATAGAAGGCAATATTGTCACCCACAATAGGCAATGAGAGAACTTAGAGAACCTTAAACAGGATAGCAACCACACATCTTACATCTAGCATTATTTCCATTTTAATAACTGTCTTAAGTAGGGTTCCCAGGAAATAGACACTGAGATGGAGATTTGCAAGCAGGAAGTTATTGTCCTTCCAGTCAACACCACTGGAAGAGAAGGGAGTAGGACTGAGCAGAGGAAATGGTTGAATAGTTGATACAATTTCAAAACAAAAAAAAGAGAAAAAGAAAAAGGCTCTTAACTGATGTTTCAGGGAACTTTAGAGTTAGGATGCCATTTGGAGTTAATTACCCTGAGGCAAGAAGGTTTGACCTCCATCTGCTGCCCCACTGACTAGACACTAGAAATGAGCTGCCACAGGATTAGGGTGTGTGCCTTTGGACAAGGCAGCTCTTTTCAATGGAAAGCAATTCCTGAAGTGTTGGCTTGTCTGTGAGCAGTCAGTTCCCAACACTTCCATCAGCAGGGGTTATGCTTGCTCCAGACATGAAGAGGGAACCTGGGTGGCACATCACAGTGTCCACCCTAGTCCTTTCCTTATGCTATTTGGATCCACTTATGTTATATAATAAGTTCTGGGCCTCTTCCAGGATTTTAATTGGTCTATTTTACTGGGAAAACTGACAGAAAAAAGCTTAATGGGGCCAACTATAGCCCTCCCACATCCATGAAATCAGTGGACACACTGTGACCTGGACCTAGCCCAGGACCCCATTTAAAATAGTAATAACTCAGGGGTCATTATGATGCTGTTTAAGTTTCAGGTTATCAAATGTCAACTCAGACCCTGTATTAGTAAGGATTCTCAGAAAACAAAACCAGCTGACAAGTGCTGTGCGTGTGTGTGTGTGTGTTTGCAGTGTTAAAAGAAAAACCTTTGATAAATTTAACAAAGTTTAATTGAACTAAGAACAATTAGCAAATCAGGCAGCCCTCAAACCAGAATAGATTCAGGGAGACTCCAGCATTGCCTTGTGGTTGAAGATGATTTATGGATAGAAAAAGGAAAGTGACATACAGAAAATGGAAGTGAGATACAGAAACAGCCAGATTGGTTACAGCCTGGCATTTGACTTATTTGAATATGGTTTGAACAATTGGCTGCCGTTGATTGACCAAAACTTGGTGATTGGTAGATGAGTAGGTTACAGTCTGTTTACACATCCAGTTAGGTTATAGTTTACTATGTGTGGAGAAACCTTCAGACCAAATTTAAACTATGTAAGGAAGCGACTTTAGGCTAAACTTCATTTAACAGCAGTTTGCTGGGAGAATTCCTTTTTGCCTGGTGAAGATCAGTCCATTCTATCTAGACTTTCTACTGATTGGATGAGGCCCACCCACATTATGAAAGGTAATCTGCTTACTCAGAGTCTAATAAATGAAATGTTAATCCCATATTAAAACAAACAAAGAAACAAAAACCTCCTCAGAAACATCCAAAATAAAGTTTGAGCAAATATCTAGGCACTGTGGCCCAGCCAAATTGACACATAACTGTCATAGACTCCATGTCCAAAAGACTTTGAAATTATACATTCTCCATTTCTATTGTACAGCAACCTAGACAAATGACTATAGGTCACTTTGGGGAAGGACTAGGGTCATCAATATTTTATACACTTGCCATGGGATTGCTGAATTTTTTCCTCCAAAATGTTCATCCTCCCCTTTAGCATAGGCACACCTCATTTTATTGCACTCCTATTTATTGAGCTTTGCAGATATTGAGTGTTTTACAAATTGAAGGTTTGTGGAAACCTTGTGTCAAGCAAGTCTATGAGCACCATTTTTCCAACAGCTTGTGCTCACTCATGTCTCTGTGTCACATTTTGGTAATTCTCACAATACTTCAAACTTTTTCATTATTTTATCTGTTTTGGTGATCTGTGACCAGTGATCTTTTATCTTACTATTGTAATTTTTTGGGAGCACCACGAACCACACCCACATAAGATGGCAAACTTAATGGATAAAGCTTGTGTGTATCCCGACTGCTCCTCCAACCAGCCCTTCCCCCACCTCTCTCCCTCTCCTCAGGACCCCTTGTTCCCTGAGACACAATGATACTAAAATTAGGCCAATTAATAACTCTGCAATGGCTTCTAAGTGTTCAATTGAAGATTCACATATTTCTGACTTTAAATCAAAAGCCAGAAATAATTAAGCTTAGTGAAGAAGGCATGTCACAAAAGCCAAGACAGAGCAGAATGTAGACCTCTTGTGCCAAACAGTTAGCTAAACTGTGAATGCAAAGAAAATTTCTTGAAGGAAATTTAACGTGCTGCTCCTGAATACATGAATCATAAGAAATCCAAACAGCCTAATTGTTAATGGGTAGAACGTTTCAGTGGTCTAAATACAAGATCAAAACAGCCTAACATTCCCTTAAGCCAAAACCTAATCTGGAGCAAGACCCTAACTCTCATCAGTTCTATAAAGGCTGAGAGAGGTAAGAAAGCTGCAGAAGAAAAGTTGGAAGCCAGCAATGGTTGGTTCATTAGGTTTAATGAAACAAGCTATTTCCTTAATGTAAAAGTGCAAGGTGGCCAGGTGTGGTGGCTCATGCCTGTAATCCCAACACTTTGGGAGGCTGAGGTGGGCAGATCACCTGAGGTCAGGAGTCCAAGACCAGCCTGGCCCACGTGGTGAAACCCCCTCTACTAAAAGTACAAAAACTAGCTGGGCGTGGTGGCAGACCCCTGTAATCCCAGCTACTCGGGGGGCTAAGGCAGGAGAATTGCTTGAACCCGGGAAGCAGAGCTTCCAGTGACTCGAGATCATGCCACTGCACTCTGCCTAGGCGACAAAAGAGAGACTCTGTCTCAAATAAATAAATAAATAAACAAATAAATAAATAAATATGCAAGGTAAAGCAGTAAGTGCTGATATAGAAACTGCAGCAAGTTATCCAGGAGATCTAGCTAAGATCATTGAAGAAGGTGCCTACTCCAAACAACAGGTTTTCAATGGAAAAGAAATAGCTTTTTATTGGGAGAAGATGCCATCTAGGACTTTCATAGCTAGAGAGGAGAAATCAATGCCAAGCTTCAAAGCTTCTAAGAGCAGGCTGACTCTCTTATTAAAGACTAACACAGCTGGTGACTTCAAGTTAAAGCCAATGCTCATTTTGGGTCCAAAAATCTTAGGACCCTTAAGGAAAGTGCTCAGTATACTCTGCCTGTGCTCTATAAATGGAATAACAAAGCGTGGATGACAGCACATCTGTTTACAGCATGGCTTACTGAATATTTTAAACCCCCCATTGAAACCTACTGCTCATAAAACAAAAACAGGGGCTAGACATGGTGGCTCATGCCTGTAATCCTAGCACTTTGGGAGGTCAAGGCGGGCAGATCACTTGAGGTCAGGAGTTTGAGACCAGCCTGACCAACATGGTGAAACCCCATCTCTACTAAAAATACAAAAATTAGCTGGGCTTGGTAGTGGGCACCTGTAGGCTACTTGGGAGGCTGAGGCAGGAGAATTGCTTGAACCCGTGAGGCAAAGGTTGCAGTGAGCCAAGATTGCACCACTGCACTCCAGCCTGGGTGACAGAGTGAGACTCCATCTCAAGAACAAAAACAACACAAAAGAAAACAAAAACAAACAAACCAAAAGAAGAGATTTTTTTCCACACATTACAGCTATTGACGATACCCCTGGTCACCCAAGAGCTCTGATGAAGATGTACAAGAAGATTAATGTTGTTTTCATGCCTGCTAACACAACATCCATTCTGCAGCCCATGGATCAAAGAGCAATTTCAACTTTCAAGTCTTATTATTTCAATAATACATTTTGTAAAGTTATAGCTGCCATAGATAGTAATTCCTCTGATAAATCTGGATGTAACTTTAAACGCTCTGGAAAGGATTCACTATTCTAGATGCCATTAAGAGCATAGTAATTTATGGGAGGAAGACAAAATATCAATATTAACAGGAGTTTGGAAGAAGTTGATTTCAATCCTTATGGATAACTTTGAGGGGTTCAAGATTTCCGTGAAG
Source organism: Symphalangus syndactylus (assembly GCF_028878055.3). Lineage (NCBI taxonomy): Eukaryota > Metazoa > Chordata > Mammalia > Primates > Hylobatidae > Symphalangus > Symphalangus syndactylus. Next base: position 38,130,899 of record NC_072432.2, read on the forward strand.
GAAGTTACTGCAGCTGTGGTAAAATTAGCAAGAAAACCAAAATTAGAAGTGGAGCCTAAAGATGGACCGAATTGCTGCAATAAAACTTGAACAGATAAGGTGTAGCTTCTTATGGATGAGCAAAGAGTGGTTTCTTGAGATGGAATCTACTCCTGGTGAAGATGCTGTGAACATTGCTGAAATGACAACAAAGGATTTAGAACATTCCATAAAGTTAGTTGATAAAACAACGGCAGTGTTTGAGAGGATTGACTCCAATTTGGAAAGAAGATCTACTACAAGTCAAATGCTATGAAACAGCATCACATGCTACAGGAAATCCTTTTGTGAAAGGAGAAATCAGTTGATGTGGCAAACTGCATTGTTGTTTTATTTTCAGAAATTGCCACAGCCGTGCCAACCTTCAGCAACCACACCCTGATCAGTCAGCAGCTACCAAGATTGAGACAAGACCCTCCTCCACCACCAAAAAGATTACGACTCCCTGAAGGTTCAGATGATCATTAGCATATTTTAGCAATAAAGTATTTTTAAATTAAAGGGTGTACATTGTTTAAAAGACTGCACTATAATGCAAACATATCTTTTATGTGCACCGAGAAACCAAAACATTTCTGGGACTCTCTTTATTGCAATATTTGCTTTATTGTGGTAGTCTGGAATGACATCCATAATATCACCAAAATATGCTTGTATATAGGTTCTATTCTAAATATTGACTTAATTCTGGAAACTGGATGGAAGATTGTCACTTTTTATTGGAATGGCTGCCTCCAAGAAGGGACATAACTTTGGGTGAGGGTACTGCCTGCAGAAGGTCTCAGCTGAAAGTTGTCAGCCACCAAAACATCCAGTTTTTGAGTAGATGAGTGTCCCGGACCTGTATGGCACACAGTGGCATCCATTACAACTGCCACTCCTTTTAAGGTGAATGTAGAAAGGTGGAAATGAGAAATTAATGTCTGTGTGAAGTGATGGAAAGGAGTTAAGTCTGCAACATTTTAAATTCCAAATTATTAGGGCTCTTGTTGGTCTCAGCTCTGCATCAATCTCATTCGGGTAACTTACATCACAATGTTCTCAGGTTTGTGTGGAACAATTCTGACATATCAAACATAAGTCTAACTAGCATAGCATGTATCTATAAATAAACAAAGGAAGTGTTTGCCAGTGAAAAAGGCTTTGCTAGGGTCTCATGTATTTGTAGAAGGTGGAGAGAACAGCCAGGAAGTTTTGACCTGACTCACTGAAAATGACATAAGGATAACTACCTAAATGGCAGTACCAGCTCTCCAAACTTTTGTACGCCCAACACTCTCCACTTATGATCTTACGTGTGATGAAAAACAACAGATGACGAGAAAACTGATTTTTAATAATCAGTCTACAAATGTAAAGGGTCTCAGTTGAAGCAGAAGCCCAAAATAACATATTATTGAGTATAGCACCACACCAGATGGCCTCTCCCAGATCGTGTGGGGGCAAAGAACACTTTATTTGCCTGAGTCACAGAATTACTGATGTGCACTATGGGAGCCAAAGTTCAAGGCTGCTCTTGATTGGAAGCCCTGAAAAGTATTGCTTTAGTTTTTCCTAGTAATCAACTCAAATGGCTGCACATTCAAATTCTTTCATCTAGCAACTTTTAAATCATTGCAAAGAGTGGAATTTTATTAATTTAAAAGTGATTTCTTTTTGCTTATTGACTGGTATATGTTGTGTTTGTCTTTAATAAGCAGAGGAAGTAACAGTACATCCAGTTGAATGCTGATATAAACTGTAGGGTTTCTGGCCTCAGAGGTGTAAGTAGAAGAGCAATGAACAAGGTTGTTATGGAAAAAAAGTATTTCTGGAATCCAAGCATTGCCATTATGATTGGTTTATCTTTATTACTCTGAGTTTCCAGAGTATTACAACAAATTACACAGTTTACAACAAAACTTTTATGATAGTCTTGTAATGTGTCTTTTCTACACTTTAATTCAAGTAGGAAAAATAAACAAAACAAAGTTTCCTCTTTAAAAAATTCAGGACTAGACCAAGAAAGCAAGCAAAAAAATGTGAAAACAAACAAGCAAACAAACAAATAAACAAACAAAACCTATCTCTTCAACATGCCTTTCTATGTAGTTGCATTTAAAGCTTCCATTAATAAGCACTTTTCCCCCATCAGCTTTATTTATTCTACTTCTCACCTGACCCCTATCTTCACAAGATTTGCACTTATTTGTAAGGCAGTTTAAAAACTCATGTATCCTGTCTAAATCATTTAAATGAAAGCTTTTGTTATTTTATAATATTTGATAATATACGACAGGAAATATGAGCCAGTCCTTTACACAGGGTGGCTGGATTCAATGTTATCATGAGCAAATAAAATGAAGTCTGTGAAGACTTGCCTTAGAAAGGACATTTGCAAATAAAACTATGCAGAGTGAAGCATCCTTGTACAGATCAGGACAATTTAGATCATAAAGCGGTAGATCTGTAACTAATTAATAAAAACAAGGGGAGGGTATTAATTGAAAGCAATACTGTGTTGATGTAAAAATAAATGTAAAAAATACTAATGTTAAAAAAAAAAGCATGCCTATTCCCAACCAAGGTAGAGCAGAGTTTCCCTAATTTGTGTAACGTGGGAATCACCCGGGTCACAAATTAACAAATTTTCAGAGCTATCCCTGGGAGATTGTGAATGAGATCTGAGGTCAGTTCTGTGTTTAACAAATCTCTCTGGGATTTGATGTGACTGGGCAAGTGAAGGAATTACCAATGCTTCTGTTTATTCTAATACAACATTCCTAAGAAATCGTCCTTTCTGCCAAACTGCACTCTAAAAATAACAGCATTCACAGAAAAAATTATGATTAGAGTTAGTCACTCAAAACCAATATTGTAACCAGAGCACTAACAAAAATAATAACAGTCCTAATTAAACAAACAAAAAGCTACAACCATAAAGAAATGTTACAGTAGTAAATGTAGGCTTTTACTATTAAAAGAAAAAGTGAAAGCTAAAACTGAAAGGGTGTGTAAGGAAGGATCTCCTTGTTGAATCACAAAGACAAGGACAAAATGAAAAGGATAGGGAGAACCCAACAATATGCACTTTCAAGTACAACCAAATTGATCCTAGAGGAACCCCAGGGGGAGAATGGGCTCCATACAGCATCTTCCTCTGAGGCTTGCTGCCTCCCACTGTGTTCGTGTAATTTACACTCAGTTTTGTGACTTGTAGGCAACTGTGGTGAAATTGCTTATGACCAGACTGAATTCCATGTCATATTGATATCTTCCCCCTATTTAACAATAGCTTTTGAGGTAATGTGTGTTATAGAAACACAGGTTATAGAAGTAATGGACTTAGATTGGATATGTTCATAGCCGCAGCAATGTAAGTTAAAGTAGCCTTTCTAAGAACATATTAAATAAGGATGAAGAGGCCTGAAATGTTCATACTTTCTAACTCAGTGACTTCCTTGCAAGCATCCAAGTGTTGCTACTGGCTCCACTGCCACTGCCCACATGGGAAATTAATTGCCACTCTTCTGGCACATGAATTCCACACAGCCCTCCTTCTTCAATGCTCTATCCTTCAATTCAAGGTCTAGGATGGCCCACTTCATAAGAAGAAGTATCATTTGAACACTTACTTTGTACTAGACACTGTACTAGAATGTTGCTGGTTAATCTTCATAATCCAATAAGCAAGATATAATTTCTCCATTTTCCTGAGGGGTAAACCTCAAAGGCATACTTAACTACTTCAAAGACTCACAGCCATTGATGAGGTTGTGGAATGCAAATGCAAACTTATATTGACTTGGGGTTCGTGGCAGGGCCACACCAGCATGAGGCATTAAATGCTGGAAAGGCAAAGCTAGTCAGATCAAGGCAAGGTTCAAATGTAGAGGGGACCAAACACAAACACCAAGTTCTAAAGTCAGGCTAGATTGTGACTGCAGAGCCCAGAGTTCAACACTGGATGAAGACAAGATAAAGTGAGGCTGGGCAGCAATAAGCAATAAGATTTCCTTGGCCACTGCATGCCCACCCAGGAGTGTTTGCCATTGTCTTTGTGGACTGGTATAGAGGTGGTATGAAGCACACAAGCAGGCTGGCTTAGGGCCAGATGCAGGGCAGAAAGTGGATCAGCGTCTCTATCCAAGTGGTTATTTTTCATAGAGCATCTTCCTTCCTATAGTCTACCCTAGGTCCCTGGACTTCCACTACCATCTGAGATTCTGGAAGATGCACAAACCCAAAGCCAAATGCCTGGGTTGGAATCCCTGATTTATCATTCACTGTGTAACCTTGGCAAAGTTTCTTGTCCTCAGTTCCCTTGTCTGCAAAAATAAGTTTAATACCTCAGACTGATTGTGAGGATTAAATGATTTAATATACATCAAGTGCTTGGAACTGTGCACAGCACAAACTTAGTAGTCTTTACTACTTGTTTCTAAGCATGACCTTTCAGTCTAACAGATACAGGCCTAATAGGGTTTGGCTCTGTGTCCCCACCCAAATATCATCTTGAACTGTACCCCATAATTCCCATGTGTTATGGGAGGGAGCTGGGGGGAGATAATTGAATCACGGGGGCAGTTTCCCCACACTGTTAAAAGTGAATACTGTTATATAGTGAACAAGTCTCATGAGATCTGATGGCTTTATCAGGGGTTTCCGCTTTTGCATCTTCCTCATTTTCTCTTGCCACAGCCATGTAAGAAGTGCCTTTCACCTCCTGCCATGATTCTGAGGCGTCCCCAGCCATGTGGAACCTAAGTCTGTTATTTTCCTCTTTTTCTTCCCAGTCTCGGGTATGTCTTTATCACCAGCGTGAAAATGGACTAAAACATGGCCACAAACACAGAGGGAATTAGCAACACAGGATGTAATCTAAACCTCATAAAGTCATCAAGAGGCTAAATTATCTCCAAGTTCTCCGAACGCCAGGTGTGGACACAACAGACTATTTTAGGATCCCACTCACCAAATACCCTGCAAGCCACACTCTCAAGGGTTCAAGGACTTGGCAGGAAGGAGTCCACAGGTGGTAGACCTTTAGAACTCTCCACCGGGTAGGCCAGAGATTGACAGATTCTCCAACAATACACTAGTCATCTTGACTTTGATTTAAGGCAATATTCTGAAATACATTACTAAAGTAATTGTTAGCACTCACATGGGAAAGAAGTGAAGACTAGGGGTCACCTTACATTTTTTTATCATTCCTTTATAACAGACTAACCTAATTTATTTCTTTGTCTCCCTAGACCCTAAATTTAGGTCTAAAGAAATAGAATAACTGACTTCAAATATTTGAAATACTTGTGTGCATGAAGATTACATTCATTCAACATGACCCCAAAATCCAGGGAACCAAAGCCGCTGAAAAACAGATTTTTCAGTTTGATAATAATAATGAAACCTTTCTAACAGTCTAAACCACAGGGTTGCAAACTTCCTACCGGTGGGTTAAATCTAACCCTCATGCAATCTTTTGTTTGGCTTACAAATAGTCACAAGGCACTGCATGCTGCTGTGCAGCTGTACTTTCACAATCTGTGCAATTGTGCTCAGTGACCCAGAAATGTTCACATTATAATCCAAATTTCTCTCTTTTCTTTAGAAATCTAATGGTGTACAGCACAACCAGCATTCCCTGATAGTATTGTGGATGGATATGTACATTCCAGTCACCTGGAATGTCACTAGTTCATATCACCTGTGCCTAGAAGGCATCTGAGTTAAAGTCTCAGATAATCTTCTTAATAGACGCAAAGAAAGATCTTCTTCCATCATTAAGATTCTTGATTCTCTAATCCTCTAACCCTAAATGTCATTCAACAATCTCTATTTTTGCTTTTAGTTGTTTATGAGGGTAACAGGTCTTGTGTGTTCTTTTCAATAAGAATCTAGCACCATTCTCTTCTTTAAACATATGTCTTATTTGGCAGCTCTTTGGCCAGCAGCTGCAATGCCTCTCTCTCTCAAATTTCAAAGTAACTTTAAGAATAAGGATAGGAAGTGCAAGTGCTTCAAAAAGAACTTTTTGATGCACTCCTGTGCTGATAAATGCATGTTGAAGAGTAAATTACTACAACAGCTATCTATTTTTAACTGACTTCCGTCATATTACTTCAGTACATGCTCCAATTACATATATTGAATTTCCTGACATTCAATGACACCAAAAATCTTCTCTTGCACTTTGGGGACTTTATTGATTTATATTCTTGAGAAAATAAAGATCACAAAAGAGAGTTTAATTAATGTGTTAGGGCTGACCATACTATTATCATTAATCAGAAAAAAACAGAATCACAGTAACATTGTTCAGAACAAAATGGTGATAAAAAAACAAAAACAAAAGCAAAAAGTAACCTAGTCAGAGTCTGTGGGTATTCGGTAAAGAAAATAGTAAGCTTGTTTTTACGAAAGCTAAAACTGTTGACTACAACTTGGATATAACATGTGGGAGGTTATGTTTCTAAATATAATGTAAATTAATCCTCTTGGTCACTAAGTATTATGCAGTCTCACTGCCCTTAAAACCCAATAAGAGAATCCTCTTAATAAGAGGAAATAAGAAAATCCTCAGGGGACTTCTCAGAAGAAATGTGATATTAGTTTGCTTTCGTAAATGTGTCTGCTAAATATTATTAAAGAAAGCACTCATTTTTGTGATCACTATCCAATAAGAAAATATATAGTAAACTATAACTTTATGGAAAGCAAGCTACCTGATACTTTAAAAAGGAAAAAACTGAATTTTAAAGTATTTTCTTGTTTAAAAATGTCTAGATGCACCTAATACCAAAAGAAACCTATTTCTTTTATTTCTATTATTTAGGAAATAAAATTGTATTATACTGAAAACTTAGAAAACAAATATAGTTTGAGAGATCAATAGGATTTCCTGATTTAGAAAAAGGATACACTACTTAGAAACATCTAAACATGTGATCCTAAAACATTTTCAGATCAATTTAACATGAATAAATTCTGCAAAAATATTTCAAATATTTTTGGTTCAAAGGCATTGCTAACATGGTTAACCTTCTGTAAGCTTATTCTAAATAAAATGAAGGAAACTTACAAATGACAACAACCCGAACTTTTTCCTCCACTTTCTTCCCAATAAATGTATACAAGAGCTGTTGTCTGAAATCATAAAGAACTGTCTGTTTCCAGGGGCAAGGTGGTGCCTGGGGAGCAAAAGTTAGGGGCCTGAGTTTGGATAATTGAGTTAAAGTTTGCAATGCACAGAAATGAGTGAAAATATTACAGACAGAAGCCTAGACTGTCATTACAGTAGAATAATATGATGCTAGGAAAAGCGTATCTTTGAAATCATACAGTCTTAAATCCTTATGCGGGTATTAAAATGATCTGCTTTTAGGTGGAAAAAAAAAACACGACAGTAAGGGACAAGATACATAGCTTGACAGTTTGCATGAGAAAACACTTGTTAATCATGTCTGTTCCAGATTCTCCATTCTGAGGGAATTATTAGCAGCTTATAGAGAGCAGGTAAAAAAAAACACGACAGTAAGGGACAAGATACATAGCTTGACAGTTTGCATGAGAAAACACTTGTTAATCATGTCTGTTCCAGATTCTCCATTCTGAGGGAATTATTAGCAGCTTATAGAGAGCAGGTAAGAGAGAAAAGGATGTTTAATTTAAAGTAAGGACCATCTTTGACTATTTGGAAGACTTTCTTTTAAAAGATAAGATCATTTATGTGATCTCTCTGAGAATGATAGATTGTGCCAATTGGCACCTCGATCAGATGAACAAGCACTTTATAGCAGTCAGAACTGCCTTATAATATTTTACAAGGGGATAACCTGCTTCTGTCTGGAAAGAAAGGTTAGATGATCACCCAGCAGAGATGCTGTAATTGCATGACTGTGCTGGGCATTGAAGAACTCTCTTTGACTTTTGAGGGCCCCTCAACTTCTAACATTCAATTGGCTTTATAATTTTAAGTGTTGACTTGCAGAAGTCAAAGTAGTTCTCATTGTTTTGCTTCTTCTCTTTATTCATAAAATGGTTTAAAAATGGTTTTGAAATCTGTTTTGTTGTTGTTGTTCTTGCCTTTCTCCTTTTTATTATGTTAGAATTCTACTTGGGTCATTTGTTTCCATTGCCATCCTATCTAATCTATTATATTGGTGCTAATAATGATAAGTTATTCTCCCTAAAACATGTACCTGCATCAGAAAATTTCACTGCACCCCTCCATTTCCATCATTATCTGAAAAACTAAGAGAAAAAAAACACCAAATTCACCTATACAAAAGCAAATAAATTTTTATAAATGACATTGTTTACTACTTCAAACCAAAAAAGATGAAATTATACTTTTTTAAAATTATTAGAATAATAATAGCTGAAGTACTTAGCCCAAGCAGAGTGCCTTAGAAGAGCAAGGCACTGGCTGAAAGTTTTGCATTTTCTGCTTAATTTAGTCACTCAACAAACCTGCAGGGTGGAAATTACTATCCCCATTCCAAAAACAAGAAAACTGAAGTTCAGCTCTGTTAGATAACTTGCTAGAGGTCAAAGAGCTGTGAGAATTTGCCTTGAACTAATATTATGACTCTAAATTCTGTGTTTTTTAGGCCATACAGATTTCTTCCCCTTAGCAGAAGCAAAGTGGCATTTGGAACAGAAATTGTTTTTAAAAATTTAAGGAAATAACAGTGAGCAGGACATTAAGTGAAAAGCTATAAGGCTTTGAAATCACCTCTTGAAAAATTATAGTAGTAAGGGAAATTTAACATAATTGACTCCATTTTGCTTCTACCAGGCAAAATTGCTTTTGCCCACTCCTGTGCAGAGAATGTAATAGCCCTTTCCTTGAACTGATCCATTCATTGTTCAAAGATTGAAACTGTATTTGTGAAAACTAATAAAAAGCCACAAGATTAGAATCATGGCAGAAGCCTGAACTTTGCTGAAGAACATGCATGGCTAAACAATAACTATTCATTGCTTGCTTAGCTTGCTTTTCTATAGTTGCTTATTGCCCTAGAGTCATGTAACCAGAAGTCACAAGATTTGTTAACTTCCCCAACTGCTCCTATAAATAACATGACTATTGTTAGACCTAAAGGACTGGTCTTTGAGATCTTTCTCAGATTTAGCATTTTGGCATATTAAGAGACCCGGACCTGTGACCCACACCAAGGAACTGACTCAACTGGTCCTGCAGCCCCTGGCCGGGAACTGACTCAGCTGTAGGTTCGACATCCCTGTAATTCCATCCCCAACCAATCAATTGTTTCAGTTCCCCAGTCCCCTGCCTGACAAAGTATCCTTAAAAATTATTGCTTCTGAATTCTCAGGAAGGTGAATTTGAAAAATATCTTCTGTCCTCCTCCCACATCTGTCCTGTGATTATTAAACTTTTCTCTGCTGCAATACCTGCTGTTCTCAGTGTATTGGCTTTTGGGGGGCAGCTGGCAAGAAGAACCAATTGGGCTGTAACAGCTTTAGTGCACAGCTTCCTGATTAAAAGATAAAGCACCTCAGAGTCATATGTGTGAGAATGTTACAAGATATGTGCCTGAAATTTAGCCCAAAGAAGCTAAATGGCATCATATTACTAGGCATCACCAAATTGCAGAATTAGTCCCTTTCAAGAAACTGAGATAAACTAATTAGAAACAAATGCCAATATAGAATATTTTTAAGTTGTTTAGTGCTTCTTTAATTTAAGTACAACAAATCTATGAGCCTTTTGTCAAAGAGATATCTCTACACCACATACTGGAGAACTTGGCATGGTGTTGGTACATTAAAAATGCCATGCAAGGCAAGACTGACTGGCTGAAAGAATGAAATGAGTGAATGAAATTACATAAGACAAAATGATGGTGTCATAATAACACATATAACAATGTTTACCAGTACAGAACGCTCAGTGCTATCCTAGACTTACAGAGTCTCTCATTTGCCCATTTGTAGGGCTTCCTCATTAATAATTCATTCATTTTTATTAGGCATTTCCTCTGTGCCAGGTGCTATACTAAGAACTTCACATGTATTTTATCAGTTATTGCTCATAAAAACCCTTTGAGACAGTATAGCATGGAGGCTATGAGCACAAACTCTGGAGCCATACTGGATGGATCTGGCATAGCACCTACTAACTGTGTCAGTTTGGGCAAGATATTTAACCTCTCCATGCTCAGTTTTCTAATCTGTAAAATGGGATAAAGAAAGTTCCTATCTCATAGACTTCTTAGAAAAGTGCCTGGCACAGAGTATATTTTGAAAATATTTGCTGTTATCATTCAGATATAGCAACAGACTGCCTGTATTCTAATCCTACCTTCACCTCTACCTATGTGATCGTGAAAAGTAACTTAATCTCTCAGTGGCATGGTTTTTTTCATCTGCAAACAGATGAAAATGAAACATCTTGAGGCTATTTATCAATTAAACAAGTTAATACAAGTGGCTAAAACAGTGTGTGGCATATAAAAACACTCAATATTTGTTGATTATTATAACCTTTATTTTATAGATGAGAAAACTGAGGTTTAGCAAAGGTAAGTGGACATTCCAAAGTCACGTGCCATGTGAGTGTGCCCCCAGGCTCAAATCCAGACAGACTGTGGCTTAATTCATTTTAGGTGGTCTTAAAATAAATGTTGACATGTTAAATACATTCTACCTAGCAATAACATTTTGGATTTTACCATAAATATTCTGGGTATGTTATTGGATGAGACCTATATGTGTTGGATTCCAAGCAGTCATTTTTCTTACCAGCCTTCAGAATGGGAATACCTAAGTCTTAAAGACAACAGCATAAAATGTGGTGGATACTTCCATTTTCCACAGCAGTAATACTTGGCATGAGCACTTTCAGAGCATCTTAAATATGTCTTTCTTCCTTCCTCCTTTCTCAGTGCTTGTGACCAAGTCGCAACTGGTTTGAAGCTCTTTATAGCCTCCAATTTCTGATTTTCTTTTCTCTTGCCCAGAAAGACCATAGACTAACCCAGTGTCAAACACTGTACATTGGAAAAAAAGTATGGCTTTTGTAGTTACACAAACATTGGTAAATTAATATGGCAGACATTATTTTGCAAATATTAAAACAATGTTCTTAATTTCTACCCCTTTTAAGTCCTTGCAGCTTTTCCTCACCAACTGAAGCCTTGAGGTTTATTGCTCTAGAGAAACAAAGAGACAAGAATAAAGATGCTATTGATTAGCCCTGATTCTCAGAGCTGACCTCTTTATGGAGACAGTGCACTTGGAAGACAGGCTGTCAGGAGAGAGAGATATTTAAATCACAAAACCCCACTTTAAGCCTGTGGACAGGTAAGGCTGGTACTGCAGATCACAAAACCCACAGTATGACAGAAAGGAGATGGAAATCCTGCCCTTCCAGCCTGGGTGAAGAGAAGTGAAAAAAATGAGACATATGCATTCTGCTCTCCTGCCTCTCCATAGGGGAAGTGTATTAGATTTAGGGGGATGCCTAATCCACATAGGAGAGGTGTTGTAGCAATAGCGTAAAAGTTGAGCACAAAGTGTGATTAGATATGAGAAGGGTCTTGGTTGAGTTCTCCTAATACAGACTTTCCCACTTGACCCCAAGATGGCACACAGAAGTCAGTTCATCATAGGACTTGGGTCTCTAGAAAGTTAGTGTGATATCAATATGGTGAGGGCAAAGTGTTCCAGGAACTGATTGGATGTCATAGACATCTTAGAGCCAGTAACCAAAGAGAACTACTTGGCCTTGATCCTACATTTGTAGAGAATAGACAACAACCTCAGCTTCTAAGGATAAGAGGCAAGCAATAGTCATAGTAAAACAAGAGGCATTTCCATAAGGACCAAGGAATCATCCACAGCCTTGAAAATAAATTTGAGGGAGTGTCCCTTTCTCTTTACCACAGGATCTTCCTCTCAAAAAACCCAGATTCTATGTTGGAGAGAAGCAGATCGAGAAGAGGAAAACCAAAATACTGGGATTTAAACCAAAAAAACACTAAGTGCCTAAATACTCGAATCATTGTGTTGGACTAAAGTTATTGGATTAGAATAAATTGTTTTACCCGCCTACTCAGTAGATTAGGCACAAATGAAACTTCAGCCTAAACTATGTTTTCTTTTTACAGCTATGTATGGTGTATGTAAATTGGTGACCGTTCTCATACCAGTAGATTTTCTCTTTGAACAGCAGCTGGTAGTTTCCAGAAATTTTATTAGCACAAAAGTAAATCTTTAAGAAAGGAATTATCCTTTATTGTTGGAGCCCTTATATCTTATCAAATACAAATGCTGAAGACACAGAAACTCAGAAGTAATAATAACAAATACATACATATGTGCCAGTCATTGTGCTAGGTACTATGCATGCATTATCTCAATTAAACTAACGTTAGGCCATTTTTATGGATGAAGATACCAAAGTTTTTGAGGTTTTTCATAATTTCACCAAAGTACATATGAGATTGGAATATAAGGCCATTTTACTTCAGAGTCTGAGCTCTTGACAGCTACACATCCTCCTTAGAGTATGAGAGCAGAGCCGCCTGTCCATCATGTTGGTATTAGTACTGCTGTATGAAAGAGATCTCACAATAACTGTACAATATGTACACAGAGGTTCACAGAGTTTCTCTAGCTGAAAAATAAAAATAAAAAGGAAGTAGGAGTGATGTGTGATTATTATTTCAGATTCATTCTCAGATGAATCATTCCTACCTTCCTTTTAGTCCTACTTCTAATCCATCACTCCTACCTACCTACCTAATAATCTCACCCTGTTGCCTACGCCAGAGTGCAGGGATGTGATCATAGCTCACTTTAACATCAAATTCCTGGGCTCAAGTGATTCTCCTGCCTCAGCCTCCTGAGTCACACGCCACCATGCCCAGCTAATTTTTCATTTTTTTTTATTGCAGAGATGAGGGTCTCACTATGTTGCCCAGGCTGGTTACAAACTCCTGGCCTCAGTCATTCCTCCTGCCTCAGACTACCAAAGTGCTGGGATTACAGGCATGAGCCACAGCTCAATGCCCCAAAATAAACGTTTTGCAATGAATGAAAGGCAGGAAGGAAAGAAAGAATGGAAGGAAGGAAGAGAAGAAGGGAGGGAGGGAGGAAGGAAGAAAAGAAGGAAAGAAAGAAAAAGAAAAACTTTAAAAAGAAGAACTTTACATAGCAAGGACTGTGGTCGCATAACATTTCCATTTAACTTTGCTGCCACATTGGCTATTGTTACAGAATTGTTTTGATACCAAAGGTCTACCTGAGAGGGAAAGTAGATATTGGTTTAAATAAACAAATGAAATTAACTCTTTAGAGTATAAGCACAAAGAATAGATTTTAAATTAATTATAAAAATCATTTTAATAAAAGCATATTACTATACATTTATCACTTCTACATTTCACCTTATTTCTCATTTCTATATACCTGGCTAATATTATACATTTTAAAATATTTTGTGAATGAATAAGTACTGGAATTTTTTACTTGTTTTGAAGGCTTATTTTCTAGTATGGTATTAATTTGAGAACTGTGTGTTTTTTGTCTCTGGAAATTGATTTTGTATAGAGGAAAATATACCGCTGGTCCCATTCAGTAGCAAAATTGTTTTAAAACTTGCAATATGTCAAGCCATTAAAATTTTATGTCCCAAAATGTGTTTTACTTCCTTCACTTTACTTCTAGTGAAAAATGTTTGACCTCTCCCTGACAAATAAAAAGTCAGATGAGGATCTAGATCAGTGCTTCCAAAAGCATAGTACCTGGACCCCTGGAAATCCCTCAGACACTTTCAGGTATACGAAGTCAGAGTCTTTTTCGTAAGAATATAATGATGTTCATGACTTTTTTGCAGTGTTGACATTCGCGCCAATGGTGCTTAAGCAATTATGAAAAATTGCAGTGCTTAAGCAAGAAGGCAGTGGCACCCAATGTTCTTACAGTGTTTGCAGTAAAAATAATGACAGTGAGTGGAAGTTTCACTTGAAGTTCTTCACAAAACAGTAAAAATATTAAATTTCAAAACTTAAGTATCTATATTATTAATATTATTCTGTGGGTAGACATGGGAAGTATATGTAAAGTACTTCTGTCACATACCAAAATAAAATGTTACTCCAGGAAAAGCCTTGGGCCTTTCGAGTTGAGCTGAAATAGCCTCTCTTCATGGAACATCATTCTTACTTGTAAGATCAACTGAGAGTTCTGATTATGATTATTCAGACTTAGGTATTTGGCAGATATTTTCTCAAAAATGAACAAAGTAGGCCTGTTACCTTAAGGAAAACAACCAATTGAATCTGTTGCCAATGAATAAATTTGCATATTCAACATTTAGAATTTTGAAAAACTCATATCCAACACTGAGGTTGGCAGTTTCCCCCTAATGATAGGCTTTTCTATGGGATCTGTGGTGATATTAATAAATGTGACGTCCAATTAAAAGAACTAGAGAAGCAAGAGCAAACAAATTCAAAAGCCAGTAGAAGACAAGAAATAACTAAGATAAGAGCAGAACTGAAAGAGATAGGGACACAAGAAACCCTTCAAGAAATTAATGAATCCAGGAGCTGGCTTTTTGAAAAGATTAACAAAATAGATAAATTGCTAACCAGACTAATAAAGAAGAAAAGAGACAAGAATCAAATAGACACAATAAAAACTGATAAAGGGGATATCACCACTGATCCCACAGAAATACAAACTACCATCAGTGAATACACCTCTATGCAAATAAACTAGAAAATCTAGAAGAAATTGATAAATTCCTGGACACATACACCCTCCCAAGTCTAAACTAGGAAGAAGTCGAATTATTGAATACAAGTTCTGAAATTGAGGCAGTAATTAACAGCCTACCAACCAAAAAAAGCCCACGACCAGACGGATTCAGAGCCAAATTCTACCAGAGGTACAAAGAGGAGCTTGTACCATTCCCTCTGAAAATATTCCAAACAACAGAAAAAGAGGGACTCCTCTAACTCATTTTATGAGGCCACCATCATCCTGATACCAAAACCTGGCAGAGACACAACAAAAAAAGAAAATTTCAGGCCAATATCCCTGATGAACATCGATGCAAAAATCCTCAATAAAATACTGGCAAACCAAATTCCAGCAGCACATCAAAAATCTTATCCACCACAATCAAGTTGGCTTCATCCCTGGGATGCAAGGCTGGTTTAATATACACAAATCAATAAACATAATCCATCACATAAGCAGAACCAATGACAAAAACCACATGATTACCTCAATAGATGCAGAGAAAACCTTTAATAAAATTCAACACCACTTCATGTTAAAAACTCTCAATAAACTAGGTATTGATGGAACATTTCTCAAAATAATAAGAGCTATTTATGACAAACCCACAGCCAATATCATACCAAATGGGCAAAAGCTAGAAGCATTCCCTTTGACAACAGGCACAACACAAGGATGCCCTCTCTCACTACTCCTATTCAACATAGTATTGGAAGTTCTGGCCAGGGCAATCAGGCAAGAGAAAGAAATAAAGGGCATTTAAATAGGAAGTGAGGAAGTTGAATTGTCTCTGTTTGCAGGTGACAGGATTATATACTTAGAAAACCCCATCGTCTCAGCCCAAAGTCTCCTCAAGCTGATAAGCAACTTCAGCAAAGTCTCAGGATACAAAATCAATGTGCAAAAATCACAACCATTCCTATACACCAATAATAGACAAACGGCCAAACCATGAGTGAACTCCCATTTACAATTGCTACAAAGAGAATAAAATACCTAGGAATACAAATTACAAGGGATGTGAAAGACCTCTTCAAGGAGAACTAAAAACCACTGCCCAAGGAAATAAGAGAGGACACAAACAAATGGAAAAATCTTCCATGCTCATGGATAAGAAGAATCAATATCATGAAAATGGCAATACTGCCCAAAGCAATTTATAGATTCAATGCTATCACCATCAAACTACTATTGACTTTCTTCACAGAATTAGAAAAAACTATTTTAAATTTTATATGGAACCAAAAAAGAGCCTGTATAGCCAAGACAATCCTGAGCAAAAAGAACAAAGCTGGAGATATCACGCTACCTGATTTCAAACAATACTACAAGGCTACAGTAACCAAAACAGCATGGTACTGGTACCAAAACAGATACATAGACCAATGGAACAGAACAGAGGCCTCAGAAATAATGCCACACATCTACAACCATCTGATCTTCGACAAACCTGACAAAAACAAGCAATGAAGAAAGGATTCCCTATTTAATAAATGGTGTTGGGAAAACTGGCTAGCCATATGCAGAAAACTGAAACTGGACTCGTTCCTTACACCTTACACAAAAATTAACTTAAAATGGATTAAAGACTTAAAGGTAAGACCTAAAACCATAAAAACCCTAGAAGAAGACCTAGGCAATATCATTCAGGACATAGGCATGGACAAAGACTTCATGACTAAAACACCAAAAGCAATGGCAATAAAAGCAAAAATTAACAAATGGTATCTAATTAAACTAAAGAGCTTCTGCACAGCAAAAGATATCATCAGAGTGAACAGGCAACCCACAGAATTGAAGAAAATTTTTGCAATCTGTCCATCTGACAAAGGGCTAATATCCGGAATCTACAAGGAACCTAAACAAATTTACAAGAAAAAAAACAAACAACCCCATCAAAAAGTGGGTGAAGGATAATGATCAGACACTTTACAAAAGAAAACATTTATGCAGCCAACAAATATACCAAAAAAAATCTTCTCATCACTGTTCATTAGACAAATGCAAATAAAAACCACAATGAGATACCATCTCATGCCAGTTAGAATGGCAATCATTAGAAAGTTGGGAAACAACAGATGCTGGAGAGGATGTGGAGAAACAGGAACACTTTTACACTGTTGGTGGGTGAACAATTAGTTCATCCATTGTGGAAGACAGTGTGGCAATTCCTCAAGGATCTAGAAACAGAAATACCATTTGACCCAGCAATCCCATTACTGGGTATATACCCAAAGGATTATAAATCATTCTATGATAAAGACACATGCACACATATGTTTATTGCAGCTCTATTCACAATAGCAAAGACTTGGAACCAACCCAAATGCCCATCAATGATAGACTGGATAAAGAAAATGTGGCACATATACACCATGGAATACTATGCAGCCATAAAAAAGGATGAGATCATGTCCTTTGCAGGGACATGAATGATGCTAGAAACTATCATTCTCAGCATACTAACACAGGAACAGAAAACCAAACACCACGTGTTCTCATTCATAAGTGGGAGTTGAACAATGAGAACACATGGACACAGGGAGGGGAACTTCACACACCAGGGCCTGTCAGGGGTTGGGGGGCTAGGGGAGGGATAGCATTAGGAGAAATACCTGATGTAGATGATGGGTTGATGGGTACAGCAAACCACCATGGCATATGCATACCTATGTAACAAACCTGCACGTTCTGCAGAACTTAAAGTATAATACCCCAGAACTTAAAGTATAATATCCCATAACTTAAAGTATATTTAAAAAACTTAAAATATAGTAAAAAAATGTGATGTCTTAATATCTTATAATAAATGCATCAACATTGGGAAAATGTGCATGTGAACCAATATTTTCCAAGTAATCTATGCAGTATTACCAAACAAGCTTGATTAAAAGAATCATTCACATTGCAAGATAGACAAAAGGATTTTAATGTAGCTTTAAGGTAACAGTGCACAAAAAATTAATTGATATAGCTTCAGAATCCACATTGCAACTAACACTTAAAAAACTACCACATGCCTAGTTATGGTATAATATCAAAGAAGGTTTTCCATAGTTACCTTTTTGAGGGTATTAAAATATCCTTTCTAACTACCTATCGGTATATACTTTAATAAAAATAAAATATTGCATCAGATTGAATTCAGAAGCAAATATGATAATCCAGCTGTTTTGAGCAGTTCATTATTAAAGAGATTTCAAAAATGTAAAACAATGTTGCTCTTCTCACTAAATTGCTGTTTTTATTTTAGAAAAGACGAATATTTTTAATATAAATATTTATATTAACATCCAACTCGATTATTATTTTAGAATTGTAAATGATTTCTTTTTTCCCAATTTCTGTTTTAATTTCTAAAATGATAAATCTCAGTAGATTCCCTTTCATTCATGGTTTCACTTTCTGCAGTTTCAGTAACACTGAGGTCAACCATAGTTCAAAAATATTACATACAATAAGATATTTTGAGAGACAGATCATATTTACATAACTTTTATTTCAGTATATATGTATTAGTTCATTTTCACACTGCTGATAAAGACATACTTGAGACTGGGCAATTTACAAAAGAAAGGAGTTTAATAGACTCACAGTTCCATGTGGCTGGAGAGGCCTCTCAATCATGGTAGAAGGTGCAAGGCATGTCTCACATGGCGGCAGGCAAGAGAAGAGAGTTTGTGCAGGGAAACTTCCCTTTATAAAACCATCAGATCTTGTGAGACTTATTCACTATCACAAGAATAGCACAAGAAAGACCCGCCCCCATGATTCAATTATCTCCTGCTGGGTCCCTCCCACAACATGTGGGAATTATCAGAGCTATAACTCAAGATGAGATTTGGGTTGGGACACAGCAAAACCATATCAGTATAACTTTATAATTGTTCTATTTTATTATTATTGTTATTAATTATCAGTGTGCCTAATTTATAAATTAAACTTTATCATAGGCATGTTTATATAGGAAAAGACATAGTATATATAGGGTTTAGTACTATCCAAGGTTTTAGGCATCCACTGGGGGTCTTGGAATGCAACCTCCATGAATAAGGGAGTACTACAGTAAGCAAAAACTCCTTGGGGAACATCAGTGACTTTTAAAAGTGTAAAGTCACTCTGAGACAAAAAGTTTGAGAGCTGTTGACCTAGATATCACCAAATATTCAAATATCTAAACATAGCAGAACAAAATATTCATTCCAGATACATCAGTGGCCACATTTTGAAATCTGAACCCACTCTTCACTGTTTCATATGGTGTTCCTCACATGCTACAAGGATTTTCAATTATTTTGCCATGATCTGGCTCTAAAGGCACAATTTTAGCTGTTAGGACTAAAAACACCCTTCAAAACACAAAACATCAATTCAACCTCCTCTACTAGGCAAAATTAGAATAAAAATAAATTGGAAGGTAGAATGAAGAAGACAGAATTCAAACACATAAGCCAAATGGTTGGCCTCCCAAATTATTTACTTCACATAAATTCTCTTTATTTATACTCTAAAATTATTTATGGGTACAAATAAAATATAATAAAACTTGGAATCTAATAAACTGGGGGGTTTGTCCACACTGAAAAAGAAAAGAAGCAAAGAGCACCTTGTCTCCAAGGCCTTTCCCTTGCTCTCTGAGGGCACTGGCAGCCCTGAGATGATTGATCCCACAGGACTCAATATATTCCAGCACCTCACTCTTAACCCTTCCCCTGGTTCAGAGGATGGCCTATGTGCTGCAGAGCTAATGAATGTCACACCGAAAGCTGTGGCAAGCAGAGCTCTGGAATTAAGCTGCAGTGATTATTCAGGAGTGTTTTCTGGCATGTTTTTTTTTCAGGACAGACAACTGGGAAATACAAGCCCTGTACTTTAGGTCAGAATACATTTCTAAATTAGTCATTTCAAACTTCTGCAATAATGTGTACAGTATACTTTTCTGTCTTAGGTAAATGGATGTACATACTCAAAGTGCAATTTGAAAACAACACAGGCCAAAATAATCCACATTCACCTGAAATAGAAAATTGAGGCAGTTGGAAATTGTTCTGGAGTTTTCTTTGGGAAATCAGAATTGAGAGATAACTTGAAATACCTGAAAAGTAGCTTAATTCTTTATGCACGCTGAAATCACGAGTAAGACGCTTTCTTTCCTACCTAGATCATCAGTGAAAAGGAAATTATCTAATTTTTTTTAGTTTTTTGGGGAAGACGTAAAGAAATAGAATGGTAGATGAGAAGAAGCCTCAAAATGCCCCTGACCTAGTCTGAGACGCACCAAATTTTTTTCACTAGGTTTATAAACCATTTATGTATATCTTAAATACAAGATATTTTCTCTCATTTCCCTTTCATTGGGTTATATAACTATCTAACTGAACTTTTTGATGGATGGATGTTTTGGGCTATCTCCAACAGCAAAATTGTTCAGTCTTATGACCTAATTCAGTTATTTTGGGAGCTCTCAGCTCCAAACCAACTGCAACTCTACATCTATTATTAAAGAGGAATTTTCTACAAACAGATTTCATTGTTAGAAGCTTTACTACCATAAGTTAAAATCAAATAAGAAAGCATTCTGGATCATGAGGTGAAAACATAATTAAATACTAACTTAATTTATGTTAAATACATACCAACTGGTTATAAAGACAATGTGAGAATCCACAAAAGGCATATAAAGGCATAAGTTACAAAGTAAGAAAAAAAAAGTGTACTTCCAAGTGATTAAAACTATTTTATAACTTTTTAGAAATTATGCTTACAAAAAAACAGAAAGGAATTACTATCTAGAGAAAATGTTGGACTTCTTTTTTTACATTAGAATGGTGCATATTTATATTTTTTTCTCTGTTTTCCAATTTTGAGTCATTTTACTGGCACTATTTTCAAATGTAAAATAAATAAATATAATAAATCTGAAAAAAATATGCACTTTGGAACAAGGAGATAAAGAGTGACAGAGATCAAGAGAGAAGATTGACCTGAGTTTAAACTAGAGATGTAAGGACAGGGGAAGTTGGAAGGACAGTCACTGGTGGTGGAGGGGACCCAAGTAACTCCAGGCTTAGCTCCAGGTCCTCAAGGAGTACATGACGATGAGCACTTACTTCACTCTTGAAGCTCCAAGAAAACAACCTCAGGAGGATTCAGGGGACTCCCTCATTTTCTCTCCAAGGAAACAAGGAATCTTGAGAGAGGAAAAGGAACAGGGTTCATCATTCATCTTTAAATCTAGTCCGCTTTTAAAAGCTTGAACTCTGGTTGCCCTTGGGGCTGACTTCAATCCTACCTTCCCTCCACTTCAACCAGGAACTGAAGACTATCTCCCCTTCCACTGTCTGGAACCAATTAAATGAATCCTCCACCCTCAATTGTATCAGCAAGCAATTATGTTACACTATGGGATCAAAAGTTTAAAAGGTTAAAAATGCAAATACCTAAGTGCACCTGCCTTAAGGCAGGAGAAGATCATCATCCAGAGGGGGATAATGGTCACAAGATGAGGAAGTTGAAGCCAATAAAGACACTTTCCCAGCATTCACCAACATACCTAAGCTTGGTTCTGTTTACTATCCTGGGTGGCGGTTTGAAATAGATAAATGGAAATTGTGTGTTACGCCATTCCATCCTGTTCAGCCAGACATCCACAGGAGTCATGGTTCCAGCCTAAATTATGTATGCCTTGAGATTTGGACATGTCAAGGTTGTCTAGAGGTAGAACTGACCCACCATAGCAGAAGTTGCATGAAGAACACAGGCCACATGTGGAAAATAACTGACCCTAAGGGAAGAGTTACTCAGGAACACGAATTTGACTCAGTCTGGATTCCCCAACTTCAGAGGAAAAAGGAATTATTAGCCAGCAGAGTATGACACTGAGGTCTAAGACTGCCCTCCAGCAATGAGCCCATGAGTCTCAGGGAGTAAGGCATGCAGGTGATACTGAAAGAGTACATAAAATTTTCAAAAACTTTAGAGTGACAGGACAGCCCCTCTGTAGGGCCTGCACCTCAAGAACAAGAGAGAGTTCTCAATTAAACAGATGATCCTACATGATCTCTGTGAAAGAGATGCACAAGCATCTGTCATATACTGTTACTCTCCACATGCCTGTGACTTAACATGGAAGAACAGCTCCAGCAAAGCCTGACCTCAGCAGCTGTGAACAGAGACCACGGCAACAGTAGCCATGAATAAGAAATATTTTTTACCTCATTGAGGCACAGAATATAGAAGAAACTACCACAAGATCTTGCAGCGTCGGAAATCAGCATGATGTTGGCACTGTGGAATATTTGCAGTTTGGTTCAGTGTCATCACTGTAGGCATCAATGGGAAGTGACAGTAACATGAGCACATAGGAAACCCTTGGTTTTCCTACTGACCACCAGTCTACGATGCACACACACACCCTATGCACAAACATGCACACTCATAACCCATTCATCCTGCAACTTAAAAAACACCCATTAGGGACTGGGCATGGTGGCTCCTGCCTATAATCCCA
Source organism: Symphalangus syndactylus (assembly GCF_028878055.3). Classification (NCBI taxonomy): domain Eukaryota; kingdom Metazoa; phylum Chordata; class Mammalia; order Primates; family Hylobatidae; genus Symphalangus; species Symphalangus syndactylus. The sequence goes on from NC_072432.2 coordinate 38,153,205, forward strand.
GCACTTTGAGAGGCCAAGGCAGACAGATCACTTGAGATCAGGAGTTTGAGACCAGCATGGCCAACATGGAGAAACCCTGTCTCTACTAAAAATACAAAAATTAGCCAGGTGTGGCAGCGGGAGCCTGTAATCCCACCTACTCGGGAGGCTGAGGCAGGAGAACTGCTTGAACCCAGGAGGCAGAAGTTGCAGTGAGCTGAGATTGTACTGCTGTACTTCTGCCTGGGTGATGGTCAATGCTATGTGCTCAGCATTTAGTGGTCAGGAAGACTGGTGTGACTCCTGACCACGTATTGCTTAGTGGCCATGTTACAATGTCAGCTTGCTCCCTGACCACCATGGATTGGTCCAGGAGTGGGCACATGGCTCCAGCTGGGCCAGTCATGGTGTTGTTACCCTTTTATGTCCAGCTGGGCCGGTCATGGTGTTACCCTTTTATGTTCATGCTTGATTGTACGAGTGGAGAGCACCTGACCAACACTGAGCCAATGAGAGCCTTGTCTGGAAATTCCAGAATTTACAGAGTTGGCAGTGCCTTGTGGATGCCTAGTCCACAAAATACGAAGATCAGAAACTATCAGCATGTGTCTTGGAAAGAGCCAACCTGAAGAAAGAGGTGAGGATAAAGCAGATGCAACAAGGTGAAAAGGGAGGAGGAGACTCCTGTTCTGGTTGAAGTCACTGACTCTGTTGCTCCTAAGACCACTGCAATACTGCCATGGGATTTCATCAGCTAACCAAGGTTAACTGGGTTCTGTCACTTGCTGCCAAAAAACTCCCAACATATTAATGCCCACTGTGGCTGCAATGAAAGAGTTCTCATAAGACTTATTGAGAATTGAAGCCCTCAGTAGCAGGCATCACAGGAAGAATGAGAGCAAAAGAGGAAAAAGTTGCTGTTGACCTGTTATAGCTATTAGTGAGCTTGGATGTGCCTTGAATGTGTCCAGAAATATGAGGGTGAGAGGAGATTCTGCAAGAAAGGGTAGACCTAATTAAATAATTTACTATTGCCGATGTGATTCAGTATTTAGCTCCCAACTGGTATGATCTGAAGAATCAGAGGTTACTAGGGTAGGAGACATAGTAACATTACTTTACACAGTTTATGAAATTTCTATTTGTTATTTATTATAGCACAGGCATTTTTTTAATAAAGAAGCTTTAGTCATCAGAGATTTATTCATCAAAGCATCATATTTTTCTAACCAAAACTTGGGGTCAACTAGATATATCCTTACCCTCTTTCCTCTCATCCTTTTAAGGGATGTCTCTCTTGCACTTAATTCTCTTGTCATTTTTAAATTCTAACTTTGTGTCACAATTTGATGAAAGCTGGTGGCTAGAAGCTCTTGGCAATTGTCACAAACCCACAACCACAATAGTGTCTGTATCAGAGAATCAAAGGTCCTTTCTCTCCATTCCTGGTTCAGTGTTTTCCCATCTGCTAGACCTCTAAACCAGACTTAGCTGCTTTTCTTGATGACTGTTGTGTATATTTAGAACCTATTTTTACCAGAATTATTTCAACACAATAAAAATATCAGATCTGGTTTTCATGGGCTTTCCAGAGAAGGCAATAAACATCACCAAAGAAATAAAGAGGAAAGAGAGGGTTCCAGGCATACAAAGCTATACAAGCCAATTATCAGATTGTGCATACAATGTTTTCTAATGGCAAGAAGTTGCAGAAGTTTATTCATTAATTTGGCTTAATTTTCCACCCTCCTTCTTAACAGGGCAGTGCTATGAAATTAAAAGTAACTCCTATTTTTGTGTGAAAGCCAGTTTCATAATTAAGTAACACACTCTGGACCTTGTCAGATAATGAAAAGTAAACATGTTGCTTGTGCACATAGAGCATAATTATTCATGCATAAACACACACATTTTACTTTCTCAAAGACAGGAAACGGCCTGCTACCTTATATATCTTGCTGTGCACAGAGGTTTTTCCTATTTGTTTCCACTTTACTCTTAACATTGTTCAACCAAAAAGGGGTTATCAATAACCTGAGATTATAATTTAGAAGTCCCTGTAATTTTTGTTAAAAGTGTAACTGTGGCATCAGGAATCAGATTGAAAGAAATCACATTTTATTTTATTTATTTGTTGGAAGCAAAAATGAACACTGTTTAATAACTAGAGTTTTGATTTTAATGAGCACAGTGCAAATATCAATACCTTGTTCATCCTAACAGAAATGCATCTGTTCAGAAAGTGATTAAAATCCAAAAAAGCCCAACGGCTTCCATGGCATAAACACAGCTTGGGCTACAGAGCTCTTGGCTTTGGGACTGAGCCAAACCTTCCAGAGTGCTGGCAGGAACCCCACTCAGTATCTCCCTCTAGACCAAAGGGAGAAGATGTAAACAAACCCATTAATCACCAGCAACTGGGAAGTGCTAGGATCCATAAGTTTCAGTCACCAGTATAGAAAGAAACTGATAAATTGCCATCCATCACCCCTTCTGCTAAGTACACATACATATTCTTATTTAGCTGTGAACTTGCTAACAGTATGGAATATAGAATACTAAGCAGAAAGAAGAAGAAGGCTTTCTTAGCCCATTTTTGCACTTCTATAATGGAATACCTGAGACTGGGTGATTTATAATTAACAGAAATTCATTTGAATCATAGTTCTAGAGTCTGGGAAGTCCAAGATTGAGGGGCTGCATCTGGTGAGGGCCTTTTTGCTCTGTCATAGCATGGCAGAAGGGCAAAGAGAGAATAAGAGAGAGCACAAGAGTAAATTCATAGCCTCAAGTCCTTTTATAATCAGCATTAATCCATTCATGAAGGGGGTACTCTCATGACCTAAACACCTACTATTGGGTACTACCTCCCAACACTGCTGCATTGGGGATTAAGTTTTTAATACATGCTTTTGGAGGGAGATATTTAAACCATAGCATTCCCCTCTTTACCCTCAAAATTCACGTCCTTCTCACATACAAATTACATTAATTCCATCCCAATAGCCCCCAAAGTTTTAAATTGCTCCAGTATCAGCTCAAAAGTCCGGAGTTTCATTTAAATCAGATACAGGTTAGCCTCAAGACATGATTCATACTAAGGCAAATTTCCCTTTAGCTGTGGGCCTTCAAAATTAAACAAGTTATCTACTTCCAAAATGCAATGGTAGGACAGGCATAGGATAGATAGAATAGACATTTTCATTTCAAAAGGAAAAAATCGGCAAGAAGAATGGGGTAACTGGTCCCAGGTGAGTCCAAAACCCAAGAGGGAAAAACAACATGAAATTTTAAGATGCCAGAATAATCTCTTTTGGCTCTATAACTTGCATCCTGGGAACACTGGAGTGGGGATTAGGCTCCCAAGGCCTCAGTCAGCCTGGCTCCTATGGCTCTGCTGAGCACAGGTCATGCTGCAGTTCTCATAGGCTAGAGTTGCATGCCTGTAGCTCCCTCAGGCTGGAGTTGCATGGTGGTAGCTCTACAGTTCTGGGGTCTCTGCAGCAGCCCCAAACCCACAGTTCTGCTGGGCATTGATTTAGTGGGGGCTCTGTGTCATGACTCTGTCCCTGTGACAAATTTCCTTTCCTGAGCCCCCAGACTGTCTAATACATCCTGTGAAATCTAGGTAGAGGTTGCCATAGCCTCACAGCTCATGCACTCTGCTCATTTGCAGAGTCAGCATCATGTGAATGCTGCCAAAGTTTATGGCTTGTGCCCTCCAGAGCAGGAGCAGGAGCCACAGCTGGGCCCACTTGACCAAGGCTGCGGTGGCCAAGAAGCATTGTGCTAAAATATGGGGAGCAGAGATTTGAGGTGGCACAGGCCAGTGAATGCTGAGGGCCTATTGGCACCTCTCTGGAGCCCTTGCTTTCAAGGTTCTAGCCTGCATCCAAGATCTTTAAAATGCCTTTAAGGTCATTGTCCCATTGTCCTGATGATTAGCATCTGGCTCCCTTCTATCTGTAATAATCTCTGTAGTAAACAGTTACTTGACTACATCTTTGGTTTTCTCTTTTAAACACATCTTCACTCTTTACAAGGCCAGGCTGCATATTTTCCAAATCTTTCCATTCTTCTTCCATTTTCATTATAAATTCTGTCTTTAAATAACTTCTCATTTCTCTCATTTTCCTATGAATGGCCAAAAGAAACCATGTACCGCCTTGAATATGTTGCTGTTTAGATATTTCTTCTGCCAGATATCTTAGTTCATTACTCTAAAATTCCACCTTTGATAAAGCCCTAGAGCATGAACACAATTTAGCCAAGTTCTGTGCTGCTTTATAACAAGGATGGCCTTTACTTTAGTTTCCAATACCTTGTTCCTCATTTCCATCGGATACCTTGTTATAATTGCCTTTACATAGTTCCACCAATATTCTGATTTCAACCACTTAAGTAATCTCTAAGAAGTCTCAGACGTCTGGGCATGGTGGCTCACACCTGTAATCTCAGCACTTTGGGAGGCTGAGGTGGGCGGATCACTTGAGGTCAGGAGTTAGAGACCAGCCTGGCCAACACAGTGAAACCTCATCTCTATTAAAAATACAAAAATTAGCCAGATGTGGTGGCACATTCCTGTAATCCCAGCTACTTAGGAAGCTGAAGCAGGAGAATCACTTGAACCCAGGAGGCGAAGGTTGCAGTGAGCTGAGATCATGCCACTGCACTCTAGCCTGGGTGACAGAGTGAGACACTGTCTCAAAAAAATTAAAAAAGAAAGAAAAAAGAAGTCTCTACAAATATTCTCTTCTTCTGATCCCTCACCAGAATGACCCAAACATTCATTCACTGCAGTTTTCTAGCTTGCTCTTCCAAATTTTTCCAGCTTTCTAGGCTTTTTCTAGCCTTCTCTTCCAGGCTTTATCCATTAACCAATTCCAAATTAATTTCCACATTTTCAGTTACTTGGTATAGCAACAGCCCCACTTCTCAGAACCAACTTTCTTAGTCTGCTTTGTGCTGCTAAAACAGAGTAACTGAGACTGAGTAATTTATGTATTTATTTTGTTATTTATTTATTTATTTTTATGAGTTTTTTTTTGAGACAGAGTCTCGCTCTGTCACCCAGGCTGGAGTGCAGTGGCACAATCTCAGCTCACCGCAACCTCCACCTCCCAGGTTCAAGCAATTCTCCTGCCTCAGCCTCCCGAGTAGCTGGGATTACAAGCATCCACCACCATGCCCAGCTAATTTTTATATTTCTAGTAAAGACGGCGTTTCACCATGTTGGCCAGGCTGGTCTGGAACGCCTGACCTCAAGTGATCTGCCCACATCAGACTTCCAAAGGGCTAGGAGAGACTGAGTAATTTATAAGGAACAGATGCGTATTTGGCTCATGGTTTTGGAGGCTAAAAAGGCCAGGATCAAGGGGCTGGCATCTGGTGAGAGCCTTCTTGCTGCATTATCCCATGGCAGAGATGCAAAGAGAGGGTAAGTAAGAGCAAGAGAGTGAACTGACAGCATCAAGACCTTTTACAATTGACTTTAATCCCTTCATGAGGTTAGAGCCCTCATGACCTAAACATCTCCTATTAGGCCCAACACATACTTTTTGCAAGGAGCATTTAAACCATAGCAGATATTACTAGTGGGATTTATTTTGTTTTTTATTTTTACTACAACTTGCTTTTATTTTTGTACTTAACATTGTTAACACATCGTCTTAGGATATTTACAATTCTAAGGACATATAATTACATTCTGTCACCTGAGATACAAGGATCAATTGTTCATTTATTCATTTATTCTTTCCTTTAAAAATATTTATCAAACATTTACTAGATTCTTGGCACTGTTCTATTCTGATGAACTACAAGAGAAATAAAAGATATAGAGACATAGAAGACATAGTTTCTTCTTTCAATAGCTTATAATCTAAGTGCATGGGTAGGTGAGAGAGAGAGATATATGAATTTTACAATTGTGCAAGATAATATATAAAATTAAATTAGAAAGATAGGAGAGTTTACAATGACTAAGAGGTTCTACTGGTGGTTAATACCTAGGTCCTAGTGGTTATTGACTGTATAACACTACCCGTGATTCTCACTTTTTGACTTACCTAAAACTCAATGAAGTTTTATTGGAATATGTTTATTAATGGTTTTCTAACTTAAGTTCTAGTGGGTATTGCATGATCATGAGCTCAAGAGTACATCCCCTGACAAGTACTTGGGTATAACCAATGCATTCCATGTTTCTGCTTAAGTGTGAAAATTGAGTAAAACATATGGGCCTAAGAACAAATGGGGCTTGTGCCTGTATGACAATATAGGAAAATTTAGGCACCAAATTTCTAAGCCACAGGGCCATAATTCTCTACTTGGGCCACACAGTAGAATCACCGAGGAAACTTTTTAAAAAGTTGAATGCCTAAATCCCACCGTAGACCAATTTAATTCAGAGCATCTGGAGGTGGGACCTGGATATCAAATTTTTTTGAGCTCCTTGGTTGAGTTTTCAAGTTGAAGGTAGGTTTGCAAAACACCACCACAGAGCATAACCACAATAAATAAATCCTTCACAAAATCTTTAACCTTGAGCAGTGTAACTTCCTAATGTATCCTCTGGGATTTTCTGATGACAAATAATTCGCTAGGTAATTAACAATGTTACTTGCTACATGCAGGATAATTAGCCAGAGTCTTTTTAAAAATTGAGGAACTTCAGTCAAAAATTTTCTCATCCTTTTTGAAATTTTGGTCTATTTGTTTCTATTAAGGCCCATATAGTTTGTGACAATAAAACCATGCCATGTATATAAAAGATTGATAATCTTTTTTCTATATTGTATGGGGCACACACACAGTTCGTCTTAGACTGAAATTGTTATACATCCAGTTTAGATGGTTATAAGAACAAATCACATCACTGTGGTACTTAACTGTAAATTGCTACCTATTCCATCAAGACACAGTTCTGCCTGATTCTGACCTTCAAAGTAGTATTGAGGCACTGTAGGAGGTCTGGTGACTGAAGTTCTATATTGAGGTCATGAAGCTTGTTCTCACCTTTGCCTGCAGATAGAGATGAACGATGAGGGAAACCACAAATTATGTTCTACTCCTAATCAATTTCTCCATGTGCTAATAATAAAGAGAATAAGTGTGTCTAAAGTCCTTTTTGTTTCTAATGTAGCTGCAGTGATTCCTATCCTGGCTGCATATCCAGCGACCCAGGGAAAACACTCAGATGCACACATACTCAGCCCTCAGCCCTCAAGATTATGATTTAATCCACCTTGAGTGGAATCCAAGAATCTATATGTTTAATGGAAACCTCCAGAAAAATCTGATGCTGTCAGTCTGAGTAATAACTCTCATAGAGTTATTATCTTAAAATAAAAATAAGCTTTGTGATTTATCAAAATGATACCTGAAATACCTTTTAAAGAGGATGTCTAATAATTATATAATTTGAAGTAGAAGGTTATCATTCTCTAATAATGAGGTTAGTTACACTCTGGGTTCTTGGCAAATAAACTGACATTATTTTCCATGTCTATTTGCTTACTTTTAAATTACTGTGGGTTGTCCTTAAAAAATGAACATTCCAAAAAGGCAGGAAATTGGTCGATTTTGTTCACAGATCTTCCCCCAAATCTTAGAACAGTTCTTAGCACATTGAAGTTACTTACCAAATAATGAATGAGTAAATAGATAATGAATGAGTAAATACTTAGGACATGCCTTAAAAAAGTTGATAGATTTACAAAAAAGAGAATCTACCTATAAAAGTAGGGACAGAAAATCTTCCTTAGAACTTTAACTTCACCTGAGTATTTTAATTTTTTATCAGCTTCACAATATACAGAAAAATTGCGAACCCAGTCAGAAATTTTCCTAAAATATAAAAGTTCAAGAAAATTGAATTGATTTTATAAATCTCAGCTAAGCAAGCTTCGATGTCCAGTAGACTTGATTTTATGTGCTCTTCCTCACTAAATAAATACTATAAGGAAGTGTCTTAGAAGCTCTTCTGTTTATAGGATTTGATGGCCAAACCCAGACTTTCCAAATAGATGTATTGCACTTAAGGTTTCTTAAGGTGTTACGTTTAAACAAGATTTAAATAGGACACAAATTCCCAGTTGGTCTCTTCTGATTTTTTTATATCACTTATGTCAACAAGGGCTAAAGAAAATTCTCTAAACAGAAAGAAAATGCCTAAAGAAGGAAACTTGGAACAAGGGAAAAAAGGAAAAAGCATGATAAGCAAAAATATAGGTAAATACAATAAACTTTTCTTATTCCCTTGAGAATTCTAAGTTATGTATGATGGTTAAAACAAAATATAAGACACAGTTTGACTCTAGAACTGTGGTTCTAAATACATAGAGAGAAGACAATTACGCTATAAACAGGAAGACTAAAAGGAGTTAACTTTTCTATACTTCACTTAAGGTGGTAAAATGGCAACACCAGTAAACTGTGATAAGTTATGTACAGATGTTGTCATACCTAGGACAACCATAAAGAAAACTATACAAAGAGGTACACTCAAAAACACTACATATAAATCAAAATATAAAAACTTTAAATGTTCAAGCAACCCATACAAAAAAAAAAAAAACCAAAAGCAAAAAACAAAGTGGCAGATGTAAACCTTCACATATTCATAATTAAATTAAATGTAAATGGTGTAAATACACAAATTAAAAGAGATTGGTAGAATGTATTAGAAAATATAACTCAACTATGTGCTGTATATAAGAAACTCACTTGAAAGACAATGATGTAGTTTGAAAGCAAAAGGGTAGATGGAAAAGGATATATTATATGAACATTATTAAGAGGAAAGCAGGAGTGGTTATATTAATATCAAAAATGTGAACTACTGAATTAAGAAAATTACAAGAGATAGAGAGGAATATATCATGATAAAAAGGTCAATTCACTGAGAAGGATAGCAATTCCAGATATGTATGTACCAAACAACAGAGCTGCAAAATAGGTAAAGCATAAGCTGACAAAACTGAAAAGAGAAACAAATAAATCTGGAGATTTCATCATCCCTCTCTCCCAATAATGGATAAAATAACTAGACAAAAGCTCAGCAGAGATATAGAACTTAACAACAGCATCAACCCTAACTATGTAATCAACATATATAAAACACTCCATCCAACAGCAGCAGAATACACATTCTTTCAAGTGCCCAAAGAATACATACCAAGATGGGCCGTATCTTGGGCATAAAGCAAATCTCATAAAATTAAAAGAATTGAAATCTTACAGTGTATTCTCCAGCCACAATAGAAATTAATAAGAGAAAAATAACAAAAATTTTCAAACACTTGGAAGCTAAGCTATACATTCTAAATAATGCATGGGTCAAACAGAAAGTCTCAGAGGAGATTTTAAAAATACACTGAACGGAATGAAAATATGAGATATCAAAGTTTGTGGGACACAAGTAAAGTAGTGCTGAGAAGAAACTTTACAGCACTAAATGCATATATTAGAAAACAGAAAAAATCAGAGTTTTTTGATTTTTTGAGCTCCTACTTTAACAAAGAACAAGATAAACCTAAAGCAAGGAGAAGGAAGTGCATAATAAAGATAAGAGTGAAAATCAGTAAAATTGAAAACATAAACACAAGTAAAAATCAACAAAATTAAAAGATGTTTCTTTGAAAAGATTAATAAAACTGTCAAAATTCTAGATATATTGACAATGAAAGAAGAAAGAAGACACAGATTACCAAGTCAGGAATGAAACGGGATAACACTATGGATAAAAATTAATACATAAAAACGGATGCACAAAGATACAGTGGTGTAATGCAAGCAAAAGAAAATAGGAAGAGCAGTATGAATACCAAACAAGCTAGAATGTAAGGCCAGACATTAATTTGGAACAAATTATTTTTTAGGCTGGGCACAGTGGCTCACGCCTGTAATCCCAGCACTTTGGGAGGCCAAGGTGGGCGGATCACCTGAGGTCAGGCACTCGAGACCAGCTTGGCCAACAAGGTGAAACCCCATCTCTACAAAAAATACAAAAATTAACCGGGCGTGGTGGTGCATGTCTGCAATCTCAGCTACTCGGGAGGCTGAGGAATGAGAATTGTTTGAACCTGGGAAGTAGAGGTTGCAATGAGCAGAGATCACGCCACTGTACTCCAGCCTGGGCAGCGGAGAAAAACTCTTTCTCGAGTAATAGTAATAATGGTTTTTAAATTACAAAATCTACAATCTGCAAAGATGATATAACAATGTTTATATGCCAAATGTGGAAAAACTTCATGTACATACTCATTCAACAAGTCTATATCGAGCATCTAAAATCTGCTTAGCATTATTCATAGAGATATGTCAGCGAACAGACCAATTCTCATAAGAAAGACAAATTCTCACAATCATAGACCTTACATATTAGTGTGAGCGATAATAGTCAATAAAAAAGGAATACATAATACAACAAAATAAAGCAGGAGAAGAGGCTAGAGAAGAGTACTGAAGACTAGGATGTAATTATGAAGGAGGGCCTCTGGGAAAATGTGCTGTTTAAGCAGAGCTGAACGAAGCTAGAAAGCAAACTGGGTGTCCGAGAAAACACATCACAGAGGGCACGAAGAGCAGGCATGAAGACCCTCAGGCAGGGACAAGTTTGAAATGTTCAAAGACCAGTGAGAATGGCATGGCTAAAGCTGATGGAGCAACACAGAGTAAGAGATGCAGTTGGAGGTAGTCAGGGCCATGCAAAGTATTGCAGGAAATTTTTATTTTATTAATGAAATAACAAAATAAAGATTTTAAGATTTTATTTTAAAAAGATCACTCCAACTGATGCTCTAGAGAACTGGCTGAACGGAGGCACACGTGGAAGCAAGGAGGACAAGTTAAGAGGCTTGTTGTACTAATAAAAAGGAGAGATGATGGCAGCTTGGATCAGAGTGGTAGCAGTGAAAGGATTAAGAACCGACTGGATTCAGGTTATAGTTTAAAGATCATAGATTGATGTGAGATATGAGGGAAAGAGAGGAATTAAAGATAATTTTTAAGTTTGTGGCACAGATAATTAGTTAAATGTTAGTGTCCCAGTGATGGGAAAGACTGAGAGAGCAGCAGATGTGAACAGAAAATCAAGAGTTCTGTTAGAAATGCCCATCAGACAGCTAAGTAGTAATATCAAGTAGAAAGCTGGATATGCAGCCTATAGTTCAGAGGAGAAGCCAAGCCTGGAGAGGCTACTTTGGGAGTTGTCAATGTATAAACCATTATGAAAGCCTTGGTTAAGAAAATCAGAGAAAGCTTGCATATGGAGAAGAGCAACAGGCCTAGTCCTGAGCCCTGGGGCTCTCCAACATTTAGACCAGAGAAAGAGAAGAGCCATCAAGGAGGCTAAATAGGAGCTGTCACAGAGGTAAAAGGAAAATTAGGAGAGTGAAGTGCCCCAGAAGCTAAATGAAATATTTCAAGGAAGGAGCAATTTATTGTTTTAAAATGCCACTAAAGGCCAGGCATGGTGGCTCACACCTGTAATCCCAGCACTTTGGGAGGATGAGGTGGGCGGATCACCTGAGATCGGGAGTTTGAAACCAGCCTGACCAACATGGAGGAACCCTGCCTTTACTAAAAATACAAAATTAGCCAGACTTGGTAGTGCATGCCTGTAATCCCAGCTACCCGGGAGGCTGAGGCAGGAAAATCGCTTAAACCCGGGAGGCAGAGGTTGCAGTGAGCCGAGATCGTGCCATTGCACTCCAGCCTGAGCAACAAGAGGGAAACTCCATCTCAATAAATAAATAAATAAATAAATAAAATGCGGCTGAGTAGTTAAAGATAGTGTATCAATCTGTTCTCACACTGCAATATAGATACTACCTGAGACTGGGTAATTTTTAAGAAAAGGAGGTTTAATTGACTCACAGTTCTGCATGGCTGGGGAGGTCTCAGAAATCTTACAATCATGGTGGAAGGCGAAGGGGAAGTAAGTACCTTCTTCACAAGGTGGCAGGAAAGAGAGAGAGCGAAGGGAGCAGTGCCACTATTAAGCCATCAGATCTCAGGAGAGCTCACTTACTACCATGAGAACAGCACAGGGGAACCTCCTCCAAGATCCAATCACTCCCCACCAGGTCCCTCCCTTGACACATGGGGATTACAATTTGAGATGAGATGTGAGTGGGGACACAGAGCCAAGACATGTCAGATGGAGACTAAAAACTAATCACAGGGGGTCATTTCGAGTCACTAAGAAGTCAAATTTTGAACCTAAAGCCAAGTTTGCAGCAATTATATCACTTTATATGGAAAATAAAGAAATTGTAAGATAGGAAAATTTGTCAGAATATTCATACTAGTGGTGAAAACAGATGCTTCATCTTATATTTGACGTTACTTATCTAGCTTGTTCCTGCTCTATTACACTAAAAAGCAGAACTTTTTAAAGTCATAGTCCCAAAATAGTATACTATATGTAGGAATTTATCATAGAAATTATTTCAAATTTAATTGGCCATTGATACTTGTTACGTAATCTCAAACACCCAGGCATTTTATTTTCCAAAGTTATTGTTTACATATTTCCACCTTGTGAACATTGCACAATGATTATTCATATTATTAATAAACGTTGTAACAATAATTAGAGCTACTTCACTGCTTGTAAAATTGTAAGAATCCTGAGGCAGAGTTTCAAGAGTTCTTTGAATGCTTTAGACAAAAGCAGGTCTGGAAATGTAATGTCAGAGTATTATTATCATTTCACTTACTTCAAATAAACTGTAACAATTCAGGTAGTGCCACCAATGTATGTGGTACTTTGCAATAGCACTAGAGAAAGAAAATATGCCCTTGTTCCTCAAAGCTATTACTAATCTCTCAAAAACATAAACAAAAAAATAGAATACTTACTTACAAACTGAAGATTTACTGTCTTTACAAGATAAAGACTAAGGTACTCTAATGATGACACTAAGGACATTTAAATTAGACTAATGTGCCAAAGTGCTTTTTCAGCACTACAAATTTCCCTTGACCACTTTGGCCATGTCCCCAAGAAGGGAAATTGAAGAATCTGTACTAAGTAATATAGTGCATGATAGCTTTTGCTGCAGAACAAACAGTGTAATAGCTCAGCAGCTTACAACAAGCACCCATTAATTCCTCTTGTTACTCAAAGACTGTGGGACTAGGCTGGGTCCTGTGAACTCAGTTGGGCTCATCAGACCTCTTGTGTCTTCTCATTCCAAAACCTAAGTTGAAGGAGTAGCCACTATCTGAGACCTGCTGTTCTCATGGTAAAGGGCAGGAGGCAGGAGTCCTAAGAAGCACCCAGGTGCATTGAAGCTAATATTGGATGGGACAGCTGATATACACTCACATATCATTGGCCAAAGGGTGTCATAGAGAACAAATAATTGAGAATAATCCAGCCTATCACAATACTATGCTGCAGTGATATCTCCCATCCACCCCCAAGAATTCTTCAGACACAGTAGGAGCTAAAGCTAGACATGACCCTTTCCTACATAGCTTTCTCTTGTAGAACTGGGTGCAGCCATTTTTAATACTTCCTGAATGCTTTTAGTGCTACTTTGGGGAACCAACAGCTTCTTTCTCCAAATATCTTTTGCACTAGTATCCATCTCTGGGACTTTAGGGAAGTTTGTGGCCATTCAAATTCAGGTGGGTTGCTGAAACAATCTAGATGTCCTATGATTAGGGCAAAAATTCAACGGTAGTAATACCCTAAGAACCACTACTTTCAATTTGCCATTGTTCACTTTATTTTTTAAAAATCCTATATGCAAATTGAAAACAGAAAATTTTAATTTTATTCTTCAAACCACATAATATTCACATTAGAGTAATAAACACTCACATAATAAGCACTCACGTATGAAGTATAAGCCCTTAACATAAATCTGTCATCATGACTATTTGTTTAAGAGTTGATTTTGAGGAATCGCCACACTGTCTTTCACAATTGTTGAACTAGTTTACACTCCCACCAACAGTGTAAAAGTGTTCCTATTTCTCCACATCCTCTCCAGCATCTGTTGTTTCCTAACTTTTTAATGATCACCATTCTAACTGGTGTGAGATGGTATCTCATTGTGGTTTTGATTTACATTTCTCTGATGACCAGTAATGATGAGCATTTTTTTCATGTGTCTGTTGGCTGCATAAATGTCTTCTTTTGAGAAGTGTCTGTTCGTATCCTTTGCCTACTTTTTGATGGCGTTGTTTTTTTCTTGTAAATTTGTTTAAGTTCTTTGTAGATTCTGGATATTAGCCCTTTGTCAGATGGGTAGATTGCAAAAATTTTCTCCCATTCTGTAGGTTGCCAGCAGCAGTCCCATTACTGGGTATACACCCAAAGGATTATAAATCATGCTACTCTAAAGACACACGCACACGTATGTTTATTGCGGCACTATTCACAATATCAAAGACTTGGAACCAACCCAAATATTCATCAATGATAGATTGGATATACCATGGAATACCATGCAGCCATAAAAAAGGATGAGTTTATGTCATTTGCAGGGACATGGATGAAGCTGGAAACCATCATTCTGAGCAAACTATCACAAGGACAGAAAACCAAATACCACATGTTCTCACTCATAGGTGGGAATTGAACAACGAGAACACTTGGACACAGGGTGGGGAACGTCACACACCTGGGCCTATTGTGGGGTGGGGGGTGGGGGAAGGGTTAGCATTGGGAGAAATACCTAATGTAAATGATGGGTTGATGGGTGCAGCGGGCCAGCATGGCACATGTATACCACCTATGTAACAAGCCTGCATGTTGTGTACATGTACCCTAGAACTTAAAGTATAATTAAAAAGAAATGAGTTGATTTTTCTCTCCTCAAAATATATTTATTTCCATAGCATGCAGTATATGCCAGATGCTAAGCGTTTTACACAGATTAACTTGTTTAATCTTTATGACAACACTATAAAGTAAGTACTACCATTAGTGGTATGGTTTGGATGTTTGTACCGTCCAAATCTCATGTTGAATTGTAACCCCCAATGTTGGAGGTGGGGCCTGGTGGAAAGTGTTTGGGTCATAGGGGTGGATCCCTTATGAATGTCTTGGTGCAATCCTCATGTAATGGATGAGTTCTTACTCTGTTAGTTTGTGTGAGATCTGGCTGTTTAAAAGAGTATGGCATCTCCCCCACTCTCTCTTTCTTCCACTCTTGCCATATGACACAACTGCACCCACTTTCCCTTCTACCATGATTGTAAGTTTCTTGAGGCCCTCACTAGGAGCAGATGCCGTTACCATGCTTCCTGTACAGCCTGCAGAACTGTGACCCAATTAAACCTCTTTTCCATGTAAATTACCCAGACTGCAGTATTCCTTTACAATAATGCAAAAACAGCCTAACACAATTATCGTGGCTGTATTATAGAAGAGGCTACTGAAGAACAGAAAGGTGAGTAACTTGTTTAAGATAACATATCAGATAAGTGGCAGAGCTGGGATTCAAATCCAGGCAGTCTGGCTCCAGAGTTCATGCTCACATCCATTATATTATGCTGCTTTGCCCCTCACTCAGAATATCCTCTATTCTTCAAGACGCTATATTTAATTTCTCCAAGCAAGTCTCATTTCCTGTGCTGTTTTAAACTTTAAACCCCTGCATTTTCTCACACTCCTGATTAGAAGGAAACACAATGGAGTTCATATTTATATCACATTTCACAATTAACCATGCTGAAATTCAAGGATAGTAAAAAAGAACTTGCCTAAAGCCACACACCTAGCAAGTGACAGTTAGAACTTCTTAAAGACATACATCTGTATTGACCTACATGTGAATTGTGCAGTTCTCCTTCCATTGTATCTGAATGCCTTTACTGTGTAAGTCTTCTTTTCTCTGATCCAACTGCCCTTTTTAAATTGATGGCCCAACACACACCGGGGCCTGTCAGGGCAGGGCGGGGATTAGAGGGGAGAGCATTAGGGAAAACAGCTAATGCATGCTGGACTCAATACCTAGGTGATGGGTTGATAGGTGCAGCAAACCACCATGGCACACCTTTACCTGTGTAACAAACCTGCACATTCTGCACATGTACCCCAGAACTTGAAATAATAAAATTAAAAAGGCAACAATTTCCCACAACAGAAAAACTAATTGATGGTCCATGTCTATTTTACAGCCTAGCATTTGCTCAACTTTTTTCTCCTCCTCCTTCTTTTAGATACACTATTCAAAGATGGATATATTTTCAAATATACTGTGTCAATTTTATAAGGATAATAGTTTAAAACAAATGAAATTCACATATTTCAAGACCTTGTTATAAACGATAGTTTCAAATTTCACTTTATAAAAATCTCTTATATGAGTAGTTAGAAGAAAGAGTAAAATTTCAAACAGTGAAACTGAAAGGAAATAGGCAGCAGAGGGAGATGAAAATAAGGATAAGCAAAAAAATAGCTACATAAGCTATAAACTATGTCTTTAAGTCCTGTAAATCAAGAATTGGTTCTAAGTGGATATGGTTAGAAATTTTGTTGGCACATGAAATGATTTGATAAAGTTACCAATAATGTATGTATATTCTCTTTTCAGCATTATGCCAGTTTTAATGCAAATCATGTTCTTTGATCAATAATGCCTACCTTTCTGTGGCAGGACAAAGCCTTAAGACCTTGGAACCCAACAACTGTGAGCCAAGCATCTGCTGGACTATTCCATTGATGCATTCCGGTGTCCTGTCTTCCTTGGCTGGTATTCAAGGGAACGCCATATGACTAGCGCAAAATTGTTTAGTATTTTTGTTGAGGACTTTTTGTTTCTTTCCTGTGTGGGAGACTTTTTGTTTTCTTAAGAGACCATTATCATATTGTGCTTCTAGGGAAAGCAGGTTAATAATTTTATTTTAAAAATGTACTCTAATTGCCACTTACATACGCAAATAACTAAATACCTGTAATCAGTTCCTATACAATTTGCCTAGGAACATGTTTGCATGAAAACTTATATGGGTAAGGTGAATAGGACAGGAAAATTATTTATGGCATATTGTTAAAATAATTATATGTTAGTGCATACAATGGCATATATCTTTATCATAAATATAATTTTCTAAAAGTATTCAATAAGACCATCTTGTTTACCAGCCTTAGGAATTTCACATGCACTCAAGAAATTCAAAGAAATGATCTCCTGTCATACTTGTAATAATTAGTTCTGGCTGCCATCCATTGAGTATTTATGATACGCCAGATACAATACTAAGTGCATTCCTCATGACAACCCTATAAGGTAGATACTATTATCTCCATTTTACGTATGAGAAAACTGAGGCTCAGTCTGATTGAGCAAGTAGCCCAGTGTTACAGAAAGTACTGTTACCTACATTTAGATCCAGGTCTGTTTGACTTCAAAGTACATGCTATTAATCACTGTGCTACGGAGACTGTGCTCCGGAAACTGAGCCTGGGCTATGGGAACAGGAGCTATCTCTGTTTTTCTTTTGCAATAAAAATACAAACATATTTCTGTTAAATTTACTAATATTTTTTATTTTCACAAACACTACTAGTACAATTCTCCAAAATCAAATGAGATTTAATGAGGAACAGGAATACAGATTAGATGTCTGGTCTGCTGTCTCCCATAAAATATCCATGAAGATAAAAAAGAGACAAAAACTGACAATAGCAAAGAAAAAGAAAAAAGATGTACCAAATTTTCCAGGCAATTTTCTCTAAATGCATTGTCAGTGAGGACAGATTGAAAAGCAAATTACCACACTCTATACCATATCCTCTGACTCAGAACCAAAAGATTTTCACACACACACACACACACACACACACACGTGCACCAAAGAAAAAGGCTCATTTCCTTTTTATACATCTAATGACAGAATAGTGTCTGAAACCTTAAAAAAACTGTTATTTTCGAAGCAGTCAGTCTTGTCCTCTCCTTATATCACTTCTATCAAGTCTTTTCATTTTTTATTTTTCTATTCCACTAGTATAAAGTAGAGATGAGTACTAAATTAGTATCCTAGGATGTTTTGTATTTGAAAAAAAAATAAATTAGACACAGGAGAGCTGCGAGTGCTGAAACGGGTGTACTCGTTCACGTACGACACTGTTCAAAGAAGTTCAATTGGCTCCTTAGCACGACTGAAAGCACAAGATTCCATTTAGTACTGGCACAGCCACATTTGATGAATGCCAACAGAATAAAAGTAAAAGGCTACATCCTGGCTTTCAGGTTTAGATGTGAAAGAGAAAAGTTGCCTGAGCCCAAATGAACAGAAAAAGAGAACTGAGGAGACCACACTTTGTAGAAAAATGCAATGCTAAACAGTTCTTCCCCAGTCAGGCAGTGCATCCAGGAAATAAACGATGGAGCCTACTAATATATGAGAAGGAAAACATTGGCGAGGGGATGGTTAGAGAAGGAGAGAGTTCCTTAAAGACTAAGTGGGAGTTCATCGCTCTGAAAATTCTTTTCTTCAAAATTATATAAGAATTTTCCAAGACTCCAATTCCTGATGAAGATCTAGGAGCCTCTAAAAAGCAGGAGCAGGCATCCTTATGAAAGAAAAAGGCTGAATTAAATACAGAGATATGAAGAATATTGGCTGAAATAAGAAAATAATATAATAGTATAATGAAAATCTTCTTTTGGTACAGTAAAAGTCAGAATGGACACTGCAGAGAATTAAGAAAATTATGCAGAATGACAAATTTGAAAAACCCATGTAAAACATAGAAGGAAAATGCAGAGACAACACAGCAAAGAATAAAACAGATACAGAGAGGGAAAGTGTACCCACTCTAAGACTTGAAGGTGTCTGTGAAGCACAAATGTGAATTCTCTGAATGAAATACATTTAAATGATACTACTCCGAAGAGAAATATTAGGTTGGTGCAAAAGTAATTGCAGTTTTTGGTGTTACTTTTAATGGCAAAAACCGCAATTACTTTTGCACCAAGTTAATATTAAGCCACTACCAAAAGTATGGCAGAAATGAAGAAAAGTATAGTTCTTACAGAGCTTGAAACAGTTTACCACATTCAGGCTCAATTATTATTTGGGTGAGAAGCAATATAAAGACATTTAAGATATATTCTTTCTGTTAACAGACCCCTACTCAAATATGCTTATGCAAATAGAAAGATTTTATGAAAGGATACTTAGGCATCAGGCAGAACAACCAAGCTGGGGAAGGTCATGGAAACAATGAGGCCTCAGGAATAACTGTAGGCCAAATGAAGTCCAGATGAAGTTAGAAACTTCCTCCACCCTCCTTGTTGCATCTCAGCATTTCTCATCATGCTTCTCACAGAGTACAGAATAACTTTCTTCACATAGCAAAAAACTTAGCTGCCGAAAGTCCCAAGAAAGAATTTGAGCTCCATCATCACTGGTCATTAGAGAAATGCAAATAAAAACCACAATGAGGTACCATCTCAGGCCAGTTAGAATGGCGATCATTAAAAAGTCAGGGAACAACAGACGCTGGAGAGGATGTCGAGAAATAGGCACCTTTTACACTGTTGGTGGGAATGTAAATTAGTTCAATCATTGTGGAAGACAGTGTGGTGATTCCTCAAGGATCTAGAACCAGAAACACTATTTGACCCAGCAATCCCATTACTGAGTATATACCCAAAGGATTATAAACCATTCTACTATAAAGACACATGCACACGTATGTTTATTGCAGCACTGTTCGCAATAGCAAAGACTTGGAACCAATCAAATGCCCATCAATGATAGAATGGATAAAGAAAATGTGGCACATATACACCATGGAATACTATGCAGCCATAAAAAAGGATGAGTTCATGCCCTTTGTGGGGACATGGATGAAGCTGGAAACCATCATTCTCAGCAAAGTAACACAGGAACAGAAAACCAAACACCACATGTTCTCACTCATAAGTGGGAGTTGAACAATGAGAACACATGGACACAAGGAGGGGAACATCACACACCGGGGCCTGTCGGGGGATGGGGGACAAGGGGAGGGAGACCATTAGGACAAATACCTAATGCATGAGGGTCTTAAAACCTAGACGACAGGTTGATAGGTACAGAAAACCACCATGGTACATGTATACCTATGTAACAAATCTGCACATTCTGCATATATATCCCAGAACTTAAATTAAAATGTATAAAGAAAGAAGAAAGAAAGGAAAGAAGGAAGGGAGGGAGGGAGGGAAAGAAAGAGAGAGAGAGAAAGAAAGAAAGAAAAGAAAGAAAAAAGAAAGAAAGAAAAGAAAAAGAAAGAAAAAGGAAGGAAGGAAGGAAGGAAGGAAGGAAGGAAGGAAGGAAGGAAGGAAGGAAGGAAGGAAGGAATTTGAGCTCAAGGGCAAGATCAAAAGCCATGGAGATGGTTGTAGAGTTAATTCCCAGAAGAGGGATTAGAATCCCAGAAAAGGTGGTTGGAGGATGGCATCCAGACCAAACAATGGATGTTTCCTGAAGAATTTAACATACCTCTGCTATCTTATAACAATGATTCTAAATATGAAAGAACAACGCAAATCAGAAGTAGAAGAGCTCAGATAAAGCTGAGGAAAATAATCTAAAATAAAACATTTTTCAGAAATAAAGACTAATAAGGATTATAGGAATGAATGTATATAGCAGCAAATGTATTAAAAGTAATAGAGGATGAAAGCAGAAAAAAATTAAAATCAAAAGATACAACAAAAGAAATAAAAAGGATTTAAGAGAAAGGTACAAATATTGAGAATAGACCAAAAAAATCTCATATGGATAATTGGATTCTCTAGGGGAAAAAAACAACGGGACAAAATAATACAAAAGACTGTAATTCAAGAACACATCCCAGGAATAAAGATTTGAAACTGTTTTGCAAGCACATACCGTGTACTTGAGAATATCAACCTGAAACAATGAACCCCAAGACATATTTTAATAAAATTACAAGACATTTAAAGAGAAAGGGAAAGAAACAATTTTTTGGCATCTCTGCGAAATGAGCAAGTGATTTATAAGCTAAAAGAAAATTCTTTTTTTTTCAAAAGCAACACTTTTGCCAGAAAAAAAAAAAAATGGAGTAACATATTTCAGATAATCAAGAAAAGAAAATGTGAGGCAAAGATTTTACATCCAGAGAAAATGGACTTTCAAGTATAAATGATACAGGTAAACTATTATCAACATTCAAGAACTCAGGCAACATTGTCCTCATGCATCCTTCCCAAGAAATCTACTAGAAAACAGGCCTCAAAAGACTAAGATGACTAAAGAAACATCAACATCAGAACTGGTGGGGATGATTAAACAGAACTATTTGTATAACTAAGACAAAAATGAAGGCAAAAAGGAAGAGAATACTGAACATAATGATCATATGTTTAGAAAATGTAGACATACTATAACTCCAAAAAAGAATGTAAAATGGGAAAAACGTTAAAAAAATTGACAGTTCATAGTTATTATATTTCTATGGTAATATTATTATTGTTTTTGAGACTGCCATATGAAATAAAGTTAGTGACATTCAAATTCTATTATTCTATGTGTTTTCAAGAATTGAGGATTTTATTGTAGAAGAGAGGAGATATATAAACTGAGACTAAGTAAAAAATTCTATAGCTCTAAATGTTATTGAATTGCTAAAGTATTATAGTATGGGTGTTCGTGTGCATGTATGGTGTTTGTGTGTTTGTGTGTGTATCTCTGACGTCTAAGAGATCTAGAAACAATGACTGAACCAGTAGCAATGAGCACATCTTGTACTTGTGCTCAAGTAAATACCATTTACAACTAAGAGAAGCCAAGGCTTTTTTGAGCAATAGCCGACTCCAGGTATGGGATAGGACAGGCACAATATAAACCTACAAAAATTTGTTGTGCTAAATAGCTACCAGAAAGAGCCCTGATTAGAGGGGAGAAAATAATGAAGATGTCTCTTGTCTGATCTTAGGTTTCTTCTATTATTTTTTTCCCGGAACAAAAGATGTGCAGCTTCCATCTATATCTTGGCTAGATCTATTCTAGTTTTTCCTGTCACTTTACTTCCTGAGTTTTGCTCATTTTGGCATTTGATAATTTTCTGATATTGAATAACTAAAAGTCTAAATTAGTTTTAATATTTATAAGGTTATCCCTAATATGAGTTTCTTTACAAGCTGCCATACGAAGTTTAAGTCATTTTTTTGTCATAGAAAATTACCAATTTATAATAACTTCTATTCATCTCCCAAGATGATTAGAGCCTGTTCATCTTAGCCTCATCTGAGAAACCCAGTTCACACTTAATCACCTTACCTTTAGGAATAAATTACTAGATTTCCATCTTCAACTTATGATGTAGAAAGCTGGAAAGGTCATTAATTCCAAATTCTATCAAAAAAATTGTTAGATATCTGCAAAATCACAACTTTTCTTGAACTTACCAAATAACTTAGATCCTCACTGTGGCTACCAAATAACCTGAAGTTTAAAGTAAGACACCTGACTCCAAGGACAGATGGAAAACCAGCATACGTTTTCTGTGGCACAGCACAATCGGGGGAAAAAGGCATTATTAAGGACAGTAAGAATTCAGCTAGTTTTGTTTTTTTTTTTTAAGACCCACTCTTGTTGCCCAGGCTGGAGTGCAGTAGCATGATCTCAGCTGACTGCAACTTCCACCTCCAGGGTTCAGGCGATTCTCCTGCCTCAGCCTCCTGAGTAGCTGGGATTACAGGCACTCGCCACCACACCCAGCTAATTTTGGTATTTTTAATAGAGACGGGGTTTCACCTTGTTTGCCAGGCTTGTCTCGAACTCCTGATCTCAGGTTATCAGCCCGCCTTGGCCTCCCAAAGCACTGGGTTTGCGGGTGTGAGCCACTGCCCCTGGCTCAGCTAGATTTTTGAATTAACTACTTAGGCCAATTGTAGGCTAGCATAAAATTATTATAACCTGGAAGCTGCAGGGATGTGTGGAATTACAGGCTCTTCAAATGAACCTAACTCGGTGCTCACAAGACAGATTGGGGGCATATTGAGAGACCTGAGAAATTCACTCTTAGATTCATGCTGGGAGAGAGAAAAGAAGGTGCTGCCAGAAAGGCACAAAAGCTAGCTTGGGTCCTTCTCCCCTCTCTTCCCTATGGGAGCAAAAGCCTTGAAGCACTAGGAGAAAGACAATAAATCTTATCACCCCTAAGGCACAAGTCAATACCCATTACAGCTGGGGGAAGAGAACACTATCACCACCACCGATGAAAAAACGACCAATCTCTGGTAAAGGTGCAAGCCTGCAATTAAATATCTCCAAATGTAGGCAAAGGAGTAACATTCTTAAGAAGACCAAGGGATCAATGCCTGCCTATGACTAAGCCTAAACAAAAACAGCTAGAATGGCCCCTGCCTACCACCATGAGATGAACATGCATTAAAAAACAGCAGTTCACAACGGAGATGATTCAAAACAACAGAAAGATACTTTCTCTGAGGTACAAGCACAAAGGGACGACTTAAACTCAGGATGAAGCAGGTATCAAGAAAAAAAGAAACCCTGGCAAACTGCCTCCATCCTAAACTCAAAGTAATACTAAAGAAATTTGAAGCCAATAGTGCACTGAAAGTAACCAAAGCAACAACAAAATCCCAAATCAAGTCAGCTTCTAACTAGATTAACGCAACTTGCCACACATGAAAGCCTAGTGAAAAATGTGGTATTCCCATTCCCAAACGTAAGTACTATTTATTTTAGACTGTACTCTTCTATATAAGATGTTTGGTTTTCAACCAAAAATGGCAAGATACACAAAGAAGCAAAGGAAAATGATTCATTATCAAGAAATAATGCAGGATCAAATTTAGCTATGACACATTGGTATAGAAAGTATCAGACAGGAAATCTAAAATAACATTATTACACTAAAGGCTCTAACAAAAAACATGAATAACATATATGATCAGATGGACAAATTCGGCAGATATATAGACAGCATATGAAAGAGTCAAATAGAAATGCTGGAAATAAAAAATACTTCAACAGAGATAATGAATATCTTGGATTGACTCATCCATAAATGCAATGCAGCTGACAAAAAAAATAGCAAACTTACAAGCATGTCAATAAAAATTACTCAAACCAAAACCCAAACAGAAAAAAAATAGAATTACAAAAAACCAAACACCGCATGTTCTCACTCATAGGTGGGAATTGAACAATGAGAACTCATGGACACAGGAAGGGGAACATCACGCTCCGGGGACTGTTGTGGGGTGGGGGGAGGGGGGAGGGACAGCATTAGGAGATACACCTAAGGCTAAATGATGAATTAATGGGTGCAGGAAATCAACATGGCACATGGATACATATGTAACAAACCTGCACATTGTGCACACGTACCCTAAAACCCTAAAGTATAATAAAAAAAAAAAAAATACAGAATCCAAAAGCTGGGGGAAAATATCAAACAAAACAATTGTGTAACTGGACCCTGGAAAAAGAAGAGAGAACAGGGCAGAAGAAATATTTGCAGATATAATGGCAAAAACTTTTTCAAAGTTAATAAAAGATTTCTAAAATCACATACTCAAGAAGCTCAGAAAACATTAAGATAAACCAAAATAACAACAAACAAAAAAGCAAAAACACTAGACACATCATACTCAATCTTTTTCCTATATATGTGTGCTTACTATGTACTCACAAAAATTAAAAAGTACAAAAATTTTAAAACCTCTGAAAAACAAAAATAAAGAGAAAATCCCGAGGACAGTTAGTGTAAAAAAGTCACTGTACATACGGAACAAAGATTAGAATAACAGCAGACATTGGAAATTAAGCAAGGCTGAAGAAAATGGAATGACACCTTAAAAGTACTGAAAGGAATGAAATACTGTCACCATAAAATTCTGCATGTGGTGAAAATATATTTCAAGAGTGAAAGTTAATTAATTATAAATTACTGACTGGCACTCGATTTTCCCCATAGACTTTTTACTTATAAACCATCACTTTGACCAAAAATAGCTTATACCATAAATTCAGGCTAAAGAAAATATTCTCAGTGGGAAAAATTATGATTCCTTCCTTCTAATCATTGCAGTAGCATGGGGTTCATCTTCTACAAATTTTTTTTGTATGTGTGAAGGTCAGAGGAGACTACAAAAAAATATTTAAAATAATTATGCAAATAAGGCATGTATGACTGAGACCTTAAAGCAAATTACCACACCTTTTCTATTTAATGGCCTAAAGTATAATGTGCATAGCCAGACATCAACATCTATCACATAATCATCTGAAGGTCGATTTGTAAATTAAGTCCCCTACTAGATTCAGTTATGCAATTCAATCTCTGCCATTCATCTCTTTTGAAACAGGACTTAAATTCCCCTAAACCTACCTGATACCCTCTGCTTACCAGGTGTGATGGTTAATTTTATGTGTCAACTTGACTGATCCATGAGGTATCCAGCTATTTGCTCAAACATTATTCTGGGTGTTTCTGTGAATGTGTTTCTTAGATGACATTAACATTTTAATCAGTAGACCGAGTAAAGCAGATTGTTCTTTCTAATATGGGTGGGACACATTTAAGCAGGTAAGGGCCTGAATAGAACAAAAGGCTGACCCTGCATCCCTCAAGTAAGACAGAATTTTCCCAACTGATGGCCTTCAAAATCAGATGTCAGCTCTTCTGGTTCTATAGCAGCACTGGCTTTCAGACTCAAACTGGAATATCAGCTCTGCAGACTTTGGACTTTTCAGCTTTAATAATCATGCGAGCATATTCCTTATAATAAATATTTAAATATCCATATAGGATAGTCCTGTTTCTTTGGAAAGTTCTGACTAATATACCTGGAAACTTGACTGAACCAGTTCCTAAATAAATGTTTGAAGAAGTATTCCTCCAGTTAATATTATTTTTCATCTACACCAAAAACAACACTGTTCTTTTCAATGACATCTTAATCATAAACTGTTTTAAAATAAGATAATATAAAAAAGGATCTTTCATAACTAAAATCTTTCATTCTAAGTGATTTGGAACTAATTAATGTAACACAAGAAATGACTTATTTATAGTGGGAAAAATCACAAAATATCACCTTTACTAATGGAGAGTTATGCAATACTTTTGTAAAATTGATGATGCTGCTGCTGCTGATGATGATGGTGAGATAAAGATTATGATGGTGATTATGTAGTTGACTAAAAACTTAAATCTCTATGGTATATTTTTCTTGAGGTATCTTTCATTAGTATCTAAAAAAGTACAGACAAGTTCAGGAATGAAATGAACAAATTCCTTCATGTAACAATGACCCCATTACCAGCTTTATACCAAGTAGTCTTGCATGTAAAGTTACTTATTCTGTAAAATGTTGTTCAGTGAACTTAACTTGAACTGTGACTTAAGTGCGAGGATTAGCTAGGAGATTTACTTTGACAAATTTGTGTAATCGGCTAGGTAATTTTTAATGATTAATTATTTTAATATTTCATGGCAACATTCTCAGCCTTAGATTTTCACCAGTGTGGAAGCACAATTTTCCACTAAAAAGAAGAAACAGTATCTGATTTGTGACTATGTTTCTTGTTTCTTGTTTATGTGGAGCTTTTATTCAGTATCAACAAGAATGGGTCAGAATATAAATCTGCATAATTAACTTTTGCTTTGTTTTTAAAGAGAAAATTGCTATAAATGTATGAAGAAGTTGAGAACTACCTCAGTCATTTTCACAATATTCACAGAAAGCTTAATGAGATTCTAACTGTGAAAGCAGGAATAATAGTAAACATAATTATGTCTATTAGTTATACCAATTATCCTTTCCCACCTTCATATGAAAGAATAAAAATGGCGATGTTACTTATTTAAAAGTTGAATTTAGTCACCAAATTTTTAATTAACAATGATATCAAGAAAAAATGATTGTAAGCTTCAAAACATGTTGTATGGTTTATATGGATAACTACTCATTAAGTCTGGAGGAAAAAAGTCTGGAAAATGGTGAGCCATTCCTATTCTAACCACCAGCTTTTGTTTCTTTCCAATAGATTTTATTTTGTATAGCTAGGGCAGTTATTTCTTCATTCCATCTGAAATAATGTAGCCTTACTGTCTAAAATGTGGGATTGTACCACTTTAAGAAATTATCTCATTGATCTTAATCTTCCTCCATTTTTTAAGATTGATCTTAGTATAAAGCCACTTTCTCAATTTCATTTTAAGACTGAGATCTTAAAGCAAATCATATTTATCTAGAAGTGCCAAGCAGGAAGAATTAAAGACAGACATTTTAGAGTCCTGTGTTTATTCAAGAACAACATCACCTGAGGTTTTCTGACAGTTGTGTCTAAATATCCATAAAAGCGCTGGGGAATGGAATAATTATCAGTCACTTGGCTATTATGTCTGCACAATATCAAACAATTATTTTAGTTTGCTTTTTAATTTATCATTCACTTCTTTACTTTTGCTAAAAGTTGACTCCACAGCTAAGATTCAAACTTTTCTGGGAAAGTTGGAAAATGTAATAGTTGAGGAAGTAGCCGGGACTCTATACCCATGTGTGACTAAGGCACTTCTTAAAGGTTGTAGACTTAGCTTAAAAGTAAAGAGTATCAGTTAACTTGGCTCAATGACAAAACCTAAGTCATGACAGGAGACCTAAAAATTTAAGTATGGCCGAGAGTCTGTCACCTAGAATATAAGATCTATGAGAAAGGGAAGTTTTGCTCCCTGTGGCATTCCCAGCATGTAAAAGAATGCCTGACACAATAGTAGGTGCTCAATAAATATGAATATTGTTAGCTGGGTGTGGTGGTGCATACCTGTAGTCCTAGCTACTTGGAAGGCAGAGGTAGGAGGATCACTTGAGCCCAAGAGTTTGAGGTTGCAGTGAGCTATAATTGTGCCATTTCACTCCAACCTGGAAAACAGAGCAAGATCCTGTCTCTAACACACACACACATGAATATTGAATGAATGAATATATGTCCTTAGTCCAGCTTCTTATAGAATTATATTTGAATCAGGGTGCCTTGACTGTGGGAATCTGTAAATGTGGGGACAAAGAAGGGAAGGATTGTGAGGTGAAACATAGAATTATTTTTTCATTTTAAGAAAAAACACCATAATTGCAGCAAAAGGCAGGAGTGCACTGGTGCCCTTCTGTAATAGATGCTAGGGTGCATCACCTAGATTTCCCCACTCAGGACAGAGGTACTCATTCTCCCAACTGCTGATAATGTCTGCTGATGGCTCCTTCAGATGAATTGGAGAGTTCCAGCTAGCAATTCTTTCAGTCAAAGGGAGCTGTCTCATCCAAAATTATGTTTCCTGCCAGAGAAGCCCACATCCAGTGACTGATCAAAACCAGTGTACAAAGCCTGGTTCCCTTGCTTGAATACAGAACATAACTGAATGGCCATCCCAGCTTCAGAGATGCCCATAGGATTGGCTGAGGTCTCTGTGACAATTGCATTGCGGTTCAACTTCTACCTCTTCTCAGTCCTGCTTCCCTCACAGCAGTACAAGTGTTGTTGCTGAGAGCACTGCCTGTTAAACCTTTGCATGTAATTCCATATTGGAATCTGTCTCCAAGGAACTCAACCTAAGACAACCTCTAATAGGGTAAAAAATAAAAAGGAAGAGGTACTGATGCCCCTTTACAGAACACATGCCGCTGATGGCAAAAATCAAAATTCAAAAAGAAGAGATCATGCTGGAATAGGGTGAAGCAAATAAAATAAAATAAATTTTAATAGTGGTGTGTATTAGCTCATTCTTACATTGCTATAAAGAACTACCAGAGACTGGGTAATTTATAAAGAAAAGAGGTTCAATCAACTCATGGTTCTGCAGGCTGTACAGGCTTCTGCTTCTGGGAGGCCTCAGGAAGCTTACAATCATGGTGGAAGACAAATGGTAATTGGGCACATATTCACATAACCAGCAGGAGAGCAAGAGAGGGAGAACTAAGAGAGGAAGTGCTATGCACTTTTAAACAACCAGATCTTGTGAGAACTCACTCAATATCGTGAGAACTCACTCAATATTATGAGAACAGCAAGGGGGAAGTCAGTCCCCATGATCCAATCACCTCCCATCAGGCCCCACCTCCAACACTAGGGATTACAACTCAACATGAGATTTGGGTAAGGACACAGAGCCAAACCATATATGGATAAGAATAACATTCCAAGATAATACTTTTCAATTAACCTCAGAAAAGAGGGATACAGGAGATTTACTGAATGCACCATGAAAAAGACAGGATTTTTATTGAGTGAAAGTTTAGATTGAGCCTATGGTGAGATGTGGCTATAAGAAACTCCAATGGGAAGTTAGTTTCCATTAATAGAAGTACAGAGCCCAGGACAAGAATAGTCCCTTGGTGTTCTTAAATGGCCACCCTCAATCAGAAGTATTTTGTTCAGTCCAACGTTTTGTGTTTTTGTTTTGTTTTTCATCAACATGTCAAATTTTATTGATTTCTTCTCAATAGCGTTTTTCTTTTATTATTATTATTATACTTTAAGTTTTAGGGTACATGTGCACAACGTGCAGGTTTGTTACATATGTACACATGTGCCATGTTGGTGTGCTGCACCCACCAACTCATCATTTAGCATTAGGTATATCTCCTAATGCTATCCTTTCCCCCTCCCCCCACCCCACAACAGTCCCCGGTGTGTGATGTTCCCCTTCCTGTGTCCATGTGTTCTCATTGTTCAATTCCCACCTATGAGTAAGAACATGCGTTGTTTGGTTTTTTGTCCTTGTGATAGTTGGCTGAGAATGAGGCCCATTGACTAATGCCTCCAGAAGCCAGGAGAAAAAAAGTGTCTATAAAACAGATCATATAAAGAATAGGTGAAGAGACTAGTGATATTTAATTACATAAATCAAATTTAAAATGGCTTGGGATAGGGTAAAAATAAAGTGCACAGAGATGCAACCTGGCTGTCTTTAAATATTTGAAGAGCTGTCATTTAAAAGAAGCATACAATTTATTCTATACCACAATTAATTGTAGGAAATGTGCCAATACTTTGTATAAGAAGGCAGAATTAGATGCAGTGAATAAAAATGCACATCGGCAGATTTGATCTCAATATTATGAGGAAACTTAATGATTCAAATTGCTCAAATGTGGAATAAGATTGACAGGTCAATTTTTCTTTCCATTAAGCCACCATTGAGCCCCGTCTTACAACTCCAGCATTCAAATACTTTCTAAGCCGGTATCGTGTTCTCGGCCCTGGAATTGGCCTGCTGTGTGTAGGGGACAGGAGAAATGAGGATGTGAGCATGCAGTCAGCTCCTCCACCTGTATCCTTTACTCTGGGCACCTTTGCTGAAAGTTACTATTTTTCTTGGGTCTTGGGAAGTGCCAAAGTGCCACTTGATTTCTGTTCAGTGTTCCGTCTTCCGGTTTAAAAAATATATATTTAAAAAATTTTTTTCTGAATTCTAAATATTTTTTAACATTCATCTAGGGCCTCCTTAAAATCCAAAACCTTTAGAAAACATAGGAAGAATTCAAGTACTGTAGTCCTCCTTTTTCCACAGTTTCACTTTCCATGCCTTTAGTTACCTGCTGTCAATTGCAGTCTAAAAATATAAAATGGAAAGTTCCAGAAATAAGCAATTTGTCATGTTATTTTTTTCTTTTATTTATTATTTCACTTAAGGCCAGCTCTAAATTTCATTGGTTTTAAATTGTGTGTCATTCTGAGTAGCATGGTGAAATCTCATGCCCTCCTGTTCCAGTGGGGAATATGAACCATTTCTTTGTCCAGCAAATCCATGCTGTAGACACTACCCACTAGTTAGTAGCTGGCTGGGCCATTAAGCTGACTGTCACAGTATGGAAATGATTGTGTTCCAGTAGCCCTTATTTTACTTAATAATGGCTCCACAGCTCAAGATTAGTGATGCTGGCAATTTAGATATGCTGAAAAAAAGCTGTAAAGTGCTTCCTTTAAGTGAAAGGGTGAAAGAAGTTATTGACTTAAGGAAAGAAATTATACACTGAGGTTACTAAGATCTTTGGCAACAACAAATCTCCTATTTGTGAAATTGTGAGTAAGGAAAGAAATTGATGCTAGTTTTGTTGTTGCACCTCAAACTGCAAATGTTATGGCTTGATACGTGCTTAGTTATAATGAAAAAAGCATTACATTTGTAGGTGAAAGACAGGAACAGAAATGGGTTCCAACTGACAGCAATAGGGCTTGGTCCTAGCCATGGTGTCGGGCATCCCCTTGTGGTCTTGGAAAATATCCCCATAGATAAGAAGAAACAACTGTAATTCCATATGGTTCTACTTAAATTTATTGCTTCCTATAACACCAGACATTTATGAAATCTGCACTAATAAAACACACCTAATTTGCTCCACAACACATTAAGCAAAGGGATTCTCTATGAGTTACTATTAACAGTTACCACTCTCTTTTACATTTCTTCTGGGAACCTGCTATCTATGCCCATGCCATATGTACAGCTGTGGAGTCTCATACTTTTCTGTATGTACAAAAACAAACCAAAACAAACAAACAACAAAAACTCTTGGTTATAGATCTTTGTACTTTTTGAATTATATATAGAGTAAATCATGTTTTCTAGGCAAAATTGTATCACAAGAGGGGTCAGACATACAATGAAAGGAGATAACAAAACATTCATTATCACTGGACCTCTTTTTCCCTTGAAAATTGTAGTATTAAAACATTCTATGGCCGGGTGTGTTGGCTGGCGCCTGTAATCCTAGCACTTTGGGAGGCTGAAGTGGCAGGATTACTTGAGCCCAGGAGTTAGACACCAGTCTGGGCAACATAGTGAGACCCCCGTCTCTAAGAAAAAATAACAAACATTCTATCATTCAAAATTAGCCTCTCAAAAACAGCCTTTAAAACTGCTCAGGGTGTTTAAAGTGGGCTTTGGGTCCCAGTACACGAATCAGAACTCCCTTCCCTTGGTTCCTCCAGGGCACTAGCCCTCACCCTCATGCCATGCCAGCAGATGTCAAGTACACATGCATGGGGGGAGGGAGTGGGTGAATGCACTCGAGTTGCATCTACAGGGCAAAGTGAATGACAGAACTGGCCACCCCATCCATTTGGGCTCTGGAAAGAGCAAAACCAGATTTTTGCTTAATTTTGTATATGTACAGAGGTGCAGAGTATCTTTGTAAAAACAGATTTATGAGAGAAATAAAATCTGCAAAATGGCCCAGGATATTCCAGTCATAATATCCAATTGAAGACACATGAAGGAGGAAAGAGAGAGAGAAAATGGGCAGCCCTACTTTACAAACAGGCAAGTTTTCAAAATCTTTTCAGAAATCAGAATGTTTCTCATAAAAATAACCTTATAAAATATATGCTGATTTCTAGGCAAATCCACAAAAGGCTTCTTAAACTCACTTTGAACCTGGATGTGTTACTAGTATATCATAAAACTAAAAGAAAAAAAAAACTAGCATGTTTTAAACATTTAATATTTTCCAGTTATTTAATCTTAACCACAACAAATAAATTATACCTAATAAATTAGAAGTAATTTATCATCATCATCTCTAATATATAGTTGGGAAAACTGAAGTTCAATCTCAATCTGTTAATTGTTGGTGAAACGACTCATGACAGGCCTTCTGACTTCAAAAACTCATAATTTTAACCACTACACAGTACTCCCTCCAACTTCCCCACTGTAGTCACGTTTTGAAACAATGTATCCTGAGCTCCAACTGGAGATATCAATACCCCACCAGCTTGGCAGCCCTAAAGCTGAATGTGGATCCTGCCTGTGCCCAGCTGGCCCCCTCTTGAGCAATTAGAGGAGATATTTCCCTGTTCTGAGCCAATTTGTTACAGAGAAAATGCCAAAATATTGGGAGAAAAGTTAGCAGGAAAAAGACAAACAGGAAAGAGGGATCTCGGGCTCTTGAGAGGGAATTCTCCATTGTAGGGAAAATGCTAACACATTGTCAGAAAAGTTAGCAGGAAAAAGGCAAACAGGAGAGAGGGTATCTCAGGCCCCTGAGAGGGAGTTCCCAGTCTGAGATGCTGCCAAGAGATAAGCCCCTGTTGCAGCAAGAAGTTGTCCCAAGTGCTCATTCAAAAGGAAATATAAAATGCGTGGGTGAAGTTAATTCAGGAACTGCTTGTGTGTTAAATACAATTTAAGCCCGCTGAATGGTTCCCATTAGACTTGTCCCTGACTTCATGAAGACTACACTCCGTGTTGTAGTTAGTAAAAGAGTTTGGAGACTTGGGTGTTATAGCAAGCTCTGACACTAACTAGAAGTATGGCTGTCTTAGTCCTAGAGCTGCTATAACAAAATACCATAGACCAAGTGGCTTATAAACAACAAAAATTTATTTCTCACAGTTCTGAAAGCTGGAAGATCAAGATCAAGGCATCAGAAGATTTAGTGCCTGGTAAAGGCCTGCTTCCTCACAGACAACCCTCTTCTGGCTTCTCACAACATGGAAGTGGGTAGCTAGAGTTCTGGGGTCTCTTTTATAAGGATTCTAACCTCATGACCTAATCACCTCTCCAACGCCCCTCCTTCAAGTGCCATTACCTTATGGGTTACAATTTCAACATACGAATTTGAGGGGGACACAAACATTTAGGCCACAACATGCAGTGTTAGTCAAATCTCTTTCCTGAATCTCCATTTGTTTAATACTTAAATTTGAGGAAGTTTCACAAAAGCACAAACACAAATACAAGACTATGATCTCTAAGACCTATGCTAAAAGACTTTGAATTCTAATCATCTTCCTAAATAGCACTGCTATGGCCCAGGAAACATAAATTACAAGCACAGGATGAACTAGAAAAATTAGGAGTGAAGAAGGAGGAGAAAGGTCTTTTTTCTCAGTTATTAAAGAAAACATTACCCAGTGATGCGTGTTAAAGCACAGTAAGGCAGAGTTTATTCCGGACCATCGCAATAAGCATAGGGACCCTGCTACGGGATTTTGTAGTGAAGGAGAGAGATTGGGCTCAACTCCAAATACAGCATGGGCAAGTGGAAATTTATAGTCAAGAAGGTCAAGAAGCAGGCTTGGGGTCAGTGGATGGAAAATTACTAAGAGGAAACATTAGAAGTAAGGAGGATTCTTACTAAACTGACCTTACAAGACTCTTGCTGAAGAGAAGCCTGGCTGATCAAACAGCAACTGGGATTGGCAGAAGAGAGGCACCAAATCAGATGTCAAGAGTGATCACAGCTGGGCATGATGGCTCTTGCCTGCAATCCCAGCACTTTGGGAAACTGAGGTGGGAGGATCGCTTGAGCACAGGGGTTTGACACCAGCCTGGGCAACACAGCGAGATCCCCTTATTTCTACAAAAAAAAAAAAAAAAAGAAGAAGAAGAATTAACTTATAATTAAAAATAAAAATATTATCCTGGTGTGATCACACCACTGCACTCTGACCTGGATGACAGAGTGAGAACCTGGTTTAAAAACAAAACAAAACAAAAAACAGGGTGATCAGATATTGAGGGTGGAAAGTTCATGCTAAATTCTGATTTTACAAAAGCACACAGATGGGTCTAGAAGCCTGACTAAAGTTTACTTGAGAAAAGAATCTTTGTCACAGTTAGGCTGGTATCAATCCTACAGTAATCTGGGGGTTATTTTTTGGCTCACTAAGTTTAGGGGTGAAAAAGGTGTGATACTTTTCCTCGCCTATCATAAGGGTCTTGGCTGACACATTCATAACAATAGACAGGTTAACAAGAGAGCAGCATAACAAATTTATTTAATCAAAGTTTTATGTGATATGGGAGCTTTCAGAAATGAAGATCCAAAGACACATTGAAAACTTTTTTTTTTTTTTTTTTTTGCTTAAGTTCAATGACGAATGGATAGCTGTATAAAAGTATGCTTGGACAAAAAGATATTGTCAGGCCTCTGAGCCCAAGCTAAGCCATCATATCCCCTGTGGCCTACACGTACACATCCACATGGCCGGTTCCTGCCTTAACTGATGACATTCCACCACAAAAAGAAGTGAAAATGGCCTGTTCCTGCCTTAACTGATGACATTGTCTTGTGAAATTCCTTCTCCTGGCTCAAATGCTCCCCTACTGAGCACCTTGTGACCCCCACTCTGCCCGCCAGAGAACAACACTCCTTTGACTGTAATTTTCCTTTACCTACCCAAATCCTATAAAATGCCCCCCCCCCATCTCCCTTCGCTGACTCTCTTTTCGGACTCAGCCCGCCTGCACCCAGGTGAAATAAACAGCCATGTTGCTCACACAAAGCCTGTTTGGTGGTCTCTTCGCATGGACGCACATGAAATTTGGTGCCGTGACTCGGATTGGGAGACCTCCCTTGGGAGATCAATCCCCTGTCCTCCAGCTGTTTGCTCCGTGAGAAATATCCACCTACAACCTCAGGTCCTCAGACCAACCAGCCCAAGAAACATCTCACCAATTTCAAATCCAGTAAGTGGCCCATTTTTATGCTCTTCTCCAACCTCCCACACTATCTCTCAACCTCTTTCTCCTTTCAATCTTGGTGCCACACTTCAATCTCTCCCTTCTTTTAATTTCATTTCCTTTCATTTTCTGGTAGAGACAAAGGAGACACATTTTATCTGTGGACCCAAAACTCCGGTGCCAGTCATGGACTAGGAAGGCAGCCTTCCCTTGGTGTTTAATTATTGCAAGGACACCTCTCTGATTATTCACCCAGGTTTCAGAGGTGTCAGACCATGCAGGGACACCTGCCTTGGTCCTTCACCCTTAGTGGCAAGTCCCGCTTTTCTGGGAAAGGGGCAAGTACCCCAACCCCTTCTCTCCGTGTCTTTACCCCTTCTCTGCCTTTCTGGGGAGCAAGAAACGCCCAACCCCTTCCCCTTCACCCTGAGTGGCAAGTCCCACTTTTCTAGAGGAGGGGCAGTACCCCAACCTCATATCTCTGTGCCCCAATCCCTTATTTCTGCACCCCCTCATATCTCTGCACCCCAATCCCATATTTCTGTGCCCCAACCTCTTATCTCTGTGCCCCGATCCCTTATTTCCACACCCCGACCACTTATCTCTGCACCCCAACCCCTTATATCCATACCCCAAACCCTTTCCTGCTTTTCTGGAAGGTAAGAACCCCCGAACCCCTTCCCTCCATGTCTCTACTCTCTCTTTTCTCTAGGCTTGCTTCCTTCACTATGGGCAACCTTCCACCCTCCATTCCTCCTTCTTCTCCTTTGGCCTGTGTTCTCAAAAACTTAAAACCTCTTCAAGTCACACCCGACCTAAAACCTAAATGCCTTATTTTCTCCTGCAATGCCACTTGACCCCAATACAAATTCAACAGTAGTTCCAAATAGCCAGAAAATGGCACTTTCAATTTTTCCATCCTGCAAGATCTAAATAGTTCTTGTCATAAAATGGGCAAACGGTCTGAGGTGCCTGACGTCCAGGCATTCTTTTACACATCGGTCCCTTCCTAGTCTCTGTGCCCAATGCAACCCATCCCACATCCTCCTTCTTTCCCTCCTGCCTGTCCCCTCTGTCCTAACCCCAAACATCACTGAGTCTTTCTAATCCTCCTTTTCTACAGACCCATCTGACCTCTCCTCTCCTCCCCAGGCTGCTCCTCGCCAGGCCGAGCTAGGTCCCAATTCTTCCTCAGCCTCTGCTCCTCCACTCTATAATCTTTCTATCACCTCCCCTCCTCACACCAAGTCCAGCTTACAGTTTCGTTTCGTGACTAGCCCTCCCCCACCTGCCCAGCAATTTACTCTTAAAAAGGTGGCTGGAGCTAAAGCGCATAGTCAAGGTTAATGCTCCTTTTTCTTTATCCCAAATCAGATAGCGTTTAGGCTCTTTTTCATCAAATATAAAAATCCAGCCCAGTTCATGACTCGTTTGGCAGCAACCCTGAGACACTTTACAGCCCTAGACCCTAAAAAGTCAAAAGGCCGTCTTATTCTCAAAATATATTTTATTACCCAATCTGCTCCCGACATTAAATAAAACTCCAAAAATTAAATTCCGGCCCTCAAACTCCACAACAGGATTTAATTAACCTTGCCTTCAAGGTGTACAATAATAGAAAAAAGTTGCAATTCCTTGCCTCCACTGTGAGACAAACCCCAGCCACGTCTCCAGCACACAAGAACTTCCAAACGCCTGAACCGCAGCGGCCAGGCTTTCCTCCAGAACCTCCTTCCCCAGGAGCTTGCTACAAGTGCCAGAAATATGACCACCAGGCCAAGGAATGCCTGCAGCCCAGGATTCCTCCTAAGCCGTGTTCCATCTCTGCGGGACCCCACTGGAAATTAGACTGTTCAACTCACCTGGCAGCCACTCCCAGAGCCCCTGGAACTCTGGCCCAAGGCTCTCTGACTGACTCCTTCTCGGCTTAGCGGCTGAAGACTGATGCTGCCTGATCACCTTGGAAGCCCCATAGACAATCATGGATGCCGAGCTTCAGGTAACTC
Source organism: Symphalangus syndactylus (assembly GCF_028878055.3). Taxonomy (NCBI): domain Eukaryota; kingdom Metazoa; phylum Chordata; class Mammalia; order Primates; family Hylobatidae; genus Symphalangus; species Symphalangus syndactylus. The sequence goes on from NC_072432.2 coordinate 38,190,615, forward strand.
TCACAGTGGAAGGTAAGTCCGCCCCCTTAGTCAATACGGAGGCTACCCACTCCACATTACCTTCTTTCCAAGGGCCTATTTCCCTTGCCTCCGTAACTGTTATGGGTATTGATGGCCAGGCTTCTAAACTCCTGAAAACTCCCGCATTCTGGTGCCAACTTGGACAACACTCTTTTATGCACTCTTTTTTAGTTATCCCCACCTGCCCAGTTCCCTTATTAGGCCAAGATATTTTAATCAAATTATCTGCTTCCCTGACTATTTCTGGACTACAGCCGCATCTCATTGCTGCCCTTCTCCCCAACCCAAAGCCTCCTTCGTGTCTTCCTCTAGCATCCCCCGACCTTAACCCACAAGTATGGGAAATCTCTACTCCTTCCCTGGCAACCGATCACATGCCCATTACCATACCATTAAAACCTAATCACCCTTACCCCGCTCAACGCCAATATCCCATCCCACAGCAGGCTTTAAAAGGATTAAAGCCTGTTATCATTTGCCTGCTACAGCATGGGCTTCTAAAACCTGTAACTCTCCTTACAATTCCCCCACTTTACCTGTCCAAAAACTGGACAAGTCTTACAGATTAGTTCAGGATCTGCACCTTATCAACCAAATTGTTTTGCCTATCCACCCTGTGGTTCCCAACCCGTACACTCTTTTGTCGTCAATACCTTCCTCCACAACTCACTATTCCATTCTCGATCTTAAAGATGCTTTTTTCACTATTCCCCTGCACCCCTCGTCCCAGCCTCTCTTTGCTTTCACTTAGACTGACCCTGACACCCATTAGGCTCAGCAAATTACCTGGGCTGTACTGCTGCAAGGCTTCACAGACAGCTCCCATTACTTCAGTCAAGCCCAAATTTCATCCTCATCTGTTACCTATCTCAGCATAATTCTCATAAAAACACACGTGCTCTCCCTGCTGATCGTGTCCATTTAATCTCCCAAACCTCAATCCCTTACAAAACAACAACTCCTTTCCTTCCTAGGCATGGTTAGTGCAGTCAGAATTCTTACACGAGAGCCAGGACCACGCCCTGTAGCCTTTCTGCCCAAACAACTTGACCTTACTGATTTAGCCTAGCCCTCATGACTGCGTGCAGTGGCTGCCACTGCTTTAATACTTTTAGAGGCCCTAAAAATCACAAACTATGCTCAACTCACTCTCTGCAGCTCTCATAATTTCCAAAATCTATTTTCTTACTCACACCTGATGCATATACTTTCTGCTCCCCGGCTCCTTCAGCTGTACTCACTCTGTTAAGTCTCCACAATTACCATCGTTCTTGCCCCGGACTTCAATCCAGCCTCCCACATTATTCCAGATACCACACCTGACCCTCATGACTGCATCTCTCTGATCCACCTGATGTTCACCCTATTTCCCCACATTTCCTTCTTCCCTGTTTCTCACCCTGATCACACTTAGTTTATTGATGGCAGTTCCACCAGGCCTAATCGCCACACACCAGCAAAGGCAGGCTATGCTATAGTACAAGCCACTAGCCCACCTCTTAGAACCTCTCATTTCCTTTCCATCATGGAAATCTATCCTCAAAGAAATAACTTCTCAGTGTTCCATCTGCTATTCTACTACTCCTCATGGATTATTCAGGCCCCCTCCCTTCCCTACACATCAAGCTCAAGGATTTGCCCCCACCCAGGACTGGCAAATTAGCTTTACTCAACATGCCCTGAGTAAGATAACTAAAATACTTCTTAGTCTAGGTAGACACTTTCACTGGATAGTAGAGTCCTTTCCTACAGGGTCTGAGAAGGCCACCGCAGTCATTTCTTCCCTTCTGTCAGACATAATTCCTCAGTTTAGCCTTCCCACCTCTATACCGTCTGATAACAGATGAGCCTTTATTAGTCAAATCAGCCAAGCATTTTTTCAGGCTCTTAGTATTCAGTGACAGACTAAAGGTCTTTTAAAAACACACCTCACCAAGCTCAGCCACCAACTTAAAAAGGACTGGACAATACTTTTACCACTTTCCCTTCTCAGAAGGCAGACCTGTCCTCAGAATGCTACAGAGTACAGCCCATTTGAGCTCCTGTATAGATGCTCCTTTTTATTAGGCCCCAGTCTCATTCCAGACACCAGACTAACTTAGACTGTGCCCCTAAAAAACTTATCATCACTACTATCTTCTGTTTAGTCATACTCCTATTCACTGTTCTCAACTACTCATACATGCCCTGCTCTTGTTTACACTGCCAGTTTACACTGTTTCTCCAAGCCATCACAGCTGATATCTCCTGGTGCTATCCCTAAACTGCCACTCTTAACTGTTGAATTAAATAAATAATCTTTGCTGACAGGACTATGCTGAATTTCCTTAGGCACTCTAATTAGATGTCCTAAGTCCTCCCAATTCTTAGACCTTTAATACCTGTTTTTCTCCTTCTCTTATTCCATTTAGTTTTTCAATTCATACAAAACTGTATGCAGGCCATCATCAATAATTCTAAATGACAAATGTTTCTTCTAACAGTCCCACAATATCACCCCTTGCCACAAAATCTTCCTTCAGCTTAATCTCTCCCACTCTAGGTTCCCATGCTGCCCCTAACCCGCTCGAAGCAGCCCTGAGAAACATCTCCCATTATCTCTCCCTACCATCCCCCAAAATTTTCACCATCTCAACACTTTACCACTATTTCATTTTATTTTTCTTATTAATATAAGAAGACGGGAATGTCAGGCCTCTGAGCCCAAGCTAAGCCATCATATCCCCTGTGGCCTGCACGTACACATCCACATGGCCGGTTCCTGCCTTAACTGATGACATTCCACCACAAAAGAAGTGAAAATGGCCTGTTCCTGCCTTAACTGATGACATTATCTTGTGAAATTCCTTCTCCTGGCTCATCCTGGCTCAAAAGCTCCCCTACTGAGAACCTTGTGACCCCCACTCTGCCCGCCAGAGAACAACCCCCCTTTGACTGTAATTTTCCTTTACCTACCCAAATCCTATAAAATGGTCCCACTCCTATCTCCCTTTGCTGACTCTTTTCGGACTCAGCCCGCCTGCACCCAGGTGAAATAAACAGCCATATTGCTCACACAAAGCCTATTTGGTGGTCTCTTCACACTGACGTGCATGAAAGATATAGTCTAATGATTATAGATTGGGGGTGGGGGGATACCCAGCAAAGCCTGTCCAGAGACTTCTTGGCCTCTCTGTGTAGCATTTCTTCCTACCAGGTATGGGGTCTTATGACCAACTGGAATGAGGATCTTATGTCCCTCTGGAATGAGTGTCTATGACCAACTATTAGACAAAGTAGGTCAGAAAATTTCTTTGTGACCAGCTCCTAGACAGAAAGTCAGGGGAAGGTTAGAGTAATATTTCTAAGTGTTATGGTTTGCTTTTGGGGGAGAGAGATTCTTGTTTCTATAACCCACAGTAGGGAAGAGGAATTCTGGTGTCTGTGACTCACTTTGTGGGAGAAGGATGGGCAGGAGACAGGAGGGCAGGAGGTCAGAGAGAACTTGCTTCTGAATCTGCTTCTGAGGCCTTCCAATCTTCTTGAGTTCAAAGTACTCAGCATGCCAAAGCAGCATACTTTAAGGTGTCGTTTTCTGAGTCCCAACATAAGTAATCCATCACAATTATCTTACTACTGTAAGGCTCCTATTCAGATAGAAACATTCTTATCTTAAGAAAAGACCTGAATTTGAATATCTGTAGGTAAAATATTTAGGGCAAACGTTTAGGGGAAATTATGTTTAATATTTTAAATCAATTAGCATTCTTTTCTAACCACCATTAATGGAGATTTCACCTGCTGCTAATGTTCCTTTTGGTTTTGGAAGCAGCTTTGTGTGAATGCAAAGGGTTTGAGGGAAAATTTTGTCTGTTAAGAGCAATTCACAGAGAAAAAGAACAACCAGGAGGGTTCATGAATATGAATAAGACAAGTCATGGGTGTCTGAAAAATACAAATGAGACACCTCCCGTTAAACTTTGGAAAATAGAAGGCAGCAAAAAAGGATTCTTCTGCAGCCTAAGTAGCCAATCCTTAATTTAAAAAGCAGAGCAAAATAGAAAGCAATTGACAAATGGAAAAATACAGAGCACAGTGAATTAGTATGCCCACTTGTGGGAGCTACTGAAGTTCCACATGATTGAGAAATGAGACAGACTTAATGACATTTGGTTTAATTTGTTAATGCTTTACCACCAGGGTATCTTTCGTATGGGCATATTTTCTAAATAAAATATGGGTAGGAATCAAGAGACAGTAAACAGTTGAAATGTTCCTTTTTCTTCCAATTCAGTTAAAGGATAATGCTGTCTCTAAAAATATTATTTTCTCAGTTCAAAATCTTTATTTTATAAAATAAATATTGTGTTCTGAATGCTTGGGTATGGGTGGTTTTTATGCACTCATTTATTCAACAAACGTTTGTTGAGTGTCCCCTATAAAGTAGATATCAGGTGTATAATAGCTCCTGTCTTAGTCCATTAAGGTTGCTAGAACAAAATACTGTAAACTCAGTAGATTTTAAACAACAGAAATGTATTCTTTACAGTTGTGGAGACTGGGCAGTCCAAGAGGAAAGTGCCAGCAGATTTGGTGTTTGGTGAGGGCCTACTCATAGATGGCACCTTCCTGCTGTTTTCTCACCTGGTAGAGAGTTAGGGGTTCTCTCTAGAGTCTTTTTTATTGTAGCAGGACCAGCCGCAAACAAAACTCCTCAGACACCGAGTTAAAGAAGGAAGGGGTTTATTCGGCCAGGGGCATTGGCAAGACTCCTGTCTCAAGAGCCGAGCTCCCCCAGCGAGCAATTCCTGGCCCTTTTAAGGGCTCATAACTCTAAGGGGGTGCACATGAGAGAGTGGTGATAGATTGAGCAAGCAGTGGGTATGTGACTGGGGGCTGCATGCACCGGTAATTAGGTCGGAACAAAACAAGATAGGGATTTTCACAGTGCTTTTCTATACAATGGCTATAATCTATAGGTAACATAACCGATTAAGTCAGGGGTCGATCTTTAACTACCAGGCCCAGGATGTGGTGCCAGGCTGTCTACTTGTGGATTTCATTTCTGCCTTTTAGTTTTTACTTTTTCTTCTTTGGAGGCAGAAATTGGGCATAAGACAATATGAGGGGTGGTCTCCTCCCTTATCATAAGGGCACTAATGTCATTCATGAGGGCTCCATCCTCATAACCTAATCACCTCCCAGTGCCCTACCTCCTAATACTATTACCTTGGAAGTCAGGATTTCAGCAATTGAATTTTGGGAGGACATAAACATTCAATCCATTGCAGCTCCCATCAAAACACATACTACAGAGGCTGAGGTGGGAGAATCACTTGAACCCAGGAGGCAGAGTTTGCAGTGAGCCGAGATGGTGCCATTGCACTCCTGCTCGGGCCACAAGAGTGAAACTCCCATCTCAGAAAACAAAAACAAAAACAAACACATACTATGTACTGATTACATACACTAGATGATTTAATTCTCACATTGTTACAAGTGAAGCGTAATACTTTTTATATTTGAGAAAAGTGAGTCTCAAAGAGACTTATTAACTTTCTAAAGTTCTCATGCTTTGATTTAATGGAGCCAAATTTAAAACTCAAATTTGAGTCCAAAGTCCATAATTTTTTCATAATGCCAAAGTGCTTCACAAATGACTGCAAAGATAGATCTTGGATTGTGCTAGGACTCAGACCTTGTGAAAGGAGCTTATGGTCTTAGGGTAGGCAGCTGGAATATAATTTTAATAGAACTTAGCTTGATGGCTTTGAAACCACAGGCATTGATGTCTTTAGGCTTCAGTTTTCTCATCTATAAAATTGGGATGCTAATTAGCCTACTGCCATGTGATAGATATAGATTAAATGAGATATTAGAGTAAAATTCTTATTTCAGAACTCAATAGTAGCAAGCATTCAGTAAATGTCAGCTATTATTCTGATCTATGATAGATGGGGATTCCCACAGTATTTTATGCAAGAATGCCCATCCCAACCTGTTATGTGTACATGTTTGGAGGAGGAAATATTTTTAATACTTTTTTTTTTTTTTTTTTTTGAGATGAAGTCTAGCTCTGTCACCCAGGCTGGAGTGCAGTGGTGTAATCTTGGCTCACTGCAATGTCCGCTTCCCAGGTTCAAGCAATTCTCCTGCCTCAGCCTCAGCCTCCTGAGTAGCTGAGATTGTAGGTGTGTGCCACCATGCCCAGCTAATTTTTGTATTTTTAGTACAGATGGAGTTTCACCATATTGGCCAGGCTGGTCTCAAACATCTGACCTCCAGTGATCTGCTTGCCTTGGCCCCCCAAAGTGCTGGGATTACAGGTGTGAGTCACCGTGCCTGGCCTTAATTCTTTGTATAACTTCCCTCCTGAAATTTCTGTGTTTCCTTATGGCTTGATATTCTGGGTATGATTTTAACAGGCTATAAACTCAGAAAAATTGATATCTTTTTGACTTCAAATTTAAAATTTTCAATAAATAGATTTATTTTCCTCATAAGCCTCAATTTTCCCCTGATGGCGGAAAACTTGATTCATTCATTTCTAGGTAATACTCAGACATATTCATTGATGTCTTGGTTTAATCAGGATCTTGGCAAATCTTAGTCTTTCAGGGTTTCTTCCTTCCTCCAGTCCTCCTCGGTGGTCCAAGGATGCCAAGGTCTTGGTCCTTGATCCTTGAAAAGTCTTTCCTGTCAAAGTGATTGTCTTTGCCATGCATTTGTGAACATCTACTTGATAAATTCAAGTGTTAAGCCTTGAATCTTTTTCTTAATTTCTATTTCTGAGATTAAAACCCCTACCCATGGATATGAACATAGAAGGCCCTCCCTGCTACCTAAATAGGGGGAAAGAAGAACAGGAAGTCTGGAGCAAAAATAAAATCTCAGTTACTATGTCAAAATATTACCCTACTATATAAGAACAGAAACCTTCTCAAATTAATTTGAGTTTAGAAAAAAAAAGGAGAATACAGGGATTTCATGGATTTCATGGATCTCAAGAAGCAAGGCAAGCTGGGCTTCTTGGAATACGAGCACCAGGAAACTCAAGGTCCTAGCTCACTCTTCCCATCCCAGGACTTTATCATTTCTCTCATCTCCTTTTTTCTGTGAGTCGGCTTCATTCTTCAGTCTCTTGATCTGCTTTCTTTGTTTAATTATCTTTTATATGGCTCCAAAACAATGGTTCCAACAACAGTTCATGTGACTTTTCTGCTCAACTCCTGTAGCTGTCTTCAGTTGTCTCTGGGCTTCTTAATACAAAACTATCACCAGAGAGAATCTGACTGGTTGGGCTCATATGTTACAGCCAGCCCTGACAGGCTGCTGAGCAGCCCATGGCCTACTGGCCTTGGGGTCAGTTATCTATTTCTAGGCCAATCAGCTATTGCTGTAGCAGATGTCTTAAAACACATTGTTAATATTTTTTTTCATTATAGAAGCAAGGGTGTTAAAGACATTGCATGCTAAAAGTAAAAAGGAAAGTGAATTATTTGATCAAAAAACTGCTCTCATCCAAGACTTCAGAGGAAACTATCTTTGACTGCCCCAGTAGCCATTCTAGAAGTTTCCAAGAAATTTAATGGCAGCACGAAACTATCCATATAATTTCCATCTGCCAGTGTTTTCTAGTGTTGGAATTTCTACTGAGGGGAGGATGGTATGTATGTAAACCTATTTAATATTTTATTACATAGCCCCTCTTAGAGATAAGGAGATGAATTTCTTTTTCTTTTAGGTAATATTTTCTGTGCAAATATATTAGCTGGGTGTCCTGGAGGAGCTGTGAGACCTGTGAGTTGTCCTGATATATCACTGGAGGATAAGAGGGGAGACATCAAAGATAGATATGCAGAGGCCAAGAGACTCTCAGTCTACTATAAAGTTTTATTTCATGTTGACTCAGCCTGAAAGAAAGGGCTCTCAAAGACTTTTCGTGGTTGTATTTTGGACCTTTAGAAAAGTATATTTAACAGAGGTTTCTGTTATTCAGGAAGTAACTTAAAAGAAAGAATAACTGATTTATGTGAAGTGAAAAGAAAATAAGGTTTCTAGAAAAAGGTATCTCTAAATTTTTATGACTCCTTATTGAGTAGCATTTGTGATAAAAATTCTTTTTGTTGTTTTAAATGTAAACTTTGTGGGACTTGCACTTAATGAAGAAGATTCTCTAAACGAAGAAATTTCTCTAAAATTCCAACCAACTGCAAATAAAGCAATAATATGACTCAGGAAAGAGAAAAAGGAAATGAAATGAAATTAGATTCTGGTGAATTTTATCTTTGCTACTTTTTAAGGTAATTGAATTAACAGAGCTAACCAAGTGTGCAAATGGATTAAGTCTCAAAACAGGGTTCTTCAAATGCTGGATACACATTTTCTTATACTGGGACATCTGGGAATCTTCCAGAGTGGCTACACTTAAAATCTTGATGGCCAATTGTATCAGGACAGAAGGAGAAAAAGAAAAAGCTGTAGGGACAGATATATATTGGCTATACGCAGTCAAATCATCTTCAACTTAATTCTCATAATTTCACTAAAGTTACTTCCTATTTGTATGATTTGTTGACTATTAATTTAAATACCTAATGAGGACTGCCAAAATCAGAAAAGAAATGTGGGCATGAAAAAAGCCATGGAAAACCTGAAAATCAAACACTGCCTTAAACATAAGAGCACATGCCAAGATCAGATGCAAAGTTGGTCAAGTTTGTTTTGGGGAAGGAAGCTGTTTGAACATATTTTCTGTGCTTTAGAATCAATTCTTTCTTTTTTTATCATTGCATTTCCCATCTGTAAAAATGATTATAGAAATATATTTGCAAGATGGCCACAATCTGCCATCTGCGTATAATCTCTACATGTCGATAACATACACCAAAACTATGCAAGCCTTAAACAGAGTGATGACTCTATCATCTGTTAGAAAGCATAATACTGCACAAGGATGTACCACTTGGAGTTGGAATGATGGTTCAAGTAAGTAAAGAAATTGAGCAAAATGAGACACCTGACTTTGTGATATAAAATATGCAGACATAGAAGTTGTACAATCTGGAATATTTTAAAACCTAATTGAGATTTGAGTCTATGGTATCCTTGTTTGACAGGAAAATCTTTAATATGTGTGCCTACGCTTCTATAAAGGAAGCATTTACTGAAAAAGTAACTTTTTCCTTCCAAAAGAGGAAAAATTCTTTTTACTGTTTTACATGTAAATATGGTTGGCAGAGAAAATTAAATGAACAACATCAAAAATTACAATTAGCCACTCCATGGGAAGTGGTAGTTGCAGACACAGCCAGGTGATTCTTTTGCTACAAGGTAGCTTCTGGAAGGTAACCTGAGGTATAAGTAGAAGGATCTTTGTATTATTTTGCTTTATTTTGTTTTATTAATGAAAAAGTCTTCAATAAGTATTGTTTGCTAACACCATAAAACCTACTTAGCCCAAAAGAAAAATTCAGCTAAAAAATATTACATCTTTCTTTTTGGGTAGGAAAAGCAATCAAAACCCACAAGATTCTAAGACGTCATAGGAGTATTAGCAAAGGAAATGCTAAGGTTGGTCATAAGTGGCACAAGCAGAAATAGTCTTTAAAACTAATGACACCTGAAATGTCACTGGTGACAAGCAGAATTCCATGGTCTGGGGAGGAAGTTAGACTGGGGTCTAGGTGAATGGGATTCACAGTGTGGTCCCCAAGCCAGAAACTAAAAATATGTATTATTAAACTATACGTATTATTGCTTAAATTTTATATGTAATTATCATGTTGTATTTAATTGTTTATGTAACTATTATGCTGAACAAATAGAATTCAAAAGCATGGAAACTCCAGGTCTATTCTTTATCACAAATACCTGCTGCAAACCCTCTTACCTTTCTTCTTGTCCCTGGATAAGAACTTGAGTGGGTCACATAGTTTTTTCAGTTACTTTTAGACATAATAGCAGTCCCATTTAATGTAATACTCTTACTTCTGTTTGTTGGTTCAGACTTATTTCAGGCAGAAATCTGCAGCAGGGAAGGGATTGGGATGTCCGGCCAACCTTCTCTGTTTCCATGGTACCAGTTCTTTCCTCAAGTCCCTTGCCACATTTCTAATTCTTTCACCCCATCTAACCTTTACCACAGTAACCCCACCCACTGGGGCAGGCTGGCAAGGAAGTGAAGACAAAAAAGAAACAAAGGTCTTGCTAGAGTAGTTCTGTTGTGGTCTAACATTGGTGCTTTCTGACCACAGTGGATCATTAGAGCTGAACACTAAACTGCACCATTTCCTCGAGGGTGATACAACCTCCAGCTAACCTTTCTGTATCCTCTACTTCCTACCTCCTTGCCCTAGTGTAGACCCATAGCTTCCTACTGCTTTGGTGTCCCATCCTGGCAGGCTTCCCTCTTGGGAAGAGTTTTTCATATAGCTTTCACCTGGCTGCCTTCTGTGGCAGCCACCTGGCCAGCAGGAGCTCATACATTCTTCCCACATCAATCCACGCTCCAGCGCTGCCCACTGTCCTCACTCTGCCATCATAAGCAATTCCTGATATATCTGCCTTTGTTTTTCTTCAGTGCAAGTCAACCACCAGTCTCCTGTGTATCCTCAAATTCTAGGAGACACGTAGCAAACTTGAATTCAGCCCCTTCAAAAGTATTCTCATTAGACTTGAGGTGAAAAGAAAGCACTTCGCTACCTACATCCCTGAAGGGAAGGGGAAGGAAAATGCCACAGGCCTCCAACAACTTTCCACAAAGATACTTTCTCATTCTCTTTCTTCAACCTCAACTCTTTTACATCCTTTAGGAAAATGTTGGATTAAGGGCGCAGAACCCAGTTTTTCTATTTTCTTTGCAAATCCTGCATGAATAATTTTTAATTACTCTTTTGATGAGATGGTTGGATGGTTGGATGGTTGGAGGCCCTCATCCCAGTGTTTGCCCCTCACTCATTGTAAACTCTGGAAAGCATTTAGCTTCTTGAGCTTTACTTGTAAAATGGGCAATCCCATATGTCCAGCTCAAATTCAATACAGTAAATAAATAGATTGTTAAAACATGAAGTGCAAAATTGTATCATTTGCCTTATATATAAAATAAGGTGAATTCATAAGCAAAAAAAAAAAAAAAAAAATTGCCCAGGCATGGTGGCTCATGCCTGTAATCTCAGCACTTTGGGAGGCCGAGGTAGGAGGATCACTTGAGCCCAGGAGTTCAAGACCATAATAATGCATCAACAATAAATCTAGACATCTCAGTGAGTACAGCTTTTCTGCATACATACAGATAGGAGATGTTTTCTAGACAAATCACTGCTGTTTAGAGGAAATTCAAGCATAAAATTGGCATAAACAGAATAGCTCTCTGTCAGGTTAACTTGACATACACAGCCTTGGGGGTATATGACTTTGTGCACTGAACTTTCAAACAAACTGAAGGTTGAAACAACAGCACCATTTTTCATATGCCTAATTAGGAATTTCGTATATCATCCAATGAGCAATTGTTAGCTTCCACTTGGGAAAATTGCCTGCCTCCAATGGCTGTATTTGATAGTGCCATATCTTTGTATATGCAACAGTGTTCATTTGGGCAAATATTTATATATTTATTAAACGTTTCTCTCATAGTTATATATAAATTAGTGGGAAAAATTATCAAAACATGTTTGATTTTATAGAACTCCCATTCAAACTTGCTTAGAAGAAGGGGTTCAATACAAGGGCACAGAATTATCCCACAGTACACAAGTACCAAGCAAGGCCTATCCTCAGCAGCATCTGGAACTAAGAAATTTATCAGGATCCCATTCATTCAACAATTTATTCAACAAATATTTATTGAATGCTTCTGACAAGCACTAAGAAATTGCAGTGAATGGGCCAGGCATGGTGGCTCTCATCTGTAATCCCAGCACTCTGGAAGCCCGAGCCGGGTGGGTCACCTGAGGTCAGGAGTTCAAGACCAGTCTGGTCAACATGGTGAAACCTCATCTCTATTAAAAATACAAAAATTAGCCGGGTGTGGTGGTGGGTGCCTGTAATCCCAGCTACTCAGGAGGCTGAGGCAGGAGATCACTTGAACCCGGGAGGTGGCGGTTGCAGTGAGCCAAGATCTCACCATTGCACTCCAACCTGGGTGACAAGAGCGAAACTCCGTCAAAAAAAAAAAAAAAAATCCAGAAAGAAATAAAGAAGGCTTTGTATAATGCAATGAATGACACCCTTAACAACATCTTGATTAGAGAAGAAATTGCAGCCAGACAAGCACCCTGTCTTTGTAGAGCTTACATGCTAGTGAGACAGACCATGGGAAAGAACAAATTAGAGCCATTGTGATTCAGGCTGAGGGAAATAAACAGCATGAGGAGACTGAATATAACTGGGGAATAACCTTGTACAGTGAGTGGTCAGGCAAGGCCTCTCTGAGGAGGGGAGGTTAGAGCTGAGATGCAGGGAGAAGAATGAATCCCATGTACAAAGAGCTGGCAGAAAGGTATTCCAGGTATTGAGAATAAAAACGCAAATGACTGGAAGAAAGCAAGAGCTCAACTTGTTCCAAACACAGAAAAAGGACAGAGAGCAAAGGGAAGAAAAGCATGAGGTGGGGTTAGGGAAGTCAGTGAGATTGAAGAGCTCTCATTAGATTTCTTTTGGTTGAGAAGAACAAAAACTTATCTGAACAAGCAAGAGGGAATTTTATACAGAGTGGAATCTTGGAGCAACCTCAGAACAAGGGCAAAGAACAGACTAGCCTCCAAGATCCAGAAGTGGGAAGCCATAAGGAACAAAGGTTACTCTCTGTCAGCTTCTTGGGGTCACTGTGACCTCCCTGCATACCTGCTTCAAGTTCTCCTAGCAGCCAGGCGTCTTCTGCCTGGAGTTGCATGTGGCCAACATGGCCACACCATGCTCAGATTAATTTGCTGTGCTGAACGCCAGTTGCAACTTCCTTCTATTTGCACATCCAACTGACTAGCTCATCACCTTGAGCCAGTCCACACCTGTAGTAGATCCCTGGTCAGCCTACACAAACAGCTTTCTGGAACATGGTGCCCATTTCTCCTCCAATTACACTTAACCTGTGGAACAGTGTCACTCAACATAGAACATGACAGTAAACTGTAGAGATTTTACAGAAAAAATTTCCCCTGAAAATTGTGTGGATTAGTGGGTGTCCTGAAATACATATGATACATTAACTAGTATTTGCTTCTTTGATAGTCATGTTGTATGATTTACAGAACATGCTTAGTTTTGTGATTGATTTTCTTCCTTTAGATGGTCATTTTTTTCCCATGAATTTTCTTGGGAAGTGTCTGCTCAACTACAGGATTCCACTTACAGCTGAAATATGTCCACTGCCAATTCCTTCCTTCAGACAATTTTGTCATCATCCAAAACTTCTAAGCACTAGCCTCAAAACATGTAGTTTACTAAAAAAAATCCATTAAACCTGAGATCTTCCGTGGAGACCCATAGAGCAGCTTTGCAAATGTGTGGCAGACAGGAGGGCTCCCTTAAGCTCTGGCTATTTGTCACTTTAATGGAAAAGCCTTTTGAAGTGGATCAAAATGTGATTTGTCAGTGGAAGGATGATAAAACCCTTATGCTGGCAAAATATCAAAAACCAGGGCCTGAAATTGACTTCTTCATGTGAAATTTCTGTTTTATTTTCACGGTAGGGCAAGAAATACTTGGAGATTACTCATCAGGCCTGTGTGCTCTCATCAGCTCCTTCTCTTCCCAACCTGACCAGGAGTGCCTTTTATGGTCCTCTAGAGGAGCTGGCTAAGAAGACAGCCGCTTCCTCAAGGAAGGATGCCATCGCCTCTGTGAGTCAGTCAATCAGTCTAGATATTATCCTGGCCCAAATTTTCTGCTGGACCACACAGAAAGCAAGTAGTAGGGGCTGCAACTTACCTCCTGCATTTCTCTGAACCCTTTGCATATCAAACACCTCCTGCTGGTATTCCTAGAAACCACCTATTTAATAGGCAAGCAAAGCACAATTGTCAGCTTGATTAAAGTACACAATGGAAATAATCATAGTGTTTGTAGTGCTTGATATCTGCATGGAGCTTTATGGAGCATTTTTACAGGCATTATTATTGTTATAATGGACACCATTTAATTCAGCAGTTGCTCTATGCCAGTCATCATGTTAAGTGGTTTATACAAATAATTTCATTTAAGGATTTGGTATCCACAATGAGTTGTGAGATATGGGAATGAGTCTTATTATCTCATCTATTTAATGTGGAAATTCAGGTTCAGAGAGGTTTTATGAATTGCTCAAAGTAACAGAATCAGTCCATGAATAATTCCTTGCCATTTATTCATCCATTTAAAACTTCTTTTATCAAACACTTATTGAATTCCTACGATGTACGAAGCATGTGCTCAGAGCCAAGGCTACTGAGATAGGCCAGATTTTGTTCAGGAACTACATCCTGGTTCATTAGTTTTTCTAAAGAAATATTTAATGAGCACATAAAATATCAGAACCCCTGGAAATAACAATGAATAAGACAGTCTCCCTTGAAAAGCTAAGGAAAATGGTTCTGAAATCATTGTACATAAAAATACCTGGGGAGCTTATTTAAAATGCAGATTACTGAATCCAACTCCCAGAGCATATTTTAAACCAGTATACCAGATGATTTCCATATGGTTCTCTACAGACCACACCTAGAGAAGCCTGCGTGGATGAAACTAAGGAAGTGGCAATCTGAGTAGGGTGGGGAAGATGCTGCAAGCGGGTCAGTACGCAGGTGCTGGGTGCTGACCGAGCAGGGGTCCTCCCAGCTCTGGGTGAACTCGTAAGGTAAGGTGAATGGAAGACTGAGGGATAGGTAGGAACTTTCCACACCTAGGTGCGAGGTGGGGGTGGAACTGCAGTTAAAACCTGGCCAATTCAAGCTGTATTCCCATTTCATGGCAGAATGAGTCCTGAGGAGCATTAGTTTTCTCTTTAGGAGACTGACTCACATAGAAAAAGGCTTTTGGAATTAGGCACAACTACATCCAACTAGCAACTCTACCATAAACTTCGTATGTGACTTGAGACACTCTACTTAAATTCTAAGATCCTTAGTTTTATTATCTGTTAAATCTTTTAGGAGATTTCTAAAAGAATTAGAAATACAATGGGCATTCAATAAATGACAGCTATTATTAATATTATTCCCTTAGAAATTGAACTATTTTGCCCTGATACAAAAATTTTAAACAGTTTTAATATTCCCCCATTTTGCCTTAAAATAGATAATGTAATAATGATAAGTCTGGACTTGTAATTCATCAATAAGACCTCACAAAAGACTAGAGTAATTTTCCTGCATTTGGTAGCCAAATGTTTTTATTAATTGTCATATGGTGTTAAGTTAAACAAATTTGGTGTGAGAATGCCTAGTACCTTAAGTTCCTACAGAACAAACTGCTACCTAACTTAGCACCTAAACAAACTGAAAGTCTAACTCAGGAATTATTACAAGTAACAAGAGACTGAATCTCAGCCAATCACAGTAGCTGAGCTTCAGCCAGTAATAGGCTACCAGCGCATCAGACCATGTCCAAATAAGGCAAGCACCCAGGTGCAGCTAAGCAAGCTGTTTGGGTACCTTCTTTTTCTTTCTATAAATGTTCCCTGGCCTCCTTGCTGAGCAGAGTTCTCTGAACTTCTGGTTCTCAGTGCTGCCCAGTTTGAGAATTGTTCTTTGCTCAATAAACTCTGCTAAATTTAATTGCTCTAAAGTTTTAACAATAGTGCAAGTTAGGAATTTCACTTCCAAGAATTTTCAGCATACAGTGTAGATATGCACCACTGTCTGTGAATGAGAATAATTAAAGCTTTGTTTGTAATATAAAAACTAGAAACTACCTAAATGTCAATCAATACAGTTAAATATATTATGTTACATCCATACAGAATGGAAGCAAATACTAAATAGTTGTTAAAAATGATAGGTTGAGTTATAGTTCCAACATAGAAAATTATTTGAAATATATTAAACACTGTTTCAGAAGAGTAGTTAAAATTTGATCCTACTTGTGCAAAGGAATAAGTTTAGATCTATTGAGCAGAAACAACTACCTTTTCCTTAAATGATCTTCCCTTCTTTTTCCCAGCACACAAATAGAAGACTACATTCCCCAGTCAATGTTCATTGTTTTTACATTGTGGTAGGAGCTGTTCAAAAGGCTTTATATGTATTATATCATTTAATCCGTATAACAGCCCTACAAAGAACAAATTCTTATTATCTGCACTTTACAGATGAGTAATCTAAGGCACAGAAATATTCAATAGTTTGCCCAAGGTCAAATATAAATGGTGTATTGAGATCATGGAGTTCTAGCCAATTAAATGTGGAGTGAATGTGTGGTGTTCTAACCCCCAAATCTAGCTCATAAAAATTCTCCCCCATGTTCTCCTCCACAACCCCTCTCATCTGACCAAAATAGACATCACTATTCCAAAAGCTTGGAATCCATCTCTTAAAGATGATATAGTGCCTCTATCTTCCTGAGTTCCTGCTTGACTGTTCACGGCCCAATCATGTTACATTCACAAGAAATAAATTTCTATAATTTGGAGCTATTAAATAGTTGGGGTCTATTTGTTATAGGTGTTGAGTTATATTGGCTAACAAACATGTATGTGTTGCCAGGGACTAAATGAAAACGAATATGTACATGTTGCCAGGAACCAAATAAACTTTTGTCTGTTTTGTTCTCTCTGCTATAACTCCAATACCACGAGTACTGCCCGGTAGTTAGTAGGCACTCTGTAAATGCTTGTTGAATGAATAAATAGGCTTTAAAATGTCTGGAAATGTGTGTGTGTATATATATATACATACATTTTTGAGAATGACTAACTCTGGGAAGTAGAAATAGGGGAGGGGACACAGGAGATACTTTTTTCTCCACAACCTTATACAGGGTTTAATTTTACAAACCAGCATATATTAACTTTATAATAAAATGTCTTTAAAACCACATTAAGGATGATAGACACATACTCTGACTCTCAGGGAATGACATCACAGAGGGGAACAACCCTGCCTTTGGTTGCTTAGGAGACAGAATCTAGAGCCAACTGGATAACTCTTCTGACCCACTCACAGTTTTTAGGCTCTGGAGGAAATGCTGTCATGACTGTCATTTTTTTGTCAAAATCCATCTAGGTGGCATAATTGGCAGAAGTGTCTGTCACTCCAGCTGTGTCCCTATGTACATAGATTGAAAATGATCACCTCCAGCGAAATATTGGCACAAATTTCAGCATCTCTCCTGCCACTCTGTGGAAGAACGCAGTCTAAAAGTGAAACCTGTAGATGCCTATTATATGAAGCTTAGCATCAAAGGAAAGGTCACGGAGACAACTGACATTTTATTTTTTTCATATTTCTAGGGTCACATCTTCTGACGTCAGGATAATTGTTTGAAAACTGAGAAATCCAATGTGGTTTCCTACGTGGTGCCAAGTATCTCATATTGGCTTTTTTTTTTTTCTGGATTGGTAAATATTTTGGTGAAATGTAGACACAACTGATCTGATAGTAACATTTGCTCCATGGAAGTATGAAATTTGATTTATTTTCATAACTTTCACGTTAAGACAAGCACTGGAATATGAATCAGAAGACTACATTCCTGCCACTTAAAATTGTGCGACCTTGGGATAGGAGTGTTCTTAAATCTCTGCTTAGTCTTCTCCACAGCTGTAAGGATGTGACAGTGAGTAAATAACAAGAAAGCTCTTTGAAGAGTAAAAAAGGGCTATAAAAATGAAAGCATTATTAAATACCCTCAGCTTGACTGAAAATTAAAAATAACATGTGTTATTTCTTTTGTATTGTAATAATAATATCCTAAGTTAGACTTTAAGCTCTATAAAAAAGGTCAATACTGAACTGGCTCACCATTGCTATCTCCAAACCCAGCACAGTGTCTGACATATATAGGCTGTATCAGTCAGGGGTCAACCAGAGAAGTAGTACTACTATGAGTAATGTAAAATAAAGTAGCTAGATCTTTCCTCTGCGTCTGAGGTGGGGCCTGAGATTGCAATATGCAAGCTGGAACACTAGTTGGGAAGAACAGCTGGATGCAAAGTGGGAGAGAGCAAGGATAGACTGGAACCAATATCTGTCTCTCACTACCTCCAACCTCGACAACACAGGTAACCTGCAAGAGAAGCTAATCCCCATTGACATAGAGCTAGGAAACAGAGTGGCCAGAGCAGACAATGCAGCAAGAACTGGAGAAGCTGCAGACCCAGGTGCTATCCACCTGGCCACCCAGGTAGGCCAAGCAGATCAGTGACAGCATGCACAGGCTGCCATCATGACTGGCACCATGCACCAAATTTCAGAGCATACAAAAATGGCTGTGCTTCTTTTCTGTTTCCCAAATCTTATGAGAATTTTTCTTGTGGACAACCCTTACCCTGAAACATACAGGAAAGTGAATTCTGGAAAACATACTTCCAGTTTAGTGAAGCTGGCATAATACAAAGCCACACATAGGCACTTAATATGTTCTTCTTAAGTAAACATATTTCAACATACAAATATAAATATTTTAAAGTAAAAATGAATATGTATGAGATTTATATGGATATGTGGAAGATGACACAATGTATACTCATCACCAAGACTGGAGGCTGTCCACCTGAGGCAGGGCACCTGCTGCTTTGTTGTCCTGTTGGCATCTTCTGAAGTATGACCAGAGTGAAGAATCATTATCAAAGGTGGTCATCCGTTGACAAAATAGAGACATAAGAACATTTGGTAAGTTTCAAAATACCCTCAAAACTAAAAGTAGAGGGGAAAATACAATGAGGTTTCTACTTACTTACCATCTCATCAGGGGAGTCAGGCTTCGCAGGCCTGGGTATAAAGCACTCTATCATTTCCCATGTCTTACAATTTCCCTCATGTTGTGAATTTTTTTCCTATTTTCCTGAGAACTTTAAATGAAAAACAATGAAATTTAGCTTTATTTGAGGTTCAGGAAAAAAAGGAAGCTTGGAAGCAATCAAGTAATCAACTTTTCATTCAACCTAGTATCTTTTACTCTTCACTATCATTACATTATTTTTTAGACTCATATACGGTTCATGGAGATTTCCTTATTCCTTTAGGTCTTGACATAACTTTTCAATCCATGATGGGTAATCAATCAAGAAACCTAATTAAATACAAAATATAAAATAAATACATTCCATTAGCCCATAGAATAGGTAACCATCATAAATAAATTCTGGGCTGGATGTGACAGCTTACACTTGTAATTCCAACAGTTTGGGAGATTGAAGTGGGAGGATCACTTGAGTCCAGGAATTCAAGGGCAACCTGGGAACCTTAGTGAGACCTTATCTCTATAAAAAGAATT
This sequence comes from Symphalangus syndactylus, assembly GCF_028878055.3. NCBI lineage: Eukaryota > Metazoa > Chordata > Mammalia > Primates > Hylobatidae > Symphalangus > Symphalangus syndactylus. The sequence goes on from NC_072432.2 coordinate 38,210,025, forward strand.
TTAAAATTAGCCAGACTTGGTGGTGAACTCTTGTAGTTCCAGCTACTCTGGAGGCTGCGGTGGGAGGATTGCTTGAGATCAGGAACTGGAGGCTGCAGTGAGCTATGATTGTGCCACTTCACCCCAGCCTGGGCAACAGAGTGAGACCCTGACTCCATTTTTTAAAAAATGAAATAAAATTCTGTACTTTAAACATTGCTAATACTTTGATCACAATTAATTGATTTTGTTAACAAGAAGATGCTTTTAACTTACTGTATATATGAAAATGGAATTTGACTGGAAATGTCTTAAATATTATTGGGTCTTTGTTATGTGCAGGTATATGCTAAATGTTGTTATATTATTTAATCCCACAATGGCCCTGTGAGATTGCTATTACTATTTCTATTTTGTAGATGAAATCTTCTGATAGACTGCAAATGATTTGCCCCAAAACACTGAACTCCCTAGTAAGCAAATCAGAATTTGTACCTATCTCTGACTCATTCTAACATGCGTGTTTCTTTCACTAAACCACATTGCTTCAGAGAAGAAATATTTTATAAATATTCAAGCATAATATGTTACATTTATCCACATAACACATTATTTTATCAAAATGCAATATACATGACTCTATTTTATATGAGAAACATTAGTTTCCCAGATCAAGTCTTCCAAATTGCTTCTTTCCAAATTCTATATAAAACTGTATGTAGGACTCACATAACCTTCACTGGTGAGCAAGTATTTTTCCAAGGCTGTTAGAGAGAATTGGCTTCTCTCCCTGTGGATGTGAGGTGCTCACGGAAAAGATAAGAAAGACACCAAGGAGCCCTCTGTACACCTGTGGTTAAGTGTGTGAAAATGACATTTCCCTCCTCTGTAAGTTGCATTTCATGTCAGCAACAGGACATTCTGGGCAAGAGGGCTTTGGGATCACTCTGCCTTTTGCTTTGTTCCTGACAGCAACCAGGTTTGTGGTAATCCCTCAGAAATGTGGAGGCCATGGAGTTCCATTCTCTAGGGAAGCTACTCCCAGGAGGAGCTCAGACAGAGCCCCAGCAGGGCTCTCCACATGCCCATTACCTTCCTGCAGCCTTCAGCCTTCCACCTCCCCTACAGCCTAAGAAATATCACAAAGCCTATCTTAAACAAAAAGAAATGATTAGACATTTGATTCTGGAACCCTTTTTACAAATGATAGTTGCATTCAGAACCACAAATATACTTTTTATGACAAGCTGGTCTTTCTGGTGAATTTAATGCCATATCATATTCAGAGTGGCCATGTGCCAATGACTGAGGCATCTGCAGGTGTTACTGAGATGTCTCTAAGCTTCTTTTGTTTAGAAAGACGTTATCATGTCCCAAGGAGGCTGTGAATGAACAGATTCACCTTAACTTCTGCAAGCTTTGGCACAGTATCAGAAGCAGTCGCCTGTTTGAAAATGGGTTAAAGTCTCCCAAATTTGTAAGTCAAATTGATAGATTTTTCACTAAAAACCCTTGCTAATATTGGCCTTTTTCTCAGATCAGTCCACAGTTCTGATCTAAAGTGTAAGTAAGGACCCTCCATTACGTTCTGTAACAAAATTCATTTGGCATTCCAACCTGGGCTTCAGAGCAAACCTCCACCTACAAATACAGCCCTGGCAGGGAGAGCTGGTCCTCCCACTCCCCAGAAGTGCTGCAGGGCAAGTGGATTTACCCCATTTTCAGGTTGTGCTTCCTAGTGTGTGTTAAGGCTATCAGAGGGTTAGGAGACAGGGAAATCAGGTGGGCTAGGACAGAAAGATGGGATTATGTATACACAAAGCAAGAGAGCAGAAGCCGGGAAAAGATTGAGGGTAATGGTCTTCATTCAGCAACAGTATGGAATTAACCCTCCCTTCCTCTCATTGCTGGTTCTCCCCTCCCCCATGGTTTTGATATGACAAGCTTTAGAGTAATAATACAGGAACACTGGGGTGAGAAAGAAATGGTAGCCACAGGGCAAAGTCTAAGGACCCAGCAAGTGCTAGATCAGTCATCTTAAGTGTTGGTGTATATAAGAATTACCTAGGATGCTTATAGAAAGTGCAGATGAGGCCTGGAGTAGCAGATCATGCCTATAATCCCAGCACTTTGAGAGGCCTAGGCAGGAGGATTGCTTAAACCCAGGAGTTTAAGGCTGCAGTGAGCCAAGATCATGCCACTACATACCAGCCTAGGTGACAGAGCATGACTCTTTCGCTACAAAAAAAAAAAAACAAAAATAAACCAAAACAGGTGGAGTCCAAAGTCCGAGTCATTAGCTCTGAAGCTCAGGCAGCCCAGGAGATTCTGAAGCAGACTACAGTTTGAGAAACAACTATTATAAAAGTCGAAAAGGGAAGAAATAAACTAGCCTTTATCAAATGCCTGTGCTTGATATTTAAAACACACACAACACGAGGGATATAAATGAAATGCAACTTTACTTTCACTGCCCACTTTCTCTCTAAGATTTGTTTAATGAGAAAGGCTTTCATCTATTTCAAGTGGGAGAGGGCAGTTGATTTTCCTCATTCCCAGGAAGCTTTCCCCACCGCACCTCTATCAATTTGTGAACACCAACTTGGGTTTTCCATACTTCTCAGACCCTAATGCATATTCAGATCACTTGGAGATCTTGTTAAAATGCAGATGATTCAATAGATCTGGGTGGGACCTGTGTTTCAGCATTTCTAACAAGCCCTAAAGTGATGCTCTTACTACTGGTCCTAGTACCACACTTTGAGCAGAAAGAGGGTCTGCTCATCTCCTCTCTCTTTGAACAGAGAGAGGAGATGAAAGAGTGTAAGAAATGTGTGACTTGGACTAGTATGATCGTGAGTTGTCTTTGGGCCTTCTGGACGTGGCAGGTGTTTAAAGAAAACTATCTTGTGGGGGCTTTCCTGGGCTTTTCAGAGATTTGTATCATTGGGGCCCTCTGTCCTGCAGTTACCCTAACTAAGCTTGTGAGTCTCTCTTCTGGGTTATTATTTGATTTTCCTTCACCAACCCTTGAGAACCTCAGAACTTGGTTTCTTGCTGTTGGGGTCTCTTTGGCTCTCTGGATGCTCATACTGGTCACGACTAAAAACTTCTCTCTCTCTCTCTCTCTCAATGTCCCTGGTCCATGAAAAACTCTGGCACTAATTTTCTTTGATAAACCTTGGGAATGCAGGCTAATCCCTCAGCAACAGAAACTTTCCTGGCTATGCCACCAAAGAAAGCAGTTAGCCACCAAAGAAAGCAGTTAGCCAGCAATAAAGCAGTTAGCCAGTCCATCTCCGTCCACTCAACTCCCAGAGGCAGGGGGCACACGCAGAGCTCTCTGAGTCATCCACTTGAAATCTCTTTTTCAAGCCTTGAAGTTGACCTATAATCCCCATATATCCTCCCTTTCAGAGATTAGCAAAGAGATAGGGCTCAGAACACAGCTTTCTCCAAAGATTCCTGCTTCAATTAATTGCTATGTTATTTGGTGACAGATAAATGACGATGCTTTTTTTTTAAGCAAGGGGATAGCCAAATTGAAGATGATGATTATCTCTGATTGGGCCACAGGTTTAGCTTCAATAGTTTTGTAAATATTCTAGTTCTCACTTGGGGAGTTCACATAAGTGCTTGTTTTATTATCATGCATTGTAACCTACATTTATTTTTTTCTTTTAATCATTACATGATAAAAAGGAATTTTAAGTAGATAAGTAAGTAAGTTAACCAATATGTACAAACCAGTCTAACACTTAATGATGCAAACAGTGATTTATTATTGCTTGGATCGTGTCTGCTCTGTGTGGTACACTCAGCAGGTGGAGGGGCTGAGCGTGTCTCCAGTTGTGGTGTTGGCTCTTAGCTGGGGCATTGTGATTCTCCCTCACATGCCTTCTGTTTCTACATGATTTCTCATCTTCAAGAGCTTTACCTCATGACCTTCCTCTTCAGCAGGATGGCCTAGAGTTCCTTACAGCATCGAGGCCGAGATCCAAGACAGCAAAAGCAGACACTGCCAAGCCTCTTAATGGCAAGGCCCTGAAGCAGCAGAGCTTCACTTCTGCCACCTCCTATTGGTTAAAGCCTGTCACAAAGCCTGTCAAGATTCTGAAAAAGAGAGATAGAACCCACCTCCTGTTAGAAAAAAGCTGCACACGCATAAAGAAAGGAGAGGATTTGACAGCTATCTCTGAAGAGTATCTGCCCCATTAAGCCATGGGATATTTTCCCCATGAAAGAAAGGACTATGATCTGGATTGTAGAAATTGATCTATAGACATGAATCTGAACTTAAGAGAATTTGACAAATTCCATCTGTTCAAACTGTCATCACTTACACATATTTCTGTAAGTATTCACTCTCACATGTTAGCATCAATAAAGATTTCATGAAAAATAGTCTTAATTCAGAGAGGATGAAACATGCAAAAACAGTTGTGCCATCAAATTATTTGTACCTAGCAAACTAAACATCCTCCAACAAAATAAATATTTGTAAGGAGGAATACTTGACTACAAAACTATTTACAAATATGAAAGTTAAACAAGAGTTAATTCTAACTGATGTCAACTTAAGAAAGTGAAAATGTTTTCTGCTCTGGCTTTTCCATTTTACTACCCTGTAACTGTTAATGGAATCTTTCTTTCCCCATCAGAGAAGCTCAGATTCTCTAAAGGTAGTAATGATTCTTCCTTTCTTCCTCTTATCAACTATTCCTTCATTGTATGTCTCACATTCACCTCTCCTCTTCAGCTCCTTATCCACAATATAGCTCAGATTTTCACAGTGTTAAAATAAAGGGACTACAGTTTCCTCCTATCTCTGAGTTCATGCCTACTCCCAGCCCAGTACACCTGAACAATGGCATCAAAAATATGTTCCCACTCAAAAACTTCAGTGGCTCTTCACTCTCCACTGCCCTGGTTGGGGCTGGAAGGATGGTTTTCACATGCCATGAAGGGATTTTTTTTTCTTTTTTTTTTTTTCAAAAACTAGATGCCTCTCTTTGGAAGTTCTTACTAGATGGCTGCCTGTGTCTGTCCTTCTCCCCTCCCCCGAAAACACACTCACATGCACTCAAGAAAAGAGGATAATAATCACTGGCCATAGTGTATCACATCCCCAGGCGCTGGCCTAGGGAAAAAAAAAGGTTAAGAACTACTGGACTATAAAATAATGTCCAAATTCCTTGTCAGGTACTTGAACTCATATCCAATCTATTTATCTTCTTTATATTTGTTTCCACCAAGCCTGACTGAAAACCGGTTACTACTAGAAACAGGATAAAAACAGTTAGGGAACTCAGTCCCCACTATTGCAAAGTTTACAGCATAATGGGAGAGAAAAACAACATATTCAGAACATGAAGGTAGAAAGCCAAGGTGCCAAAGGCAGCGAGGGAATGCAGGCTCATGGTTCCAGAGCAGAAAGGAGAGCTCTGGCCTCCTCAGTCATCCTGGATTAAGAAGAAGAGTTTCTCTGCTTGGGTGTCATATAATAACTTCCTCTCTATGAAAATGTTATACAAGCAACTGTTTATTCTCTTATTCCTAGTCTCACCTCATGCCAAACAAGGGTGTGGGCTAAACAGCAGGCTCAGGATCCAAGACAACATAACAATTTTCTGACAGATCTTGAAAACAAGTAAGATATATTCTGGTAGATTTTGCTAACCACCCAAAGTGTCTAAAATGGGAAAGAAAACAAAATAAAACAAAAAAAGGAGAGACTGTGGGTATGTGTCATTCATTCATATTTTGTAAGTTGCCCTACTGTTTGTTTTGTCAGCTATTTTTAATAATAATAAGCAAAACAGAAAAACAGAGTCACAAATAGAAGATGCATATTTCAGGTCTCTAGCTAAGGAACAGGAGATGACAAAGTAAGAAACAAGGTCAGATTCTCCTGAAACCCAGAAAGGGTTGACTCATACAAGGGCCTCATTGTGTACCTCTCTGACTTCCACCAGAGGGAGCGTGTTCTGTGCGAGCGAGCACGTCTGCGTTTGCTAATTATCCTCACAGGACAGCGGGGCCTGGAAGGTGGAAAGAACACAGGCAAAGCCAGCTTTGATCCTGGTTTCATCACTTTCTTGCAACATAAACCTCGGTTTCCTCAGTCAAGTGAATCTTTCCTCTGTGAAAATGAAAAGATAAAACTTACCTTGCAGATAATTTGGTGAAAATTAAGAGATGATAAGTGTGAAGAGACTGGCTCACAGTGGACACTCAATAACTTGCAACTATTATTAATATTACTTTTGTTAACCCTAAGCCAGGGCCACCACTTTTTAACCCACAACCACATGCCAAAATGAAAAAGCACAGTAAGACCACCAGCATTAGCAAATCTTCCCAACAACTCAAGAAACCATCAAAACTCATGAGCTGTAGGAGGGTAGGCAGATACTAACTTCTTTAAGTTTTTTCCTCATACACATCGGGATAATAACATCAAACTTCTAATGATCAAGAGAAATTATTTTAGAGTTCAGTTCAGGTTAGAACCTGGCACATAAGAAGGGCTCAATAAATGGTAAATGTTGTTATTACCATTCCTCTTTTCCAAATTTTAAAAGTGAGAATAGATTGACATTGTTCTTTTCAAGAGTCTGAATTTTCAGACATCTTCTCTACCAAATGATGACACCCTGTCTCCCATAAGCACAGATGAAATTAAGATCCCACCTTTGAATGTTCCTTTTCAGATCTTCTTTTTCCTTTCCTTACTCTGTTTTCCTTTGAAAGTGGCCATTGACGTTTTTACAAAGGATCCTACTAGTTTATCCGTTGTATCTATTTTAAGGCACTGTTGGGTGGAAAGATGGTAACGTGAGCACAAATAAATTACATCATTATCATTTTCTCCTACGTTGACCATGGTTAAGGTTTTAGTCATGTGCAAGTGACTTAAAATTACATACTATGTATTTTGACCATCCATCCTTCTTCCTGTAGTTCAGCTCCCTGAATTTCAGAAGAAATGGGCCACTTAATAAGCCTCATCCAAGGGACTTCAGAGTCATTTCACCTTCATAAATCCTTGGAATTTCTACATGATAAAACTAGATTATGCAGAAGGTGTAATACTTGAGGATGAGGCATATTTCCTGCAAATACATAAGCACTGGGAGACTAATAATAGCCAAACACCTTACTCTACTCACAATTAGGAGGTATAGGAGAAGAGGGTGCTTTGGTGTTTGAAGCGTCTAAGCCTTGGTTTCTTATTTTACACTTTCGTTTGGAGGGCAGATTGTTTTGAGTCAACATAAAATGACTTCAGCTGAAGGGAGACTGGGATGTTCACAGTGGGCCTATAAACATTTTTAAAAACATCATTCAACTTGGTTCTGCCTTTACGGAGAGCCTACACTACACCAGGCACTGGGTTGGGCACTGTGACAGGGCTGATTAAAATAAACCCTTATGATATTTCCCTATTGCTAAACTTCCAGGGTATTGACTGGCAATTTTTGGCCAACCTTCAAGCCTGATACATTCTTCTTTATTTGTCAATCTACCCTTTTGGTAATGTGGTAAAGAATCACGTGTTTCTCTTCAGCAGCAATTCATCAGATAATTGCTCACTTTAATTGATGTGGACACAGCCAATCTATGTCATTCTGGTCAAAATAATACGTTTGCCCTAACAATAGTGTTTTTTGTTTGTTTGTTTGTTCTTACTCTGAATTAAGCACGAGGCCCTCAACAGAACCTGCATTAGACATCGCACCTGGTGGACAAAATATCCCTAATAAGCATTTGCTTGATTACATTCAGGCTTTAATTTTGTTATCTAGAAAAGTGCTATTTCACCTTTATAGATTTGGATTTGGTTATGTACTTTAAAAGCTTCAGGTAAAACAATGAGTAGATTCCTTTGCTAGAGCCCTCACAGTAAAACCAGAAGGCTGAAGGATACCGAGAGCATAGCCTGGATTGCGGATCCGAATTGACCACTGCTGTGGTCTTACCTGGGTCATTTATCAGCTGTAAACAGTAGGCAAATTGTTTAATCTGAATGTCTCCTTCCTAATATGAGCACTTAGAACAATAACTCCAACTTGATGAGGTTATTTTTAAGATTAAATAATATAATAAATGTAAAGCCCATGGCATATATCAGACTTCTAATAAATTTTTCCTTTTTTTTCCTCTCCCCTATCAAAAATTTAACTTTGCCTTGAAGTTTGCCAAATAAGAAAGCCCCCAAAGTTGCTTGCTCTTGCAAGGATTACAGACTCTCATATTCACCCGAGTACTTGAGAGGTGTCAGGCACATTCCAAACTCCAAAGGAAATTAACCGCTGTTCCCCTGCCACCCACTCCGTCCCCCAGGGACCCCAAGCACATTAAAATAACATTAAGGCAATGATTTAAGCTGAAAATTGGGCTGGCAGGGAAAGCACCAGGCCCCAGTTCTCAGAAGCTTAGCTATACCTATGGGCACAACAGGGTGGCTCCCCTGGCTGGCTGACGTCAGAGCTTAAAGTTGTTTTTACCCCTGGCATCTGTGGGAAGGAAAGGGAGGGGTGAGGAGCACGGGTGCCTCTGGTTCATTAAAAAAGCCTGCTGGGGACCCCTAGTGGCCACCAGCTATCATAGGTTTCTCTGCAAAAAGAAATCATGAGGCCTCAGGAAAATTACCTGGGCTTCAATTATATTTGTCTTCGTTCTCTCAGTGATCCAAGTTTTTTCTCGGAAGTTAGTGGTTAGAAGGTAACCACTTTGTAACAGGCCTGTACAGCTCTCAAGTTTAGAAATTGGAATTATGGGTGGCATAGACATCAAAATGATGGCATCAAATTGGAAGAGAGCTCTGAAATCCTCTTTTAATCCTCACCAGGAAAGCAGAAGGCAGAGCAAGCAGGCTGAAGACTGACAGAGAAGCATTTGCATGTCCTCCATGAGCCCTGATTTTCATGGGAACAGCTGTCTCAGTGACTGCATACAAGGGCCCACTTCTTAGATCTGTTCCCAGAGACGCAAGAGAAGAAGTAGAATAATAAGTCAAGGCTGTCCTGCTCATAAACAAATGTCAGACTCTTGTAGCTGGTGTGTTTCTGCTTCCTGAGTCTTTATTTCCCAAACCCCAGTGAACATAAGCAATAAAGCTATATCATGCTGGGGAATAAATAATAAATGATTCAGCCTCGACTCCAGGCATGTGTGGAGAATAGATATGGACCCAGCAGGGATTTATATACACAAAGCACCACGACACTCCTGGTGAGAAACTTTTCCTTTTGGGGAGAAACTGAGAAAACACAAGTTTGTTTCAAAGCGGAACGGGGTGATTTTGGAAACAACATAGTTTTAGTCATTCAGATTAATCTTCAATTCAGCCCTCCAAGCCTCAGTTCTTTCCTTGCAATGATGAGGCCAAAGCTAACTCCTCTTCTGGCAATTAGAGAAGACGGTGCAACACCACGCTTGACATCCACTAACAGATGAGGCACCAGCAGCTTCAGCATAACCTAGAGACAGCACCCTAGGCATACTTTCAGAGATTTGCAATCTTGGTGTTGTTAAATTAAATAAGCAGGAGACAATTGGCCTGGGGCTGTCTCATACTTTGAGGTCCTACATAACAAACCGCAACCTAATCTAGTACATAAACAAGCCAAAACCTAACTTAGGAGTATATTTTCTTCTTTGCAAGTAGCTAAGTTTTAACCAATCACAAACAGCTGACACTCAAGCCAATCACAGGGAGCCAACTGATCAGATCATGCTCAAATAAGGCAGATGCCTCAACACGCCATGGCCCAGAAAGGCAAATGCCTAGCCGAAGTCAATCAGCTGATTTTTTCTTTTTTTCTTCTGTGTTCACCCTATAAAAGCTTACTGCTCACACTGCTGGGTGGAGCTCCCTAAAACCTGTTCTGGTTCTGAGTGTTGCTCAATTCATGAGTTGTTCTTTGATCAAATAAAGTCTGTTAAATGAATTTGTCTAAAATTCTTCTATAACAGTATCTCTGGCTTCCCTGCTGACTGCCCTGCCTTAGTGGTCACTGGAGGTAGAGCTATCACTTTTGGCATTAGCTGTGACAGGAAACATCACCCCAGGCAGCCAGGATAGAAAAGGAAAATGGCAGACAGCACAGGTTTCCAAGGGCTAGCTTGTCATTCATGAATCTTTTAAGCATGCTTTCTGTAGTGGGTTCAATGGTTACACCTCAGAAAGATATGTCTATGTCCAATCTCTTGGAACCCACGAACATGATCTTATTTGGAAAAAGGGATTTTGCTGATGTCATTAAATTAAAGGTCTTGAGATGAGATCATTCTGGATTATCCAGGTGACCCCTAAACTCAATGACAAATATCCTTATGAAAGACACAGGGATCAGCCTGACCAACATGGAGAAACCCCTTCTCTATTAAAAATACAAAATTAGTCTGCCGTTGTGGTGCATGCCTGTAATCCCAGCTACTCAGGAAGCTGAGGCAAGAGAACCGTTTGAATCTGGGAGGTGGAGGTTGCGGTGAGCCAACATCACGCCATTGCCCTCCAGCCTGGGCCACAAGAGAGAAAAAAGAGAACGGTACAGGGGTGAGATATAGAGAGACAGATATGAAAGACATATAGAGACTAAAGCAAGTATTGGAATTACACAGCCGCAAACCAAGGAATGCCTGGAGCCACCAGAAGCTGGAAGAGGCAGGAAAGGATTTTTCTTTAATAGTCTGTGGAGGGGACATTGGCCTGCCAACACCTCAGCTTGACTTCTGGCCTCCAGAACTAGAGGAGAATAAATTTCTGTTGTTTTCCATCACCCAGTTTATGATAATTTTTAAGGCAGCCCTAAGAAATGAATACACTTTCAAAGAAATGGACTGAACACCTTCTCCATGCCAGACACCAGTGATACATCAGTAAACCAAACAAAGGCCCTACTCTCATGGAGCTTATTTTACAAAGAAAAAAGAGATTATACACTGCCAAACAGACAAACAAAAAAAAATTTTTTTGAGAGTGAAAAGTCCTGCAAATAAATATGTCAAACATGGCCCTGTGGTAAAGATCATATACCTAGAAAACTGTAAAGACCCCTCCAAAAGACACCTAAATTTGATAAATGAATTCAGCAAAGTTTCAGGTTACAAAATCAATGTACAGAAATCAGTAGCACTGCCATACCCCAACAAAGACCAAGGTGAAAATAAAATTAAGAACTCAATCTCTTTTACAATAGCTGCAAAAAAAAAAAAAAAAAAAAAAAAAAAAAAAAAAACTAGGAATATACTTAACCAAGGAGGTGAAAGACCTCCTAATACAAGGAGAACTACAAAACACTGCTGAAAGGAATCATGGATGACACAAATAAATGGAAACACATGTTCACAGAATGGAAGAACCAATATCATGAAAATGACCATACTGCCCAAAGCAATATACAGATTCAATGCAGTTTCTATCAAAATATCAGCATCATTTCTCACAGAATTTTAAAAAACCTAAAATTCATATTCAACCAAAAAAGAGCCCTAATATCCAAAGCAATTCTAAACAAAAAGAACAAATTTGAAGGCATCACATTACCTGACTTCAAGCTATACTACAAAGTTATAGTTACCAAATAGCATGTATTGGTATAAAAGTAGATACATAGAACAATGGAACAGAATAGTGAACCCAGAAAGAAAGAAAGACAAATACTTGCAACCAACTGATCTTTGACAAAGCATACAAAAACATAAATTGAAGAAAGGACATCCTATGTAATAAATGGTGCTGGGAAAACTGAATAGCCACATTTAGAAGAATGAATGAAACTGGATCCGTCTCTCTCACTGTATAAAAAATCAACTCAAGATAGATCAAAGACTTAAATCTAAGACTTGAAACCATAAAAATTCTAGAAGAAAACCTAGGAAAAACTTTCTTCTGGATACTGACCTAGGCAAAGATCTTATGACCACAAAAGCAAAAGCAACAACAACAAAAATAAAAGGGACCTAATTAAACTAAAAATCTTCTGCACAGCAAAACACATAATCATCAGAGTAAACAGACAGCTCACAGAATGGGAGAAAATATTTGCAAACTTTGCATCAGACAAAGGATTAATGTCCAGAATAGATATTTCTTAAAAGAAGACATATAGATGGCCAACAAACATGAAAAACTGTTCAATATCACTAATCATCAGGGAAACACAAATTAAAACCACAATGAAATACCACCTTACCCCTGCCAGACTGGCCACTATTAAAAAGTCAAAGAACAATAGATGCTGGTGTGAATGTGGTGAAAAGAGAGCACGTTTACACTGCTGGTGGGAATGTAAATTAGATCAACCTCTATAGAAAACAGAATTGAGATTTCTTAAAGAACTAAAAGTAGATCTACCACTCAATCAAGAAATCCCACTACTGGGTATCTACTCAAAGGAAAAGAAGTCATTATATCCAAAAAACACTTGGCCAGGCGCTGTGGCTCACGCCTGTAATCCCAGCACTTTGGGAGGCCGAGGCGGGCGGATCACGAAGTCAGGAGATCGAGACCATCCTGGCTAATACAGTGAAACCCTGTCTCTACTAAAAATACAAAAATAAATTAGCCGGACGTAGTGGTGGGCGCCTGTAGTCCCAGCTACTCGGGAGGTTGAGGCAGGAGAATGATGTGAACCTGGGAGGCGGAGCTTGCAGTGAGCCGAGATCGCACCACTGCACTCCAGCCTGGGTGACAGAGTGCGACTCCATCTCAAAAAAACAAAACAAAACAAACAAAGAAACAAAAAACACTTGCAAGCATGTTTATTGCAGCACAATTCATGATTGCAAAGATAGAAAACCAACCTAAGTGCCCATCAACTTATGAAAGGATAAAGAATATGTGGTATAAATACACCATGGAATACTACTCAGCCATTAAAAAAGAACAAAACAATGTCTTTTGCAGCAACTTGGATGGAACTGGAAGCCACTATTCTAAGTGAAGTAACTCGGGAATAGAAAACCAAAAACTGTATGTTCTCACTTATAAGTGAGAGCTAAACTATGGGCACACGAAGGTATACAGAGTGGAATAAGGAACTCTGGAGACTCAGAACGGAAAGGGTGGGAGGAGGGTGAGGAATAAAAAAAACCTACATATTGGGTACAATATACATTACTCAGGTGACAGGTGCACTAAAATCTCAGACTTCAGCACTATGCAATTCATCCACATAACCAAAAACCGCCTATACCCCAAAGGCTATTGAAATTTAAAAATTTTAAATAGAAACATTTACCAATATTTAAAACATAATTGAGGGATGCAACTCGAGACAGGATTATTAGGCAAGAGTAGGTGACATTTTAGCTGATTCCATCCAGAAATACCCAGAAAAATTTGAGAAGAATCTTAGGGGCGTTGGACTTTTTAAGAGGTCAGTGTAAAGCCAGAAAAAAAATGCCATTTTGCAACCATTACTTTGTGCCTTTAAAATCCCCAAAATTGTTTTTCAAACTATACTATTTGGAACCCTAAGATGTGTCACTAAAACCTGTGCGGGAGCCACACACAGCTGGAGGGGGGCTGGAGGAGACTCAGGCAGGGTTCTTTGTCCCTGATATCTCTGTTAATCAGAGCAGCTATATGCCCTCCAACTTTCTATATTATAGCTTCCATGTAAGCTTTTGCCTAAGAAACTGTTTTGCAACTGAGAAAATTTGAAAACCACTGCCCTAAGTTGATGTAGCCTAGGAAATGTGAAATTACACTAACGTAGAGAATGTTTTATCCAGGGCCTTCTACGTTTCAAAGTACAGCCATTAGTTCATCAGGATGTACATAGACTAAACAAGGACATAGAATGTTTTCTCCTTCCTCCTGGATTCCTGTCTCCCTTTAATTGAGAGCCATTCCTCAAGGAAGGAGACTTTACTTAACTGAAAAATACATATTGATTATCTGAGTTTTTTTTAACTCATTATACAATCGTTCATGTTTTCACACTTTGCCTAAATATTTTTTGAAGAATCCCTACCCTGTGTAACATGCTACAGTTGCTTCACAGCTGTGCTAAAATAAAGTCAAGGAGGCAGACAAATAGAACTTCCTGTTAGCTGGTGATAGGGCTTGGATGTTTGTCCCCTCCAAATCTCATGTTGAAATAATGCCCAATGTTGGAGGTGGGGCCTGGTGGGAAGAGATTGGATCATGGGAGCAGATGCTTCATGAGTGGTTTAGCACCATCCCCTTGGTGATGAGTGAGTTCTTGCTCAGTTGGTTCATGTGAGATGTGATTGTTTAAAAGACTCTGGGACCTCCCCCTTCTCTCTCTCTTGCTCCCACTCTCACCATGTGACATCATCTGCTCTCCCTTTGCCTTCTGCCGTGATTATAAGCTTCCTAAGACCCTCGCTAGAAGTAGATTCTGGAGCCATGCTTGTACAGCCTGCAGAACTGTGAGCCAATTAAACCTCTTTTCTTTACAAGTTACCTAGTTTCAGATACTCCTTTATAGCAATGCAGAAACTGACTAACACAGAAAATTAGTACTGAGCAGAGGGATGTTGCTATAAAGATACCTGAAAATGAAATGTGGCACATATACACCATGGAATACTATGCAGCCATAAAAAATGATGAGTTCATGTCCTTTGTAGGGACATGGATGAAACTGGAAACCATCATTCTCAATAAACTATCTCAAGGACAAAAAACCAAACACCGCATGTTCTCACTCATAGGTGGGAATTGAACAATGAGAACATATGGACACAGGAAGGGGAACATCACACACCAGGGACTGTTGTGGGGGGGGAGGGGGGAGGGATAGCATTAGGAGATATACCTAATGCTAAATGACGAGTTGGTGGGTGCAGCACACCAACATGGCACATGTGTACATATGTAACAAACCTGCACATTGTACACATGTACCCTAAAACTTAAAGTATAATAATAATATAAAAAAAAAGATACCTGAAAATGTGAAAGTGGCTTTTAGTAATGGGCAGAGGTTGGAAGAGTTTGAAGGACTCAGTAGACAGGAAGATGAAGGAAAGTTTGGAACGTCTTAGAAAGTTAAGTGGTTGTGACCAAAATGGTGATCGAAATACGGAGTGAAAATGAGCCTGATGAAGTAAGGAAGATGGGAGTGAGGAACTTATTGGGAACTGGAGTTAAGGTCACCCATGTTAGACCCTAGCAAAGAATGTGGTTGGGTTGGATTCATGACCTAGAGATCTGTGGAAGTTTGAATTTAAGAGTGATGACCTAAGATATTTGGCAGAAGAAATTTATAAGCAGCAAAGTGGTCCAAGATGTGACCTGGATGCTTCCAACAACCTACGATTAGATACAGGAGTGAAGAAATGACTTAAAGTTGGAATTTATAATGAAAAGGGAAGCAGAGCAAAAAAATGGAAAAGTTTGCCTCCTGGCCATGTGGTAAAGAAAGCAAAAGCATTTTCAGGAAAGGAATCCAAGCAGGCTATGTTGTAGAGATTCGCATGACTAAAAGGGAGGCCAAGTGCTAATAATATCCAAGACAATGGATGAAGGGCTTTGAAGGCATTTCAGAAGTTTTCAGGGCAGCCTCCCCTCAGAGGCCCAGAGGCCTAGGAGGAAAGCATGATGTTGGTGGCCAGGCCCAGGGCCCTCCTGGGTGCAGTGTCCCCTGAGCAGCCTTGGGACACTGCACCCCACATTCTGACTAGTCCAGTTTCAGCTTCAGCTCAAAAAGGCCCAGGTCCAGCTTGGACCACCATTCTGGAGGGTGCAAGCCATAAGCCTTGGTGGCTGCCATATGATGTTAAGCCTGAAGATGCTCACAATGCAAGAATGAAGGAGGCTTGGTGGCTTCCACCTAGATTTCAGAAGATGTATGGAAAAGCCTGGGTGCCCGGCAGAAGACTGCCATAGGAGTGGAGCCCTCATAGAGAAGCACTATTAGGGCAATACTAAGAGGAAATGCGGGTTTGGAGCCCCCACACAGCATCTCCACCAGCGCACTGCCTAGTGGAGTTGCAGGAAGGAAGCCTAGTGGAGTTGCAGAATGGTAGATTCACTGGCAGCTTGCACCCTTTACCTAGAAAAGCTACACTCTCTCAACTCCAACCTGTGAGAGCAGCCACATAGCCTGCACCCTGCAAAACCACAGCAGTGGGGCTTCCCAGAACCTTGAGATCCCAAGCCTCACAAGAAGATGTGGGACATGAAGTCAAGAATTATGTTAAAGCTCTAAAATGTAATGCCTGCACTGCTGAGTTTCTGACTTGGTTAGGGCCCGTTATCCCTTCTTTTGGCCAATTTCTTCCTTTTGGAATGTATACCCAATGCCTCTACCACCATTGTATCTTGGAAGTACATAACTTATTTTTTATCTGATAGGCACATAGTTGAAAGAGCTATTTCAACTTTTTAGTTAGGCTGGGACTTTTTAGTTAGGCTGGGACTTTTTAGTTAGGCTGGACTGAATTAAGAATTGGGGGAACTATCATGAATGTATGACTGTATTTCAAAATGTGAAAAGGTCATGAGATTTGGGGGGCCCTCACCAGAAGCAGAATACTCTCAAGTACTTCTTTATAGTGATACAAAAACTGACTAACAAAGCTAGTAATCTTCTCCACTCTACAATCATTGACAAATTAAAAAAAAAGTGGCAGTAGAGTAAATTCAGTGGATTTAGCTGGGCTAATTTTAGTCTGCATTTTCTGTAACAGAAAAAAAAATCAGGATTAATAGTGGCATAAACAAGAGAGAAGGACACTTTAATTCCCCTCCCTAAAAAGTCGTGTAGTCAGGCCACAACCACCATGGCACTCTAAGTGTTAGGACCCAGGTTCCTGTCTCACCTTGTGGTTCTGCCATGCAGAGTTTCTATCCCAAGATCACCTCGTGTTTCAAAAGAGCTACTTGAGCGCCAACCATGTAATCCAAATTTCTGTCAATAGGAAGGATGAAGTAGGGGGAAAGGACATGCCTTCTCACTTTAAAGACACTTGCTTGAAATTGCAACCTGTACTTCATTTTACACCTCATTGGCCAAAACTTAACCATGTGGCCAAACCCAGCTGCAGGAAGTTGAGAAATGTAGTCTTTTTTCCAAGTAGTCATGTGCCAGCTTAAAATTAGGTATTGTATTGCTGACCCCTGTGTACCTCAGTAGCCTCATCTCACTGTGCTCACCCCCCACTCTTTGAGCTCTGCCACACTGGCCTGCTCCCAGTGCCTTGATTAGATCAGGCTCCCTTACAACAGAGAGTCTTTGTATGTTCTCTTTTGTTGTCTGAGCCACTCTTCTCCCGTGGCCTACCCTCCTTATCTATCTATTAATAAACCCCATCTATCCTTCAGATCTGACTCAAAACAACACCTTCAGAGGAAAACCTTCCTTTACCTCAAACTAGGTCGAATGCCCCACTATACAGTCTCAGGGAGCATACCCTTCTTGTTTGTAGTACTTATCACTGTTATAGTTTGACATTTACTTGTATGGTTAGTTGATTAATGATTATCTCCTCCTTCAGGCAGTAAGTCAGTCTTATTCACTACTGTATCTCTAGCACTTTGCTTAATACCTGGTGCTTAGAAGGTGTCCAGTAAATATGAGTTAAACAAGTTAATACCATTTAAAAGTCTGCTTTACAAACATGGTGCAAAGTTCCCCCAAAAAAAGTATTTTTGGGGCAAAAGACATGAACAGAAACTTCTCAAAAGAAGACATAAATGTGGCTAGCAAGCATATGAAAAAATGCTCAACATCACTAATCATTAGAGAAATGCAAATCAAAACTGCATGAGACACCATTTCACACTAGTCAGAATAGCTATTATTAAAAAAATTCAAAAAATAACAGAGACTGGTGAGGTTGCAGAGAAAAGGAATGTTTATACACGCTGATGGGAATGTAAATTAGTTCTGTCACTGTGGAAAGCAGTTTGGAGACATCTCAAAGAACTTAAAAATATCACTGGACCCAGCAATCCCATTACTTGATATATACCCAAAGGACTATAAATCATTCTGCCATAAAGACACCTGTATACATGCATTCACTGCAGCACTATTCACAATAGCAAAGACATGGAATCAACCTAGATGCTTACTAACAGTAGATTGGATAGAGAAAATGTGGTATATATACATCATGGAATACTATGCAGCCATAAAAAAGAATGAAATTATGTACTTTGCAGCAACATGGATGGAGCTGGAAGCCATTATCCTAAGCAAATTAATTTAGGAACAGAAAACCAAATACTGCATGTTCTCACTTATAAATAGGAGCCAAACATTGGGTGCTCATGGACATAAAGATGGCAACAACAGACACTGGGGCCTACTTGAGAGTGGAAGGTGGGAGGAGGGTGAAAAAATCATTTGTACACCAAACTCTAGTGACATGCCATTTACTCATAACCATGTAACAAACCTGTGCACATATCCCCTTCAACCTAAAATAAAAGTTAGAAGGTAAACAAAAACATATTTGTGATAAATATAAGATGTATAAGATGTGTGACTAATTACAAAGGTTTTTTTTTCCATTTAGCTTGCCTAAATTATGATTGTATACAAAATAAAAATATGAATATTTTCTTGTCCATAATCTGGAAACTCTGAAGCTTTTTTGGGGAAGAGGGATATGGAGTGGTTGCTTATATTAGTGAATTTGGGCATGAGGCAGTGGGGGAGTTTTATTTCTATTTTTAATCTTCCCAGGTGTTTTCTCCTTTATTCCCAAGCTCCTTTGCAGGTGTCTTTAAATTTTTGCATTGAGTCATCCTTGAATACATTTCCTAAATATACTCTAATCAAAGTAGCAGCCTTCCTTTAGTATTTCAGCCAGTCTGATGTCATTCTAACAATATAGACAACAATTTCATCCCTCTAACTTCAACAGTCTTCTATCTGCAGCTTTATTGAAAAATCCCCTGATGTGTAATTTACCAGCACTTTCTGTTTAGAGGTGATGGTAATAGGCCTTGTTCAGGGAATCAAAACTGAACAACTCCCAACACTAATCTTTTACTGGAGTTGAGTCACATCTTTCTGTATTTCTTTTGTGTAAAAAACCATGAAAAATAAAATGACTATGGGAGAGAGAAAAAATAATCAAGAGCTGACTATATTTGTGGTGTTTTCCAACTGTGGCTTCTACACGACTTCTTTGTTAAATTATCTTGAATCACATTGTCCTTAATAATGATGAAATGATAATAGAGTCATAGCAAATATTTATTGAGTGCTTACTATATGCCAAGCAGAGCCATCAAAATAAAACACTAAGGAACACTATGCTAACCTAATACTGTAAAACCAAACACACTAGAATGCCCTATGTTTGAAACTCACTGTGTCTGGCAACATACACTATGTATATATAAATTACATACAAAATCTTCTACCAGCAAATTGGTAAGCATGAATCATAAGATTTCTTGAGCTCTTCTCCTTCCACATCCAAATTTTGATATGTGTTATGGATACTCTTCCTCCTCACTTGAGTTTCAGATTATTAACTCAAGCTACCTCCTTGGGTTTTCACTGACTTATTTCTCAAGTGTCTTTCATCTAATGTATTGATAAGCAACTCACGGCCAACAGACTTCATGCAGCCCACCTGGCTTTGTGACGCTGTCCACAATACAACTTCAGAAACAATAAGTGAAAATATTCACACTGATAAATGATATTCCCGCTCATATATACATATTTGTAAAACCCTGTCCATGTTTTCTCTTGCCTTCAGGTCTCTACACATTCTGTCCCTCTGTCTGAAACCTGCAGCCTGCTTCTGCCTAGCAAATTCTCAACCATCTATCACATCTCAGCTTTCGTATCTCTCTAAATCCAGGTATCTAGTCAGTAATCATTTACCATACTATGTTATGAAAGTGATATACATTTGTCTGTAATGCCCAGTGGATTATACGCTTTAGAACAGTGAGGACTGTGTTTTCTCTTGGTTTATTTTCTGCATCAAAAGCAACCAAAATAAGTATTCATGTTCGTATGTATTTAAAAATGTATTGACTATTTATTATAGACCTGGACAATAACTATGGAGGTATGCTTTCAACACTGATTAATGGCCTGCTCTGAGTTGCCCAGTTCTAAAACATAAACCACAAATTCTGCATTTGTTGCAAAAGCAACAGCTATACAATCCTGTGGATATAAACAAAACCAACCTACCTATCCCAATTCCAAAATAAATTAACACTTCTGGATTTCTTGCCATCAATTGTATCTTCAGTAAGTAATTTGTTGGAGAGAATGGTAGAATTATGGTAGTTTATTCATGTGATAATTTATTTAAATATATAAATAGACTGATCATGTTTCTTATCTGCTCAAAACTTCCAGTGATCCCTTAATATCTGTAAAATAATAGTCCATATTTCTGAGGCTGATATTTAAGGCTAGTCATAATCTTTCACCTTCCTACCCTTTCAGCCCTTTCTTCCCAACCCATCACAGTCAGTATTCTAGGCAAATCAATTTGTTATTCCCTAATATGTGCAATCTTTGATCATAATGATAATAACCAACCCACAAAGAGTCTTCATTATATGCCAGCCCCTCTTCTAAGTGCTTTACATGTGTTAACTCATTTAATCTTTACAAAAACATTGTCAGGTGGCTATCACTATTATCCCTGTTTTAGAAATGAAGAACTTGAGGCACCTTGCTTAAGGTCCCACAGTATGTAGGAAAGCCTGGCTGTGATCCCAGACAAGTTTAGCTCCAGGGCAATGTTCTGAATCATTACGCTCCCTGCTTCCCTATTCTCTTCCTTCTGCCTGTCCCCACCTCTGCATTTCTGAATCCCATATACAGCCTTCAAGTCTCAACTTAAATGGTACCTTCTCTATAAAGACTTTCTTGATCTCCCACTATCCTTGTTTCTCCTGAAATCCCCTAGCCTCTTGCCAATATTTAGCTTCTAATAGAGCTGACTTTCTAACTTGTCTATATTTCAATGCATTTGCCTTTGCCTCACCTGAGGTAAGCTGCTTAAAGTCAGAAGTTTATTTCATTATTGATCTTTGTTTCAACTCCAGTACACATAGTTTGTAGTTTCATTCATAACAGGTATGTCATAATTTTTTTTTTGGAAATTGAAGAAGAAAGTATAGAGGCAAACAATGAAAAAAGAATGTGATAAATGGATTATCCTCTGATATTTTATTATATTTTAATACCATATTCAAAGCCACTGAAGACATTTGTCCGAATAAAATAAATTCTAATAAACTGAGAAAACTATCTAAGACTTTTCTTCTCCATGCCTCTGTATCATTTTTCCCAATCACCCTTTTGTTTTCTGACAAATATCTACCTTAATGACTATCCTTAAGGACTGAGCTTAAATGTCACTTCCACCCAAGGCTGTTCTTGAGGCTGTCCATCTAATAACCCCAGGGATGATGAGATTTCTTCTGTACCTCCTATGGCACTTCTGCCTAACATTACATAGTCCATTGGATTGTGTTGAGGTGTTTACTTGACTTCTCATTAGGCTGGGAGTAGAGGGCCATGGACTTCATCTTTATGTGGCTGGAGGAATTAGCAGAGGAACCCTGTCCCCACACTCACAGCCTTTAATCAGACAAAACCCCATTGCTAAGTATAGACTATAACCTAGGCTGCACCCATCCCAGAGTAACAAAAAACTGTCATTCTGTACTACTCTGGTGGTTATGAATGCCTAGAGCTGCTCTGGGCAGGTTTCTCACTAATAAAGAAAATGTTCTTACTTCAATATCAGTTTAGACTTTACCATTTCTGAGAATAACATTAATACTTTCTCTTAGAAGCTGTTGCTTACATTATAGGTTAGCCAGTACTATGGTTTGAATTTTTATCCCCTCCAAAACTCATTTTGAAATTATTTGCCAATATGACCAAATTAAGAAGTGACACTTTTAAGAAGCCATGAGAGTTCCACCCTTGTGGGTGGGGTCGGTGCCCTTGTGAACGAAAACTTCAGCCCCCTCTTGCTCTCTCTTGCCCTTACACCTTCTGCCATTGGATGGCACAGCAAGAAGGTCCTCACAAGTTGCTGGCCCCTCTATCTTGAACTTCCCAGACTCCAGGACCATAAAAAATTTCTGAAATTTCTGTTCATTATAAATTACCCAGCCTGTGTATTCTGTCATGGCAGCACAAAATGAACTAAAACATCTAGTAAAGGAGCCAGCAGGTCTGCAATTTTGCTGGTGGGAGTTTTAAGAAGGAAACTCATGTTGAGGCCTCCCCTGACTAAAGGACTACAGCCAAACGCTTCCTTCACCCATACATCCCATTTTCCCTTAAAGCGTAGACTTTCCTGGGATTTTTGTACTTGGCAGTGGAGAGGAGAGCTAGATTTTTTTACACTAAGAAGCTTGCTTGAAAAAGGGTTGTTTTGGCTGGGCATGGTGGCTCATGCCTATAATCCCAGCACTTTGGGAGGCTGAGATAAGAGTATCACTTGAGCATAGGATTTCAACAGCAGCCTTGGTAACACACTGGAACACTCGTCTTTACAAAAAAAAAAGCGTTTTACATAAAAAATGGTCAGGCATGCTGGTGTGCTTGTAGTCCCAGCTACGTGGGAGGCTAAGGTGGGAAGATTACTTGAGTCTGGGGAGTTGAAGCTGCAGTGAGTCATGATTGTACCACTGCATTTCAGTCTGGGCAACAGAGTGAGACCCTTTCAAAAGAAAGAAAGAAAGAGAGAAAGAAAGACAGGGAAGAAGGAAAGAAGGATGGAAGGAAGGACGGAAGGAAGGAAGGAAGGAAGGAAGGAAGGAAGGAAGGAAGGAAGGAAGGAGACAGAGAAAGATAAAGAAAGAAAGAGAAAGAAAGAAAAGAAAGAAAGAAAGAAAGAAAGAAAGAAAGAAAGAAAGAAAGGAAGGAAGGAAGGAAGGAAGGAAGGAAGGAAGGAAGGAAGGAAAGAAGAAAAAAAAGAAAAAAGAGGTGTTTTTTGTGGGACAATGGGACAATGACCAAAAAAAGCCCAAAATACCCTGAGGGTAGGCATGCTATCCCCTGGCAGCTAGGGTGGCTGGGGAGCTGTGGTCTAATTTCTCTGAGATTCAAGGTAAAGTACAGTTGAGCTAACTGTCTCTTCTAGTTGTAATTTCCTCTGCTTTCATTCTCTGATGTGGAAATTCCCAGTCTCAGATAGTGCTTTAGGGCTGCTGAAGACAGTGGGTGGTGACAGGAAAATGCAACTTGTCCCATCCCTCCATCTTTGGCCTCAGGGGAGAAAAGGTGTCAATGGTGCTAAGTGGTGCTGAGCTTCAAGTGGTATTGCAAGATGACTGGGAGCAAAGCTGGGGTAGCAGAAGACCCATGATGCTAGAGGAATAGCTGAAAGCAGACATGCACACAATAGAGTAATACAAAAACTTTGGATTTCTCCAAAGGAAAGGAAAGCACCACTCCCTGAGGACAAAAGAGAGTGATAGAAAAAAAATCCTATAATAGACATTCAGTAAATGTTTAATACCAATTCAAAACCCAAAAAGAAATATTTATACTGCTCTTCTGAAAGTCAAAGACAGAAAAGTTGGACACTTGACTAAAATAATTCTTCACATAGTGAGAAGGAGGAAGTATAGTTGAATCTATAAGAGCTGTTCTCTAGGCAATGCTGTTCAATAGAACTTTCTGCAATATTGAGAGATTATGGATTACACTCTATGTCTGTGCAGTCCAATATGACAGCCCCAGCCACATGTTGCTATTATGCACTTAATATGTGGCTAGTACAATTAAAAACTAAATTTTAAATTTTAATTAATTTTTTTTTTTTTTTTTTTTTTTTTTTTTTTTTTTTTTTGAGACGGAGTCTCGCTCTGTCACCCAGGCTGGAGTGCAGTGGCGCGATCTCGGCTCACTGCAAGCTCCGCCTCCCGGGTTCACGCCATTCTCCTGCCTCAGCCTCTCCGAGTAGCTGGGACTACAGGCGCCCGCCACCACGCCCGGCTAATTTTTTGTATTTTTAGTAGAGACGGGGTTTCACCATGGTCTCGATCTCCTGACCTCGTGATCCGCCCGCCTCGGCCTCCCAAAGTGCTGGGATTACAAGCATGAGCCACCGCGCCCGGCCAATTTTAATTAATTTAAATTTAAATTAAATACATGTGATGATAGCTACTATATTGAACAGTGCAACTTTAGACTCATGCTGACGTAGATTTGATTCCCAGCTCTACCTTTTACAACTCATGTGCTCTGAAGTAAGACAATAAGCCTTTCTAAGCTTTAGTGTCCTAATGTGTAAAATGCAAATATTAATAACACTCTTTGGAGAGTGTTGAGGATTAAAAGAGATAATGCATATAAATGCTTAACAGTACCTAGCACAAAGTACATGCTCAATATATGTTAGTAAATTATTTAACATCAAGATAGATGACAGTAATATGAACTACAAGCTTTTTTATCAATTGGAATAACAGAAGAATAGTTATTTTAATAAAGAAAGACTTGTTCTCTGTTCCATTGCCATATTTTATTTTCTTCATAGCACTACCATTCTCTAGAAGTTATATTATTAATTTATTCATTTACATGGTTTTTATTTGTTTACAATGCAAGAACAGTGTATAAGTTCACAAAAAATTTTTTTTGTTATTGTTCTTCCTCTTCTTTTTCATAAGCCCAGTATCTTATTAAGCACCTACCCATGATAGGTTCTTCCTAAGCAGTTATTGAGTAGATTAATAACTTAACAAATTAACCTAATCTCATTCTGACCTTCAGAAGACCTTAGGGATACTACTGCTTACCAAAAGAGAAAAGAAAAGATGCTTTTTCTCCCACAATGGAGAGTACATAACGAAAGACTAATGTTGGATAAATATAGGATGATTTTATAAATCAGTATGAATCAATTAAGACCAAAGCAAATGCTACCTTTTTTGAGATTTTGAACTTCAACTCTTTGGATTCTTTTATTACATAATTGCTCAAAAATTAGTGAGTAATTTAGATTGCTATACATATAATTTGCCAATAAAAATGATATTCTATCAAAATTAATTGTCTTTTATTTTTGTCAGATCTATTTTTAAAGAATTCAATCAAAATATTAAAGCGTTTTCCAGAAAATAAAGCTCAATTAACATAAATGAAATGAAGATAATTACGCTTTTATATGATGATGTGCCTCAAATGCATTTTTCTGCTTTAGTACTCAGCAAAAGTACAACATAATAAAGTTTTAAGAAACATTGAAATTGTCTCTAATTTGCAGATCCAC
Organism: Symphalangus syndactylus; assembly: GCF_028878055.3. Lineage (NCBI taxonomy): Eukaryota > Metazoa > Chordata > Mammalia > Primates > Hylobatidae > Symphalangus > Symphalangus syndactylus. The sequence goes on from NC_072432.2 coordinate 38,235,219, forward strand.
CATAGTCAAAATATATTGTCAATAAAATTAACATTCACATAATGGCACTGCTACCAAAGTATAATTAATATAAACTGAACTAGATTGTAAAATACTGGGAAGACTACTCCACTAATTGCCAAAGAAGTGCCTGAATAGTGATGGACACCTGTAGCACACAGAAATACATTCAGGATTTACAATCTCAGAGGATCTTTAATCTAATGCTTCAAGGTAGGAAGAGAAGAGATTAGAAAACATACTTTACTTCAGACAGAAAAACTGGTATTTTTTATTTGATTGCTTTCTTCCTCTTTAAATTATTGGGTATGAGCATCAGGTATATGGACAGGGAAGTGAATAGGTTTGTATCATATAATTTAGATGCAAAATAACAATCATTATAATAGATAACATGTAATTCTTACTGTCTGTTCATCACTGTTCTAAGACTTTATTTGCAAATTGTCCAATCCACTTTTTTCCTGGCCAGATAATTCAAAGCCAACATTTCCAAACTAAATTCATTACCTTTCCCATGTTTAAAGAAAAACTTTAGACACAATAAATTTAACAAAATTTATTTGCACAGAGTGACTCATGACTCAGGAACACTCAAAACCAGAGCAGGTTCAGAGAGCTCCATCCAGCAGTGTGAGCAGTGAGGTTTCACAGGCCAAACACAGAAGCAAAATAGAGAAATCACCTGACTGGTTACAGCTAGATATCTTCCTTATTTGGGCCTGGTGTGATGAGGCATTTGCCTTATTTGGGCATGGTATTATCAATTGACTGCCAGTGATTGGCTAAAGCTGTACTATTTGTGATTGGCTGAAACCTGGCTATTTGTTAGAAAAAAATATACTCCTAATTTGGGTTTCAGCTTGTTTATGCACTAAGTTAGGTAGTAATTTGTTATGTAAGAACTGAAAGTACTCAGAGAGCCTCCGGCTAATGGCCTCCTTCCTATTTAATTACACACCCATGAACCTGTAAATCATTTGAGTTATTTTCTTAACTATTTATTGGTGGAAATGTACCCTCTTAAAGAAAACCTGGGTCCAGGCACAGTGGCTCACCAGTAATCCTAGAGCTTTGGGAGGCTTAGGTGGGAGGATCACTTGAGGCCAGGAGTGTAAGACCAGCCTGAACAACACAGTGAGAGCCTGTCTAGAAAAAAATTGTTACAACTAGCCAAATGTAGTGGTGCATACCTGTAGGCCTAGCTACTGGGGAGGTTGAAGCAGGAGATCACTGGAGTCTAGGAGTTTGAGGCTGCAGTGAGCTATGATTGCACCACTGCACTCCAGCCTAGGCTACCAAGTGAGACCTCATCTCTAAAAAGAAAAGAAAACCTGAAAAATTAAAATATATATACAAAACAAATGAGTTTAATATTGGATATGTTGAAAATGCATGCATGATACATGACATAATCAAAATACAACTTTGCTTTTGGCTCTCCGTTATCTCTCTAAAATTTATTCAGCTGGGTAGTCTCCTACACCAGAATAAAAACTCTATCAGGTCTAAGAATTTTTAAATTCCACTCTTCAGTGACAGTTATACAATGAGTTTAGTCACACCAAAAAAAACCCTCAGTTCCAGAGAGCAGAATGGTGGTTGCCAGGGTCCTGGGGCAATGAAGAGTTATTGTTTATGCAGAATGATAGAGTTGTGAAGATGGATCATGGTGATGCTTATACAGCATTATGAATGTATTTGATAACACCAGACTGTACACTTAAGAATGGTTAAGCTGGTAAATTTTATGTCATATGTATTTTACCACCATAAAAATAATTGGGGAAAAATCTAATTCAAATATTATATGTGCAGCCACATACAATAATTAAAACTCTGAACTTGACTAAATGCTCCTTCTCTCCTTGGCTCCATCATAAGGCTGGAAGTCTGCAATGAGAAAGGTACTTGTGGTAGCTGTTTCTCTGTTTGTTCACAATGCTTTCCCCAGCTGGGTCATGAGCCCTGACCCTCTTGTGTGGGTTCAGAGGAGGGAGAAATGGAAAGGGGCAAGAAAGGACTAAATTATCATGAACTGGTCTCATATTGCACACTCCTGGCTAGTGTGTTCAGCTGACCTCCCTCTCTGGTGGGGTTTTACTGGGTTTCTCTCTCTGTATTTTACCACTGTGCCACTCTCTCCTGCAGTATCCCTGACCCAGAAGGATGACTTTCCCTTTTATGTGGTCACTTATAACTCCTTTCTCAGGCATACTTCCATACTCTTTCTGCTGAGGACTCCATTCCAGGAGGCCTATGGGACAGATGCAGAATTCCACTGGATCACTACTCCTGTGCAGCCCACATCTAGTCCATTTGAAAAATGCATCCCTTGCCTTGACAATGTATTTGAGGCAGGCTTATCCCAGAGTGGCAGCAACCACTGCCAAAGCAATTAGTCATCCCTTGTCTCTCCTTCTAGACTTTCTGGACAAGAATCAGACCCCAAACCACAGTTCACCTTAGTTCTCTCAGAAAGAGTCAGGCACCAGTTCTCATAACTGCAGGGGACACATTCCAAAGTCCACCAAATATCCCTTTCTTTCACTAAGCTTGGGCAAGAATGTAAAATCCCCTGCCACCTCCCTCCCAAAGGCAGGTGATGAGATTTTAGAGCATGAAGAAAACTATTCCTAAATACATTTATTTAGCAGTCTTCTCTCCCTTCCCATCCTCTGAACACTTTTTATTTCTTTGCTATGCTAAGTCAGGGAATTGATTCTCAGAGAATTCCTTTACTAAGTCTTTATTTACAGATACGTCCCACTCTCCATTTGGCTATCATAGCTACTGTCTTAGTGCCTCAATTGAAACTGAGGCATGAAGAGTCTCACTCTAACGTGAATATAAAAGCCAGTTGAAGTCTAAGCTTCTGTAACAGAGAGACCCAATCAAAATAGATTAAATAAGACTGAGGCTTGACTTTTCTGGATCAGAAAGGCTGTTCTCTTTATTAATTTAGCACTCAATTTCCTTCCATGTTGATGCTCAGCCATCCTCTAAGGATGTAGCTCTTAAATCTGTTGGCCCCTGAACCCTTTAATACTCTTAAAGATTATTGAGAACCCATGAAATCTAAAACACTGCCACCTCCAAATGTTGGCAGGATGCAGGGCAAGAGAAGAGCTCATTCATTGATGGTAGAAATACAAAACCATACGGCAACTTTGGAAGACAGTTTGGCAGTTTCTTACAAAGCTAAACATACGCTTACCATATGATCCAGCAATCGTGCTCCTTGGTATTTACTCAAATAAATTGAAAACATGTCCACAAAAAAAACCTGCACATGGATGTTTATAGCAGCTTAATTCAAATTGCCAAAACTTGGAAGCAAGATGTCCTTCAGTAGGTGAATACATATATAAACTGTGGTACATCCAGACAATTGAATGTTATTCGGTGCTAAAAAGACATGAACTATCAAGCTATAAAAAACATGAAAAAGCCTTAAACGCATATTATGCAGTGAAAAAAGCAATCTGAAAAGGATACCTACTGTATGGTGCCAATTACATGGCACCCTGGAAAAGGCAAAACTATGGAGGCAGCAAAATGATCAATGGTTGTCAGGGGTCGAGGGAGGGAAGGATGAGTAGGCAGAGCACAGAAGATTTTTAGGGCAGTAAAACTACTCTGTATAATACTATAATAGTGGATACATGTCATTATACATTTGTCAAAATCCATAGAATGCACAATGCCATGAATAAACTCTAATGTGTGGACTTTGGGTGATAATGATGTGTCAATGTAGATTCATCGATTGTAACAAATGTATCACTCTGGTTTGGGACGTTAATAGTTGGGGAGGTTGTGTGCATTTGGGGAGGAAGGGTATATGAAAACTCTCCATATTTTCCACTTGATTTTACTGTGTACCTAAAAAGTCTGTAAAAGAAATCATGTCAAAATAAAATTTCAGAGGACCCCAAAGAGCTTTGGATTTTATGAATTATATCTATCAATGACTATTGCATTCAAAATTAAAACTAAAATTTTTACAATATTTATTCATTCATTCAAAAATAGTACTCAACCCATTATATATGAAAATAAGTAATATACTTCTGGGAAAAACAGATCTATTTACTAAAACACAAATGTAATGAGAAGAGTGAAATTGTTCTGTTTTTGAAAATCTCTTTAATATTAAATACCTGGGTTAGTAGAAGTCAGTTAGATTCTCATATATTCTTCTGCATTTAGTCAATTTCACTGTATTGTTTTCATTAAAATGGATGAATAAAAGCCAGCCACACAGTTTGGTATTTGGAAAATGAAGGGCTACTCTAATAGTCTTTTGAGATAATTATGGCTATTGTTGTTGGCTATTATACTAAAATTTCACAAGTTATAGAATAGTTAGGATAGAATATCCTATAGGATTATAGGGGAGTTATACCAAAACTTAATAAGTAATAGGATAGTTGCAGGGTAGAATCTTAAATCTGATATTAATGAACTGTTCATGTTCTATTATATTAAAATCCACTGGTTTATCATGCAATTTGCATGGGTTTTTTTTTTTTTACTATGTGTGAGGTTGTAATACCCATTGGTCATTTAGAAAATACTGGTTAACTGAGTTAATGTAGGTTCAAATTGCATGATAAACCAATAGATTTTAATATAATAGGACGTGAACAGTTCATTAATATTAGGTTTAAGATTCTACCCTGCAACTGTCCTATAACTTACCAAGTTTTGGTATAACTCTCCTATAATTTTACAGGATTGACACACTTCATTATGCAATATTTTAAAAACATATTAATATACTACCAACATCATCAACAGAAGTATTTACATATTGGAAGCTGTCGAGGTCATGGCAGCAAATATAAGTTTTTTTAAACATATTTTTGCTTACCTGCTCAAATTTTAACATTGGCTGACTTCAATCATTTTCAGAAAATGTCTGCTGAAATCCCCAAGTCTAAATAACCATAGTTTTTCTGTCTACCTGTTTAAATACAAATGGTGGTATACCACAAAACAACAAAAAGAAAGTTCAGCTATTCAAACACACACAGACTTTGAGACACCCACCATACTTAGGCATGCAGCAGAAGAGTTCGATGCACACTTGCCATTTTGTCACACTGAATATTAAAAAGATATATTCTCAAAGTCCAAGATTTAATAAAATTAATGATTTTTACTACTTCATCAAGGAAAACCTTAGGTGAAACTGGCACTTTTCACTACTGTGTAGTGATGAATCAAATGACTACTTTTGCAATACAGTGAACTGCCTAGATTTGTGCTAAAGTGACAGTTTTACCCACCATTAATTTTGCACCCACAGAGTCAATGTCAACATAATGTATAAAGCAAATAACAAATTAATATTGCAGTGAAAATAGTTTTGACCTCTCAGACCCTCAAAGTGTCTTGCAAACTTGCAAGAATCTGCAGACCACACTTTGAGATCAACTATCTTAGAGCTCTGTCTGCATCTGCATGGTCCAAGTTAGCTGACCTCCATATCGGCCTGTTTGTATGGGGAAACCTATTGAAGCAAAATGAGTATGTGTCACTTCTGCTTACATTATACTGGTAAGAACTTGATCACATGGTATTAATTAGCTAGTTCTGAGTAACAGCACACTCTGAAAACTTAGTGGCTTAAAGTAACGACCATTTTATTCAGCTCATTATCCCGTGGGTTGGCAATGTAGACTACATTCAGCTGGGTAGTTTCTGTCTCTATTAGAATCCCTCATGCATCTTTCATCATCTGCAGGTCAGCTAGGTGGTTTTGCTTCTAGGGGTTCACTGACTGTCAGCTGAGGAGATGAGGTGACTAGCCATGTGTCTCTCACCATCCATCAGGCCAGCCCAAGCTTAGTCACAGACAAACGTGAAATTCTAAGAGAGGGCAATAGTACAAAAGGCCTATTGAGGTCTAGGTTCAGAGTTGACACATTATCACTCCCACTGCATTCTGTTAGGCAAAGCAAGTCATGAGGCCAGCTCATACTCAGAAGCTGTGAAATAGACTCTGCATAATGAAAGGAGAAGCAGCAAAGTCACATTGCAAAAGAGTATGAATACAGGGAAGGGAATAATTGCAGCTAGTTTACAAGTACTGTACCTCACATAGCCAAAATTAGCTGCCAAAAAGGGTGATAGAGTCTTCAAACGGCAGCCATAAACTTATGAGTAGGAAGAACATATCTCTTGGGACAAATCAGCAGTTTGTAAAGATTTCCATTGTTCCCCAATTCCAATCAAAATTACCACCAATTTTTTTAGGGAACTTGACATTTTGATTTTAAAATTTATGTTGAAAAGCATATGGTTTTTCTACATAAGAAGTACCAAGACAATGCTAAAGAGGAACAAGATGGAGACATTTTCCTTTGCAGATATCAAAACCAATGTAACAGATTAAAGGCCAGAAACAAACCCATGCATGTATTAAAACTCTATTATAAATATGTATTACGTATCTGTGGGAAACTAAGGATTATGTTAGTCCATTTTGGCTGCTATAGAATACTACCGACTGGGTAATTTATAAGAAACAAATGTATTGGCTCACAGTTTTGGAGACTGGAAAATTCAGGTGTTGGCATCTTGCCAGGGCTTCCTTGCTGCATCATCCATGGCAGAAGGTGGGAGAGTAAGAGAGAAGGTGGGAGAGTAAGAGATAAAGAGGGAGCCAAATTTGCCATTTTATAAGTGAACCAATCCCACCCATGAGGGTGGAGCTATTCTTGTCTAATACCTCTTCAAAGTCTTACTTCTCAATACTCTTACAATAGCAATTAAATTTCAACATGAGTTTTGGAGGGGGTAAACATTCAAACCATAACAAGGACTAAAGACTTCAATGTAAAAGGCAAAACCAGAACAATTTTAGAAGGCAATACCAGGCATATCTTTATGACCTGGAGGAAAACAAGGATGCTTTATGTAAGACCCAAAGTTACCATAAGGGGAGGAAATAGCCACATTTAATTATACTAAAATTTGGGCTTTCTGTTCATCAAAAGACACAATTAAGAACGTGATAACACAAACTAGTGTGAAAATGAACAGGGATAGGTAGGTAGATGAATGGAATAGAACAGCAAGACAGAAAAGTCTTATACTGGTCATGAACCATAAACTGCAAGAGAATATTTGCAATACAAATAACCAACAAAAAGTCATTATCTAAAATGTATGAAGAACTACTAAAAAGGGTGAAAGATGACATTTCAGGGAAGAGAAAATACTTATGGTGAATACACACAAAAAAAGATGTCTAGTCTCATTAGTAATTACGGAAACAAATTGAAACCAAAATCAAATGGTATTTATACTGCCCTGATTTTGCAAATATTAAAATATATGATGTCAAGTATCTTCATATGAAGATGTTTAGCAGCAGAAACACTTATAGTCTGCTAGTGGGAGTGTATCAATACAACCCCCTTTGAAAACAGTTTAAAATATATAATAAAGTATACATAGCATACCCTACTCCTCAGCAATTTCTCTCCTACATGTATGTATTAAAGACAGCCTTGCACAAGTGCATGAAAAGACGTGCAATATTCATAGAAACATTACTCATAAGAGCAATATTTGGGGGAAAAAACAAATATCTAATTCTATACAGATAAATTATATATTTATATTTTGGAATATCATATACAGTAATTAAAAGTGAATGAAACAACAAGAAGGATTCCCCAAATTTCATGTTAACAATAATTTAAAAAGATACAAGCAAGTGATAGAAAAAAAATATGCTGCATATTTCCTATTATGATAAAATGAAGCCAAAACTAAACAATATAGTGCCTAAGGATTTATTTATAGATGTCAGTGCTGGTTTATTCTATTGACAACCTGACTAAGCTAGGAACTACATATCCCAGAGTTCTCTACCCTGTGCAGATTAAAGTAAAACTTGGTCAAAAGAGGAACTTGAACAAGATATTGGAAGCAGAGTGAAGCAGCATCCAATTTTCTCAAAAGATCTGTGCCATCAAATGTGGTGACAGACAGATGCAGAAGTGCCAGGAGGTTGCAGCTTATACTTTGTCTCCTCAACTCAGCTCCCAGCCCTTCTTCCTCACTGGGGGCCTGCTGACCAATAACAGACCCACAGAAGGGGCAGCTACAGGGGCAATCACTTCCCATAGGATTCTCCTCCATCTCCCTCTTTGTGGCCCCACTCCTGTTGCTAGATGCACTTCGATTCTTAGCTCCTCCTTGAAATTCCGACTTACCCATCGACATGGTGCTTCAGGAGGGCTGGTTAGTGGTTGTTCCTCCATTTTTTGCACTTCCCCCTTCAGATCTTCACTGAAAGGTATAGGAGGTATGAGGTGTAAGTCCTAAAATAACCCCTATCTTAAATCATTTATAGTGACTCTTCTTTCCTGATACTGTGAGTTCTGCATTAAACCTCTTTCCTTTATATATTGCCCAGTCTTGGATATGTGTTTATCAGCAGCATGAAAATAGACTAATATAATCCCTCATTAGGCTGGTGGCCAGGGGAGAATCTGATACAGAAAAATGATTCCATTGACATATAAGTGATCAAAACCAGATGTGGAATGAGATATAAGGGATTAAGATAATGTTTCTTCTTTTGTTTTGTTTTAAAAATAGCTTTAATTCCAGGGATGAAGCCCACTTGATCATGGTGTATAAGCTTTTTGATGTGCTGCTGGATTCGGTTTGCCAGTATTTTATTGAGGATTTTTGCATCAATGTTCATCAAGGATATTGGTCTAAAATTCTCTTTTTTGGTTGGGTCTCTACCTGGCTTTGGTATCAGGACGATGCTGGCTTCATAAAATGTGTTAGGGAGGATTCCCTCTTTATCAATTGGAATAGTTTCAGAAGGAATGGTACCAGTTCCTTCTTGTACCTCTGGTAGAATTCAGCTGTGAATCCATCAGGTCCTGGACTCTTTTTGGTTGGTAAGCTATTGATTACTGCCACAATTTCAGAACCTGTTATTGGTCTATTCAGAGATTCGACTTCTTCCTGATTTAATCTTGGGAGGGTGTATTTGTCGAGGAATTTATCCATTTCTTCTAGATTTTCTAGTTTATTTGCATAGAGGTGTTTGTAGTATTCTCTGATGGTAGATTGTATTTCTGTGGGACCGGTGGTGATATCCCCTTTTTCATTTTTTATTGCATCTATTTGATTCTTCTCTCTTTTCTTCTTTATTAGTCTTCCTAGCGGTCTATCAATTTTGTTGATCTTTTCAAAAAATCAGCTCCTGGATTCACTAATTTTTTGAAGGGTTTTTTGTGTCTCTATTTCCTTCAGTTCTGCTCTGATTTTAGTTATTTCTAGCCTTCTGCTAGCTTTTGAATGTGTTTGCTCTTGCTTTTCTAGTTCTTTTAATTGTGATGTTAGGGTGTCAATTTTGGATCTTTCCTGCTTTCTCTTGTGGGCATTTAGTGCTATAAATTTCCCTCTACACACTGCTTTGAATGTGTCCCAGAGATTCTGGTATGTTGTGTCTTTGTTCTCGTTGGTTTCAAAGAACATCTTTATTTCTGCCTTCATTTCATTATGTACCCAATAGTCATTCAGGAGCAGGTTGTTCAGTTTCCATGTAGTTGAGCGGTTTTGAGTGAGTTTTTTAACCCTGAGTTCTAGTTTGATTGCACTGTGGTCTGAGAGACAGTTTGTTATAATTTCTGTTCTTTTACATTTGCTGAGGAGAGCTTTACTTCCAACTATGTGGTCAATTTTGGAATAGGTGTGGTGCGGTGCTGAAAAAAAATGTATATTCTGTTGATTTGGGGTGGAGAGTTCTGTAGATGTCTATTAGGTCCACTTTGTTTAGAGCTCAGTTCAATTCCTGGATATCCTTGTTAACTTTCTGTCTCGATGAAGTGGGCTTCATCCCTGGGATGCAAGGCTGGTTCAACATATGCAAATCAATAAATGTAATCCAGCATATAAACAGAACCAAAGACAAAAACCACATGATTATCTCAATAGATGCAGAAAAGGCCTTTGACAAAATTCAACAACCCTTCATGCTAAAAACTCTCAATAAATTAGGTATTGATGGGACGTATCTCAAAATAATAAGAGCTATATATGACAAACCCAGAGCCAATATCATACTGAATGGGCAAAAACTGGAAGCATTCCCTCTGAAAACTGGCACAAGACAGGGATGCCCTCTCTCACCGCTCCTATTCAACATAGTGCTGGAAGTTCTGGCCAGAGCAATCAGGCAGGAGAAGGAAATAAAGGGTATTCAAGTAGGAAAAGAGGAAGTCAAACTGTCCCTGTTTGCAGATGACATGATTGTATATCTAGAAAATCCCATTGTCTCAGCCCAAAATCTCCTTAAGCTGATTAGCAACTTCAGCAAAGTCTCAGGATACAAAATCAATGTACAAAAATCACAAGCATTCTTGTACACCAATCACAGACAAACAGAGAGCCAAATCATGAGCGAACTCCCATTCACAATTGCTTCAAAGAGAATAAAATACCTAGGAATCCAACTTACAAGGGATGTGAAGGACCTCTTCAAGGAGAACTACAAACCACTACTCAATGAAATAAAAGAGGATACAAACAAATGGAAGAACATTCCATGCTCATGGGTTGGAAGAATCAATATCGTGAAAATGGCCATACTGCCCAAGGTAATTTATAGATTCAATGCCATCCCCATCAAGCTACAATGACTTTCTTCACAGAATTGGAAAAAACTACTTTAAAGTTCGTATGGAACCAAAAAAGAGCCCACATCGCCAAGTCAATCCTAAGCCAAAAGAACAAAGCTGGAGGCATCACGCTACCTGACTTCAAACTATACTACAAGGCTACAGTAACCAAAACAGCATGGTACTGGTACCACAACAGAGACATAGATCAATGGAACAGAACAGAGCCCTCAGAAATGATGCCGCATATCTACAACTATCTGATCTTTGACAAACCTGACAGAAACAAGCAATGGGGAAAGGATTCCCTATTTAATAAATGGTGCTGGGAAAACTGGCTAGCCATATGTAGAAAGCTGAAACTGGATCCCTTCCTTACACCTTATACAAAAATTAATTCAAGATGGATTAAAGACATATGTTAGACCTAAAACCATTAAAATCCTACAAGAAAACCTAGGCAATACCATTCAGGACATAGGCGTGGGCAAGGACTTCATGTCTAAAACACCAAAAGCAATGGCAACAAAAGCCAAAATTGACAAATGGGATCTCATTAAACTAAAGAGCTTCTGCACAGCAAAAGAAACTACCATCAGAGTGAACAGGCAACCTACAGAATGGGAGAAAATTTTTGCAACCTACTCATCTGACAAAGGGCTAATATCCAGAATCTACAATGAACTCAAACAAATTTACAAGAAAAAAACAAACAACCCCATCAAAAAGTGGGCAAAGGACATGAACAGACACTTCTCAAAAGAAGACATTTATGCAGCCAAAAAACACATGAAGAAATGCTCATCATCACTGGCCATCAGAGAAATGCAAATCAAAACCACAGTGAGATACCATCTCACACCAGTTAGAATGGCCATCATTAAAAAAGCAGGAAACAACAGGTGCTGGAGAGGATGTGGAGAAATAGGAACACTTTTACACTGTTGGTGGGACTGTAAACTAGTTCAACCATTGTGGAAGTCAGTGTGGCGATTCCTCAGGGATCTCGAACTAGAAATACCATTTGACCCAGCCATCCCATTACTGGGTATATACCCAAAGGAGTATAAATCATGCTGCTATAAAGACACATGCACACATATGTTTATTGCGGCACTATTCACAATAGCAAAGAGTTGGAACCAATCCAAACGTCCAACAACGATAGACTGGATTAAGAAAATGTGGCACATATACACCATGGAATACTATGCAGCCATAAAAAATGATGAGTTCGTGTCCTTTGTAGGGACATGGATGAAACTGGAGAACATCATTCTCAGTAAACTATCGCAAGGACAAAAAACCAAACACCGCATGTTCTCACTCATAGGTGGGAATTGAACAATGAGAACTCATGGACACAGGAAGGGGAACATCACATTCCGAGGACTGTTGTGGGGTGGGGGGAGGGGGGAGGGACAGCATTAGGAGATATACCTAATGCTAAATGACGAGTTAATGGGTGCAGGAAATCAACACGGCACATGGATACATATGTAACAAACCTGCACATTGTGCACATGTACCCTAAAACCTAAAGTATAATAAATAAATTTAAAAAAAAAACAAAAAAACAGCTTTAATTTAGGATACAAAATTTCAAAAGCAATCAATATTTATTACATGTACATTTGTTCTGCTGCTTCCAAACTATGTGACTTTGGGTGAATTGATTCATTTCTCCATGCTTGCCTCACTCCTCTCCTCTATGGAGGAAGTATGAAGTATTTGTTATGATTGGAGACAATAATAGTACAAATCTCATAAGGTTGTGAATATTAAATGAGAAAGACACAGAAAGCACTTAGAACAGTGCTTGGCATATAGTAAACATGCAATAAATATTTATCATTACAGATATAAAGTATAAGGCTATTTTGTTTATTATTACATATGGACAGACCTCTTTGAGCACCATGAAATAAGTTGAATCATGAATAAGAAAAAAAAAAGTTTGATGAAGATCAATTTATGGGAGAGTACTTAAAGCAGCATAATAAAAATGCGGAATAAGATATGTAGATAAAATTTCAATAGGGAACCATTATTCTGAAAGAATGTCAAAGGTCCTTTGGAAAATCAGGACCAGTAAACAAGGTCATGTTGTGTCCAGCATGTATTAGACAGAGAGACTGAACATAATCCTAGAATGATGAAATATCATTTGGACATATTAAACCCCATCCAATCCTGCACAAGAGTGTCTGTTACCAGTATAAGAGTGTCATGTTAACAGCCAAGTGGCAGGAAATTAAACACTTGAATTTTCCACAAAACCAAAAGTAGAAAATAAATGTACATTAAAATAAATTCTGTGGTTAGTTTACTTTAGCATGATGTTTTTACCAAAAATTGTCTAGAGGGATCCCCTATTATGGTTATCAGAGAATGATTTAGGTATGGGACTCCTGGCACTTTGGGAGGCCGAGGCGGAAGAATCATTTGAGCCCAGGAGCTCAAGACCAGCCTGGGCAACATAGTGAAACCTGTCTCTACAAAATATAAAAAACTTAGCCAGACATGATGATGCATACCTGTAGTCCTAGCTACTTGGAAAGCTGACATGGGAAGATTGCTTGGGCCCCGGAGGTCTAGGCTGCAGTGAGCCATGATCGCACCACTGCACTCCAGCCTGGCTGACAGAGTGAGACCTTGTCAAAAAAATAAAAAAGAGAAATAAGAAAGAGAGAAAAAGAAAGAGAGGGAGGGGGAGAGAGAGAGAGAAAGAGAGAGAGAGAAGGGAGGGAGGGAGGGAGGGAGGGAGGGAGGGAAGGAAGGAAGGAAGGAAGGAAGGAAGGAAGGAAGGAAAGAAAGAGAAAGAGAGAGAGAGAGAAGAAAGAAGAAAGAAAAAAGAAAGAAAGAAGAAAGAAAAGAAAGAAAGAAAGAAGAAAGAAAGAAAGAAAGAAAGAAGAAAGAAAGAAAGAAAGAAAAAGAAAGAAAGAAAGAAAGAGAAAGAAAGAAAGAAAGAAAGAAAGAAAGAAAGAAAGAAAGAAAGAAAGAAAGAGAAAGAAAGAAAGAAAGAAAGAAAAAATGGGACTCTCTCTTTGGTCTAGGGAATCATTTTTTGCTTCCAAGCTGATTATCAGTGCAAGTGCTGTCAAAGACTGGAGATGTACTTTTTTCAGTAGAAAAACGGTACAACTTTACTACTAGTACCTGGCCCAGGATAAATGAAGGACATCTCATGATCCCTAGGTTTTCTTTCCAAACAAACAAGAGGAAGTTATATTGAATGAGTTATATGAAAAAGTAAAGAAAATGCAACTTCTGGAAGATTCCTTGAGCTGTAAGGAAATGATTTAGAAGGAAGAAAAAACTGAAGTACATACACTGGGCATCCAACCTAACACTTTATTGACTCACTCATTGGGTCCACCAGCCCTCCAGTCCACAGCTGAGCAACCTTAAACAAGGCATCTTGTCACTCTAAGACTTAGGGCTTTTTTTTTTTTTAACTTGTAAAATAAGAATAATAATGGCCTCTACTCATAGGATAGTTTGAAATATGAAATAATGCATGTAAAGTGTTTAGAACATGGCATGGGGTATAAATTAGGGCTCCAAAGGATTAGCCATTAGCATTGTTGTTATTATTTTTCAGACTTATTATTTTCCACTATAAAAGAATCTAGGTCCTAATGGTTTAGGGTAGACAGCATGAACAAAACTTAACCTTGTGAAACCTACCTGCTGTCAGCCTCCTAGTCATAGAGGCTACGTCACACTTCAAACAAGGACACTATTGCCCACTATCTCCCCGAGCCCCGTGTGGACCCTACTTATCCAGAGATGCTGACCTGAGATGGTCACAACCAGGAGACACATGAGCACATTCTGTCATAAGCACCCTGCCTGATCTTGCTTGTGCCTTTTATCTCGCCAGTAAGAATGCTGGAACTTAGTAGAAGACTAGAAGATCAAAAGAGAGGACAGCCAAGAAAGGAAATCCAAATCTGGGTTCCAGCAGAAAGTATCTGTAAGTATTCCAAATACAGAGAGACAACCAAGGAAGTCTCATTGAAGCTATGATAAACTGTTACTGCCCAAGCATCCACCGAAAACCCACTGAGGAAAGAAATAAGGAGATAATTGAGGAGAGTCCTTTAGGAAAATGTTTCGTGAAATCTCACAATTATTAATTGTATGCTACTGCATTGTGGAACATTCCAATAAAGCAAAATGCTACTAAATATGTGTATATTATAGTGTGCCTGTGTTAACTGAGGACTGATAAAATCTGAAACCATGACCCATGATAAAAATAGAAAACGTGGTTTTGCAAATGGATTTTTATCTGGAAAATAAATTTGCCACAGGATGGCAGTAAAAGGTAAGAGATAAGGATAGGGCATGTATTTTTTATTAACCCTTAAAAGTACTTTAAGGTATATAGAAACTTCAAGTATTTGAACATAACCTGTATACCATTCTTCAAACTAGATACAGACAAAAAACAAACATCCTGGAGTTTTAAATACTGGAGTTATTGACCAAAATTGGTTTCCTCGGGAAAATAATGATGCTCAACTGATGATTATAACATCTTAAGAAGTCATCCTATAACTCTATCTTCAAGTTTGAACCAATATTATTACAAATAAATTCTAGAGTAACTAGGTTATATTTTAAAGAGAATTAAAAAGCATAAGCAAGCTTTTCATCTCAGTTTCCCTGCGTTCTCAAGTCCTGATGCTCTTCCTCTGCTTTTATCTCTTCCAGTTGAAGTCATTAATCATCTCAAAAATATTTCAAATTTTCTGTGCTCACTTTGAGAATGATACTTGGGCCTCAAATTCTTGGTTGAAGTCGTCTGCTGGTGAATTCATCACAATCATAAGTGTAAATAAAACTCACTAATGTACATAAAATTGTAACTCTTCTAAAGTTATCACTTCAGAGTTGATGGGCTTCATAGCCAGTGACAGAGCTTTAACACAAGCGAAAACTTGTCAAAGGAGCCTCAAGGATAGCATTGATCAAGGGAGCCATGTATTATAGGACAAGTGTTGGAGGCAGCATATTTGTTCATTCATTCATTCTACATAAACTTGTTAGTGTATACAAGGTTAAAGGGTGCCAGTCAGTATAATATACGCTGGAAATAGTTGGGCAAAGGAGTATTTGCCCTCTAGGAGTTTACAGACTAGTTGGGATGACACGAAGGTAAATAGTCAAATACTATACATTGAGACAACTGCTAAGGTAAGAGATGAGTTTGCAGCAAGCACGAAAATGTGAACTCTATGAGGGTAGGAATTTGGGTCTATTTTGTACCTTGCACCCCCAACGCAGGAACGGCTACATGATTTGTGAGGCTCGGTATGAAATGAAAATGTGAGACCCCTTGATAAAAAAATATTAAGATGTTCAAGGCAGCAATAGCAGAGCATTAAACCAAGTGTGGGGGTCCTCTGAGCACAGAGCCCCATGAAGGCAGCCCTACTCCCATGCCTAGAAAGTGCCTGGCATATAGTAGGCTTTCAATAAATAGTTGTGAAAAAGGAAAAAAAAGAAAGCGGGGTAGTTGTGGAGAACAGGCAGAGAGAAGGCAATGTAAAGTCTTAGAAATAGTGCCTAAGCTGGACTTGAGAAGTTAACAAAGATTCCCTGAGACTTTCTGGTTGAGACGGAAAGTACAGCAGGAATTCCCTGGGAAGCAGCAGAGCAGGAAGAAAGTGCTTTACTCAGAAGTAAGCACATGTGCAAAGTCTCAGACAAAAAGGGAGAACTGGCTCATGAAAGAACTACTGAGCAGAGTGGGTCATGAAGTCTGTTTGGTAAGTGTAAAACCACATTTATAAGAAAGAAAAGGGAAAATACTAGCATTCCTCCTCCACTGCTCCATAAAGCTTTTATCTGATATATGTGTATGTGTGTAAATGCATACTGAGTCACACTGTAAAATGTTGAGAATTATTTACTTGGTCGAGGTCAAAAAAAAGCATGAAAGGTCCTGGGCTGGAGCAGGGGAGGAGTGTGGTGTGAGCAGCAGTAGGAAGAAAAGGGCAGGGGAGGGGTGGCAGGGGGGCCATGATAATCAAAGATGAGCCTAGGAAAGTAGCAGATATTAGTTCAAGAGGGGCCCTGTAAACCTTATTAAAAAGTTTAGAAGCCATTCTGACAGCGGGAAGAAGTCACTAAACATTAAATGACATAATCAGATTAGGGCCGTGTGTGGTGGCTCACGCCTGTAATCCCAGCACTTTGGGAGGCCGAAGCAGGCGGATTGCCTGAGCTCAGGAGTTCAAGACCAGCCTGGGCAACAGCATGAAACCCCATCTCTACTAAAATACAAAAAATCAGCTGGGTGTGGTGGCATGTGCCTATAGTCCCAGCTACTCGGGAGGCTGTGGTAGGAGAATTGCTTGAACCTGGGAGGCGGAGGTTCAAAAAACAAAACAAAACAAAACAACCCAAAAGGATTAGCTGCCACTTGGAATGAATTCCCCACCCAGAGCCAGTCTTATTACTCCTAAGTTAAAATCTTTAATTGCCTTCAACTGTTTTTAGAATAAAGACCCAAATCTTTACCCAGCTTACAGGGCCCTTCAAGATCTAAGACTGAGGGCAGAACTCACTTGAGCTGTTCCCACCCAGTCCAACCCATACCCCAAATGCTAGTTCTTTGGGGCACCACTCAGCCTCTCCGTCTTATACTAGAAACATTCTCATCCCACTGCTTTTCTGCTTGCCCTTTGCTTAGTGACTTCTCTCTCAACCGTCAAGCCTCAGCTTAAAGACACTTGGGCTCTTCTGGGAGCCTTTCTCTGAGCCCCCAAACTTTCCTTTCCCTTGTAATGAGATCCTCAAGCCCTATCACACTTGTCATTCACATGATTACTCATTTCATGTCTCTGTTCTCATTTAGCTATAACCTCTGCAAAGGCAGAGATGGTGTCTGTGGGGTTCATTACAGCATCTAACTTAGTGAGCAGCCCATAGCAGCATTCAATAAATACATTCAGTGAGTGGATTTAAACAAAAGGAGAACATACCTCCTGGTAGCACAGGTTCCGGTTAAAAACCATTTTAACAATACAAAGGAGATGAGCAGGGAATAGGGATTGAGATGAATGGGCTCCTGCAAGAGCTATCTGACACATACAATGGACAGGATGCTAATTATATTTTCTGTGCTGAGCTAATTGCATTTTACCTGGAGGCTAGGTGTCTTCTGGGGCATAGGTTTCTTCCTACAGGACAGCACTACCACAGAATTCCATTTAGCTAATACAATGGAAGAATTGGAAGAATTTATGAATCTTAAGTTTACTGAAGACCACACTATCTCTCTTACTATTCTAAGTCTCCCAGACATAGCAAGAGAGAAATCAAATGCTAATTTTCCTGTTCTAGAAAATAATGGTAGCTTAGACTTTGGATTGAAATTGGTGCTTCTTACTTGAGAGAATATTTTAAATATTTTATTTTTCAAAACGAGAATGGATGGTAGCTTCCCAATTTAACGTCTGTCCTCGAGAGATTTGCATGTGCTCAATTTAACTGGCCCATAATTAGAGAAACCATCATATCAGCAGCTCATATTGATGAAAATATCAAAAGACCCAACCCCAAGGAAAACTATCTTTTTTTTTTTTTTTTTTTTTTTTGAGGAGGAGTCTCGCTCTGTCGCCCAGGCTGGAGTGCAGTGGCGCGATCTCGGCTCACTGC
Organism: Symphalangus syndactylus; assembly: GCF_028878055.3. Classification (NCBI taxonomy): domain Eukaryota; kingdom Metazoa; phylum Chordata; class Mammalia; order Primates; family Hylobatidae; genus Symphalangus; species Symphalangus syndactylus. Next base: position 38,253,554 of record NC_072432.2, read on the forward strand.
AAGCTCCGCCTCTCTGGTTCACGCCATTCTCCTGCCTCAGCCTCCCGAGTAGCCGGGACTATAGGTGCCCACCACCACGCCCGGCTAATTTTTTTTGTATTTTTAGTAGAGACGGGGTTTCACTGTGTTAGCCAGGATGGTCTTGATCTCCTGACCTCATGATCCGCCCGCCTCGGCCTCCCAAAGTGCTGGGATTACAGGTGTCAGGCACCGCGCCCGGCCTTTTTTTTTTGTAACACAAAGTCTCACTCTGTTTCCAGGAGTGCAGTGGCGCCATCACGGCTCACTGCTGTCTCAACGTCCCCAGGCACACATCTGCAAGCCTAATTTTTGTATTGTTTGTACAGACAGGGTTTTGCCATGTTGCCCAAAATGGTCTCTAACTCCTGAATTCAAGTGATCTGCTCGCCTCAGCCTCCCAAAGTGCTGAGATTACAGGTGCGAGCCACCGCGCTCGGCCTCCTATCTTTGAGCACATAAGAGCATATCACAAGAATGGTTCTTTTACATATGTAGTCTACTTCTGTTTTTTCTCATCAGCCTGTTATGACTGAAGCAGTACTGTTTTGTGCCAACATAATTATTAACACAAATACAAAAAGAGGCCAAGAAATCGAAAGGTGGTTCTCAGAAGATGATGCCGGGATCCTAAATACGTTAATAACAATTTTTTAAGATTAACATCAAAATGAAAACAATGTTTTTAAATTTTATAAATAAGTTACGATTCCTCAGAGGTCTTGAGACTCCACTCAAGAAACACATCTTCAAAATATTGCATGGTGACTACCTTCCCTAACATTCAAATGATTCCTCTATTTCAACCTCCTCTGTTTTTACTTCTTTAGCAGTAAAAGTAACCAGATCTTAACCAGTTGTGATATCCAGCTTTTTGGAAAAATGTCTATCCTGAAAATATTTCCAAAACCTTCTAAACTTCCATGTGGTCTCTCACTCTCTGAACTCAAAGCATTTATTGACCATAACATTCATTTGGCAATTTATCACGGAAACCTTTTATACATATTGCATCTCCAACTGTTATTATTTAATGCTTGTATTTCCATTCAGCCCCTCATAAATTTATGCTTGGTCTCCACCAGATTTTGTTTCAATACTACTCCCAAAGACCAGCCACCAGTATCTTGTTCTATTTTTCATTTTTGTCCTTACACTATCTAGAGACAAAATATCCATGGTGATGGGAAAGTTGATCTTTGATCATTTGGTGTTCTTTTACCTCACCCTCATAGTCCTCCTCAGGTCTTCAGCATGGATTGTTTTATAATTCCTCTTGATACCTGCTGATAATACTTAGCCATTTACCATGTGTCAATTTGGATTTCTGAGCAGCAGATGCCAAAACAAGACTAGAGGTGCAAGAGATTTATTGATGGAAATGCCGGTGAAGGAAAAGATGCAGGAGAAGTCAGGGAGAGCCTTTGGACCCTTAACAGTGCCTCTTCTCTGGAGAATAAGGTCTGGAGACAGATTATTCAACCTTTTTCCACACTGATTGTACTTACAGAATAAATTCCATGCCTTGAGTTGATTTTGCTGCGTTCTTCAGGCCCAACCACAATGTATTCCCAGCTGAGGTAGTACTCAACACTCAGGAAAACTCAAACTTTCCATTCAAGCTAGCCTCAAGTACAAGTGGAATTTCTTTGGCACATTTATACATATATATGTGCGTGTGCATGTGTGTGTGTGTGCCTGTGTGTGTATGTGTGTTTGTGCTAGAAATATAGATATAGGTGTTTGGGGTTTTTTTTTCTTTTTAGAGACAGGGTCTTTTCTGTTACTTAGGCTGGAGTGCAGTGGCGCCATCACAGCTCACTGCAGCCTTGAACCCGTGGGCTCAAGCAATCCTTCTGCCTTGGCCTCCCAAGTAGCTGGGACTACAGGCATGCACTGCCACACCTGGCTAATTTATTTACATTTTTTAAAGATGGGGTCTCACTATGTTGCCCAGGTTAGTCACAAACTCTTGGCCTCAAGTAATCCTCCCGCCTCAGCCTCCCAAAGAGCTGGGATTACAGGTGTGAGCCACTGTTCCCTGCCAATAGTAAGTTTTTTAGTGAATGCTTGAAGGAAAATATATTGGAAATGCATATTTTATTTCCTTTGGTGTGTTTATTTTCTGATAATATCCCAGAGGAGAATGCGGGTAGAAACAACAGAAGAGAAGAGGCATGGGAAAGTCTTAATGTTCTGAGAGCGCTCCTAGAGATGAAAGTAAACCCAGGCGGAACACGAAGCAGATGCCTTATCATCAGCCTCTGAATTGCACGGTTATTGAGGCTACTCTGTTTTTTTTTACTTACGAGGGTTGGGAGTGTAAGTAAATGAGTGAGGAAGGCCTAAAGGACTCTATCTGAAGTCAGGGTGGGAGGGGTGGAGGCTGTGACAAATTAGACAGAATGTGGCCCACTTAAATAGAACAGCAGCTATTCAGCTCCAGTCCTGTGAGGATTTCATTCTGCCACATCCCCTATTGTTTAAAGGTAATAGAGTAATGTAGGTTTTTATGTGAAGTCTCCTTATGATTAAATGTTGGTTCAAAAACATATATAAGATAGTCTTCAGGCCAAACACAGCTACCAACCAGTTTGATTTCACAGGCCACTAAATTTCGGCCTCTCCCCTACTGTGAAGCCTTTCCAGAGATGCTTACGTTGTAATGGCTTACAAACCTTTAAAGGGAAAAACTCTGGCAAGTTGGATTTTCACACTAAAGAAAAGGGAAGATATTGGACACCCTCCTAGTGCCTCCCAAATCTCGCAATGTACACTTCTGCTCGTTCATAACTAGGTCTAAGACTAATCTTGGAAAACATAGTCTAAATGAATACTTTGATTTTTCTGCAAGATTCACATTCATCTTCCATTGCAGTTGTATTTTGTCACCCTCAAAAAGAGTACACAGTACATTATTTTTGATAAGTACTTCAATTTTATTTAAAAAGTAAAACTGTTGACTTAAAGGAGCTCTTTCTCAGTCTGTGTATAAGAATGACAAGCCTCCCTGGTTTGCCATGAACCTCACATTTCGCTCATCATGAACTCTATGTGCTGTCTGTCACCACCCCTAATTTAAAAGGTACTGCTATAAAGTAAAACGTAATTATCTGTTCAAGGCCTGATTCTATTGCTTAAATGCTTGAATGCCTCCCCAAAATTCCACGGGGAAACACAGGCACAGAAGTGCTAGAGCATCTCATCTTTTCTGTTGAAAAGTTAAAATAGGACATCTTATCACCATGGTTACAGCATTCTGTGGGTAGTCTTGATCCCTTACTACCCAAAAAGATCAGTTAAGTGACCAATAGGGAATCTGAACTGCAGTTTCACTGACAAGCTGAAAACAGCAGAGGAGCTCACAGGCAACCTGAGGCATCTTGGAGCTGACATTTCCTTTCAAATAACAGGTCTACACAAGGAGAAAACATTGAAAATATGTTTTCCAAAACTCATAATTGTAAAAATCAATGTGATTTCAGCTTATTTTAAAATTAATTCAAATATACTATTGCTCATTATAAATATGTATAGAAAGCTAATATGCATTAATATTTATTAAATATATTTAAGAGTAACAAAATTAAATTGAAGATGAGAGAAGCAAAATGTATGGTCTTCCTTTAAAATATATAAATTTAGATGAATGCAGCCATTCAGTTAATCTCTATTGAGTACCTTCTACATGATAGACATTGTACTACAAGTTACCTGTGATACAAACAAGATAGAAGCAATGTACCTGTCTTCAAATCACTTATAAGCTAATAAGAAATTTATAAAAGCATTCAGGCACAGTAGCTCACACCTGAAGTCCCAGCAATTTGGGAGGCCAGAGCAGGAGGATTTCTTGAGCCCCAGAGTTTGAGACTGCAGTGAGCTATGATTGTGCCACTGCACTCCAGCCTGGACAACAAACTGAGACTGTATCTCTAAAAACCAAATAAATAAAGCCATTTATAAATGGAAATATAACTAGCCAGAATAGTAAGTGCCTTACAAAGTTATATATAAATTGTCATGGGACCCCAAAGAAAAAAATAATTGCTTAAGCCTGGGGGAGTCCAGGGAGGCTTTAGAGAGGAAGGCCATTTGGGCTGGTTCTTGATGGTGAGCAGACAGAGGGAGAGACTTCTGGAAAGAACCCACGGTGAAAGGGCATCACCTGTGGGCAGTGCAGCTGGAGCTCCTGGAACCCACGCTGCAGGGGCAGAAGCTGAGGTGGGCGATTATTTGGGGCCAGATCAAGCAAGGCCTTTTATCCCAGATTTAATGTTGTGGGCAATAAGGAGTCAGTGGGATTTTAGGCAGAAAGCAAGATGATCAGATTTAATCTCAAAGGTTTCCCCAACTAACATATGGAGAAAGAACTAGAATAAGTAGAGACCCACCCATATCAGATGTAAAATGAGCATACTTCTCTGATGGACCAGCCTCCTTATTGTTCAAAGCACTCTTCTTTTATTGAGTATATATTCATAAGAAAATTTTTCTGAAAATACAGATTAACTTTCCAGTTATCTTGTTATTTCTAGTTATTTAGTGAATAGGAAAAGTATCCCATGTGATAACTTTGTATCATCTTTCATGAGAGAATTGGCTTCATTAATCACTTTTTCAGAATTCTGACACTCAAAGATGTTTCTGTTTGACTCTCAGGCATTTTGCAATTCAAGACCTTGAAAATATGCCCCTGCATATAGCAACAAAGAGGTTGGAGGTTATTTTTTAAATGTCTGAAAGCGAAAAAAAATCAACAGAACTCCCTTAAAAATAAATTAATTCTGGTCTCTAAAATGTATTCTTAGGAAGAGAAATGTAAGAAAGAGAAATAATGCTATAAAATAAAAAGAGGGGAAATAAAAACAACGAAAGGGAATCCAAGAAGAGTTTGAAGCTGTGTTGTGCAATGTTCCCTGGGTAACAGTAAATATTTCTTACCTTCCTCCTCTGCCATCATGACAAGTCATGAAATCTAGACAATATTTAATCACAGCTACATTCACCACAAATCATCAATAGACACAACCCCTGCAGCTCCGTCAGTCAGGGGAGCCCAGAGGCAAAAACAGTCCTTGAGAATGATAGGAACAGGACTTCATTCATAACCCTGTCATAATTCCCTGATGATCCTACAGGAGACGGTTACTGAATTTGATTTGGAAAAAAAGGCACAATTATCAACTATAATATGCTAAACATCCACATATGTTATCTATGCTAGCAATACAACACTCAGTTTCCCCATTTTACAGAAGAGGCAACAGCCCTAGAGAAGGTAAGAAAGTTTCTGTAGTCACACAGCCGGTAAGTAATCCAAATAGTATTGGACCAATAACTTCTTGATTCCAAATCTTGTGCTTTTTAATCAAGGATAGCTACCAACATAAAATGTCAAGTGCCAACTGAGTAAGACACGTAGTGAATTCCGTAGTTCTTGGAGAAGGGAGCCGCCTGTCTGGAACAAGGGTCAAGAAAGTCTTCAAGTGGAGGGTGTCACTTGATCTGGGTCTCTTTACTGGACAAATCAAAAGGATAAAGAAAGCTCATTCCAGGTTTGAATTTAACAGCGAGCATGAAGAGATGTAAATGGATATGATATAAATTTTTACATACCCATTCAAGAAATGTATTATGCATCTATTATGTGTAGCATATTATGCTTGGGATATAATGATAAAAAAAAAGAAGGCAATGTGAGGAAAACAGCATTTCTTTAAAAATTGTCTTAAGTGCCCCTATCTTACAAGGGTTATGAGATTGACCAATATGACTCTACCAAGGGGTTGGTAGAAAGAAAAATAAGAAAAGGCTGTCAACGTAATTTGGACCAAAAGTTATGGAGTAACAAACTTGTAATTGTGATTACTAATTTATTGTTGCATCATACTCAATATAAAATGATTTTGAAGTAGCTTACAAAGATACAATGGTAAACATAAAATATAAAAATATAAGAAAATTGTGGTGAAGAAATATAAATATAAATAAGATATCCCAGCACTTTGGGAGGCCAAGGTGGTGGTGCCTGCCTGTAGTCCCAGCTACTCCGAAGGCTGAGGTAGGAGGATCACTTGAGCCTATCAGTTTGAGGTTACCATGAGGTATGGACACACCACTCCCCTCCAGAGTGGGAGAATGAGTGAGACTCTGTCCCTAAAAAAGATAATAACAAGATGGGCCAGGCACAGTAGCTCATGCCTATAATCCCAGCACTTTGGGAGGCCAAGGCAGGCAGATCACCTGAGGTCAGGAGTTCAAGATGAGCCTGGCCAACATGGTGAAATCCCATCTCTACTAAAAATATAAAAATTAACCATGTGTGGTGGCATGTGCCTGTAATCCCAGCTACTCAAGAGGCTGAGGCAGGAGAATCATTTGAACCCAGGAGGCAGAGGTTGCAGTGAGCCAAGATGGCGCCACTCCAGCCTGGGCAGCAGAGTGAGACTCTGTCTCAGTTAAATAAATAAATAAATAAAATAAGATGAAGCTGGAGTAAGGTCAGTTAAAATGTCAAATACTGTCTGGAAAGGGGTATAAATTTGGCTCTATGCTTCCTAGCAGTCATTACCCTGCTCCCCCCAAAAATAATCAGTTATATTATTTGATAAGACAAAACCATTCAATGAAGAAAATAATAATTTATTATAGTAGTAATAACAATAATAATAGCTATTATTGGTTCTCATATGCAAATACTGGGGCTTCATTAATTTACATGTATTTTCTCATTTGATGACCACAATAACCCTATGAGGTAGATCATATTATGGTCTTCATTGTACAGAGAAGAAAATTGGGAGTTAAAGAAGTTAAATAGATTTCCCAAAGACACATAATATGGTTTGGCTGTGTCCCCACCCAAATCTCATCTTCAATTTTACTCCCATAATTCCCACATGTTGTGGGAGGGATCCAGTGGGAGATAATTTGAATCATGGAGGCACTTTCCCCCATACTGTTCTCACGGTCATGAATAAGTCTCAAGAGATCTGATGGTTTTATCAGGGGTTTTCACCTTTGCATCTTCCTCATTTTCTCTTACTACCACCATGTAAGAAGTGCTTTCACCTCCCTCCATAATTCTGAAGCCTCCCCAGCCATGTGGAACTGTAAGTCCAATTAAACCTCTTTTTCTCCCAGTCTCGGGTATGTCTTCATCCGCAGCATGAGAACAGACTAATACAATTAATTTGTACCAGTAGTGTGGGGCATTGCTGAAAAATACCCAAAAATGTGGAATCAACTTTGGAACTGGGTAACAGGCAGAGGCTGGAACAGTTTGGAGGGCTCAGAAAAAGACAGGAAAATGTGGGAAAGTTTGGAACTTCCTAGAGATTTATTGAATGGCTTTGACCAAAACCCTGATAGCAATAAGAACAATAAGGTCCAGGCTGAGATGGTCTCAGATGGAGATGAGGAACTTGTTGGACACTGGAGTAAATGTGACTTATTATGTTTTAGCAAAGAGACTGGTGGTATTTTGCCCCTGCCCTAGAGATTTGTGGAACTTTGACCTTGAGAGAAATGATTTAGGGTTTCTGGCAGAAGAAATTCTAAGGAGCAAAGCATTCAAGACGTCACTTGGGCCCTGTTAAAGGCATTCAGTTTTATAAAGGAAGCAGAGCAAAAAAGTTCGGAAAATTTGCAGCCTGACAATGTGATAGAAAAGAAAAACCCATTTTCCGAGAAGAAATTTAAGCAGGCTGCAGAAATTTGAGTAAGTAACAAGGAGCCAAATGTTAATACCCAAGACAACCGGGAAAATGTCTCCAGGGCATGTCAGAGGACTTGATGGCAGCCCATCTCCTCACAGGCCCGGAGGCCCAGGAGAAAATGATTTCATGGGCCAGTCCCAGGGTCCTCATGCTGTGTGCAGCCTAGAGACTTGGTGCCCTGCATCCCAGCTGCTCCAATGATGGCTGAAAGGGGCCAATGTAGAGCTAGGGCCATGGCTTCAGAGGGTGCAAGCCCCAAGCCTTGGCAGCTTCCATGAGGTGTTGAGCCTGCCAGTGCAGAGAAGTCAAGAATTAGGGTTTGGGAACCTCCAATTAGATTTCAGGAGATGTATGGAAATGCCTGGATGCCCAGGCAGAAGTTTGCTGCAGGGGTGGGGCACTTATGGAGAACCTTTGCTAGGGCAGTGAGGAAGGGAAATGTTGGGTTAGAGCCCCCACACAGAGACCCTACTGGGGCACTGCCTAGTGGAGCAGTGAGAAGAGGACCACCATCCTGCAGAACCCAGAATGGTAGATCCACCAACAGCTTGCACCATGCCCCTGGAAAAGATGCAAGCACTCAATGCCAGCCTGTGAAAGCAGCTGGGAAGGAGGCTGTACCCTGTAAAACCACAGGATGGAGCTGCCCAAGAACATGGGAACTCATATCTTGCATCAGCGTGACCTGGATGTGAGACCTGGAGTCAAAGGAGACCATTTTGGAGCTTTAAAATTTGACTGCCCCATTGGATTTTGGACTTGCATGGACCCTGTAACTCCTTTGGCCAATTTCTCCCATTTGGAATGGCTGTATTTACCCAATACTTGTACCCCCATTGTAACTAGGAAGTAACTAGCTTGCTTTTGATTTTACAGGCTCATAGGAAGGGACTTTCCTTGTCTTAGATGAAACTTTGGACTGTGGACTTTTGGGTTAATGCTGAAATGAGTTAAAACTTTGAGGAACTGTTGGGAAGGCATGATTGGTTTTGAAATAATGAGGACATGAGATTTGGAGGGGCCAAGGATGAGATGATACACTTTGGCTGTGTCCCCACCCAAATCTCATCTGAATTGTACTCCCACAATTCCCACATGTTGTGGGAGGGACCTGTCAGGAGATAACTTGAATCATGGGGAAGTTTCCCCTACACTGTTCTCAGGGAAGTGAATAAGTCTCATGAGATCTGATGGTTTTATCAGGGGTTTTCACTTGTACATCTTCCTCGCTTTCTCTTACCACTGCCATGTAAGAAGTGCCTTTCACTGCCCACCATGATCCTGAGACCTCCCCAGCCATGTGGAACTGTAAGTCCAATTTAACCTCTTTTTCTTTCTAGTCTCGGGTATGTCTTTATCAGTAGCATGAAAACGGATGGATACAACACAAAATCAGTAATTGGGGCAAGCACCCTCCAAATCAAGCAAACTTTCTGCCTACCTGAAGCCGAGGAACTTAACCATTAGGTTATTTCTGAAGTAAATTATCCTGCAAGTCCTCAAGAAAATAGACTAAACAATGTAGAACAGTGCATCTCAAACTCCATTGCACATATAAACCACCTGGGATCTTACAATGAAGATTCTGATTCACTAGCTCTGAGGTGGGATTTGAGATTCTGCATTTCTAACCAGCTACCAGGTGACCCCAGAATTTCTGGCCTGAACCACACTGTGATTAGCAATGCTAGAACAAACAATATCCCTACAGTTTAAAGGGGTTCTATTTTATAGCATCCCTCAAAGGAAGTAGATGACACAAAACCACAGCATTTCCATAAAAGCATCTCTTTTTAAAAGAAAAGCTATACAAGGAATGTAGCACTGGAATGATTTGGACTAACCAAGGAATTTAAAGTTTCAAGACAAAAAAATGGATATTCTATTAATAATTTACCTTATGTTCATACTAGGCTGCATTTAATTGCAACTAAATTATGTCTAATCCCTTTAATTATAGACAGGTACTGTTGATTAGATCTCAATGAGGTGGGTGTTAAGTGCTGATTATACACGTGACTCTGATTTACTACAAGAAAGTAAAAAAGGCCAAAGCAGAGGGAGATTCAGAGGAAAAGGGGAATGGCCTCCTGCTTTCCTGCCTAGAAAATAGATTTTTCTAAAATAACTGCTACATGGCAGTATCCAAGAATAAAACATTTCTTTTCAATTAACAAAGAATGAAGAATTTCTGAGGCTGCTTCTTCAGAGCCCACAACTTTTTAACAAAACTGCATATGTTCAATCACTATTTTGCTTTTAATTTAGAATCTGTTGCCAAGGAAACATCAATATCCAAGTACATTCAAGGTAAATCTTTCTTCATGTTTTTGAAGTGAATCATTGAAGTGAATCACTTAGCAAGGCAGCAGCAAGTTGTAGAACTGAGTTAATCCAGAGTTGGACTTAATTCCAATCACTGTGTCCTTGATAAATCAGCTAGATCTCAGTTTCTTTACCTATAAAGTAGCAATGATTATACGGTTGTTGTTTCTAGCAATTTACTTCTGGGGAATAGTCCCTCTACCTGATGTATAGTTTGTCATCTCATTACATATGGTCAGGAATCTATAGAGTCAGCTTCTTTTATGTAATTACCCTGGAACAAAAGAGGACAAAGAACCCCCATTTTCTCCTTCAGTAATGCAAAGGCAATACATACTTGGCTTGCCTAAAAGAAGTGAAGCAATGTGGAATCAGAATGAAATTTAAAAAAAAATTCCTGTCCCTGCAAATATTATGTAATTCAGGTTTCTCGATTTCATGGTACATCAGAAATCACAGCCAAAGATAACCACAAACTGAAAGGTGTGTCTACAAGGTCCTTCTGGGTCACTGGCAACAGGGTATATGATCACAAACAAGGGTGGATTCAGGTAGTGTGTGGCCAGAAGCTTTCACAATCTGAAAATTTCCTTAAGAAAAAAAAAATGCAAACTTGTGAATCTAAACTGACAAAAGTATTAGGGATGAGGAAAAAAAAAACACAACGAATACATTAAAAACTGATAAACACTACAAAAACCAAAAGGCCAGAAAAATAATATAATTTTATTAATTAATGTCCTGACATACTTCTAGTAGTCTCTTTTTCCTATGTTTTGGACTTCATGCTCTTTGAGCACCTTTATGGATGATAATTATTTCATAATATCTATTACAGAATAGGACTTCAGTGCATCTTTGAAATTTATTTTATCAATAGTTTAAAACAGATTCATTTTATCAATGTGTTAAAATTTATTTTATCAATAGTTTAGAATAAAGTATCTTTTGGTTTCACAACAGATTATTGGTAACTTTACATAAAGTTTAAGATTGTGGTCAAATATTAGAAACACTTCCATCCAAGTTTCTTTCACATGTGAGCTCTAAGGTTGAGAAGAATTTTCCACTAAGTGCATCTAAGGAACATATCAAACCATTTCCTCCTCTACCTCTCACATTCTTCTGAAGCTGGATACTGTGCACACATCCAACCATTTGGCCACACCTCTGGCCTTTGCATCTGCACATAGCACAGTGGGCAGTCAGAGGTTTTCTAGAAGCCATTCCAACACCAAGACAGCTAGAAGTAACCCAACTATGTATAGAAATGTGAGTCAAATATATCTCATAAGCCCAAACTAAACATATCCCCAACTCAACTTTCCCACAACTGAAAGCCAAGAATGCCTACAGCCCTCCAATACCAGTTGAAACAAAGGCAAATATGATGGAGATGAAATCAAAATGAGAAGAGTCATCCTAGCCAATTGTAGTTAAAATATCTTATTTTGAGTATACATACTTGCAAGGGGCCCTTAAACTTCATTAAAATTTAAACTGCATTTGGTTCACTGTAAGTCCGCTTCTGACAGAAAGTGATTATTTTCTCGTTTTCTCATGCCTGACAACTTTAACATAACTACCTTCAGTTTCATTACCTCATGTGAAGGATTGTGCTATGCGTTTTTTAAACATTAGCTAATCCATCCTCAAACCAACACTATGAGGTAGTAGTTATTGCACAACTGGGGAAACTGGAGCTCTGAAAGGTTAAGCCACTTGTTCAAGATAAGTAAACTGGTATAATGGTTCCAATGCTGGTATATGCAAATGTGCTCTCTTGCTTCCTTGAGAAAATTGAGGTGGGGAAAGAGCATGAGAAGGACTTTCTATGCTTTCTTAGGCACAGAAAGAACATGACTAGATACAGAGTCTCATTAAGAATATAAAATGTGTTAGATGTACCATGGCTCCAGTAGTGACCATAGCTCCCACAGGGCCTGAGCCATGTTAGCACCTCCCCAAGGAGACTACTCCAGTTGGCCAGCCTCTGCTCCACAGTAACCATGTGAAATTGAAAGGCTGTGATAAAAAATGCAGTTACGTTGGAAGAGATGCAGCAGGGCTTAGTGGTATGAGCTATGCAGGCATTGGAGAACATAAAAAAGACTATTTCAGCCCACATCAAGAAGCAGTTTGACAAGAAGTACAATCTCACCTGACACTGCTTCATGGGGTGGAACTTTGGTAGTTGCCTGACACATGAAACCAAACACTACATCTACTTCTACCTGGGCCAAATGGGCATTCTTCTGTTCAAATCTGGTTAAAGGCATAGAATATGCCACACACACAGAGTGACTCATTCAGAAATGAGGACTGCAGCCTAAATTACAAATACCAGAGACTAAAATTTTCAGCCTTGTGAAGGAACACTTCAATCTTTGAAGCTTTATTGTGTTTTGTACAGGGCATTCTCTGTATTAGTTTATTGTGGTTATAAGATAATTAGCAACACACTTAATATTTGTATTCCATACTTCTGTCCCATGTTTCTTTCCCTCAAAATCCATTACTTTAAAAAATAAATTTGTTACAGATATGAAAGAAAAAAATGTAAAACACTGCATCAGTACTTTATTGTAGTAAGTTTGGGCACTGGGCTAAGAATCTGAAAAGTTAATTCAGATGATATACTGTCGTGGGGTAACTTGTGTAAGCCGTTCACTAACAGTTTAACTCTGTTTTATCACGTGCCAAATAACAGCTTGTAGTAATAATAAAAATATTGCCATATTTGAATCACAATTCAAATGGATTTTACCAATAACATATATGTAGCATAATTTGATATTGCTTACTAGGGCAAGGTTGTATAGACTGTAGCCTAGAAGATTATTTGTAATAAAGCATGATTATAAGAAAATTATCATATTTAAATTCAAAGAGCTATGAGTTCCTGGCTAAGTTTATGTCTCTTATACAAGAAAATCACAGGGTAACAACCTACAATTAAAACCCTAGTTCTGGTCAGATCATTAAAAGCCATCTATTTACAATTTAGGTTTGAACATTAGTCTATCTCAAGTCACTGAGAATGTGGCCACACCAGAAAGTTCACCTCCAAGAAATCAGGCAGCCTCTTTTTGGAAGTCTTAAGTGCAGTACATGCTCTACTGTGTACCCAACTCCCTTTCTCAAATGCCTCCAAACAGATGTGCTTCCCATTATTACTTGCCAGAGAAATTCAAATTTCTATGATAAGATACCACTCTTCCCTGACTAGAGTGGCTTAAATTTAAAGACTGACAAAACCAAGTGTTGGCAAGAATGTGGAGCAACTGGAATTCTCATAAATTGGTGGTGGGAGTGTAAAATGACAAAACCCCTTTGGAAAAATGTTTGGCAGACCTAACCAAAGGTAAAGATATGAATACCCTATAATCCAGCATTTCCATTCTTGGGTATCTATTCAAAAGATATGAGTATATCCATCAAAATACATGAACAATAATGTTCATAGGTACTTTTCTTTACTAATAGCCAGAAACTAGAAGTAATATAAATGCCAATCAAAAGTAGAAAGATAAATTGTGGTGTAATCATACAACAGAATACTATACAAATGAGAATGAACTCATTCCAGCAGCAGGCAACAACAAGGATAAATCTCACAAATGACCATGAGTGAAAGAATCTAGATACAAAAGAATGTACAGTATAATATTTACAACCAAATTTACAAACAAATATGATGGTATTCACAAGTGGGAAAAACTAATCTGTAGGAATAGATATCAGGATAGCAGTTACCTGGGAGTATTGACTTGGAAGGAATATTGTAAATCTGCATCTTCATCTGAGCAGTAGATACATGGGTAATATATATGTAAAATTCATTTAGTTGTAGATTTAAGATATGTGTATTGTAAATACGTCATATTTAATGTAAAATTTTTTTATGTTAACATTAAGGCAGACCTTGAGAAAAAGGATCAAGACATCAGAACAGCTAAATAGGAAACCTGGGGCATCTACAAGAGTGCAGAAGTTCTCAGCCACTGTGGCCCGGAAGGAGCACAGAGGAAGGAAGAAAGAAAGCAGAACCTGGGGTATCTGAACCAGCCAAACACATGCAAATCCATTCTCATTTTCTCATACTCTCACTCTCTTTATGATCCAATTTCTTTCTTATGTCTTGCTTTTCCCCTGAAATTTTGCCCAGATACAGCAAAGGAAGTAGAAGCAGAGCTTTGGATTAAGGGGAATCCTCATCCGTCAATTCTCTGGTTTTGCATGAAGCATTATTTTTCAACCCTAATGGACAGGTAGGTTATTCCCTATCTTACACCCAAGTATTATCAAAGTTAAAAGTGAAGGGGTATTATATGTGAGGCTTTACAAAGTCTTTCTAATTGTTATTATGCTTTTTCAACTACTCTATTACTTTATTTCAACAACAAAGAACTGTTAGAAGACATTAGAACCCTAAAACAAGCTACATCAATGTTAGTTGGAGATGTTTATAGAAGACACCTAAAGGAATTTTTCAAAATAAAAAAACACTATTTAGTGATCATATTCCTATAGTATATTTTCATACTTGTAAGTTTGGGATGTTACTGTAAATAAGCATTTAAATTGCAAGATAGTTAAGTGGATATTACTGTGAAGGTTAAAAAAATGCACATTAACGCGATGATTGAAATTATTGTCCTAGTATTATGTAAGTGTTTGTGGCACAGAATAAAATTTCCAGAGTTGTATCTTGAACAACGTAAACTGAAATGAAGACTGGTTTCTCTGGGAAAAACGTAAGTAAGTAAAATGCTTCTAGAGAACATAAAAATACTATTACCAAAGGCTCACGTGAAGAATTTAGTTTATGAATTTGGGATTTTCTACATTAAAGAATTTAAAATTGCATGTGACCATTTCATGTACGTCCTTAAAGGTTTATGTGTTCTCGTTGGACAAAGAGAAGATTGCCGAAGGCTCACAGTCAATTCCATATGTATACAGTGTAAACAAGGCAATCAAAGGGGAAAGAAATATTTTAAACACAGCTTAATCATCATATTGAATTCCATTTTGACACTTTTGTCACCCTCACTTTGTGTTTCAGCAGGTGTATTCCAAGGAGACAATTGTGCTATAATCTAAATGAGATAAATACAGCTAATTGTATTTAAGGTTAAAAATACCACTTTTGAAGAATAGGACTATGTGGTTTGTCCTTAAAAAAATCATAGTCAGAAAATGGGGCTGAGTTATTGGCTAAGATAAGTGTTCACCACATGCCAGTAATAAACCCAGTTATATGTTCTTAGAACATCTTTGTTGTTAGGCAAGAGATGTTAATGACTTGGGAGAGTAATGTTGGTAGAATTGGTTAAGAATGTCGACTCTAGAATCAGACTGCCAGCACTAAAAACCCCACTCTATCACTCACTCTGTGACTTTGCACATATCACAACTTCTCTACACCTGTTTTCACTCTGTAAAATGGGAGTTATAAGATCCACCTTATAAGACTTTTATAACTAGTGAATGTTGAAATATTTGTTAAACAGGCCAGGCGTGGTGGCTCACTCCTGTAATCCCAGCATTTTGGAAGGCCAGGGCAGGTAGATCACCTGAGGTCAGGAGTTCAAGACCAGCCTGACCCACACGGTGAAACCCCATCTCTACTAAAAAATGAAAAAACTAGCCAGATATGGTGGTGCACGCCTGTAATCCCAGCTACTCAGGAGGCTGAGGCAGGATAATATCCTGAACCTGAGAGGCTGAGGTTGCAGTGAGTAGAGATCATGCCATTGTCCTCCAGCCTGAGCAACAAGAGTGAAACTCAGTCTCAAATATATATATATATATATTTGTTAAACAGCTAAGAAAATATCTTGCATGCGGCAGACGGTCAATAAATGTTAGGTCTTATACTTTGTCCTTTTCCCTTTCATTGACCACAATAACAGCCTTTTTTTTTTTTTAATTTTTATTTTTATTATTATACTTTAGGTTTTAGGGTACATGTGCACAATGTGCAGGTTTGTTACATATGTATCCATGTGCCATGTTGATTTCCTGCACCCATTAACTCGTCATTTAGCATTAGGTATATCTCCTACTGCTGTCCCTCCCCCCTCCCCCAACCCCACAACAGTCCCCGGAGTGTGATGTTCCCCTTCCTGTGTCCATGAGTTCTCATTGTTCAATTCCCACCTATGAGTGAGAACATGCGGTGTTTGGATTTTTGTCCTTGCGATAGTTTACTGAGAATGATGTTCTCCAGTTTCATCCATGTCCCTACAAAGGACATGAACTCATCATTTTTTATGGCTGCATAGTATTCCATGGTGTATATGTGCCAAATTTTCTTAATACAGTGTATCGTTGTTGGACATTTGGGTTGGTTCCAACTCTTTGCTATTGTGAATAGTGCCTCAATAAACATTCGTGTGCATGTGTCTTTATAGCAGCATGATTTATAGTCCTTTGGGTATATACCCAGTAATGGGATGGCTGGGTCAAATGGTATTTCTAGTTCGAGATCCCTGAGGAATTGCCACACTGACTTCCACAATGGTTGAACTAGTTTACAGTCCCACCAACAGTGTAAAAGTGTTCCTATTTCTCCACATCCTCTCCAGCACCTGTTGTTTCCTGATTTTTTAATGATGGCCATTCTAACTGGTGTGAGATGGTATCTCACTGTGGTTTTGATTTCATTTCTCTGATGGCCAGTGTTGATGAGCATTTCTTCATGTGTTTTTTGGCTGCATAAATGTCTTCTTTTGAGAAGTGTCTGTTCATGTCCTTTGCCCACTTTTTGATGGGGTTGTTTGTTTTTTTCTTGTCAATTTGTTTGAGTTCATTGTAGATTCTGGATATTAGCCCTTTGTCAAATGAGTAGGTTGCAAAAATTTTCTCCCATTCTGTAGGTTGCCTGTTGACTCTGATGGTAGTTTCTTTTGCTGTGCAGAAGCTCTTTAGTTTAATTAGACACCATTTGTCAATTTTCGCTTTTGTTGCCATTTTTTTTTGGTGTTTTAGACATGAAGTCCTTGCCCACACCTATGTCCTGAATGGTATTGCCTACGTTTTCTTGTAGGATTTTAATGGTTTTCAGCCTAACATTTAAGTCTTTAATCCATCTTGAATTAATTTTTGTATAAGATGTAAGGAAGGGATCCAGTTTCAGCTTTCTCCATATGGCTAGCCAGTTTTCCCAGCACCATTTATTAAATAGGGAATCCTTTCCCCATTGCTTGTTTTTGTCAGCTTTGTCAAAGATCAGATAGTTGTAGATATGCGGCATCATTTCTGAGGGCTCTGTTCTGCTCCATTGATCTATGTCTCTGTTGTGGTACCAGTACCATGCTGTTTTGGTTACTCTAGCCTTGTAGTATAGTTTGAAGTCAAGTAGCGTGATGCCTCCAGCTTTGTTCTTTTGGATTAGGATTGACTTGGCAATGCGGGCTCTTTTTTGGCTCCATATGAACTTTAAAGTAGTTTTTTCCAATTCTGTGAAGAAAGTCATTGTAGCTTGATGGGGATGGCATTGAATCTTGGGCAGTATGGCCATTTTCATGATATTGATTCTTCCAACCCATGAGCATGGGATGTTCTTCCATTTGTTTGTATCCTCTTTTATTTCATTGAGCAATGGTTTGTAGTTCTCCTTGAAGAGGTCCTTCACATCCCTTGTAAGTTGGATTCCTAGGTATTTTATTCTCTTTGAAGCAATTGTGAATGGGAGTTCACTCATGATTTGGCTCTCTGTTTGTCTGTGATTGGTGTACAAGAATGCTTCTGGCCAGAGCAATCAGGCAGGAGAAGGAAATAAAGCGTATTCAATTAGGAAAAGAGGAAGTCAAATTGTCCCTGTTTGCAGATGACATGATTGTATAGCTAGAAAACCCCATTGTCTCAGCCCAAAATCTCCTTAAGCTGATTAGCAACTTCAGCAAAGTCTCAGGATACAAAATCAATGTACAAAAATAACAGCCTTTTTTACCCCCATAAAGGACTTTTTGTAATACAAAAAGTGAGTATAATAAAATACCATAGAAACCTAATAGAGCAGAAAATTGAAATGGAGAGAAATGAAAACAGGTTTATTTTAGGCAGAACGTCACATGTCATAGATTAGGCTAATGATGAGTTTAGCTGTTTCAGTGGATCTGGGAGTGCCAACTAACACATCCAAGAAGCCAATCTCTGGTGTGACAGGTTTTTTCCTTATTTTCCACTTGCCATGTTAGAGAATGCTCACTGGATTGAATGAAACTTTAGCTTAAGTGAGCAGTAATGAAACCAAATAAAATACTCCTCTATCCAGAAGAGGTCAAATTCACATCCCAGGAAAACATATAAGTAACACTTCGTTTAAAGGATTTTAACCGCAAATTAATGCTGCAGCAGCATATGAGACTATAAATAAAAGGAGCTTCCATTGAAAGTGCCACAAAGCATTGCAAGGCCACAGTGGACAAGTGAGAGCAGAACATCCCATATTCCAGGAAGAGCATGCAGGACACACATTATGGTTTATAAGAACTCCCAGTTCTTTCAGTTGGCAAGAGCTTGCTTTTAGTCCAAATAACATTCTCCAGAAGTGCTTGGGCTTCTTGGATCCCCCGTTTTGCAGCAACATTAAGGAGCATTTCTATGTCCCTAGAAGAAACAGTTATTTAGTAGTGCTAAGAAAGAGTAAACCAAAAGCACCTGCAGGTTCAAGAGTTTGAGTTAAGGGCCAGAGTAACAGCTGTTTAAACTCATTGTAAGGTGATGAGGGAAACACTTGCCATTTCACCTGGGTTTCATCATGAGTACTGATATAGTTTGGCTGTGTCCCCACCAAAATCTCATCTTGAATTGTAGTTCCCATAATCCCCATGTGCCATGAGAGGGACCCAGTGAGAGGTATTTGAATCATGGGGGCAATTTCCCCCATGCTATTCTCATGACAGTGAGTAAGTTCTCATGATAGCTGATTGTTTTATAAGGCGCTTCTACCTTCGCTCATCTCTAATTCTTCTCACTCCTGCTGCCTTGTGAAGAAGGATGTATTTGCTTCCCCTTTTGCCATGACTGTAAGTTTCCTGAGGCCTTCCCAGCCATGCAGAACTGTGAGTCGATTAAATCTCTTTCCATTATAGATTACCCAGTCTTGGGTATTTCTTCAGAGTGGTGTATTAACAAATTAATATAGTAAATTGGTACCAGGAGTGGGGCACTGCTGTAAAGATACCTGAAAATGTGGAAGTAACTTTGGAACTGGGTAACAGGCAGAGGATGAAACACTATGAGTGGCTCAGAAGAAGACAGGAAAATGTGAGGAAGTTTGAAACTTCCCAGAGACTTGTTGAAAGACTTCAACCAAACTGCTAATATTGATATGGACAATGAAGTCTAGGCTGAGATGGTCTCATATGGAGATGAGGAACTTGTTGGCAATTGGAGTAAAGGTCACTGTTGCCATGCAAAGAGACTGGAGGCCTTTTGCCCCTGCCCTAGACATCTGTGGAACTTTGAACTTGAGAGAGGTGATTTAGGGTACCTAGCAGAAGAAATTTCTAAGTAGCAAAATGTTAAAGAGGAAACAGGGCATAAAAGTTTGGAAAATTTGCAGCCAGACAATGTGATAGAAAAGAAAACCCCAGGTGTGGAGCCAAGACGGCCAAATAGGAACAGCTCTGGTCTACAGTTCCCAGTGTGAGCGACGCAGAAGACGGGTGATTTCTGCATTTCCACCTGAGGTACTGGGTTCATCTCACTAGGGAGTGCCAAACAGTGGGTGCAGGAGAGTCGGTGCAGTGCACCATGTGCAAGCCAAGGCAGGGCGAGGCATTGCCTCACTCGGAAAGTGCAAGGGGTCAGGGAGTTCCCTTTCCTAGTCAAAGAAAGGGGTGACAGATGGCACCTGGAAAATCAGGTCACTCTCACCCTAATACGGTGCTTTTCCAACGGGCTTGGAAAATGGCACACCAGGAGATTGTGTCCCGCACCTGTCTTGGAGGGTCCCGCACCCATGGAGTCTCACTCATTGATAGCATAGCAGTCTGAGATCAAACTGCAAGGTGGCAGTGAGGCTGGGGGAGGGGTGCCCGCCATTGCCCAGGCTTGCTTAGGTAAACAAAGCAGCCAGGAAGCTTGAACTGGGTGGAGCACACCACAGCTCAAGGAGGCCTGCCTGCCTCTGTAGGCTCCACCTCTGGGAGCAGGGCACAGACAAATGAAAAGTCAGCAGTAACCTCTGCAGACTTAAATGTCCCTGTCTGACAGCTTTGAAGAGAGTAGTGATTCTCTCAGCACGCAGCTGGAGATCTGAGAACGGGCAGACTGCCTCCTAAAGTGGATCCCTGACCCCTGAGCAGCCTAACTGGGAGGCACTCCCCAGTAGGGACAGACTGACACCTCATTTGGCCAGGTACTCCTCTGAGACAAAACTTCCAGAGGAACGATCAGACAGCTGAATTTGCGGTTCACGAAAATCTGCTGTTCTGCAGCCACCGCTGCAGACACCCAGCCAGACAGGGTCTGGAGTGGACCTCTAGCAAACTCCAACAGACCTGCAGCTGAGGATCCTGTCTGTTAGAAGGAAAACTAACAAACAGAAAGGACACCCACACCCAAAACCTATCTGTACATCACCATCATCAAAGACCAAAAGTAGAAAAAACTACAAAGATGGGGAGAAAGCAGAGCAGAAAAACTGGAAACTCTAAAAAGCAGAGCGCCTCTCCTCCTCCAAAGGAACGCAGTTCCTCACCAGCAATGGAACACTGCTGGACGGAGAATGACTTTGATGAGTTGAGAGAAGAATTCTTCGGATGATCAAACTACTCCGAGCTACAGGAGGAAATTCAAACCAATGGCAAAGAAGTTACAAACTTTGAAAAAAAATTAGACGAATGTATAACTAAAATGACCAATGCAGAGAAGTGCTTGAAGGAGATGATGAAGCTGAAATCCAAGTTTCGAGAACTACGTGAAGAATGCAGAAGCCTCAGTAGCCAATGCGATCAACTGGAAGAAAGGGTATCAGTGATGGAAGATGAAATGAATGAGATGAAGTGAGAAGGGAAGTTTAGAGAAAAAAGAATAAAAAGAAACGAACAAAGCCTCCAAGAAATATGGGACTATTGAAAAGAACAAACCTACGTCTGATTGGTGTACCTGAAAGTGACGGGGAGAATGGAACCAAGTTGGAAAACACTCTGCAAGATATTATCCAGGAGGACTTCCCCAATCTAGCAAGGCAGGCCAACACTCAGATTCAGGAAATACAGAGAACACCACAAAGACACTCCTCGAGAAGAGCAACTCCAAGACACCTAATTGCCAGATTCACCAAAGTTGAAATGAAGGAAAAAATGTTAAGGGCAGCCAGAGAGAAAGGTTGGGTTACCCACAAAGGGAAGCCCATCAGACTAACAGTGGATCTCTCGGCAGAAACTCTACAAGCCAGAAGAGAGTGGGGGCCAATATTCAGCATTCTTAAAGAAAATAATTTTCAACCCAGAATTTCATATCCAGCCAAACTAAGCTTCATAAGTGAAGGAGAAATAAAATACTTCACAGACAAGCAAATGCTGAGAGATTTTGTCACCACCAGGCCTGCCCTAAAAGAGCTCCTGAAGGAAGCACTAAACATGGAAAGGAACGACTGGTACCAGGCACTGCAAAAACATGCCAAATTGTAAAGATCATCGAGGCTAGGAAGAAACTGCATCAACTAACGAGCAAAATAACCAGCTAGCATCATAATGACAAGATCAAATTCACACATAACAATATTAACTTTAAATGTAAATGGGCTAAATGCTCCAATTAAAAGACACAGACTGGCAAACTGGATAAGGAGTCAGGACCCATCAGTGTGCTGTATTCAGGAAACCCATCTCACATGCAGAGACACACATAGACTCAAAATAAAGGGATGGAGGAAGATGTACCAAGCAAATGGAAAACGAAAAAAGGCAGGGGTTGCAATCCTAGTCTCTGATAAAATAGACTTTAAACCAACAAAGATCAAAAGAGACAAAGAAGGTTATTACATAATGGTAAAGGGATCAATTCAACAAGAAGAGCTAACTATCCTAAATATATATGCACCCAATACAGGAGCACCCAGATTCATAAAGCAAGTTCTGAGTGACCTACAAAGAGACTTAGACTCCCACACAATAATAGTGGGAGATTTTAACACCCCACTGTCAACATTAGACAGATCAACGAGGCAGAAAGTTAACAAGGATACACAGGAACTGAACTCAGCTCTGCACCAAGTGGACCTAATAGACATCTACAGAACTCTCCACCCCAAATCAACAGAATATACATTTTTTTCCGCACCACACCACACCTATTCCAAAATTGACCACATAGTTGGAAGTAAAGCTCTCCTCAGCAAATGTAAAAGAATAGAAATTATAACAAACTGTCTCTCAGACCACAGTGCAGTCAAACTAGAACTCAGGATTGAGAAACTCACTCAAAACCGCTCAACTACATGGAAACTGTACAACCTGCTCCTGAATGACTACTCGGTACATAATGAAATGAAGGCAGAAATAAAGATGTTCTTTGAAACCAACGAGAACAAAGACACAACATACCATAATCTCTGGGACACATTCAAAACAGTGTGCAGAGGGAAATTTATAGCACTAAATGCCCACAAGAGAAAGCAGGAAAGATCCAAAATTGACACCCTAACATCACAATTAAAAGAACTAGAAAAGCAAGAGCAAACACATTCAAAAGCTAGCAGAAGGCAAGAAATAACTAAAATCAGAGCAGAACTGAAGGAAATAGAGACACAAAAAACCCTTCAAAAAATTAATGAATCCAGGAGCTGGTTTTTTGAAAAGATCAACAAAATTGATAGACCGCTAGCAAGACTAATAAAGAAGAAAAGAGAGAAGAATCAAATAGATGCAATAAAAAATGATAAAGGGGATATCACCATCGATCCCACAGAAATACAATCTACCATCAGAGAATACTACAAATACCTATATGCAAATAAACTAGAAAATCTAGAAGAAATGGATGAATTCCTCAACAAATACACCCTCCCAATACTAAACCAGGAAGAAGTTGAATCTCTGAATAGACCAATAACAGGCTCTGAAATTCTGGCAATAATCAATAGCTTACCAACCAAAAAGAGTCCAGGACCTGAGGGATTCACAGCCGAATTCTACCAGAGGTACAAGGAGGAACTGGTACCATTCCTTCTGAAACTATTCCAATCAATAGAAAAAGAGGGAACCCTCCCTAACACATTTTATGAGGCCAGCATCATCTGATACGAAAGCCTGGCAGAGACACAACCAAAAAAGAATTTCAGACCAATATCCTTGATGAACATTGATGCAAAAATCCTCAATAAAATACTGGCAAACTGAATCCAGCAGCACATCAAAAAGCTTATACACCATGATCAAGTGGGCTTCATCCCTGGGATGCAAGGCTGGTTCAACATACTCAAATCAATAAATGTAATCCAATCCAGCATATAAACAGAACCAAAGACAAAAACCACATGATTATCTCAATAGATGCAGAAAAGGCCTTTGACAAAATTCAACAACACTTCATGCTAAAAACTCCCAATAAATTAGGTATTGATGGGACATATCTCAAAATAATAAGAACTATCTATGACTAACCCACAGCCAATATCATACTGAATGGGCAAAAACTGGACGCATTCCCTTTGAAAACTGGCACAAGACAGGGATGCCCTCTCTCACCGCTCCTATTCAACATAGTATTGGAAGTTCTGGCCAGGGCAATCAGACAGGAGAAGGAAATAAAGGGTATTCAATTAGGAAAAGAGGAAGTCAAATTGTCCCTTTTTGCAGATGACATGATTGTATATCTAGAAAACTCCATTGTCTCAGCCCAAAATCTCCTTAAGCTGATAAGCAACTTCAGCAAAGTCTCAGGATAAAAAATCAATGTACAAAAATCACAAGCATTCTTGTACAGCAATAACAGACAAACAGAGAGCCAAATCATGAGTGAACTCCCATTCACAATTGCTTCAAAGAGAATAAAATACCTAGGAATCCAACTTACAAAGGACGTGAAGGACCTTTTCAAGAAGAACTACAAACCACTGCTCAATGAAATAAAAGAGGATACAAACAAATGGAAGAACATTCCATGCTCATGGGTTGGAAGAATCAATATCATGAAAATGGCCATACTGCCCAAGGTAATTTATAGATTCAATGCCATCTCCATCAAGCTACCAATGACTTTCTTCACAGAATTGGAAAAAACTACTTTAAAGTTCATATGGAACCAAAAAAGAGCCAGCATTGCCAAGTCAATCCTAAGCCAAAAGAACAAAGCTGGAGGCATCATGCTACCTGACTTCAAACTATACTACAAGCCTACAGTAACCAAAACAGTATGGTACTGGTAACAAAACAGAGATATAGATCAATGGAACAGAACAGAGCCCTCAGAAATAATGCCGCATATCTACAACTATCTGATCTTTGACAAACCTGACAAAAAAAAAGCAATGGGGAAAGGATTCCCTATTTAATAAATGGTGCTGGGAAAACTGGCTAGCCATATGTAGAAAGCTGAAACTGGATCCCTTCCTTACACCTTATACAAAAATTAATTCAAGATGAATTAAAGACTTAAATGTTAGACCTAAAACCATAAAAACCCTAGAAGAAAACCTAGGCAATACCATTCAGGACATAGGCGTGGGCGAGGACTTCATGTCTAAAACACCAAAAGCAATGGCAACAAAAGCCAAAATTGACAAATGGGATCTAATTAAACTAAGGAGCTTCTGCACAGCAAAAGAAACTACCATCAGAGTGAACAGGCAACCTACAAAATGGGAGAAAATTTTCACAACCTACTCATCTGACAAAGGGCCAATATCCAGAATCTACAATGAACTCAAACAAATTGACAAGAAAAAAACAAACAACCCCATCAAAAAGTGGGCAAAGGACATGAACAGACACTTCTCAAAAGAAGACATTTATGCAGCCAAAAAACACATGAAAAAATGCTCATCATCACTGGCCATCAGAGAAATGCAAATCAAAACCACAATAAGATACCATCTCACACCAGTTAGAATGGGGATCATTAAAAAGTCAGGAAACAACAGGTACTGGAGAGGATGTGGAGAAATAGGAACACTTCTACACTGTTGGTGGGACTGTAAACTAGTTCAACCATCGTGGAAGTCAGTGTGGCGATTCCTCAGGGATCTAGAACTAGAAATACCATTTGACCCAGCCATCCCATTACTGGGTATATACCCAAAGGACTATAAATCATGCTGCTATAAAGACACATGCACACGTATGTTTATTGCGGCACTATTCACAATAGCAAAGACTTGGAACCAGCCCATATGTCCAACAATGATAGACTGGATTAAGGTAATGTGGCACATATACACCATGGAATACTATGCAGCCATAAAAAATGATGAGTTCATGTCCTTTGTAGGGACATGGATGAAACTGGAAAACATCATTCTCAGTAAACTATCGCAAGGACAAAAAACCAAACACCGCATGTTCTCACTCATAGGTGGGAATTGAACAATGAGAACTCATGGACACAGGAAGGGGAACATCACACTCCGGGGACTGTTGTGGGGTGGGGGGAGGGGGGAGGGATAGCATTAGGATATATACCTAATGCTAAATGACGAGTTAATGGGTGCAGGAAATCAACATGGCACATGGATACATATGTAACAAACCTGCACATTGTGCACATGTACCCTAAAACTTGAAGTATAATAATAAAAAAAAAGAAAAGAAAACCCCATTTTCTGAGGAGAAATTCAAGCCCACTGCATAAATTTGCATAAGTAACAGGAGCCTAATATTAATCACCAAGACAATGGGGAAACTGTATCCGGGACATGTCAGAGTGTCAGAGACCTTCATGTTAGTCCCTCCCATCACACATCCAGAGCCCTATGAGAAAAAAATGTTTCCTGGGCTGGTCCCAGGGACCCCCTGCTTTGTGTAGCCTAGGGATTTGGTGCCCTGTGTGCCTGCCACTCCAGCCACGGCTAAAAGGAGCCAAGGTACATGTCGGGCTGTGGCTTCAGAGGGTGCAAGCCCAAAACCTTGTCAGATTCCATGTGGTGTTGAGCCTGTGGGTGCACAGAAGTCAAGAACTAAGGTTTGGAAACCTCCACCTAGATTTCAGAGGATATGTGGAAATGCCTGGATGTCCATGCAGAAGTTTGCTACATGGCAGAGCTCCCATGGATAACCTCTGCTGGGGCAGCACGGAAGGGAAATGTGGGGTCAGAGCCCCCACACTGAGTCCTCACTGGGGCACTGACTAGTGGAGCTATGAGAAGAGGGCCACCATTTTCCAGATCCCAGAATGGGAGATCCACTGGCAGCTTGCACTGTGCACCTGGAAAAGCCACAGACATTCAATGCCAGCCCATGAAAGGAGCCAGGAGGGGGCTGTACCCTGCAAAGCCACAGGGGCAGAGATACCCAAGGCTGTGGAATCCCACCTCTGGCATCGGCATGACCTAGATATGAGACATGCAATCAATGGAGATCATTTTGGAATTTTACGGTTTAATGAGGGCCCTATCAGATTTCAGATTTGCATAGGGCTGGTAGCCCCTTTGTTTTGGTCAATTTATCTATTTTGGAATAGGTGTATTTACCCAATGCCTGTACCCCCAATGTATCTAGGAAGTATGTAACTTGCTTTTGATTTTACAGGCTCATAG
The DNA here is from genome assembly GCF_028878055.3 of Symphalangus syndactylus. Lineage (NCBI taxonomy): Eukaryota > Metazoa > Chordata > Mammalia > Primates > Hylobatidae > Symphalangus > Symphalangus syndactylus. The sequence continues at coordinate 38,280,332 of NC_072432.2, forward strand.
GCAGAAAGAACTTGCCTTGTCTCAGATGAGACTTTGGACTTGGACTTTTGAGTTAATACTGGAATGAGTTAAGACTTTGGGGGACTGTTGGAAGGGCATGATTGTATTTTGAAATGTAAGGACATGAGATTTGTGGGGGGATGAGGCAGAATGATATGGTATGACTGAGTCCCCATCTTTACTGGTAATTCCCATAATCCTCACGTGTTGTGAGAAGGACCCAGTGGGAGATAATTGAATCATAGGGGTATTCCTGTGATAGTAAGTTCTCATAAGATCTGATGGTTTTATAAGAGGCTTCCCCCTTTACTTAGCTCTCATTCTTCTCTCTCCTACCACCTTGTGAAGAAGGACATGTTTGCTTCCCCTTCTGCCATGATTGTAAGCTTCCTGAATCCTTCCCAGCCAGGCAGAACTGTGAGTCAATTAAACCTCTTTTCTTTATTAATTACCCGGTCTCGTGTATTTCTTCATAGCTTCATGAGAATGGACTAATACAAGAATCTTCACAATAAAATCAGAGCTACCCAAAGAAATATTCTTAAAACACCAGAGCCTAGCTAGATTATTTTGCCCTATTTAGAGAAGTTTTTCTAGCCAAGAATCTTATGCAATGTTGGAGGCACCCCTCTCTTGCAGGCAAATTCTATATTTTGGCTTGGGAGTGCTAACTGGAGAGGGATTCCATACAACCACCCATCTGGTAACTGTCAGTTGTAAAATAGAACATATTGGCTTCGCCATTTTGACTTGGCTGCCTCAAAATGGTCATTTCAAAATTTTATTACCAATTGTGCAGCCAGCATCCCTGACTATTATACAAATTTCCAAAATTCACTCCATCCTCAGCCCCTTACTGAACATTTTTTTCTAAACCTTGTCTACCTCTTAGCCTGAGGTAGAAGACTAAATGCTGGAGTTGCATGAGGTCTTTGTACACATTAATTGAAAATGAAGTAGATGTCAGTTGCATTAGTTTAAAAAAAGAGAAAACAAGCTGAAAGTTTAATGGTTTGTTTTTGGGACCCTATCAAAAAATGTGTCCAATTCAAAATAGCTGCATAAAAATGTCATAGACTATGAACTATTCAAAAACATTAAGAAAAACTTCTCCAGAGAAAGTAGTGGTATATTTATTTTTGTAACTGTGAGTAATCAAGAGGATTAGTCCAATAGACACTAAAGATATTTGTGCCCAAAGAGAGTTCTCTACATTATATTTGTGTCTGTTCTATTCTGTTTATTAGAAAATGTGGTAAGGCTGTAAAGATGATACTTAAGAGGGCCATAAGAATTCACAGGAGAGTGTGAGGACCATGAAATAACCCAGCATTTCATCTCAGGCTCACAGAATGCCTGAAGAATTTAGTCAGTGGGAAATATGCACATATATGAATATTGTATTCCCTTGCTTTGTGACTTCTATTGTAACTCAGCAATGTAAGAACATAGAAAGGCAAGAGTAGAACGTGAGCTATATAAAAAATGTTTTTGCCTGTGAATTGCAGGTAGTATATGAGGGGCATCTTTGGAAAGAATGACATGTCAGCTAGAAGGGAAAAGACAGTAAATTTTATTATCCTGGTTCCATGGAGCCAGTCATGTTTTTCAGTGTTCCTACTGCAAGGTAAAAGGCAGCACCAGGATGGACCTGCTGGGAGGCTTGTCTGAAAAGGAAAGGAGAAGAAGGGGGACTGGTGATGGGAGGAAGCATGCTATAGAAAACAAAGAAACAACCTTATAAAAAAGCATCCCCTTCATAAAACCAAGGACAGCACCAATAAAGACTATCACTAGAAACCATTACTTCTATCTTACCATATATCTAGCCAAACAATAATAAGACTCCTTCATTAAAAATGTTTTTCTTGGCCAGGTATGTTGGCTCATGCCCATGATCTCAGCACTTTGAAAGGCCTAGGTGGGTGTATCATTTGAGGTCAGGAGTTCAAGACCAGCCTGGCCAAATGGTGAAACCCTGTGTGATGGTTAATACTCTCAACTTGATTGGACTGAGGGATGCAAAGTATTGATCCTGGGTGTGTCTGTGAGGGTATTGCCAAAGGAGATGAACATTTAAGTCAATGGGCTGGGAAAGGCAGACCCACCCTTAATCTGGGTGGGCACAATCTAATCAGCTGCCAGAGCAGCTAGGACAAAAGCAGGCAGAAGCACATAAAAAGGCTAGCTGACTTAACTTCCCAATCTACATCTTTTTTCCATGATGGATGCTTCCTGCCCTCAAACATCGAACTCCAAGTTCTTCAGCTTTGGGATTCAGACTGTCTTCCTTGCTGCTCAGCTTGCATATGGCCTATTGTGGGACCTTGTGATTGGGTGAGTTAATACTGCTTAATAACTCCCATACACACACACACACACACACACTCACACACATACACATATACATCTCCTATTAGTTCTATCCCTCTAGAAAACCCTAATACAGATTTTGGTACCAGGAGTGGTTCCAGAGGAACAGAATATTAAAGATGGTTTTGGGGTTTATGGAGTTCACTGCTTAATATGATTAAACCCCAAAATGCTAAGGACTCTACTTCTAAAACTATGGAGTACACTGATAGTCCTCGGCATGAACTTTTAGAGAGTTATGCAAAATACATGCATTTGATACTCCTGATTCACTGCTCATGAGAGGCAAGGAGTTCAGTGACTCCATACATAATACCTCTGACCATATGTGAAGAACCAAGGAACATAATGAAGTTGGTTGGTTGCTCCTAAGTTCAGTGGACGAAGTGATGAAAGAAAATTACAAAGTTAGGGATTCTAACTCCTGGCTTCAGAAGCAGATACTGAGCCTCAAGTCTGCCAAGATTGTCCTGAGTGAGTCTTATCTCCTGAAGAGAAAGAGCTGAAATTGTGGAAAAACAGACACAAGCTCTTCTCATGTGAGTGGCTGACCTGCAATGAAAGGTGCATGCACAGCCTTGCCAGGTGTCTACTATTAAAGTGAGGGCATTGATTGGAAAAGAATGGGACCCTGCAACTTGGAATGAGGATGTGTGGGAGGACCCTGATGAAACTGGGGACACTGAGTTTGTAAACTATGATGAAACTTTTTTGCCAGAAGAAACAATTGCCAAATCCCCAGTAGTGGCAACATCCCCTCCCCAACCCATGCTGCCATTAGTCTTTCCACCTTTGTCTGAGGAGGTAAACCCTATGCTGCCTGAGGCAACAGTGATGGCTTCCCCTGAGGCAGTTGCCAGGCAAGATAATGTTGATTCTTCTCAGGAGCCACCCTCAATACTCCTGTTTGCCTCTAGACCTGTAACTAAAGTCCTGGCAGGCCTCTAGAGGTGAGGTTCAGAGTGTGATCCAGGAGGAGGTGGGCAACACTCAAAAAGAACTGCTTGAGTTTTGTAATTTATGTAAACAGAAATCTGGAGAACAGGCATGGGAATGGATAGTAAGGGTGTGGTATAATGTTGGAGAAAAAATAGAGTTGTATCAGGCTGAATTTATTGATTTGGGTCCACTAAGCAGGGATTCTGCATTTAATGTTGCAGCTTGGGGAGTTAAAAAAAAGGTTCAATAGTTTATTTGCTTGGTTAGCTGAAATATGGATTAAAAGATGGCCCACTGTGAGCAAGCTGGAAATGCCTGGTCTCCCTTGGCTTAATGTAGAGGAGGGGATCCAAAGGCTTAGGGAGATTAGGATGCTGGAGTCACTTTAAACCTATACATTTCAATTGGGAGGATCCAGAAGATATACCTTGACCAATGCATTGCAAAATAGATTTGTGAGGGCAGCACCTGCATCTTTGAAGAGTCCTATAATTGCTCTTCTCTGTGTGGCAGATCTAACAGTGGGAATGGCAGTCAATCAACTACAAAATTTAAATACAATGAGAATAATTGGATCCCAAGGTGGCAGAGGCCAAGTGATGGCACTTAACCATCAAAGGCAAGGTGGGCATAGCTATTATAATGGACAGCAGAGGCAAAGCAGAAATTAGAATAGTCTGACTTGTGTAGAGCTCTGGCAATGGCTAATTAATCACGGTGTTCCTAGAAGTGAAATTGTTAGGAAGCCTACTGCATTCCTACTCAATTTAGATAAGCAGAAAACTTCCAGGTGGAATGGACAAAACACTAATTTGAATTATAAAAACAGAGAATCATGATCTCTCAATTTCCAGACTTGAGCTAGTTTACAGGCCCAGAGCCCCTTGAATGAAGGGGAGGACAGGTCCCTTTAAGGAAGGACCCCACTACACTACTGACAACTTATGCTGTTAATTTTTCTCCCATCCTTCCCCAAGTCGACCTCCGGCCTTTTGCCAGGGTAACTGGGCACTGGGGAAAGAGAAATGATCAGACATTTGGGGAACTACTGGACACTGGCTCTGAGCTGAAGTTGATTCCAGTGGACCCAAAATGTCATTGTGGTCCTCCAGTTAAAGTAGAGGCTTAGGGAGGTCAAGTAATTAGTGGAGTTTTAGCTCAGGTCCAATATACAGTGGGTCCATTGGGTCCCTGGACTCATCCTGTGGTCATTTCTCCAGTGCCAGAATGCATAATTGGCATAGACATACTTAGTAGTTGGCAGAACCCCCACATTGGCTCCCTGACTGGTAGGGTGAGGGCTATTATAATGAGAAAGCCCAAATGGAAGTCATTAGAACTGCCTCTACCTAGAAAAATAGTAAATCAATATCGCATCCCTGCAGGGATTGCAGAGATTAGCGCCACCATCAAAGTCTTGAAAGACACTGGGGTGGTGATTCACACCACATCCTAATTCAACTCTCCTATTTGGCCTATGCAGAAGACAGATGGATCTTGGAGAATGACAGTGGATTACTGTAAGCTTAACCAAGTGGTGACTCCAATTGCAACAACTGTACCAGATGTGGTTTCATTGCTTGAGCAAGTTAGCACATCTTCTGGTACCTGGTATGCAGCCATTGACTTCGCAGATGCCTTTTTCTCCATTCCTGTCCATAAAGCCCCCCAGAAGCAATTTTCCTTCAGCTGGTAAGGCCAGCAATATACCTTTTCTGTCCTACCATAGGGGTATATCTACTCTTTGCCTTTGTCTCATAATCTTATTCAGAGAGCCCGTGATTGCCTTTCACTTCCACAAGATATCACACTTGTCCATTACATTGATGACATTATGCTGATTGGATCCAGTGGGCAAGAAGTAGCAAATACATGGACTTATTGGTGAGACATTTGCATGCCAGAGGATGGGAAATACATCTAACAAAAATTCAGGCAGCTTCTACCGCAGTCAAGTTTCTAGGGATCCAGTGGTGTGGGGCCTGTCAAGATATTCCTTCTGAGGTGAAGGATAAGTTGCTGCATTTGGCCTCTCCTACAACCAAGAAAGAGGCACAACGCCTAGTGGGGCTATTTGGATTTTGGAGGTAACAGATTCCTCATTTGGGTGTGTTACTCTGGCCCATTTATCTAGCAACCCAAAAGGCTGCCAGTTTTGAGTGGGATCCAGAACAAGAGAAGGCTCCACAATAGGTCCAGGCTGCTGTGCAAGCTGCTCTGCCACTTGGGCCATATGACCTAGCAGATTCAATGGTGCTTGAGGTGTCAGTGGCAGATAGGGGTGCTGTTTGGAGCCTTTGCCAGGCCCCCATAGATGAATCACAGCAGAGGTCTCCAGGATTTTGGAGCAAGGCCCTGCCAACTTCTGTAGATAACTACTCTCCTTTTTAGTGACAGCTCTTGGCCTGTTACTGGGTTTTGGTGGAAACTGAAGGTTTGATGATGGGTCATCAAGTCATCATGTGACCTGAACTGCCTATCATGAACTGAGTGCTTTGTGACCCATTTAGCTATAAAGTAAGTCATGCACAGCAGCATTACATTATTAAATGGAAGTGGTATATACGTGATTGGGCTCGAGTGGGTCCTGAAGGCACAAGTAAGTTACTTGAGGAAGTGGTTCAAATGCTCATGGTCTCCACTCCTGCCACCCTACCTTCTCTCCCACAGCATGCATCAATGGCCTCATGGGGAGTTCCCTATGATCAGTTAACAGAGGAAGAGAAGACTAGGGCTTTTTTAAGAGAAGACAGGTGGTTTTGCACGATACACAAGCACCACCTGAAAGTGGACAGCTGCAGCACTACAGCCCCTTTCTAGGATATCCCTGAAGGACAGCAGTGAAGGAAAATCTTCCCAGTGAGCAGAACTTCAAGCAGTGCACCTAGTTGTACACTTTGCATGGAAGGAGAAATGGCTAAATATGCAATTATATACTGATTCATGGGCTGTAGCCAATGGTTTGGCTAGATGGTCAGAGACTTGGAAGAAGTATGATTGGAAAATTGGTGACAAAGAAATTTGAGAAAGAGGTATGTGGATAGACCTCTCTAAGTGATCAAAAACTGTATTTGTATCCCATGTGAGTGCTCACCTACAAGTAACTCAGCAGAGGAGAAGTTTAATAATCAAGTGGATAAGATGACCCATTCTGTGGATACAACTCAGCCTCTTTCCCCAGCCACTCCTGTCATTGCCCAATGGGCCCATGAACAACACGGCCATGGTGGCAGGTGTGGAGGTTACACATGGGCTCAGCAACATGGACCTCCACTCACCAAGGCTGCCTTGGCTACGGCCACTGCCAAGTGCCCAGTTTGCCAGCAACAGATATCAACACTAAGCTCTCGATATGGCACAATTCCTTGGGGTGATCAGCCAGCTACCTGGTAGCAAGTTGATTATATTGGACCTCTTCCATCATGGAAAGGGCAGAGGTTTGTCCTCACGGAATAGACACTCCAGATATGGGTTTGCCTATCCTGTATGCAATGATTCTGCCAAGACTACCATCCATGGGTTCACGGAATGCCTTATCCACAGTCATGGTATTGCCTCTGACCAAGGCACTCACTTTATGGCTAAAGAACTGCAGCAGTGGACTCATGCTCATGGAATTCACTGGTCTTACCATGTTCCCCATTATCCTGAAGCAGCTGTATTGATAGAATGGTGGAATGCCCTTTTGAAGTCACAATTACAATGCCAACTAGGTGACAATACTTTGCCAGGGCTGGGGCAAAGTTCTCCAAAAGGCCGTGTATGCTCTGAATTAGCATTCAATATATGGTACTGTTTCTCCCATAGCCAGGATTCATGGGTCCAGGAATCAAGGGGTGGAAATGGAAGTGGCACCACTTACCATCACCCCTAGTGATCCACTAACACAATTTTTGCTTCCTGTTTCCATGACATTACATTCTGCTGGCCTAGAGGTCTTAGTTCCAGTGGGAGAAATGTTGCCACCAGGAGACACAGTGATTCCATTAAACTAGAAGTTAAGATTGCCACCTGGATACTTTAGGCTCCTCCTACCTTTAAGTCAACAGGCTAAGAAGGGAGTTACAGTGTTGGCTAGGGTGACTGACCCGGGCTATCAAGATGAAGTCAGTCTACTACTCCACAACAGAGGTAAGGAAGAGTATGCATGGAATACAGGAGATCCCTTAGGGCATCTCTTAGTATTATCATGCTTTGTGATTAAGGTCAATGGGAAACTACAATAGCCCAATCCAAGCAGTTGGCCCAGACCATTCAGGAATGAAGGTTTGGGTCACTCCACCAAGAAAAAAACCATGACCTGCTAAGGTGCTTGATGAAGGCAAAGGAAATACGAATGAGTAGTAGAAGAAGGTAAGAAAAAAAGCATGATCTGCGAAGGTGCTTGATGAAGGTAAAGGAAATACGAATGGGTAGTAGAAGAAGGTAATCATCAATGGCCCCGTGACCAGTTGCAGAAATGGAGACTGTAATTGTCATGAGTATTTCCTCCTTCTTTTGTTAAAAACATGTGTGTGCGTGTATACACTTGTACTAAGAAAATAGCTTCATTTTATTTCCTTTTTTGTTTATCATGTGACATAAGATTTATTTATTTCCAATCAGCATTTGAGTATACTTAACTTTATGTAATAGTGTTTAGGTTGGGGAGTGGTGCGTTTCTGGCTGTGTGAAGGATAGTTGCATTATGTTAGGCATAATTATGAGCTTATTATTGTTTTTATTTGAAGATTATGTATGATCTCAGGAGATGTGTATTGGTTAAAGTTGACAAGGGGTGGACTTGTGATGGTTAATACTGAGTGTCAACTTGATTGGATTGAGGGATGCAAAGGATTGATCCTGGGTGTGTCTGTGAGGGTGTTGCCAAAGGAGATTAACATTTGAGTCAGTGGGCTGGGAAATGCAGACCCACCCTTAATCTGGGTGGGCACCATCTAATCAGCTGCTATCGCAGCTAGGATAAAAGCAGGCAGAAAAATGTGAAAAGGCTAGATTGGCTTAGCTTCCCAGGCTACATCTTTCTCCCATGCTGGATGCTTCCTAACCTTGAGCATCGGACTCCAAGTTCTTCAGCTTGGAGACTCAGACAGGCTTTCTTGCTTCTCAGCTTGCAGATGGCCTATTGTGGGACTTGAGATCATGTTAGTTAATACTACTTAATAACTCCCCTTTATATAAAAATATCTATCTTATTAGTTCTGTCCCTCTAGAGAACCCTGACTAACCCCCAGTCTCTACTAAAAATACAAAAAAAAATTAGCCGAGCATGATGGCACGTGCCTATAATCCCAGCTACTTGGGAGGCTGAGGCTTGCTTGAACCCAGGAGGAGGAGGTTGTAGTGAGCTGACATCACGCCACTGCATTCCAGCCTGGGTGACAGAGGCAGACTCTGTCTCAAAAAAAAAAAAAAAAATGTTTTTCTTACTTGAAACAAGTACAGTACTTTTAAAAAAATTAATTGCGTATTTGTTTCAATCAATTCATCAGCTTTTCCAAATATTAATATAATTATACTCTTTTCTCCAAACTATACAGGCAATCAAAATGCTGGAAAGGACTATCTGGGAATGTTAGAAATTCAATAACATGTAAACTGACCCTTAAGCACTATTTCCAATTGCTGAAACATATATGTAAATTGCTAGTACTTTCCAGTAGAATTTTTACCAAAGATAGAATCGATCTATATTTGCACTGTCCAGTACAGTAGCCAGTACTGGTTATTGAATATTTGAAATGTAGACAGTGCAACTATGAACTAAAATTTTGATTTTATTTAGTTTTAATTCATTTACTTTTATATGGCCACATTGTGGCTGTTGGCTACAATATTGGATGTACATATCAGTCACCCCAGGATCTTATTAAAATGAAGATTCTACTTCAGTGGGTCTGTGTTAGGGCCTCAGAGACTGCATTCCTACCAAGTGCCCACCTGGCGATGCCAATGCTGTGGGCGTATGGACTATACTCCCAGTGGCAAGAGCTTCAACCAAGTGCAGTTAATCACCAATGACACTTTGCCACTTTGGAACCATGTCACTCCCTTCCTGATTCTCAAAGGTGTTTCTTCTGTTGTCAGGTGAACTTTATCAGAATATCGATTTTAAGCTTTAGAATATGTTCCTGAAATGCCTTCTTCTGCTGGTTCATGTTTACTTTATTAACCATTATAGACTTCTGGAGTAGTTTGAACTGGCAGCATATTACACTCACCTAGGGATCTTTTTCTGCTCATTTAAATCAATCTGGAGCTGGGCATCAGCACTTTTCAGAAGCTCCCCAGGTGAGTCTAACATGTAGCCCAGTTAGTAAATTTCAAATTAGTGTATGTTTTATAGTCAAGAGCTCAAAACCTTAATAACCAAAGTAACGTTAACACAGAGCATTGTTAATAAACTTATTGACATTCTGAATCTTGACCTAGATTGGTCCACGTTCCCCAGTTTGGCTCTTTTGAATCTAATCTGCTGTTTGCTTACATTGTGTAGACTGTTTTAAAATGCATTGGCCCCACCCTCTCCATAGCTCCACCAGTACTCCTACCTCATCACCAAGTGGAAAAAGTAAAAAGGTTACCAAGACTTTAATATTAAGAGAGTTTAGATCTCTAGCTTATTTTTGCTCTAGGGAAAGAGCACCAAAATTATAAGGTTTTCTATTTCAGCATAGGTTGAGCATCCCTAATCAGAAAATCTGAATCTGAAATGCTCCAAAACTTTCAGATTTTGGAGCACCAACATGACACTCAAAGAAAAATCTCACTGGAGCATTTCAGATTCTGGATTTTCAGGTTAGGGATGCTCATCCAGTTAATGTAATATAAATATTTCAAAATAAAAAAAAATCCAAGATCCAAAACACTTCTGGTCTCAAGCATCTCGGATAAGGGATGCTCAACCTGTACTTTCTGAACAGGTAACTCTGAAGTTTTGCTTTTGGGCAGATGTCATCGTCTTACCTAAACCAATGCATTGCCTTCTCTTCATCCTTCACTATACCAGCTCCTAGGTAAACAAGACATTATATTTTTAAAAATGGGCTCAGTTAACTACTTAATGCTAAAACCTATAAGCCTACAGATATATTAGGTTGGTGCAAAGTTAATTGAGGTTTTTGCCATTACTTTTAGAACTCTAACCAGCAAACCTCTCCCCACCTCTTTTCCACCAGTAGAATAGCACCAGAGAAACAAAGTTACCTTACCTTTCAGGTATCTTTGCCCAACAATATGCTGAGCACTGGGGTACCCAAAATGAGCATAAAAATGTGCCACATGGAAATGAAAGCTCTGGGAATACAGCCACATGTAAAGGAGAGAGATCATGGCTCCCACTGTGGCCAGGAGCTGCAAAAAAGAAAAGGGAGACAGGAGGAAAAGCATGGGAATCTACTACTTCAGCTATGGTTCAGGTATGAAAGAAATGAGTATATTCTATGAGAAAAGCATTTCAGGATGAATTTCACATGATTTAAAGAAGAAGTATATCCTTCAATGGCCTCTGTTGGGCAAAAAATCTTTATTGTCACTAGTCTTTTATTTTACGACAGTCTTTATGTACTTTTTCTAGGTGATACAAGATAACTGGATTGCATAATTAAATGAATTGGATGCTGATCAATAGGATCTTGGCAGTTTATAAAAGAAGAACTGACGCAGAAGCAAAAGCAGAAGTGAAAAAAAGAATGTATGTGTTTGTTGTTTGGGCAGGGACACGGTGAGGGGCTGAGATTTGAAGCAGAGGAAAATTCCTGTCCTGCTCTGTTGCAGTCTGGAGAAGCCACAATCTTGGCCCATTTTCCCAATATCTCCAGCTGCTTCTATAGAAATGACAGACCCTCAGACTGCACTTGAAGCTTCCTTCCTAGAGAGGTCTTGGCAAGCCAGTGGGTCCACAGAAGACCAAGGAAGATGAGATCTCACAGCCCAAACCATAGCCTGAGCTGACAATATGAGGATAATTCCTAAAAGAACCAGGGCCTTAGCAGGAGCTTTGTCATCACCCTTCTTAGCAGTTTGAGCATGCTGTCTACTTCTCTTCAGGAAGCCCTCTTTTCCCATCATGAGAAGCTTGTACCTCAATGGATTGATGCCCAAAACAAGTTCACATTGTCCAACCTAATCAGCATGGCCATTAGCATTTCCAGAGACTTGGCAGATACCCTCTGAGATGTCAATTCATACAGCTATCCATGGCTGACAGGGAAATAAATTTTGTGGGGCAACTACGAAATACAGCAAGACCGCAAACTGCACTAGCACCATGGAAAGCTCAGTAGCCTTAACCTATCACCTGGGCATGCTTGGCTGGCTTCTAAGGAGGAGCTTATAATCTGGAAAAAATACAGTGGGGTTGACCATTTTCCCTTTCAGGTGCAATGTATTTCTAAGAGAAGAAAGGAACGCTGCATCTACCCCAAAAACCTAGGTCTCTTGTGCTGGCATGAAGGGTACAGATCTATTATTGACCCCAAGACCAAGAACTGAACTTGAAAATTGGTGATTATTGGTGATTATACATAACCATATATGACAAAATCTGTATGACAGTCTTTGTGTTTATGTGTATATATATTAAATACTAATAATATGCTTTGTATATTGTTGAATTTTTGTTTGTTTTTTGGTGTATGTTTGGTAGGATTGTTCTAATTTTTTTCTTCCTATACAGTAATCTCTGGATTCTGTTTCATGAATACACTACAGCCTTTTACAGTAATTCTGTATGTTACAGGGTTTCACAGCAGATGGATGTCTGTTTTTGAGACTCCTCAAATCTTTTCTGAAATGATTTCATTTATTCAGTATTTGTTTTGAATGTGTTTGACACTGTTCTGATCACTGTAGATAAAATAGTCAGTGAAACAAGCAAAATGTCCTGCTGTATTATAGCTTATATTGTAATGAGGATAGAGAAATGAGGAAACAGACAATGAGTAAAACACACGGGATATTGGATACAATAAATGCCATAGAAAAGTATAAAGACTCAAAAGACATTAGGGAATATCTTTCTCTCCCTCACACACACACAGCCCTTACTCTGGGGGAAGCAAGCTACCATGTTGTAAACAGCCGAATGGATTGGGCCACGTGACAAAGAACTGATGTCTCCAGCCAACAATCAGCAGGGCACCGGAGCCTGACAACAGCAACATGAGCTTGAAATCAGAACCTCCCTCAGTCAGGCCTTTCAACAATTCAGCCCCAGCTGATAAATTGATTGCAGCCGTACAAGAGAGCCTGGCCCAGATGCCTGACCCACAGAAACCATGAGATAATAAATGTATGTTTTACGCAACTAAGTTTTGAGTACTTTGTTACATAGCAACAGATAATGAATACAGGGCCTGTTGGCCATTTAAAGCACTTTGGCTTTTACCCAGAGTAAAACGGAAAGCCACTGAAGGGTTTTAAGAGAGAAGTGATGTGATCTGGCATTTTTTAACAGAATTATTCTGGCCTCTGTGAAAATAGAGTGAAGGGAGGCAAGGGCAGAAACTGAAATAACAGTTAGGGAACTATCGTGAAAATGCAAGCAATACTGAAGATATGATGGGAGCATGATCCATAGTGGGAATAGAGACAACAGCAAAGTAATCCAATTTTGAAAACGCTGATATTAGATCTAAGAGCATCTGCTGTTTGGATGTGAATGTGATAGAGATGGGAGAGTGTATACCTTTACTTTCTTCATTTTCAATTTGTTTTGAAATTCTAATTTATTCTTTCAATTGGTGAATATTTATTAAAAGTCTACTATGCTGCTATGTCCCCTTCAAAGTTCAGGTTGAAGCTTAATCCTCAATGCAACAGTATTAAGAGATGTGGACTTTGGGAAGTGATTAAGTCATGAAGGTCCTGCCCTTCTAAATGGCATTAGAACCATTATTAAAAAGGGCTCTAGGTTGAAGAAAGCTTTGCCTTTCCACCTTCTGCCATGTGACGACATGGCAGCAAGGTGCCATCTTGGAAGCTGGGAGCAGGTCTTACCATGCACCAGTGCCAGTACCTTGATCTTGGACTTTTTAGCCTCCAGAACTGTCAGAAATAAATTTCTGTTGTTTATAAATTGCTCAGTCCGTGGTATTTTGTTATAGCAAACAGATTAAGACATGTGCCTGCTGTATAGTCTGTTTGCTTTTAAGACAGTCCAATCTTTAGTTTCAAAGATTTTTTTTCTAACTTTAGTGGGAAGCCATTGGCACACTTTTAGCAGAGAAGAGACTATGATTTATGTTTTAGAAAATCTCTGTAGCTTTATATAGGGAATTAGCCATATGGGAGCAAGTGAAGAAGCAGGGAAACCAATTAGAAGACTACTGCAGTTGGGCGCAGTGGCACGTTTGTAATTCCAGCTATTCTGGAGTCTAAGGAGGAAAGATGGTGTGAACTCAGAAGTTCAAGTCCAGTCTGGGCAACATAGCAAGACCTTATGTCTTGGAAGGAAGGAAGAAAGAAAGGAAGAAAGGGAGGAAGCAAAAAAGGAAAAAAAGAAGGAAAGAAAGAAGGAAGACGGAAGAAAGGAAAGAGGTGAAGATATTAAAAACTATATTTCTTAATATCTGAGAAGAAATTCGCACCATGTAAAGGAAGCAGACTAAAATGAATCTTGGCTGGGCACAGTGGCTCATGCCTGTAATCCCAGCATTTTGGGAGGCCAAGGCAGGAAGATCACTTGAGGCCAGGAATTTGAGACCAGCCTGGGCAACATAGTGACACCCAATCTACATAAAATAAAAAACATTAGCTGCACATGATGGCACATGCCTGTAGTCCCAGCTACTGGGGAGCTGAGGCAGGAGGATTGCTTGAGCTCAGGAGTTCGAGACTGCAGTGAGCCATGATCTCACCATTGCACTCCAGCCTGGGCAACAGAGTAAGACTCTGTCTCTAAAAATAAAAATACATAATAAATAAAAAGAACCCCAAGGTATGGAATTAGAATTAAAAGTATCAGCATCAAGTCAGGTATGAAAACACACACACACACACACACACACGTACATAAATAAAAAATAGTTACAATCATATGCTTGTATACATGCACATGTACATGCGTATATATATACACCATTTCCTAGCTCTTTCTACTGAAAACTCCCAATGCAATGACACCTCGGTAATGATGAACATGAGCACCAGGATCACTGTTTCATTCTTTTAATAAATGGTATCCTTCATTAAAAGAAATCAAGGGTCGGCTGGGCATGGTGGCTCACTCCAGTAATCCCAGCACTTTGGGAGGCCAAGGCAGGTGGATCACTTCAGGTCAGGAGTTTGAGACCAGCCTAGCCAACATGGTGAAACCCTGTCTCTACTAAAAATACAAAAAGTACCTGGGTGTGGTGACACATGCCTGTAACCCCAGCTACTCAGGAGGCTGAGGCAGGAGAATCACTTGAACCCAAGAGGCAGAAGTTGCAGTGAATGGAGATCATGCCACTGCACTCTAGCCTGGGTGACAGAGCAAGATTCCATCTCAATAAATAAATAAACAAATAAACCGAGGGTTCTTTAAGAAATGGCTAACTCCAGGGGACCCAGGTCATTGTTTCATTCCTTCAATAAATACTATCCTTTATTAAAAGAAATCAAGGGTCCTTTAAGAAATGGCTAATTCCAGGGCTGGAATACGGAATGAAAAAAAGTACCTGGTGCATTTTGTTATCTCTAAAAAACATATGCAATGAGTGATGGAGATATGTCAAAAGGATACAGAAGCCAGCTTAACAAGGATAAAACTGGTCAAATCTGGGATAATATCCACATCACAATAAATAATAATATTATCAAATGAAAACTCAGTAACTAAAACTGGAATCCATAAATCCATACTAATATAAATAATAAAGAAATGTGAGAACAGAAATGTATTTGTTATAGTAGAGTGTCAACTAATAATTGTAGAAAGAAGCAAATAAGCAGCCATTTGGCAACCCTCATTATGATGGTTGACTCAGGTGGAAATTGTCAGTGAACGCAATTGCTGCTGTGGGAAACTCGAGAAATGGGATATTAGTGTAAAATCTTAGAAGTCTTGCCTTCAAATGTTAATTGGTCTTAAAGAAAAATTGAGCCTTTGGAAATCTAGTAAACAATAACATAAACATGCACCCAAGATCAAGCAGTGGAACAGATCAACATCGTGTGGTGCCTCCTGATACGAGGCACTAGAAAGAGTACAGCATCACTTCTGTGATATTCCTGCCACAAATGCATGACTTGTGTTTGGTCATGAGGAAACATCAGACAGGCCTGTATTTAGGGTTGTCCCATAGAATAAAAGGAATCCATTCTTTAAAACCCAGGGACTTGAGAGAGAGTGAAACACTAAAATGTTCCAAATTGAAGGAATCTAAAGAGGCATGACCACTAAATGCAATGCAATTTCCTGTGTAGGATACTGTACCAAAAAGAGGAAGAAAACATTGTTGGGACAGTTGGCAAAATATGATCAAAGTTTGTGGATTCAATGGTAGTGTTCTATCAATGTTGATTTTCTTATTGGCAGCCAAGTATATTGTTACTATTATAGCAGAGTGTCCCAGCTTAGGGCATGTACATACTGAAGTATTTAGGGAGTAGAGGGACATCAGATCGGGGGAGAGAGAGAGAAGCAATAAATATATATACATAGTAAAATATTAAGCAATCATCCAAATAAAAACGATTGCTTTGTTCAAGCCAGGCAAGGTGGCTCACACCTGTAATCCCAACGCTATGGGAAGCTAAGCTAGGAAGTTTGAGAACAACCTTAGCAACAAAGTAAGACCCCATCTCTATAAAATATTAAAAATTTGGCAGGGCACGATGGCACCTATTACTTGAGAGGATGAGAGAGGAGAATAGCTTGAGCTCAGGAGGTCAAGGTTGCAGTGACCCATGATCACTCTGTTTCACTTCAGCCTGGATGACAGAGCAAGACCCTGTCTGAAAATAAAAAATAATTTTGTTCTATTCTAGCGACATTTCTATAGGCTTGAAACTAGTTTAATTTTTTAATTTAAAAAGCAAATTGTAGTTCTTTAAATACATATATATACTTATATATATATTTTATTGGTTTATAAAATCCATCTGCTAATTTTTTCTGTTCCTAAAGTTATAATTCATCTTGGCCTATATATATGTATATACGTATATATATGTACGTATACATATATACATACATATATACATATATACTATATATGTACGTATATACATATATACGTACATATATACATATATACTATGTATGTACATATATACATATATACATACATATACGTACATACATACATATACGTACATACATACATATACGTACATACATATATGTACGTACATACATATACGTACATACATATATGTACGTACATACATATACGTACATACATATATGTACATATATGTATAAATATACATATATACACATACATATATGTGTACATATAAAGAATCTATAAAGAATAGCTATAAAGAACAGCTAGGCAATATTTCACAATCAGCATATCCAAATGGCGATACTGATAAAGAAATAAACATTGAATAGTTTTGTCACTGTCATCTATAATTTTATACCATCATCTCAAAGTGGTGGGTCTGAGCCTTTCTCCAAAATAAAGTTATGGCCATTTTTTATGATTTTTTCTAATTTTAAAAAGCCTAAAAAAAGTGGAAATAGGATATTTTTTAAAGCCTCTATTTTCTTCTTATAAACAATAAATATTAGTTTTTTGTATTTTCCCATCATTGTTTGACCCTTTGGTGTTTTTACACATGTTATTTTATCTAGGTTTATTGGCTGATGTCTTGTGAAAATATCAATCTTTTGAGAAATTGCTTTATCTTCTTTCTCTTTTTGATTGTTTACTTCTTAAAATAACTTATATAGCTTATGGTATAGGAGATAGATACTAAACAAACAATAAAATACACAAGTAAAATTACAACTGAGATAAGTGCTAGGATCAAACCATAGGGAGGTGCATTTCTTCATATCTTTGTATCAAAGAGCAAGAGTTAGCTTTTGGTAAGGTGAGACTGAAGAGGGAGATGGAGGACAAATTGTGAAAAGACTTGACCAAACGCCATGCTAAAGATTTTGGTCTTCATATTTAGAGCAAATAGGAAGTCTCTGGAAAGTTAATATATGAAGGATAGGGAGGAAAGAGAAACATAATCATTTTGAGTTTCAAAAATATTCTGACCACAGTATAGAGTTGCAGTCTCCAATATGGAGTATACAAGATGTTCCACCGGACAGCAAGGAAAAAGTGTTCAAACTTCTACAAACACATATTAAAAACTTAAGCTTCATTAATATTTATCCTAGGGATTCACTCAGTCAGTATGACAGGTGTCATGACTCATTTAGGGTAGGTGAGGTAATATAAGGAAAGAATGAGCGTTCCACAGTGTTGACTTTCACATATTGGCTGTGCCTCTGTTTATGTATGCCACGTTAAGTAGCTTTATGGATACAGAGCTAATTTAACTGAAATAATCTTCATAAAATAGACATAATCTTTAAAAGACTGCTGTAAAAAAAAAACTCGTGATGAAGTAATATTGACATTGTAAGGCATGGCAATTAAGAAACTTCCCTGAGTTTCTGACTTGCATGACTCCGATCACTGGAATAAGAGAACTAGATTTATGTGTATTACATTAAAGACAGTGCAGGGGCCCATGACTTTCATTTGGATCATATGGGGCTCAGAGAAAAACTGTAAAGCAGACTCTTGGGTGTGAGTGTCTGGAATTTACAAATGTCTATACTAAACATTGAGTTGTAAGTAAAGGTGGTAATTTAGGATGCACAGGCTTTAATGAAATCTTAACTTTAAATATCAAAATTTCAGTTTTTGAGAGCCTCAAATCTCTCTTGATCTGTCTTTTTCTATTGTCTATAATTAGAATTCTATATTTACTCTGATGTTTTTTAAGTTTTTCTAAAGTTAAGGGCAAATGTTTTCAATCTTAGAAGTTTTTTTTAACTTTTTAAAAATAAGTAAATGTATTAATGCCATTTTACATGGGTGCTTGTTTAAAAGAGGCATTTGAAATCAGCTATTTCACTTTTTAAAGTATGAAATTTTCAAACATACAGAAAATGAATTAGATAACTATGTACCCACCAGCCACATTTAACAGGTTTATATTTTGCCATATTTGCTTCAGATTTTTTCTTAAAGAAATAAAGCATTACAGAAATAGAAACATATCTACCCTCATCTCTTCCCTCCTCTCTTCCCAGGGGTAACCACTAAACGTGTATTAGAGGTTTGACATTCTAATGCATGTTTTTAAGGAAGAATGGGCTTAAGTGTAGCTATATCAATATGGATAAATCTTTAAAATAAATGTTACAGTTAAAAAATGAAGTTGAATGATATTTTAGTAGTTCACGTGGTTAAATAAGAATAATAGTTAACCACAATAGCATTACCAATGCTAACCAAAACATCACATTTCTTCATTCTTGGTTGGAATTTTTCAACCAGTATTGTATATGTATGTATCAACAATGAACAGAAGCCAAAGATTATTTTTAAAATTGTAGTTTGCTTGGTAGAAGTCTATTAAAACATAAAATTCTTTAACAGTAAAATTTGTACAGGATGCTAAGTGGGTAGGTGTGGTGGCTCACACCTGTAATTCCAGCACTTTGAGAGGCTGAGGCAGCAGGATCACTTGAGCCCAGAAGCTGGAGACTAGTCTGGGCAACATAACAAGATCCTGTCTCTACAAAAAAATATAAAAATTATCTGATAATAGTGCATGTCTGTACTCCTAGCTACTCAGGAGGCTGAGGTAGGAGGATCACTTGAGCCTAGAGGGCTGAGGCTGCAGTGAGCCATGATCGTGCCACTGCACTCCACCCTAGGTGACAAGAGTGAGACTCTGCATTAAAAAAAAAAAAAAATCATATGTGATCCTAAGTGAAGTGAGGAAAACACTGGGACAATTTCTGGTTTAGAACATATGCCTGGCTATACAAAATTTGAGTCCCTGACTATGGTTAGTTAAATCTGTAAACTTGAGGACATAATTTGTGCTAAACTCTGTGGTTACAAAGATAAACATATGACCTAAACCTTGCTTTCAAGCATTTCAAAGTTGTAGAGCAGAGATATAAACAAATTGTGAAACAGCATCATAAGCATTTTAGTAAAAATGCGGAATGTATAAAGTT
Source organism: Symphalangus syndactylus (assembly GCF_028878055.3). NCBI lineage: Eukaryota > Metazoa > Chordata > Mammalia > Primates > Hylobatidae > Symphalangus > Symphalangus syndactylus. The sequence goes on from NC_072432.2 coordinate 38,299,833, forward strand.
CCAAGGGAGAGGGGTCAGTATCTATCTAATTCTGCTTTGTGGATTTCTTTCAGGTTTTGCCACCAATACAACCAACATTTTTGGTCTACAGAACAGTTAACACATAATATTGCAATGCTCTTTTTCAACTGTTTTTTGAGGTACAGAGAAAAGCTCTGTCTTGAACATAGAGCACTGCTGTCCTTCTAAGTAGAGCTTCGGGCCGGGTGCAGTGGCTCACTTTGAGACCGGCCTAACCAATAGGGTGAAACCCCATCTCTACTAAAAATAAAAGAATTAGCCAGGCATGGTGGTAAGCACCTGTAATCCCAGCTACTTGGGAGGCTGAGGCAGGAGAATGTCTTGAACTCAGGAGGCAGAGGTTGCAGTAAGCCAAGATCATACTACCGCACTCCAGCCTGGGCAACAAGAGCAAAACTCCATCTCAAAAAAAGAAAAAAAGAGAAGCAGAGCTTTGACATAAGTAACTCCAGTTTCGTGTCATAAATCAGCAAGTAGATGAGCGCTCAGGTTTTGTGTATGGGAAGCAAATAATTTTTATATAAAAATGAAACAAATTATGAATGACCACTAAGGTCTCTTATTCTTTATGTCTAAGATATATTTTATTTTACTTAATTATCCATCAATTTTATTCTCAATTATTAGTCTCAAATTACAAACTTTGATATACACAGTTAATTATATTTCAAACTAAATGTCTAAAAACCTTAGTTCTCAATCACACAAGCCCCTATGTGGGTATACCAGGGCACCAGAGAGTCTGGTGAACATTTTAACTGAGTTCCAAACATTACAATTACATTAGCAAAGTGCCTACCCCTTGTCTCCTCTGAATCCCAGTGCCTTGACCTATATCCCATTCTTAAAGGCCTCATTCTAAATTCACTCTTATTGTCACCTAAGAAGCAGTAAGCCAAATGAAAGAGAAGGATAGAGGAGATGGGGAAGGAGGGTTGGCTAAGGGAGGAAAGGAAGGAAGAAAGAAGAGAAGAAGAAAACGAAAAGGATTTGAGCTAGAATGCCAACTCTGTCCTTATTTTTTTAATTAAAAAACATTTTGATAAGTAATATTTGTACATATTTATAGGACTCATGTGATTTAAAAAAAATTTAAATCATAAATTCAAAACAAGTGATATTTTGAAACACATGTACAATGTGTATTGTTATTTAATCTCTGGGGGTCAGTTTTCTCATCTGTAAAATGGGGGTAAAAATATTTTCCCATTCAGGTTTGTAAAGAGTGAATAGACTACAAATAAATTATTTAGTTGAGCACCTCACCACATGGTCGGCCCTTCAAAATAACTATTATTTATTGAGATTTTTATCTTTATGCAGCCCAGAAGCATTAGTAGGCAAAAAAAAAAAAAAAATCAGGAAAGTCTTTGGATCAAAGAAATTCATACGTAATGATGGAATTGTTAATACATGTGTCATACAGCAAATGGACTTGAATTCGTCTGCTTCTACCATTTACTGGTTTTGTGACTTTGGGTAGGTTGCTTAACCTCTGAGCTTCCTCTACCTCATTCCTTAAATGGGGATTATAATGTTAACAAGTTTATAGTATAAGATTTGAAAATTAAATGAGATAATGTGCACAAAGCACTCAGCACAGTGCCTGCACACAGTGAGGGCTCACATTAACTGCTCCACTTTGCAGTCTGGGCACACCACTCTGCACCTGAGAAACTCCAGAAATCTGTTCAACACCCGAGTTTGCTGTTCACAACTTTCGTAATCTCTTTTTTTTTTTTTTTTTTTTTTTTAGACAGAGTCCCGCTCTGTCACCCAGACTGGGGTGCAGTAGGGCAATCTCGGCTCACTGCAACCTCTGCCTCCCGGGTTCAAGCAATTCTCCTGCCTCAGCCTCCCAAGTTGCTGGGATTACAGGCATGTGCCATCATGCCCAGCTAATTTTTTTTTTGTATTTGTAGTAGGGACAGGGTTTCACCGTGTTAGCCAGGATGGTCTTGATCTCCTGACCTCATGATCCGCCTGCCTCAGCCTCCCAAAGTGCTAGGATTACAGGCATAAGCCACCGCACCCAGCCAACTTTTGTAATCTTGAACAAATTGCTGTGTTCCTGGGCCTCCGTTTTCTTATCTAAACGTTTTAGAAAAAAGTGGGAAAGTAAGATAGATGAACCATAAAGCCACTACAGGGATTAAGTAAGAAAATACATGCAAAATCACACATATCATAAAGCCTTATATGAATGTATGGTGGCATTTGATCATGCCAAGTATTCATTTCTTTAACCCTCTCTTCTCTTGACATATGTGGGATATTCTTCTCTTTCTAGCCCTTAAATCTCCATGTTCCCTTAGGTTTCTTCATCAAACTTTCTCTGACCTTGTTGAGTTGACACACTTTCCTCCTGTGCTCTCAATTCACATGGCTCCAGACAGTACCATATGTGAATGACACCCAAGAATCTATTTCCAGGGCTTCTGTCCCTTCTGAGCTTCTGATTCAAATCCCCACTTGCACATCCCACATAAAATTAAACTTTTCCAAAATTAAATTCACTATCTTCTGCCTTAGAACTCACCCCTTTTTCACTTCCTCTAATTCAATGAAATCCAAGTCCTGTCTAATTAAACTCCTAGTGTCTCAAAATTCACTTTTCTCCTTCTTGTCACAGACCTAATTCAGGCCACCACCATCTCACTTGAATTATTCATTGGTGTTTTAGTTCATCTCCAAGACTGTCCTGAGTCCTCCAACCCATTCTATAGACCACAGACAGTGTGAATGAATTGTCCCCAAGCCAGGGTTAGATGAGCTTCCTTTTCTTCAGTAACAACATATGTACTCACCCCCATTGCAGTAGCAATGATACTCCCCTTCCCGTCTATCCCCATACACATACATTCACATTTTATAAGTTCCACAAAGGAAAAGACATTTTGTTTATTTTCATTTATTTTTGCGTACCTACTGCCCAGCTAACTGCTTCATACGCTGTAGTTCTTTTAATGTTTGAATGAATAAAGGGAATGAGTTTGAGTGGAGCAGAACTTGAACTCAATTTAATGAATTTACTGATTATCTCTAGTTTGTCCTAGCTTCAATTCATCAGGAAAAACCAGTGTAGAGCACTCAAATATTTATTGAGAAATATACAAACATAAGATACATTGATAAATGACAAAAATGAAATAGCTGAAACATGTTTTTAAAAAACACCAAAAATAACCAGAGATAACAATTTTGAATTTGCCTTTGCACTGCCACAATGGTTTTTACTGATCAAGTTGGCAATTATGTTCACAAGCCACGTGAGAGAGAGAGAGAACAGGACAACAAAAAGGTCAAAGAGAATTATGGCATTTTTTTCCGGGATATCTGACTTCCAAATAATGGGAGTCTCATAAAGAAATCAGAAAAAATAAAGAAGAGGAAGAAGGCATTCAACAAATGATTCAAGAAAATTTTCCAGAACTAAAAAACATGAGTTTCCAAACTGTAAGGTGACACACTGAAAGGTGTCCAGCACAATGGGAAGAAAAATAGTCCTATAAATGCATAGGAGACTGAGAAACTTCAGACCATCACATATAGAAAAGAAGATGCTAAAAGCTTCTGGAGAGGTGGAAAGGAGAAAGCAGGTCACATACCAACAAGCATGAATCTGAAGGCACCAGATGTCTCACTACCAAAACTAGTACCTGCAACATAGTAGAACAATGCCTTCAAATTTTAAGAATGAAGTATTGCAAACCTAGAATTCTACATCCTGTCTAACTATAAATCACGTGCAATGGTAGAATCAGGACGTTTTCAGATGGGCAAGGTCTCAAAGTTCACCTCTCAGGCAGTCTCTCAGGAAGCTACTGAAAAATACACCCCACCCAAAACAGGAGAGTAAATCAATAAAGAGGAAGTCTTGGGATCCAGGAATAAGGATCTCAGACAGAAGGAAGGTGAAGGAAATATCCCAGATGATGTGACAGGAAATCCCAGGAAGACAGCTGAGGGGCAGATGGGGAAGACAAGTAGCCCAGATAGGAGCAGCAGGGTGGAAAGTGTATCTTCAAGACAACAGGGAAACTGAGATTTCCTGAAGTGTTAGGCTATATTAAGAGGAAGTCAACACTTTGTGAAGCAACACAGGATGACTCTGGTAGCCATGAGCACACAGAAAACAAAGCAAAAATTTTTTAAAAAGATACAATTTTAAGTACCCAGAAAACAAAGTGGTAGAAGAAATAACTACAATCCTGATATGCTACATGCATCAGCTATGAACGATATCTAACTGGTCATAATGAAAACTGAACATTGGTTTAGCCAGATAAAGCTGTAGCTATACTGAGAAGAGAAGGAGAAGGTAACTTTGATTGAGGGGGTAGGAGGGCAGGGGTTAGAAATAAGAAATTAACCAATAGTATAATAAAAATTTGAAAAAATAGCATTAAATGAGTGTTCTTAGACATATAGCAGTAGACACCAGGAAAAAGAGCTGAGAGATTTAAAAATGGTTTTCTCTGAGGAGCAATAATCAGGGGAAGGAACAGAAGAATGCTATTTTTAAATTATTAGCCCTGTGAAATATTTGACTTTTTAAGCTATGTATGTGCATAGCTTTGAAAATAAAAATTTAGCTTAAATAATAGAAAAATTGACTGCTTTATATTCAGAAATTCAAATATAATTTATAAATAATGACAAAGAACATCTTAGATGGTTGACCTAGGAAAACAAGTACTGAACATGTTTAGATCTATGTGATTTCCTGCTGGGACATGCTAAAGGTAATAATTCATAGCTAGCAATACTATTAGCATACTTTCTGAGATGTGACATTTCCACCTTCAATTCTATCATTGTATACTATAACTATTTGTTCTGCCAAAATTAAAAGGAGCTTTCAGCCGCAGAATCCTATTTGGCATCCAGTAATCCACCTCTTGGTTTGATACCTGGAAAAATTTCCATGAAAGCAGGGAATGAAAATAATGTTTTCATCATTCATTGCCATCATGGTATGTTTGTCACAATTGTTTCAATTTACTCCCACACTTATAGCAATGAGAACTAACACAGAACTAGCATTTAGTTAACTGCTGTAAATGCCAAAACAAAACAAAATTTTGACACTGTAAGAGCCATAAATATTTTCATGAGGTCTTTCTGCTGTACCATAAATAGTTGCAAATTATAGATGTTTTGGAGAGATCATCAGTTTTAAAGCTCTTAGAACTCAAAAGATCTACTGCTGTTATTAATAATTGATATTTCATATGACTATTTAAATAGCCATATAAATTTATCAGCATTGCACAGGAGGGAGATGTGTGACTTCTCCCTTTTTTTAATCAGTGTGTTTTTAGGTGGCTAGTGATAATTCACCCAAAGCAAATAGGAAACCTTGGATATAACAACAAAAACCAAAGAGCAATCTGTTTCCTTTCACAATCCAGGGCTACCCATATTATTCAATCTATAAAAGGAAATCACACTCATTTTACATTTTTATTTCCATGCAGCTGTAATTACCAGGCAATGAACTAATGAAATAGGGCCTGTAAAGAAAGGACAGCGTCCAAGAAACCAGCTATTTATCTTGTTGCTAGAGAAAAGAACTCTCTTCTAAGGAGGAATCCTGAACCATTAGTGATATATCCACTAAGTTCTCAGTTTTCTGGACTGATAAATGGAAGTTGTTTTCAGATCTGAACCAAAGACTAGAATTCCGTTGCACTGTTTTTAAGTGAATGGAAATCTACACCTCTTAAGTTTCAACTGAGGGACTAAAGGGAGATTAAAATCTTTCTTGTTGTATCTCTGAAAAAATATTCAAGATATTGCTAATAGTGGTTGCCTCTAGGAGGAGGATTGGGTGGATGAAGGTTAGGATAGAGGGATTTCTGATTACTACATAACCTTTCAATTTTGTACCGCATGAATATATTACTATAAAATTTTTTACAAGTGCTGTATGTGGCCAGGCATGGTGGTTCATGCCTATAATCTCAGTACTTTGGGAGGCTAAGGTGGAAGGATCTCTTGAGCCCAGGAGTTTGAGACCAGCCTAAGCAATACAGCAAGCCCTCATCTCTACAAAAACTAGAGAAAATTAGCTGGGTGTAGTGGCATGCGTGTACAGTCCCAGCTACTTGGGAGGCTGAGGAGGGAGGATTGCTTGAGTCCAGGAAGTCGAGGATGCAGTGGGCCATGATCGTGTCACTGTAATCCAGCCTGGGCAACAGAGTGAAAGCTTGTCTCAAAAAAAAAAAAAGCTATATATGAAGATTTATCAATAGTCTTATAATCTTCATATACTTAAACTCTCACTCAGACATCAGTGTTGTCTGTTAGCACAACAATTACAGTAGTTTAGTAGTTTCTGTTCAAGAATATTCTGTAGAAACTCAGGTTCTACATTTATACATTCCCTGGCTTTTTATTGTTGTTGTTTTTATGAGCTTCTCTCTAACTTCGTGAGTGTGAGTGTGCGTGTGTGTGTGTGTGTGTGTACACAGCTGGGAGCTGAATTTTTATGCTCCTTAAAAATCCTTCTAGTTTTATTTCTTTGAGAGATATCAAGGAATGGCAATGCCCATTAGCCATCAAGTAAGAGAAAAGGAATGCAGAGAGAGTAGTAGTGTACTTAAATGGAGCTGTGAAGAATAATATAAATCAAAACTGTCATTCTTGAAGAGCCTAAAGTTGTACTTCTAGCTGCCACAGATGTCTAAAATAAGAATTAATCTACACATTTTTATCTACTGATAAATACATTGTTTTTATTTGGCCACCACAAAATTGCTAGCATTCCCTTCTTTCACCATTTCTGTAACTCTTATCACTTTTATTTACCTGTATTTAAATAATCCACTCTTTAATACCTTAGGGTAAGAGTATGTCAAAATATGAGTGAGCTGGTTGAGAACTCTACTAACATTATAACATGATTTTTATTCCTTTCACGCAGCATTTCAATTTTTGAAAAGCTTTATATTTTCAATATCAAACTTAAACTAAGTTTTAAAAAGAAACATTAACTGAAATTGATGATAGTCCTTCAATTTTTCAGCCAAATTTATAAAAATTAGACTGTGTTTATGTGATTTCTAGCAACTAGCTAAAAAATTGGAAAATGTAAATCTAGCTATCTGGTGTGAAGTAATTATTTTTACTGAATTTTGATGAATTATTTACCTCTTGGGTTAATGTGTATTTTAAAATCTATTAACTGGTTAATTCAGGAAGTCCAAATTTGTGTGTACATATAAAATTTTGAGAGTCGTTTTGTAGAGGCAGAGATTCTCAATATTGCCCGTGCTGGTCTCAAACTCCTGGCCTCAAGCAATCCTCCCACCTTGGCCTCCCAAACCTACTGGGTTTACAGGGGTTAAGAGTTTTGTGGGGTTTTTTAAATGTATGATAACCTTGAATAAATTGATCTTCAATACATTTTCCAGGAACGCTAAAGTACTTCATCTACAAACACTTAAATCTAGAGCAGGGGTCCCAACCACTGGGCCATGGACTGGTACCAGTCTATGGCCTGCTAGGAACCCTGCTTCACAGCAGGAGGTGATCAGTTGGGCTACAGAGCATTACTGCCCAAGCTCCACCTCCTTTCAGATCAGCAGCAGCATTAGATTCTCATAGGAGTGCGAAATCTATTGTGAACTGTGCATGCTAGGGGTCTAGGTTCACACTCCTTATGAGAATCTAATGCCTAATGATCTGATACTGTCTCCCATCACCCCCAAATGGGACCCTCTAGTTGCAGGAAAACAAGCTCAGGTCTCCCACCAGTTCTACATTATGGTGAGTTGTATAATTATTTCATTATATATTACAATGTAATAATAACAGAAATAAAGTTCCCAATAAATGTAATGTGCTTGAATCATCAGTCAGTGGAAAAATTGTTTTCCACAAAACCAGTCCCTGGTGCCAAAAATATTGGGGACCACAGATCTAGAGCATTACAGAAAAACACAATGTGGTTGCTGTGTTTACGTAACTATGACTTACAAGTAGTAGCATTCCTCCCTCTTGCCTCTTGCTCAATTCTGTCTTGTGTCTTGGAATTGAACACTCACCTCCCATTTATTCCATGAATTCGAAGAGTGTGTCTTGTACTTCTGGGGCAGATTTGTTCCAAGGGTGTGTACATCAGTTGCCTGGGTTCTTCCTTGCTGTTTTTGAGGCATCAAGAGCAGCATCATCTTTTTCTTCCCCTGCTGGCTTCTCTGTTCTGTCTTCCTCAGTAGTAGAGGACTTTTGTTTGTTATGTTTGGCTTAGTAGGGACTCTCCAGGGGTCGTTATTCTTCCCTTCCACTTCCTTCAATTCCTATTCCCTTTCATCCTCTCTCCAGGTCCAGAAGCTGGTTTTCCTCTTCTGATTTTTGCCTGAGGCAAAGCAGCTGTCTTTTAAAGATAAGAGCCAGAAAATAGAGATATCAAACAGACATAAAGAATAACATAGGAAAGACAAGAAGTCCCTTTCCCTAAAAATAGCTTTGTCATTAGCTCTTTTTATGCTGAACACCCAGATTTATTTCCCATTGTCCTTTTGCTTGAACAAACCAAGTCAGTCAAACTACCTCACCTGATGAGAAGGAAAACAGTGAAATGGAAATCCTCTAGGCCAGGCTGATTTAACAAAGTAATATAATAAGAAAAGTGGCTAACTTGAATCTTCTTTTTTGGTAAATGTTGAAATTATAGCATAACCACAAAGGAAGAGTTTGGGGATACAAACGAAGAATAGGATAAAAAGACTTAACGGAAGAAAATGAACGGTGAATACCAAGCAAAATGAGAAGCAAAGAAAGCACATGCATATAATATATATATATATTTAAATAAACATGCATAAGAAAGCATGAAGCATAGTAAGATTTTATATACTACATATTCATGGGAGGATCGAGGAGGAGAAGTCAGAGTTGAATGGCTGCACTCATTGAGCAGGAGAAACCCTGAGATTCCAAAGAATAAGATAAATTGTCAGCTGCCATTGCCACCTCTATCTTTCCTCTTGGGAGCTGTGGTGCCAGAAGAGGCAGACGTAGAAGAGAGCCTTTAGGATGAGAATGATGGTCCCAGTAATGCTTTGCTTCCCTGGGTATTCCTCAAGGGTAAAATTGCATCACAAATGTATATGCATCAAGAACTAGTGTCACTGTTCCATCTGTAGGAAGTAAATTACAATGTAGTAAAGAGAAAAGTCAATGCATACTCTGCATAGGGGTTACGTGCATGGGTTTCAGTGTCAGACAGGCAGTGTTAAGACCCTAGGACACGTAATCTAGAACCTTGTTACACAATGTATGATCCACAAGCCGACAGTGTTGGCCTTGACCTGGGAGCTGATTAAAAATGCAGAATCTCAGGATTCACCCCAGACCTACCAAGTCAGAATTTGCAAATTATCAAGACTCTTGGATGATTCTTTTGCACATAAAGTTTGAGAAACACTGGTCTAGGATAAGTTTCTTAATCTATTTCTCATTTCTAAAATGGGCATACTAGTACCTACTTCCTAGAGTTGTGGGAATTAAATGAGGAATACATGTAGAGAGATAGCAAATTTCCAATAACTGCTAATGAAGACAAGTCATAAAATATGGTTCAGGATTTTGAAATTGAATTCTATGCTCTGCTGCACACACAATTAAATTTAACTAAAGCTGAGTTTTAATTATAAATGCTAACTGACTTTCGTGACCATTTCTCCAAATGAAATAGTCACTTAAAAATGAGTAGATTCTAAAAGGGCTGTCAATACTAATTGACTTAGCTATGCAAGTCACTTTATTTTTTGAGAAATTGATTTCCTTATCTGAGCACAGGGCAGTTCAACTAAGATCCTTTTTAATTCTAAGTTTTGAGTTTTAGTTATTTGCTGTGAAAATTAATACTCTTTTTCACTGATTAATATGGAAGATCACAAATTAGATATAATGATGGTGTAATTCCTAACCTTTCTAATTGATGACTATTTTAACTTAGAAAGAAGAGAAAAACACAAAAAAGGAAAGGTGACCAGAATAGGATACAAAACCTGAGAAATATCTTGCGGATCTCTGTTTTCATTTCTATAAGTATAAGGTCTCTAAGGCTGCAGTTAAATATGTTGGAGGTTCTTAAACATCACTGCATAAAAATCACCTGAGCCTCTTGTTAAAAAAC